>NW_027273879.1:21333333-21949166 GCF_046630095.1 Trachinotus anak | reverse complement strand
AAGAACAGGAAACTGAGGCTACAATTCCTGAAAAAGGAAAGGAGTTTCTGATGCAAGTCAAACTCGACAATAACAAATTGATATATATCTGTCCAACAAAAGGAACCTTTGGGCTGAGCAGGTCAGTCACAGGGGCAGCAACAGTAGCAACATTCTTGCAAAAGTTCCTATAATAACACGCTATACCAAGGAAAAAGTTCAGCTCATGTTGAGAAGTGGGCACACCAAAGTTCACAATGGCCTCTACTTTTTCACCAATGGGACAGACCCCTCCATGTCCAACAACCCCCCCCAAGTAGATTACTGTGGCAAGGTTCAAAGTCAAATTGGCTGCAGCAATCCTGTAGAACACTTCATCCAACTGAGCTACATGCTGAGAACAGGGAGAACTATATATCACCATCTCATCTAAACAGGCCTCAGAGTCTGTGACCCCTCTCAACACCTTGTTTACCAGATGCTGAATGTGGCTGGTGCATTCACATCCCAAAAGCCATGACAGTGTACTGAGAAAATCATCCAGTGTCACAAAGGCAGAGACCTCACGGACTCACTGAGTTAGAGGGACTTGCCAGTAGCCCTTTAGGACGTCTAATTTGGTAACAAAGGCTGCAGACCCCTTTCTGTCAACACAGTCATCCAAATGAGGAAGAGGGAAACAGAGTTGACCTTAAAGGTCAGTGCAAAGCCGAGGTGTTTGATCTGACTTATCAACAAGCAAGTATGGGGAACTCCATGACCTAGTGCTAGATTCCGCAAAGCCATGCTGCAGTGTGTAGTCCACTTCCTTATGCATAAGCTCACCCTTAACAGGATTCACCCTGTAAGGATGTTGTTTAATAGGAGCAGCGTCACCTACATCAACATCATACTGAAGGACATTTGTGTGTCGGGGGTCTTAACCAAATAGTCACACTCACTCACCTGATGTTCATTGGTCCACTGTACTGAGCCTGCAAAGCGGACCCTTGCAGCTGCAAAAGCACTAATACTTTGTCCCCTGAAGAAAACACTTGATGCCTTGCATTTTTATTGTACCATCCCTTCATCCTTTTTACTGAACAACATCTTTATTTAGTTTTCATTATACAGACATATTAGCATTGTTATGCAATATATATTACACAGTATATAACCCCAATACACAAAAAACAAAAATACAAACTGGTTCTCTCTCTTCAATGTGTTTAAGACAAAGTAAAAATAAACATAAACAGCATTTAAAATACATTTTTAAGCTTGCCTCCTTCCCTTTCTGGGGTTTACCATTATTTGATAAACATTTCAAATTTAGTTACCTTCCTGCAGAAGCTCCTAAATCTTCATTCTGTATAAAGTCATTAAATGGTTTCCAAATTTTCTCATAAACATCAAATTTGTTTTTCAATGTATATGTTATTCTCTCCATGGACATACATTGCTCCATGTTCTTAATCCAAGCACCAACTGTCACTGCAACTGTTTTCTCCAAGTTTCAGGCCATCACTCATTTTACCTGCAATATACCAAAATCAAGAAATTTGTATTCTTTGTTTCCCAAAGTGATATTTGTTGGATAAAAGTGTAGCGGTACCATCTTTAGTTCTGGTGGAATTTTCACAGATAAAATGATTAATTGTGTTGATCACCTCCCTCTGGAATTTCTTTATTTTGTCACATTCCCAGATATAATGTATAAGTGTTCTTTGAACCTCATTACATTTAAAGCATATGTCAGATACATCGCTATTATATTTATTCAATTTGACAGGTGTTACATAAGTCCGCATCAGCCAGTGATATTGAAGTAATTTTAAGTTAGTGGTGGCTGTTTGTGTCTTAGCCTCATTGCAGGCTATGTTCCAGTTATTTCTTGAAATGTCCTCAGGATTCATTAGAACCAGATGCAAACCAGTTATATATTACTGAGATCAAACCTTTACCATTGCAATTTCTATTAATAATCTTTTCTATGGTTGAAAGTGCAGGAATTGCTTGTGACTGGTTTTGCATAGAGGAGGTAAAACTCCTCAATTACAGATATTTAAATGTTTTTTTGGAATGTTATACATGAGAGAGATGCCCTCAAAAGTCATTAGAACCTCTTTTTTTTGTAAAGGTCAGATATTTTACTGAGTCCTCTCTTGCCCAGAACTGGAATCCCGCACTCAGCTTTCCTGGTTTAAATGAAGTATTGTCTCAGATTGGGCTAATGTGTGATAAGGAGTTAGATATATTCATATATTTCTTTACCTCATACTATATATTCACCATATTGAGCATTGTAGTGTGGGTAATATGTGCTCTTAGATTTTTTTATTTTCACTGAATACAAATACAAATGTAGTGGTATCTAAGCAGAGGTTGATTCTATATCCATCCATGGTGGCATATCTTCAAGAGAAAAATGAATCATTATATCATCATAGTTCTCAACTGTGCTGCCAAATAGTACCAATAAAGATTTGAGCATTTCAACCCCCCTTTATCAAAATGAAGATATAACAGAGAGGCAAACTGTAGGACACTTCTTATTCCATATAAATTTTATAATGAGTGATGTAATTCCTGTAAACATTCCTTCAGGTAGTGCTAATGGGATATTTTGAAATAAATATATATATCTGGTTAAATTGGGTAATTTTTAAAAATATGTTTATGCTTCCTGTCAGAGAAATTGGCAAAAGCATCCATTTTTCAATAGATTTAAATGTTGATTCCATTGCAGGTTCATAATTTATTGATTTTATATTCTCCACTTTAGGAATTATTTTGAAACCCAAATAAGTAAAACTGGTTGAGACCTTAAAGGTAGATACGTGTTGGCCCAGATCTTGACTCTCATTTTCATTGAGCAACATAAGTGATTATTTTGAAGCATTCAATTTATAAGCAGAGATTTTGCCAGACTAGCCGATCAGCTCTAGTAATGCAAGTATGGAGGTGTCTAATTGCTTTAGAAACAAAATGACATCATCTGCAAAGAGAGCTATTTTGTGTTCTCTGTTGCCAATCTTAATCACCAGTATGCTAGAATAAACAGAAGCAGTGACAAAGGTGAACTTTGAGGACATCCTCTCGTAATATTAAAGGTCTCAGACACCACCTCATCAATACAGCTAGAAGGTTTAAATGTAAGAATTTAATCCAATTGCAAAAACTGTCTCTGAATCCAAACCGCGCTATAACATCAAAAAGATCCACTCAACCCTATT
Source organism: Trachinotus anak (assembly GCF_046630095.1). NCBI lineage: Eukaryota > Metazoa > Chordata > Actinopteri > Carangiformes > Carangidae > Trachinotus > Trachinotus anak. The sequence continues at coordinate 21,945,972 of NW_027273879.1, read as the reverse complement.
GCAGGCCTTCTCTGCATCAAGCAAGAGAAGAGCCGTATCCTTTTCTCCCCCTTGGTCATGTAGGATATTGAGAACACATGTCTTTTAATCTATTTACTTATACACATGATTACATGTTCATATGCTGCAACAGGACTGAGAGGTTCAGGAGATCCTTTGTACCCACTACCATCAGGCTGTACAACACCTCAACCTCAGCCAAAGACATGACTCATCATACCATCATAAACTGTATTGATATGAACTAGTGGGCATCTGAATTTCCCCTAGGAGAACAATAAAGTATTTTATCTATCTATCTATCTATCTATCTATCTATCTATCTATCTATCTATGACCAGCCTTTGTCTGTTAAATGGAGCAAAACATCTAAAACAATCATGTAAATAGAAAGAAATATTAAAAGCAATAATAAAATGACACAAGGGTTAATACTTGGAATTTTCTTTAGGTTACCCTAACAAACAGCAAAGTAGATCAGTGCTTGATTAGTATGGTCTGCGCTTTTTCTTTAATGATTGGATGCTTACGGTTCAAATTGATTTGCTGTGAAATACATAGGGCAGAGTTCAATGACAAAACGTCTGGCAACATTTCACTGACACCTGGTGTTTATTAATGCTAGGTGGAGCCAGCTGCTTATTTATGCCAGACGGCGACAAACGCTCATTTAATGCCCGGTGGCGTTTAAAACGGTGTTTACAACACATCAAACGCCATTGAAATGGAGACGAACTATGACTATGCAACCTCAGTGAGCTGAGGTGTAACTTTATATGTATCAGCTCTCCAACAGAGCAGAGCAGGAAACACCATCACCAGCGGCAGTCCAAGACGGCAGTGATAAAGTGTTCCCATGAGACAAGAGGGCTGCAGGATGAGCCAGGGCTAGCTGGTTAGCACCAACAAAACGTTCAAACCAAATACATATACATACATACATATAGCACTTCATAAATAAATGACATTGCTGTCAAAACAAATATATACGGAAATACAATGTTTTTGTTTGTTTTTTTTCATTTATGATTTAAAAGGAACTGCCTGAATGTTCATGGATTGATACCCCTGAACTGCCGCTTTTTCTTCATGCCACCACATTGTCTTTGTTGTTTGTAAACATCTGTTGACAGTGTAGTGACTATCCTGAGTAATTAGTCACTCTGCTGGGTGCGGGACAAGATCCTGTTTTTGACACCTTTCAATACAAATGGATGTCCAGGAACTGTTTGGTGTCAGGTGAAGTTCAGGCACACACACTCACACTACTCTCAGAGCAGAGTTGGGTTTGGCTCATTATTTTGTGAGCCCTCTCAAGAACAGGGGATGGTATATCCAAATTTCAAGCCTTATAGCTTGTTAATCACATCCTCAGCTGTAGACATACACTGCCTCGCTGATGTTACCACTGCATTGTTTAATGTCAGATTGAATGTTTTTGATGTTTTTGATTGCTGTAAGGATGCCGTCCATTTCAGTGTGGAAGTTTGTTTGAATTAATTCATAACCCTTATGACGTCCAATGTTGAGGGGCTTTCAATGTTTTCAGTGGTGTCAACATTACCTGCCTCTGCGAGGCCTGCAACACCTGTGTCCTCATCAGATCCCGACATGTTTTCTTCATTTACGAGTTATTCAGTCATCTTAACATTGTCCTTGACTCCTTTTCTAGGCATATTCACTTGTAGCACAGTTGTACTTTTAAGTACAGTTTTGGATTGTTTAAACAGCAATAATTTAAGGATTAGCAACAGAGCAACAGTAACTGTGACTATTCAGCATGCCGAAATAATCAGAGGCCATCCCTTCATCCTTTCGTGGGCTTCCTACAAGTTTTGCCTGGCCCAGTTTACTTCTTGCTAAGCTTAGACTTGAAATTGTACACTAAGAGGTTAGTCTAAGAGGTTGGTAGGTGGAGGCTGGTTTACCAACCATTTCTCCTTCAACAATTTCAAAGTGCCCCACACAGTATGGCCAAACAACATTTCAGCTGGACTGAAACCAAGGACTCTTGGGTCACCTCTCTAGCTGCAAAAAGGAGTAGAGGGGTTCCATCATCCCAGCCAAACTCTTTACAGTAGGTTCACAAAATTGACTTGAGAGTTTGGTGAAATCTCTCTAGGGCTCCCAAACATGATGATAAACAGATTAATTGCAGTGTTGGATAGACAGCTGCAGGTGCACTTGAGAAAAAACATGGGACATAAAGTTTGATCCTTGGTCACTCTGAACCACCCTTGGAAGGCCAAGCACTGTAAAGAACTAGAGGCTTAAAAACTATTGAAGCTAGAACAAGGGAGTGGAGTGGCACAATCAACCAAGATTCGCTCAAAGGACTCTCTAATAACAGGGATGGGATGTAAAGGAGCAGGTGGAATTTTCTGATTTGGCTTACCAGCAGTTTGGCACACATGGCATGTTCTACAGTACCTTGTAACATCAGATGTTACACCAGGCCAGATAAATGTCTCAGCAATTCAAGGTTTTGCCTTGGTCTTTCCTTGACATGGCATGGGTAATGACCATGGATGTATTATAAGACCATGGTATGCGCCAGGCGAGCAACTTGTATTGAACTGAATGGGCGCCATTTTTAGATCCGTCATCCAGTTCTTATAATACATCCATGGTAATGACACAAACAGGAAAAGTGTCTGGATATTGCTTCTCTAGTTCATCTGGGCTTTTGGAAGCTAAAGGAAAAGCAACCACTTAAGGAGCAGCAAGTACTCTACCACCAGCCAGGTCATTCTCAAAGATGAAGGACACACCATTAATTGGAATGTATGGAAAAAGAGCCACAGCAACTTCCCCAGAAACTAAAGCAGATTGGAGGTTAAGGTGATACATGGACAAGGACAAGTAACCCTCACCAAACCCGTCAACAAGAGCCCAAAGAAGACATGTCAGAAAACTGGAGGAAGTTCTGAAGAATCAGAGACAGAAAAACTCCAGTGTCTCTTCAGATCTTAATAGGTCAACTGGTCATAGGATCAGAAGCGAAACAAAACCATCCATAAGAAAAACTGAAGAGCCAGCTAACTCACTCTTATGGGTTGGTTTTGCCATAGCTTGAGTAACAGCAGAGAGCCTAACAGTTTTTATTAGGGTACAGGGTTAGTGGACTTTAGTGTCCTTCTCAAGACAGGGCAACCAGCAATAAGATGACCAGGTTTCTTGCAACTGAAGCAAGCCTCTTCTGAGGAAGCACTTCCAAGTGTCGACTTTCTAGTGAAAGGGAGAGTTAAAGCTCTATGACACACTTTTTTCACTTTTGCTCATTCTGTCCAATGTCAAAAAGAAAAAAAAATCGGAGTCAAGAATGCCCTTACCCAGGTGCTGAAAAAAATCAATGGGCACTATAGGAAAAAGTGTCTGGTTTGGAAGGGCACTCCAGACGTAACAACATTAGGAGTCGTCCCCAAGGAGGCTGAGACCAGCAGTTATGCATTGGCGTTCACTGAAAACTTGATCAATTCGGAATTTGGAGAAGATCTGGGCCTGGACCATAACGTTGATCTTGGAATAGAGAACACCCACAGCGCCCTAGCACCAAAACCACCTGCAAGTGGCCCATCCCCCACCCAAAGAAACAGTGATCTGACTTCTGAAGCTGAAAGAGTATCAGAGGATGAAGTTGGGATGTGTAACAGGGGAGGAGTCAGTGACTTATTCTCAACTTTCAATTACTGGATTAAAAGTAAGAGTGAAACTGGTCCTTTTTTCTTTACAGCCTAGCTTCTGCATCATCTGGATCTGCAGCTGCACACTCTCCTGTTGGATTACATTAATAACATTAAAAAACCTGGTCCAGCCTTCAATTTTTTTCCTCCCTTTTTATTTTTAATGTAAGGCTGATACTTACAGATCATAGATAGCGAACCATCTCTATTGCTACTGAGGGGCCCCACCTTGTGGCCAGCCCCCCTCATTGTTAAAGGCAACATGGTACCTTTCCTGTTGGAAACTCAGTTCGATGTTCTGTATTATAGTTGCTTGAGTTTCTTTGTTTTATTATACATTGTTTTTCTCTTGAGATAGGGTTAGGGTTAGGGTATTTCAAAAGTTATATGAATGCATTATCAACTTTATAACATATGTTGTTTCTTAAGCAGCGATGATGTGATGATGATGAAGAAAACTCCGCTGACACCGTCTTGCTTGTATATAAAGAAGTTTATTCCAAAGAAGTCCAGCATCAAATCAAGCACCCTGGGTTGCCTGAGAGAGGAGTCGAAGCCAATGTGAATCTCCTCTGAATAACTGCTCTAACTCCCCATCTATATGAGTTGGTTGTCTTCCTAAACCTAAGACAACGTATGTAATCCATACCATAAAAGGCCTCAGTCAGAAGGACAGTCATCTTCCAAAACCCCTAGACCTAGGACCAAAAAAGGCCACATTCTCCTAAACAGAGAAGCACCCATCTCCTAGTGCATCCTCTGACTTGGGGCCCCTATCTAAACATACCAAACCCATAAAGTTACACATCCTATAGAGCCCCAGACACTACATATTTCCCCCCTTCGAGACTACGCAGAGTCTCGAAAAATAAATGAATAACACATACATGCTTGCAGTTATAAGAAGTATAACAGTTCCTCCTACAGCATAACCTTAGCAATTCAACAACTTTGTGGAGTGTGAGAGTGAAAAACCTGTCAGGCAGCTATCTGTCCTGAAATGTCCATCAAACAATCTAGACAGGAAAATTCTCTCACGGCCCCTCTGCCTTAGGCGACCACATATAGTACTCCAGACCAATTAAAAAGGAAGAATTTTAACAATATGTATAGGGATATGACTTAAGCAAATACATATGGAAACCTCAGAAAATAAAATCAAAACAATGTCCAAATTCAGGCTGGTCGACCCATCGCACCTTCCAATGGACCTTTCCCTGCCTAGCACCAATATCCCTAAGCATCCCCGAAAAAAAAAGAAAACATCTGAGATTCCAGTATATTTACTCAATAACAGAAAACATCATTCTTCAATCAATTAAAACAAAAACTTTATAAAATATAATAAAAAGTATTACTCATGTAATAAAGAAACTCAAAACTAAGCAAGACATAATAGTTTGGCTAAATTATCACTACTATATAAACATCCTCTATTACTATCACAGATTACAATAAACAGAACAAAATCCAATATTATGAAAATATATGTAAGAGAAAACAGAAAAATGCATCACACTGCAGCTCCTCAGCAGCGTCGACTCTCAGTGTAGTGTCGATGGTGTTTTTAAATCTGGCCAGTCCTTTTTATTGTCCATGTCTGAATGTCTTCAGAATGTCAGAATTCCTGAAGAACCAACCACCCTCGCAGTGGTCTTCCCTCAATATCGTTCTAGGAGGAAAAAAGAAAACACCAAACAGTATCTTTGCAGAAACAACAGATGCAAATTGAAACATCAAATGCAGATTAGCACCTTATAAATAGACATGAAACTCACAATATCATACTTTCACATTATTCCTAATTATAAATCACCTTTTCCATTTCCCCCCTTTAATCACACCACTCTATAATAAGAAACTACTAAAAAATAATAACAGAAAATATATGTTAAAGATTCAGATATTCAAAATGGATATTGCTCTACTAGTTTGCCTTCTATCACCACTTCCTTCTAAACACCCTCACGAACACCTTGTCTCCAGGTTGCACTGTGCTCCTCTTTTGCTCATTGAGCCTCTCCTGCACCTCCTCTTGTCTTTGCCTGTCAGAAACATATGTGGATATTCTTTTATGCAAAGTAGCCATATATGTAACATACGCTCGCATTTCATCTTCTAAAAGGGCCAGACTTGGACCCTTTCCACTTGTACGCAAACAAGACGTTGGCATCCGTCTTCCCGTGACCAACTCATGAGGTGTCATATGCAAATCACGCAGCTCACTTGAGCGACACACCATTAGCGCCAGCGGAAGTGCCGCTATCCAATTTAGGCCCGTGTGTTGACAGATTTTAACAATGCGATTTTTCAAAACACCATTCATTTTTTTTCACAAATCCCTTGACTTTGCGGATGATAGACTGCTTCAAGATGCTGTTTAATTCCCAGTTTTTGCAAAATCAATTTCACTGTTTTATTCACAAACTCCTTCCCATTGTCTGAGGATATCCTATCTGGAAGTCCCCACCTGCTTATGACCTCTCTACACAAAAACTTGGCAACCGACTGAGCATCCTTCCGCTTGGTTGGACAAGCCTCAGGCCATCGCGAAAATCTGTCCACGACAACTAGCATATATCTCTTACCTTCAACTGGTTTTATCATGTCCACAAAGTCCACAACTAACTCACGCATAGGACCCCTCGGAGTTGGAATGTGACCAGGGGGAACCATCACACCCCTCCGAACATTATTTTTCAGACAGATAGTACATCTACCTATGACATAATCAATTTGTTCAAGCAAATATGGTGCCCAAAACCCATACTCCTTTGTAATCTTTCTCCTAACTTCCCCCCTTGCAACATGAGCTAACCCATGCGCTTCCTGAATCATCAGGCCTAACAGGTCTGGAGGTGCTACTATCAGCCCCTCATGATTTCTCCAAAGACCAATAGAATCTTGGGTGGCACCTCGGTCTAGCCACAACTGTTTATCCATTGCAGGAGCAGCTTCCTGCATTGAAATCACATCCCTAAGTGTAATTTTATCTTCCAAATTCACTTCATGAGTTACCAGAAGAACTTTACCCAATTTGTCTGCTCCTGTTACTGCTTTTGCAGCTTCATCAGCCGCTTTATTCCCTTGTGTGACCTTTGACACATCCACTTTATGTGCTGCACATTTAGCTATTGCTATTTCTTTAGGCTTCATCATAGCATGCAACAGTTTCATTATCTGAGCGTGATGCTGTATTGGAGAACCATCTGTTTTCTTAAACCCTCGGTTTTTCCACACTGATCCAAACAAGTGATACACATTATGTGCATATGCGGAGTCTGTATATATTGTCACTCGCTTACCTTCCGCCAACAAACACGCTTCAGTTAGCCCTACAAGTTCAGCAAGCTGTGCAGATGCAGGCTGTGGTACTACTTCAGCCTTCTCAACAACAAATTCAGTTCCTTGGGCTTTTACTACTGCGTAGCCAGCACTCAATTTATCTCCTACACGATAACAGGACCCATCAGTCCGTTGCCAAGCTTTTCTTCTAAATGACTACAACATGTATTATCTTTTGCATATGTAGAGAGATGGATGTATTCTATTAACCCCAAATTAAAAAAATGTTCTTATTATGAGTTTGTGGATAAAACCACACTAGCCTTGATCAGCCTGGATTCAGGAGCTGCACACTCTGTCGTCAGCAAGCCTCAATCCATGTGACGCACTGGCCAGCTGCCTTCTCGTCTGCACTTTGGAAGATCCCAATTCAGACGCACTTCGTCTCCTTTCTCTCCTCCTCCCACTCTCACACACCATAGGTGGATAAAGGAAGAAAAAGAGAAAACAGACAAAAATTCAGTATCTTATGAACTCACTAGGTCCTTATAAACAACACAATAAACAATTCAGTGTGATTTACGCATATTATCTACCAACACTTAGGTCATTTTTATCTACATCAGATGTTTTCCTTCTTTTAAACTACAACCATTAATAAACACCAAGTTATCATTTCATACAATACATTATCAATTTAGATATTTTAGTTTGTTTCACTCTAATAGCATCTTAAATCTTCCAATAGTATATTATTATCCACAAGCTGTATTTCCTAGTACTCTTTTTACTCTACAATGATTCCAATATCTTACAAACTGCCAAATCATAATGACCTAACATCTTTCTCCATTACACTACCTTACAAGGAGAGAAGGGAGGGAGCACCCTCACCACTCCTCCTATTAGAAAGAGCCATCTTATTTGCATTCTATGTGGGGTATCCCCCTTTGCTCCACCTCTTAAAATTAGCAGGAACTTCCAGTATATTCTAGCTCTCAGAGAGTGAACATCTAGCCCAATCTCCGTATATCTCCCCAAGATCAGATAGACTCCACATGACAAAGCATAGAGTCAGAAACAAAGAACACACGCACAAACCAGAGCAGAATCTCAGTCAACCACCAAAAATACAAAACCTCCATTAACAGCCAAATCTATCTTCTCCCCTATTTTGAATAAGACTGTATGTTCTTTAAACAGACAAATCCACTACATACAATCACTCACACAGACTCACTGAGAAACTCACAGACAACAAGAAAGATGGACAGAGAAGGACCACACATTGCACTCATCGCTAACTCACATTCCAAATTCAATAAACTTAATCAAAAAATTTAACTTTATTTCCCTTTCTAATACTTATTAAATCTTTTTACCCATACTTATGCACACAAAATATCCTCACTAATTTTTACAGTTCTCTTCAAAATCTTATACGTCCTTTTTGGGGCTCATATGTTCTTACAAATTGAAAATGTCCCCTCGAAAGAGGCTCATAGATCTTATCAAAGGCCCCCTCAAAGGCTCATAAGTTTTTAGTCACATACATATAAAGTCCTCTTATTTTTGAGGCTCATGTTGTTTTATTCACGTGTATAATGTCCTCTTATTTTTGAGGCTCATAAGTTTTTAACACTAAATGACAAAATATCTTCCCTTATAGATTACTAAATCTCCTGTTCTCAACCACAACCTATATATGCCTATTCAATATGAAATCTATCACATTAACATAAACCACATTAACCAACCCATACCTTTCACACACAGCTGAAACACAGCTGAGACAGCGCTCCACACACACACAGACACACAGGCAGAGACCAATCATCCAACAAACAAAGGCACAGAGCAAACTCACAAAATAAAAGCACACAGCAAATTCAACATCATCCCAAAAAACACAAGCAGCATTTAATCCCAAATTCTCAAAGTCGACTCATTCATACTTTTCCTATAGCATGCTTTTCACCGCTTCTTTTCTCTCTTTTTTTCCTTCTAAATTTATGCTACCTTATGAGGTGTAGATATTCAATGAGAGGCTGCTTCAGACACTGTTCGTCAACTAGTGTTCGAGTGGGAACTTACAATTGAATTTTCCTTTCTACACCTCCAGTTCCTAGAACTGACCCGAAATTCACCTAGTGATGTTCCAGGATTTTTGGCCCGTCTAAAACCGCCTCCCAGAGGTCTTCTATCCAAATCTGCGGCTTCTTTCTTTAACTCTTATTTTCTCATTTCTTTCTATTCCTCTATTGTCTCTTTACTTTTACCTTTATCTTCTCTTTTACCTTGTCTCTTTTTTCATGTTTCCAATTTCCCCTGGGCCCAGGGTTGTTACTTTCCTCTTTTTCTTTCAGCCAAATCTGACTATTCCTCAAAGCCAACTTTCACGCAGTGACTAATATACACATGTCTTACCGTTAAGAAGCTGAGGGCCCAATCTTCATTAATCTTGCACGATGTTGTTTAGCTCACCTTATCGTTACTAATTAGGCTATTCTACACTTTTTACTTCAACTTCTTATTTTCTCTACTTCTTTTACTTCAACTTTTATTCTTCTTCCCTTATTAAACTTTTATTCTCTATCTTCTCTATTATACTCCCCCCTATTGCGTTGTTCACAACGCAATAAAACCCAATTTAGAACGGAGCATCACTCCACACATCAACACATCATGGCACACACACACATGATTCTTTACGGTGTGATCTGACAGCAAACACACAACAGCCTCAACGAACAGACCAGCGCCCAATCATGTGAGAAATGCTCACCGTATCCGCGGCTTGGTGCGGGAGTAGGTGCGCTGAAGTTGTTGGAGACGCCGCAGGTCACAACACGTCCGGACTTCGTGACGCCAAATTCTTGTCTCTCTTTCTTCGAAATCCTGTTCGTGACGCCAAATTCTTGTTGTTTCTTAAGCAGCGATGATGTGATGATGATGAAGAAAACTCCGCTGACACCGTCTTGCTTGTATATAAAGAAGTTTATTCCAAAGAAGTCCAGCATCAAATCAAGCACCCTGGGTTGCCTGAGAGAGGAGTCGAAGCCAATGTGAATCTCCTCTGAATAACTGCTCTAACTCCCCATCTATATGAGTTGGTTGTCTTCCTAAACCTAAGACAACGTATGTAATCCATACCATAAAAGGCCTCAGTCAGAAGGACAGTCATCTTCCAAAACCCCTAGACCTAGGACCAAAAAAGGCCACATTCTCCTAAACAGAGAAGCACCCATCTCCTAGTGCATCCTCTGACTTGGGGCCCCTATCTAAACATACCAAACCCATAAAGTTACACATCCTATAGAGCCCCAGACACTACACATACTCTCACTGAATGGACTAAATAATCTGATCAAAAGCAGCAAAATGATAGCAAAAATAAAAAAGGAGATAAATATAGCGTTATGGCAGGGACTCACATTTCTGGTGGTGAACCAAAAAAAACTAAGAAAATGGGCTTTAGGTATACTTTCTTTTTATCATATAGAAATTCTAAAAAAAAAAATTAGTTGCCATATTGATTTCCAATTCAATTTGGTTTGAAGTCATATCTGAAATAAACAATAAAGAGGCCAGATTTGTTCTAATAAAGGGAAAAATAGATTAAAAAGATGTGACATTATTTCACCATAACGCTCCTGCTGGAAGTGATATCTTTCTTTAGAAAGGTGTTTGAAGTCTCCACCACAGATAAGGATCCTATATGTTTCTAATACAATCAATGTGCTTCTTAAACCTTTTAGAGATACAACTAACAGGAAAAGAAGAAGGAATCCTGCCGAAAAAAATATAAACAAGGTACTTTAAGACTTGGGGTTAATTGATATGTGGAGGTCCATGCATGCGTCAGTCCCAGGATACCTTTTCAGAAGCTTTCAGACCACTCTGGGGTCTATTCACTCTACACTTAGTGAAAAGTGGGTAAGCAGGTCCCAGATGGTAAACAACAAAAACATTGTGGAAGCTAAATACTGGCATGTTAAATGACCTTACTTTTAGAATTGCAAAGGAGATGGACCTAAGTACATACAGTGCATCCGGAAAGTATTCACATTCTCAAAAAAGATTAAATTCATTTTTTACCTCAAAATTCTTCACACAATACCCCATGATGACAAAGTGAAAAAAGTTAGCTTGAAATCTTTGCAAATATATTAAAAATAAAAAACAAAATAAATCACATGTACATAAGTATTCATGGCCTTTGCCATGACACTCAAAATTGAGCTCAGGTGCATACTGTTTCCACTGATCATCCTTCAGATGTTTCTACAACTTGATTGGAGTCCACCTGTGGTAAATTCAGTTGATTGGACATGATTTGGAAAGGCACACACCTGTCGATATAAGGTCTCATAGTTGACAGTGCATGTCAGAGCACAAACCAAGCCATGAAATCCAAGGAATTGTCTGTAGACCTCGAGACAGGATTGTATCAAGGCACAGATCTGGGGAAGGGTACAGAAAAATTTCTGCAGCATTGAAGGTCCCAATGAGCACAGTGGGCTCCATCTTCTGTAAATGGAAGAAGTTTGGAACCACCAGGACTCTTCCTAGAGCTGGCCGCCTGGCCAATCTGAGCGATCGGGACAGAAGGGCCTTAGTCAGGGAGGTGACCAAGAACCCAATGGTCACTCTGACAGTGCTCCAGCGTTGCTCTGTGGAGAGAGGAGAACCTTCCAGAAGGATAACCATTTCTGCAGCACTCCACCAATCTGGCCTGTATGGTAGAGCAGCCAGATAGAAGCCACTTCTCAGTAAAAGGCACATGACAACCTGCCTGGAGTTTGCCAAAAGACACCTGAAGGACTCTCAGACCATGAGAAACAAAATCTGATGAAACAAAGATTTAACTCTTTGGCCTGAATGCCAAGCGTCATGTCTGGAGGAAACCGGGCATCGCTAATCACCTGGCCAATACCATCCCTACAGTGAAGTATGGTGGTGGCAGCATCATGCTGTGGGGATGTTTATCGGCAGCAGGAACTGGGAGACTACTCAGGGTTGAGGGAAAGATGAATGCAGCAATGTACAGAGACATCCTTGATAATAACCTGCTCCAGAGTGCTTTGGACCTCGGACTTGGGCAAAGGTTCATCTTCCAACAGGACAACAACAATGAGCACACAGCCAAGATGATAAAGGAGTGGCTTCAGGACAGCTCTGTGAATGTCCTTGAGTGGCCCAGCCAGAGCCCAGACTTGAATCCGATTGCACATCTGACGCGCCCAATCCAACCTGATGAAGCTTGAGATTGTAGCATCATACTCAAAAAGACTTGAGGCTGTAATTGCCGCCAAAGGTGCTTCAACAAAGTATTGAGCAAAGGCTGTGAATACTTATGTACATGTTATATTTTTGTTTATTATTTTTAATAAATTTGCTGAAGTTTCAGGCTAACTTTTTTCACTTTGTCATTATGGGGTATTGTGTGTAGAATTTTAAGGTAAAAAATGAATTTAATTTTTTTTGGAATAAGGCTGTAACATAACAAAATGTGGAAAAAGTGAAGCGCTGTGAATACTTTCCGGATGCACTGTATTTACAGGATAATTGGGAAGTAAACCCAAGTATATTATGGGATGCAGCCAAAGCTGTTCTAAGGGGGAAGATTATAGCCAGGACAGCTGCGATGAAAAAGATTAAAGCTCAAAAATGATCAAGACTGCAGGAGTCTTCCATTACATACGAAATTAGAAATGTCAAACTGGAAATAGATGAAATACTACGTCGGGAAGATTCATAAAGCAAAGGTATAATGAAGCAGGTCCCAAAGCGGCAAAACTGTTAGTGTGGAGGCTCAGAAAACAATAAGCAGAGAGCACCATCTTCAAAAAAAGAGAAATCAGAGACCCTGTTACTTTAAAAACTGTTAGCAGTCAGGATGGCATACAGAAAGCATTTAAAATACATTACAAATCTTTATATTCTCTGTCAAATCAGGTTAATGGGTTAAAAATACAATTGTTGAATTGCTGAATTCTTTACCTGGTGTAGGAAGGTCTAAAGAAATTAACGATAAACTGGTCTCACCAATATCAATCAATAACAATGGAGGAAATAAATAAAGCTATTTCAAACTTGAAAACTTGCAAGTCACCTGGTACTGATGTGTTCCTCCCAAATGGTACAAATCCATGAGAGAACACTTGCTCACTTTACTGGAGACTTAAAAATTATATTTTAGGGCTGTCAAAGATAACGCGATAATAACAAGTTAATGCATATTCCTTTTAATGTCACAAATTTTTTTGATACGCGATTAACGCATGCATGTTCTGTGATTATGACCTTTGGCCTGCTCCTGTAGTTTAGGATATCAGGAAGTAACGCAGCAGTAACGTTGTGGATGGCAAACAAACCTTCCGTGCAGAAATGGATAAAGAAAAGGGTGTTTTGAATGGCAAGTTCAGCTTCAAAGCCTGCATGCAGTATCTTTGAGGTTACTCTGGAGAATATTCTGACCAGTATTTGTCATTGTTTTGGATTGTTGCAATAATAATAAACATACATTTGCATAAAGCAAGCATATTTGTCCACACACTTTGAGTATTAAAAACTTGAAAAATATCCCATTAAGGTACATTTAGAACAGATTTTTTTTAAAAAAATGCAATTAATTTGCGATTAATTGCGGACAATCACGTGTTTAATTGTGATTAAATATTTTAATCAATTGGAGGGAGGCCTTTATATCAGTTATTCCCAAGGAAGGAATTGATAGGATGGACTGCAAAGGATACAGACCTATCAGTGTCTTAAACACAAACTAAATTGTATACTTTATTCTTCCCCTACTGCAAGGATAAAAGTTTATGGTAGCCTTTCTTACTCCATAACTGCAACGTGGATGCACGGATGTCTTCAATTTATTCATCAAACCCTGAGCCCAAGCAATACGACAGGAGACAGAAGTGATGGGAATATCTATAGGAGGAGTGGAGTATAATGCAAATTCGAATGCCGGTGATTTACTGGTCACAATTATGGACCCAGGTACAGGTTTACCTCCACTTATGGAAATATTGGAAACATATGGGGTATATTCAGAGTTTGTCCTTATCTTACACAAAACTCTGATTATGATATTCAAAGTACCTGGAAGTCAGTTTACCCAAAGATCTATCATATTTGATAATGACTATAATAACATTAATAAAAAAATATATGATGACCTCAGCAGGTAGGGCTTGCTCCCTCTCGGCTTTGGCAGCAGAATGAGATCAGTTAAAATGAACATTCTTCCTACATTATTATCTTTTTCTATCACTGCCAGTAAAAATCCCTCACAAACAATTAAGAGAATTGAATAAGCGGGACAGCCCTCCCATCTTTAAGGGATGATTATTTATCACCACAGTTGAGACCTCTTGTACACTGGTGTAACCTATCTTACATAGGCCTGATAAAGTCTGGTAAAGTCCCAGTAGCTGATCTGATGAACTCTCATTGGTGCGATCCAGAGCCATGGCAGAACAAAACAGAGGCTCTGTGATAATGACTGATTGAATCAGCTGACAGAACTGAGGACATCACACTGATTTAAAGTGAAATCAATATTTAATTCTGTCGTCTCATCAACACAATCATGACGACGTGGTAAACAGTTCATTGTTCTCCTCACAGCTGCAACAAGCTCCACTTTAAAACCTGAAACATATTTCTGTTGAATGAGTCCATAAATACTGATGAAGGTCTCTGGTGAGCTCAGTTCAACCTGAGACACAACATACACAACAATTCAACACCATGTTAGTGGATGTTCACAGAAGAAAAATAAAAACTACCTGCTCATCTGAAACAAACATCAGAACACGTCTTATCTGTTCTGTCAGATTAGTTCTAGTCGTGTGGAGAACGTTCACAGAACCCCAGAACCTCAGACTGACTGTGAACAGACTGATGAACAAACTGAAGGAGATAAAACAGACGTCCCTTAACTGGCAGAGCAGTGGACAGAAATAAAACATGTTAATATCAGAAAGCTCTGACTGATAGATAATTAAGGTTCTATCAATGTACAATGTTTGATTTGGGGGGGACAGAAGAAAACCTGATGGCTCCTGCTGAGGCCTCTCACTCAAGCTGACTCCCAGAGTTTCTCTCCCACAGCAGCAGCAGCTGACTGCCCACCTGAGGCTCCAACTCCTGCAGGAGACACAACAGAGACCAGACCAGCTGCCAGCAGGACAGAGATACATCAGAGCTTAGCTGATCACTGATAATCAATCAACTGTTAAGAGTCAGGTGTCAAACAGAAATGGTAGATGTGAAACTGTGCTGCTTCTCTGTTTTGGCATGAAAACTGTCTGACAGGTGCAGACAGGTGAGTCTGTGAATAGCTCCTCCTGGTCTGGTTCTGGGTCCTGAACTTCAGGTCTACTGGAACCATTCAGACTGTTCATGTTGTAACAAGGCAGACTCAGACTCACCTGCCCGTCCCTGCTGATCTGGACCTTCTTGTTGTCATTCCAGGGGTTCAGGATGTGTTGGGTGCACTGGAAGGGAAGACTCTCCTTGTGGATCCACTCCACACTGAAAACCCCTCCCAGTCCCACAAAGCCCCAGTCCTGGCAGCTCTCCTGACTGACTCCCGAGGTCATGCGAGCGTAGCCCTGTGATAAAAAACATCAGGGGGGGGGGGGTCAGGATACAGACATACAAACTCTGATCCCAGATGACCCAGTTTCTCTGTATGTTACCTGGAAGCGTCCAGAGCCCTGAACAGAGAAGATGAGGATGATGAGGTTGTTCTCCAGGAAGGCCTTGGTGAGTTTGCTCTCATTGTTTGGTGTAGTGGACCAGATCCCCCTCTGCTGAGAAATCTCTATGTTCCTGATGCTGCTACTCTTCATGATGAAGTACCTGACTGATGAGAAGACCATCTAAGGGGACAAAAACATCCTTTATTGAAGGATCTCAGGGCTCTGGTCTCAGGGCCAAGAATTGGACTAACATAGTTCTCCTAGGACCACAAAGTAAAATGTTCCATGATGAGTCTTTAGGGACAAACAGTGGATCTGTTTTTAGTTCAGGAGACAGTGACTGACACTGAAGATGAATACTGTGTTTCAGACACAGGAAACACACTGTGACACTGATCACACACATCACATGGTATCAATAACAACTTTATTAACATACTGGACTCTGAGCTGACGACCAGTCATAATCAATGATGTCAAATCAGAGAGCTAATTACATATTTAATCTTTGACATAAGAAGAACTGAATCAAAAAATGACTGCAGCAAACACATTAAAACAAGCCTTCAAGTGTTAAACTCTCCTACGTTTTATTAACAAGACATTAATCAGTATTTTATTAGTAACTGTGGCTTTAAGACTGAGGTGCAGTTCATCAGACCACAGGTGAAGTTAAACATGGAGCTGTGCAGTAACAGGTGATGTGATTTTTAGTGATTCATTTTGTGTCTCTGCTGCTACACAATCTCAACACAAAAGATCTGCATCTCCATGCTGAACATCAGGTCCAGGTTACAGCTGGGAGAAGTTGCTAAGAACTAAGTCTTTACTGACACATCTTTTGTATTTCCATCTTCAGTTGATGAAATAAAAATTAAGACTCATTTTCAGTGTGTTTTACTTCCTGTCTTCACAGTAGGACGCATGTGTGGAATAAAAAGAGATGTCTTTGCTCCTCCATCATGAGTCTGGCAGTCTGACAAAGTAAAGTGATGGAGGACTTTCTCTCAACTAAACACCTATCACGGACAGTATGACATCACCATGACGTGTTCACAGAAACACTGAGACTGAAGATCTGAGCCTGGTACAGCTGAGACTGAAGAGCTGAGACTGAAACAGCTGAGACCAAAGAGCTGAGACTGATACAACTGAGACTAACAGCTGACACAAGGACTGTCTTACTGTTCCGACTGACAACATACATCAGAATAATCTGAAACTGTTATAACACACAGATTGTACACACAGGTTGTACACACACACATTGGACAAGTTATACACACAGATACACACAGGCCTTGTGTCTTCAGTCATCCGATCTCAAGTGTTCAGCTCTAATGTCGTCTGTTCACACCTGGCTTTAAAATGAGTCTCCAGCAACCACTTGTGATTGGATCTCATTTCTCTGCTTCATATGCAAATAAACAGGTATGTATTGTTGTTTTATCTGGTGTGTATTCAGACCTGTACTTAGAGCTGTCCACTTGTGATCGGATCACTCAGGAAGGAGGTCTGAGCAGGGCCACAGATACACAGATACACACAGTGTTTGTCAGACTGTGAGTACCTTTCCTGAGGAGGAGGGGCTGTCTGAGGTCACAGGGCAGTTATTGGAGGAGTGAGGGTCATCAGACAGGTGACCTGTGGGCAGAGAAGACTCATCTCTGTGGGCTTTGACCTGAGCCTGGCCTGAGGCTGCTGGGTTCCTACCACACCTGAGAAGTGGAGCAGCACTGTGAGGTGGAACAGGACCATAAAACATGACTGATTGTCCTAAACACTGTAACTCAGAGTCAGGTCTTTATGTTTGATAACGACTATATTCTGTCACATTGTAACAAGATCTTTTCCTATTTGTGATCTGCTCCTGTTTTAATCCACCTGTCCTTTATGTTCACTTGCTGTCTAGATAAAGTCAGTGTAATGATCATCTCCACAGCTCCAATTACATCAGTACAACAGTCAGTTTATGGTCACCACTCTGCTGTTCTGTATCTGACACTGTTTTCATCACATATTAATATTCATTTATTATACATATATTCAACGTACAGTTAATTCAGTTTAAGGTCTAAGGACAGTCCTAAACCAGACTGTACAGCTCGCAGCAGCATCCACCTGACTGGGACTGATGTATATTTTATATTACAGTACATTACCATCATGTACAATGTATATTCACTGCATGTTATAGTTAACCCTTTGGTTCTAGCTTTAATCTGTAATGTCAGTTTTTTAAAATTTTATTCCATTTTACAATTTTTTTGTCTACTGTAGTTATTGTGAGTAATTTGGCCTCATTTGTTTTTATGGCTGATGAGACTACACTTTCTCTATTGGATCAACCAAGAACAGACAGTACTGTCTTACTGAACACATGTCACACTGTAAAGACTGAAGAACATGACAGTCCACAGAACACCTGTTAGACACCGCCACACATCACACTGAAATCTACTTTATACTTGTCATGTGCGGTGTTGGTAGGTAGTTGGGAGCCGTTCTTGAAGTTCTTCACAGAGGTCTGGGGCCCCTCCTCTGATGACATGGGCCGGGGCCGCTGGCCAATTCCAGAGGGCTGCTGCAGGCCAGCCCCCTGCTCCTCTGCTGCCAACACCTGAGGGACAGGTAGAGTCATTTACCTGGATCATGGTTCATAAAGACCAGAGACATCTCTCATACACACACACACACACACACACACACACACACACACACACACACACACACACACACACACACACACACACACACACACACACACACACACACAACCAGCAAAAGCTTCTGCAAGGTGCTCAATGAATGAAGTGTAACCAGGTGAAACTCAGAGACAAAGAACAGGACCTACAGAAACAAGAGTCCGGATGATGGCTTCGTCCTGCTGAGACCAAGGCTTTGAAGGACAACGGATCCTCTTGATGAACAAACTCTGCCACTTCTGTCTCAGTTCAAACACCATCCCTGCAGCCTGACAAAAGGATAAGTTTCAGTCAGAGAAAATTTAGTTGCAGAGTCGTAAAACAATCTCAGGTTGATGAGAACAGTTTTATCCTCATGTAATGTGAGAATGTTTGGGACATGTGACCTCTTATCTCCAGCAGAGATTAGTCTGCTGAGGTCGTCATACAGACAATACTCTCAGCTGCACTTTTCTAACAGTGGAAAATGGCATTAATGACAGTGGTGACAGTGTTTATAGTGGTGACAGTGGTGTCAGTGATGACAGGGGTGACAGTGTTTACAGTGATGACAGTGGTGAAAGTGTTTACAGTTGTGAAAGTGGTGACAGAGGGGACAGTGTTTACAGTGGCAAAAGTGTTTACAGTTGTGACAGTAATGAAAGTAGTGACAGCGTTTACAGTGGTGAGAGTGATGACAGTGATGACGGTGGTGACAATGTTTACAGTGATAACAGTGGTGACTGTTTACAGTGGTGATGGTGGTGACGGAGTTTACAGTGTTTACAGTGATGACAGTGGTGACAGTGTTTACAGTGATGACAGTGATGACATTGTTTACAGTGGAGATAGTGGTGACTGTTTACAGTGATGACAGTGGTGACAATTATGACAGTGATAACTGCTGATGTGATGACAATGAACTCCCCTCACCTCTCTGTCCAGCTGGAAGATGAGCCATTCGTCTATCCTCAGCTCAGCGAGGTCCTCGGTCTCACTGTCACTGATGTCGTCCAGTGGACTGCCTGAAGGACACAACATGAACACACAGACTGAACCAGAATCTACTCCTGTCAAAAAACACTCATCAGAGAGAATGCTTTGTTAAAGAATTGTGAATTTAACTATGGTGAAGACTTTATGAGGTCAGGTCTTCTGAGGAGCAGATCAAACCTGGCTGATGGTGAAACAAACACTGTTAGGTTTGGAGGAAACATCAGAAGACTCAACAGACGCCAAACCCATCTCCCAGCTGAGACATCTGGATAGTGCTGGTTAGACTTTGTTTACATATAATTCAGTAGGTTCCCTGGGAAACCTTATACCTCCTCAGATTCAGGAGGAACAATCTAAACTCTGTCCTGGTAGACCGGACCTGCTTCACTCATGTAAAGGTTCTGTAGAGACTTGGGGAGTTCTGTATGTGATCTGTGGACTTTGAGGATGCTTGTGACCACTGCCCTCAGGGTATTTTTAGGAGAACTGTGAGAATATGGAGTGATCAGTGTTTAACCCCAGAGATGCTGTGTCCTTGTTCTTGTAGAACGTTAAACACGTTCTCTGTGGCTCCATCAGGACTGTGCTTCATCACCAGCTGGTCTGTAGACAGAATCTCTACTCAGAGCTGTGAGGTGGAGAGCTGTTAGTTGATTATACAGTGTGCACTGTCTACCAGAGTTAGACTAAAGGTCAATGGGACACAGCATCAGGAGTGACACTAAGTTCAATGTAGTCTGACCAATGATCTAAATGTCTCACTGACACACAACACTCAGACCATGATGCTAACATGGTAGAAACATACATGTTAATCACACATACACACAGTTCTAACTGTACACCATTCACTGGTGATTAGTTTGACTAGTTACTTCAGTTAAATTCTTGTCTAACTGCAGTAACTTGACCAACACATGCAGTTAGTTCTTGCCTTGTTTACCTGAGGCTCTCTGAGCAACAGGCTCCAGTATGGTGGAGGTGGGCAGTTTAGCGCAACCTCCAAACAAGGCCACAGTGATGGGAGTGACCATGGAGCAGCAGCGGACGCTGGCCATCCTGTGGCCCCGGCTCATCTCATTGTAGATAAGCCAGTCTGTAGGAAGGGCCTGGGCGGATTTGGCTGAGCTGATCTACACAACAAGAATACACACAGACACACACAACCACAACACTTCATTTGGTCTGTGAGTTTTTAGTTTTGTTCTCAGAAAGGTGTAAAATGCAGATGTTTCTGAAACACAGTGTGTAGACTGATACAAGAGGAATCATCACTGTCAGTGTGTGGTAGCATATATTCAGCAGAGCCTCTGTTTTCATATGTTGCAGGATGTTTCTGGGTGTGTAGCCTCCAGCCACAATGACAGCACAGGGCTCTGCTCTGACTGAGTCGTGGAAGTATGAGGAGCTGCAGGTCTGTGTGTCTGCTTGACTGAGGGCGGGGCTGATTTTTATTTCTCTCATTCACTGCTTTGTTCTTTCTCACTGCTCTCTTCATTCACTTTCTATCTTGCTCAACCACCCCCACTGCTCTCTCTCTCTTTCTTGCTCGTTGAGCCAGGGGAAGGGGCCAACTTTAAATGGTGTGTTTACAAACAGCATGTGACAATTCCAGCGTAATGTGCCTTTAATGTCTGTTCTAAGTTGACTGAAGTCCATGAGGAGGGACGTCTTGTTTCCTGTATGTGGGTCATGTGACATGACAATAAACCTGAAAAATTTGAAAGGTGAGTTCAGCTTGTATCTGTGGTTTAAACACAGTGGTGGACAGTAACGGAGTAAATTTACTTGAGTACTGTACTTAAGTACATATCCAGAGGATTTGTACTTTACTTGAGTATTAGATTTCTTTGGTACTTATTACTCTTACTTGAATACATTTCCAAGACAAATATTTTAACTTTTACTCGAGTAAATTTCTAGGAAGGCTGAAAAGTACTTGTTACTTTCAGGTCTGCTCTTTTTTTTCCTTTTTTTTTTTTTTATTCTAAAATACTATTGGACACATGCTGTGTTTGTCAAAGAATGAAACCTATCACAGTGCACGCTCTCCACTGGGATCTACGTAAAAGCGGATAATAATATCGGGACATGGGGAGACAAGACAGACATGGGGAGACAGACATTGGGAGACAGGCACGGAGACAGACGTGACAGTTTGTTGTGCTCCTATATTGTACTGGTACATGTCCTTCCTGTAAAGTCAAGTGACTTCAACATTGAGTTATTGAAAGCAGAGATGTAGTTTTTTGTAAAGCAGTGGTTCTCAACCAGTGGTCTGGGGACAACATTGGTCTTTGAGGGGGTTCCAGTTCCCAACTTAGCTAAATGATAGAGTTAGTTGGATGGTGCAGGTTCATTTGATTACAGTTTTAATGATTGTTAATAAACACTGCATCTGCAACATCTGCTGTCCTCTTGTGATCCCATTCATTTTATTTGTTTTTATAGGTGTTTCTGCAGGCTTTATATAACTTTGTGGTTCTAAAAGCAAGCACATCAGTGCAGGTGGTTTCAAAGAGTTAATTCTCAGAAACAAGAGTTAAAAGGTCCTTAAATTCATTTAGAAAAAATTATAGTAATTCATTGATGTGAAAAATAAGAAGTTTACTCTTACTCTTACTCTTACTTTTACTTAAAGTAAATTTAAAAGCATGTACTTTTGGATACTTAAGTACCTTTAAAAGCAAGTGCTTTTTTACTCTTACTCGAGTAACATTTAGACTGAGCTACTTTTACTTGTAACGGAGTAAATTTTGACCGGTAGTATTTGTACTCTTACTCAAGTACTGGGGTCAAGTACTCTGTCCATCTCTGTTTAAACAACACTGTTTATATATAATACATCTAAACTAACTGATAATATACCTGCTCAGGTTAACGTTCATATTCTGATGTTGGCTTTTGTCAACTCAACATTTCCTCCGTGTGTTTCACAATAAAAGCCTTGCAGTTGTTCACTGTTCACTCAACTTTAGTTTTTCATTGTAAGACAAAGTGCTGAGCTTCAGTCAAACCTTTTATTCAGCTTGTACTTGTTTAAACTGACTGCACACAGCTTCTCCCTGAGGACTAACTGTCTGTTATCTCATCTCTTCCTGAGGAATTTACTTGAGGAAAATAAAGAAAGTATCTACCAGCAATGGCTGAAGTGGATCCATGTGGGTTCTCACCTCACTGGTTCACTGTACAACACAGGTCGGGGACAAACTCAGAAGCCTGGTAAAATTAATGTTCTGACTCCTCTGGACATTGTTCAACAGGTAGAAGGTAAATTAAGACCATCTGGTG
Organism: Trachinotus anak; assembly: GCF_046630095.1. NCBI lineage: Eukaryota > Metazoa > Chordata > Actinopteri > Carangiformes > Carangidae > Trachinotus > Trachinotus anak. The sequence goes on along the minus strand of NW_027273879.1, from coordinate 21,923,313 downwards.
ACGAGACCACAAGTTTACAACACAATCACTTATTCCTGACACGATCTGCTTCCCTACCTCCTTGAACTGGCTTAGGATGGAGGTGGGATGAAAGTGGACCTTCTTCTCCCTGTTACTGGAGAGCAAGGAGGTCTCCTGGTTCACATGGACCAGATTTGGATACATCCCAGCCACCAGGGCTGCCTTCACTACAGCCCAGTTCTCAGAGTTCAGGTTCACATCACGGATGTCACTGCCTCCACGGGCCCGCACGAAACCTGGAGACAAACAGGATCACCGTCATCTGGGTCTTCATTCATTAATTCATTTAATTCATTCAATCGCTCATTCTTTTTTCATATAATAATTTTGATTGATTATTATTGTGAGGGGTGGTTGCAGCACACACACACACACACACACACACACACACACACACACACACACGCACTGGAGAGTGACACTGACCAATAGCACGGAGCTGTCCCAGCAGCTGTGTCCTCATGCCAAGGATCATGTCCATGGTGGCCTGAGACAGGAAGTTCTTCTGACAGAAGGACCTCTCCCAGCCCTCACTGTGGGCCTTCTGCCACGCCTGACACCAGCAGTGATAAAGTACATTTACTTCACTACATTTGTCCAGTGTTATTTCTTAAGTAAATTTCTGACTTCTCCTCCACTACACTTGAAGTCTAATATGGATGAATTTTCTTTTATTTTGAAAATATGACACTGTATTGATCACAGGAGAAGAACCAATCACAGTCTACTCCTCCACTGTCAGTCATGTTGTGCTGCTGTTGCACAGTCATAAAGACAGTGTACCTACGTTAGGTTTTGTGTGTTTCCTGTGGAAGCTGCATCTGCAGAAATTCCACTGTGTGTGTCTGTGTGTGCACATACAGTATGTGCATCAAACACAATGCCAGAACTGTATCGGAACACGGCCAGGATGTTTTGTGGGGGCTGTTGTATGTTAAACAAAAAAGAAAAATGAAAATGGCTCCTGTTGTTGGTTCAGTCATGTCCATGTCTTCAGTCTGTCTACAGGTACTGCAGTCTCTTTATTCTACAGGTACCACAGTCAGTTTATTCTACAGGTTCTACAGTCTGCTTATTCTCTAGGTTCTGCAGTCTGTTTATTCTCTAGGTTCTATAGTCTGTTTGTTCTACAGGTTATACAACCTGTTTATTCTCAAGGTTCTGCAGTCTGTTTATTCTCCAGGTTCTACAGTCTGTTTATTTGACAGGTTCTACAGTCAGTTTACTCTACGGGTTCTAGAGTCTGTTTATTCTCTAGGTTCTGCGGTCAGTTTATTCTCCAGGTTCTACAGTCTACAGTCTGTTTATTCTACAGCTTCTACAGTCTGTTTGTCCTAAAGGTTCTATAGTCTGTTTATTCTACAGCAGTAGAAATGTGTCTTTTGTCTTCTAACTGTTGATCATTTGTTGTGACCACCTGAGGGTCTTAATGTCCAGGTTTGGGAGCTTCCCCTCACATCCATCACTTCCCATATTCGTCTTAAAAACCTGATGAGGAAACACCCACCTGGAAGGCTCTCAGCAGGGCCATATGGTCGCTGAAGCTGCTGGACGTAAAACGCTTGCGACAGTGCAGAGCAGCTCTTTTCTGTGAGCCCTGGGCGGGAAGGACGAAGGGATCACGATAGGCCAGCGTACAGGCAATGGTCAGAATGGGGTCAAGACACTTGAGCACCACAGCAGACAGCACCATCTTGCCCAGGTGGGGCTCTACAGGTAGATCAGCCAAGTGGTAGCCCAAATCAGTCAGGTCCTCATACTGGTCCATAGCATCTATTGTCTGAGGAGAGAGGTGACTTAGTGATGGGCTGTGTGTGTGTGTGTGTGTGTGTGTAGCAGGATCTGTTACTACTTGTTACCTTCAGCATGTGCACAGCGTTCCTGATGGCATGTGCAGGAGGAGGCTGTGGAGCTTTGGACAAGAACTCAGTGACCGGACAGGAGGAGGGAGCCAGCAGCTTGGTCTGCAGACACAGTTCCTTCAACACAACACGACACACTGTCAGTGTGGAGGCTGTTACTGCGTCTGCTGCAGGTTTAAACAGAACTCGGTCAGTGCTTCACAAGATTCACTGGATTCTACCAGAACCAATAAACAGATAGTGACAGCAGCCACTGATCCTTCTCTTCCTACACGGGATGACATGAGGATGTGTCATCTGCATTACATTAGTTGATACAACAGTTAGTTATGTTGTATTCGCAGAGAGCAGCACACTCTCACTCTGTGGGCTTCTCCACCTGCTGCTCTGGTTCATGTATCAGCAGCAGCTCAAAATGCTCATGGAGGTAAAAGGAGATCGGAGGATGTGGTGATTCATAAATAGTCTCAGCCAATCACAGAGAAGCAAATGAAGAATCATCTTCTTCTGTGAATGGTGCAGAGCAGCGTGACGTGAACACACAGGACCAAACATACTGATTTTAACAGTTAATAAGAAAATCATGAAAATGATGTTTACATGATGTCAGGCCACCAAGGATATGATCCTTGGCATGAGGACACAGCTGCAGGGACAGCTCCGTGCTATTGGTCTGTGTCACTCTCCAGTGTGTGTTTGTGTATGTGTGTGTCTACCTGCAGAGGCATCCGCAGCAGCTGTGGAACCTGGAACTCCAACATGTTATTGAACCGAAGTCGACTGAAGAGGTGGAAACAAACCCCTGGCCTGCAGCGTCCAGCTCTGAGGACACGTTACACACTCTTACACACACGTTACATACACAATAGATTCTTTCACTTTGAAAGCATAGACCATCAGCTGATGTGGAGGTGGTCACTGTGTTACCTTCCCTTCCTCTGCAGAGCACTGGCTTTTGAGATCCACACTGTCTTCAACATGGAGACATGGCTAAGGGTATCAAAGGATTTCTACAGCAGGAAACACATTCATCAGTTCATCACTAACCACACGTTATTTTCATTTGTGTTTAAATACAAGTTTTTACCTCTTTGACTTTTCCTGAATCAATGACAAAGACCACGTCGTTAATGGTGATGCTGGTCTCAGCGATGTTGGTGGAAAGAATCTGAAGGAAATTAAGTTATGAATTAATAAGTGAATTTCCTGTTACAGTCTACTGATGTGTGCCCCCCCCCTCTGTTCCCTAGAACTCTGTTCCCTAGAAAGGTTATGCAAAGCATAACCTATGAGTTTCATCACAGGGTAAAAACATCTGTCTGAGTGTCGAAACAAAAGAAATGTAATGGAAAATATCTTTAGTTTCACCTTTTGCATTTTACGTGTACGACACGTGTAACACATCTGCTACACACATTGACAGATGTTTATGATGGGAAAAGGACAGTATGTGTTGCCTTTCGTTATGTTTTCTTTGTGAAGGTGAAAACTCTGAGTCATAACGCGTGCAGTGGAGACTCACTATCTTCCTGACACCAGGTGGAGCCGTCTTCATAGCTTTCTTCTGATCCAGAGTCTGCATGTCTGAATGTAGAGTGAACACCTGGAACCTGAGAGACACCTGTCAGAGGCTAATTCCTGCTGTGCCTCAAAACAACACAATCAACTGAAGCAAACAGCTAATGTTAAAAAAAAATACACTCTCTTTGTTTAAGATTGATCCCTGACAACAGTCTACTACAGTCTGTTTCAGACATCTACAGACCGCTAAAGTAAGCTACAGTCATCTACAGTCATCTACAGTCTGCTACAGTCATCTCAAGTCTGCTACAGTCTGCCACAGTTACAGTCATCTACAGTCTGCTACAGTCATCTCAAGTCTGCTACAGTCTGCCACAGTCAGTTAGAGTCATCTACAGTCTGCTACGGTCAGCTGCAGTCTGCTACAGTCAGCTACAATCATCTACAGTCATCTACAGTCATCTACAGTCTGCTACAGACAGATACAGTCATCTACAGACTGCTACAGTCTGTTACAGTCATCTACAGACTGCTACTGTCAGATACAGTCAGCTACAGACTGCTACGGTCTGCTACAGTCATCCACAGTCAGCTACAGGCAGCTACAGTCAGCTGCAGTCTGCTACAGTCATCTACAGAATGCTAAAGTCTGTTACAGTCATCTGCGGACTGCTACAGTCATCTACAGACTGCTACAGTCTTTTACAGTCATCTACAGACTGCCATGGTCAGATACAGTCAGCTACAGACTGCCATGGTCAGATACAGTCAGCTACAGACTGCTACAGTCAGCAACAGTCATCCACAGTCAACTACAGTTTGTTACAGTCAGCTACAGTTTGTTACAGTCATCTACAGACTGCTTCTACAGACTGCTACATTCAGATACAGTCAGCTGCAGTCATCTCCAGTCTGCTACAGTCATCTCCAGTCAGCTACAGTCTTCTAGTCTGCTCGAGTCATCTACGGAATGCTACAGTCAGCTACAGACAGCTACAGTCAGCTGCAGACTGCTACAGTCTTTTACAGTCAGCTACACTCATCTACAGACTGCTACAGTCCGTTACAGTCATCTGCAGTCAGCTACAGTCAGCTACAGTCTGCTACAGTCATCCACAGTCAACTACAGTTTGTTACAGTCATCCACAGTCATCCACAGTCAGCTACAGTTTGTTACAGTCATCTACAGTCATCCACAGTCATCCACAGTCAGCTACAGTTTGTTACAGTCATCTACAGTCAGCTACAGTGAGCTACAGTCATCTAGTCTGCTACAGTCATTTACAGTCTGCTACAGCCATCTAAGGTCTGCTACAGTGAGCTACAGTCAGCTACAGTCATCTACATTCATCTACAGTCTGCTATAGTATATACAGTCTGCTACTTCAGCTACAGTCAGCTAAAATCATCTACAGTATCTACAGACTGCTATAGTCATCAACAGTCTGCTACTTCAGCTACAGTCAGCTAAAATCATCTACAGTATCTACAGACTGCTATAGTCATCAACAGTCTGCTATAGACTGCTACAGTCAGATACAGTCAGTTACAGTCTGATACAGTCAGTTACAGTCTACTACAGTCAGTTACAGACTGCTACAGTCAGATACAGTCAGCTGCAGTCTGCTACAGTCATCTACAGTCTGCTACAGACTGCTACACTCACCTCTCAGAGTGGGAGGAGAACCTCTTATCATCGTACAGGATGCGGTCCCTGAGGGCCACGATCTCATCGTATCCAGGGAGGAAAATCAGGACAGCACCTGAAGACCAACACAGAAGTATCATCCACATACTGAGACATTTGGCTGTGTGTTCACAGAGATGTTCACTAGTTAAACTAGTGATGTGAATCTTGAGGTGTAGCCACGCTGCTCAATAAGCAGCCGTGTTGGTAAAATCCAGGTGAATGCTGAGGCTCACCGTCACAGGTGGTTGAGCAGATGTTGTGCAGCAGATCCATAATGAGGTCCAGATCCACCCACTCATCATCAAAGCTGAGGTGGTAGAGTCTGAGCAGCTCCTGCTCCTCAGTGCTCAGCTCTGCACTGTCACACTGCAGCACGGTGGACTTGTCCAGGCTGCTGGCCTCTCTCAAAGGACTGAACAGAGACAGGAGGGGACATCAGGGGGACTCTACACCCACATCTGGACAAGACCATGAGAGGGATTCTACATCCACATCTGGACAAGACCATCAGGGGGACGCTATATCCACATCCATTTTTTTTTTTTTCTTTTTTTTTTCAATAATTTAATTCCATTGAATAATTGGTATTGTGCTTTGGTAACACATTCACAAGAGAGAGAGAGAGAGAGAGAGAGAGAGAGAGAGAGAGAGAGAGAGAGAGAGAGAGAGAGAGAGAGAGAGAGAGAGATTGACAGATATTTATCATCTGTTGATATTCACTTGGACTGAAGGTGTACTACATCCAGGAACAACAAAACCAGGGTTTGTCCTGGTTTGAAGGTTGACACCTAGAAAGCTCCTTAAGTTTCAGCCATGTGTCAGTCTGTCAGTCAGTCTGTGTCGGGTCTCTCTGTCATCAGGGGGCTCTCTGTCATCAGGGGGCTCATGAGCTTGCAACAGGTGGGTCAACTGAGGTCAACATCAGACTCACATGGAGGACTGGAGGAGATCCACGGCCTCTGTCTGCTGGAAGTGTTTGGCAAAGTCTAAGGCTGTCCTGAAACCAGATGAGAAGTATTACTGAGTTGACAGCTTCAAGGAGAGTCAGACAGGAGGAAGACGACAAAGAAGACAGGTGTACAACATGTTGTGTAACGTCTGCAGTTTGTAAAGAAATCCACACTAACTGTTGACAAACGTTCACAGGTGAAGACCCACATTGACCTGGTTCTCTGCAGACTATAATGTGACTTTACGACATGATGGATGACCTACCATCCATTAGACGCCTTCATGCTGATGTCAGCCCCCATGATGAGCAGCTGCTCCATCTGAGCGATGAACCCCCGACCTGCTGTCACCATCAGAGGTGTGGCCCCCGTCTCACTGTGGGTGTAGTCCACTACAACAACAAAACAATACAAGTGTGAGGAAAGGCTTCAGATTCTTACATCCATGTTCTACACCTGCTGGAACCGGACAGGACAGAACGACACCTCCACACAACTGATACCACTCTCATGTCTGAGGAGGAAACATGAAGCTGGACCCAGGAAACCATTATCTTAGCTTAGCATAAAAACTGGAAGCAGATAGAAATAGGTAGTTAAAATACACCTGATAACACCTGTACAGGTCACTGACAAACACGATGCATCTCCTTTCTTTAGTTAATACAGACAGAATTACGTGGTTTTATGAGGAGATATGTGGTGCTATAGTTAGGAGACAGCAGTGTGGATTAAATCCTCTGTCACCATATATATATCCTTATATTACCTTACATAACCTTATATAACTATATATTGCCTTATATAACCTTATATTATCTCATATAACCTTATACAACATTATATAACTATATATTACTTTATATAACCTTAAATAACTGTCTATTAACTTATATTACTTTATATAACCTTATATTACCTTATATAACTACATATTACCTCATATTACCTTATATAACTATGTATTACCTTATAGTAGATCATAATGAGGAAACCCCGACCTGACAAATAAAGATCCATCATCACAATGATGAATCATATTCTCTGTATCACATCAACATCATCAGGTGTAGTTTTTATCACCGTGGAACCTGGACACAGTGGTTCCCATCCTAATAAATGCTCTACATGAGAACCCATGGACTGAGTCTGGTGAGGGAGAGCATACGTCGTACCGTTGACTCGTTCATAGAGGATGAGGTTGAAGAGCTGAGTGAAGGTGTCCTGGTCTTCATTGAGGAAGATGCTGGAGATGCAGGAGTCCATCTCCTTCTGCAGCCACGGTTCCAGCTGCTCCAAGCCGGTCTCAGTCTATGACACACATCACACACTGAGCCAATCAGGTCCCACACAGCACACCTCATCAATTATAACTGATGACCGAGTTAAACTTAATGAAACCAAGCTAGTCACCTGAAATCAACATATGGTTCAGGTCAGGGTCACACTGATCACATCAGTTCTACATAAAAAATTTTTTATTTGTTTTTATTTATTTGTTTGTTTTTGTTGAGCTGCCTGAGAGGGTGGGGTTTAAGTGTCAGACTTAGCTCTGATTGGCTGGTGGGGCTGTTACATGTGATCACAGACCTCTTGGCTGTAACATCAGTGAGTCAGTTTTCCTTCTAAATGCACACGTGAAGAAGACCCAAGCTGTTTCTCAAAACAGAGTACGGCAGGTCTGGACTCCTGTACTTGGAAGTTCGAACAGGGCTGCAGAGATAACACTTTTCAACCGGGGCTACGGCACACACTGACCGGCGGGTGACCTCAGGATCTGGGCAACAAGCTGCTGACATGACCGCTGATCTCAACAGCAGGGCGGTTCTCATGTCCCCGAAAAACCCCTGACCAAATTTCCAAATAGGTTTTATTCACATAAACTGACCACATATTCAGAAACTAGATGGTCACTTTCTTGTCTGAAAACATATCAAAACTTCATGAAGTGATACAAAAACAGTTCTAGGGTGAAAACTGACCACCAATTTCTCTTCCATCTTGTTTACAGGTTCTCTCCCATGATGCACTGGAGTAGTAAACAATCTGGAATCAGGACGATTGTGACTGGCTCTCACTTGGCTGTTGCTCACACTATATGTGTGTGTGTGTGTGTGTGTGTGTGTGTGTGTATGTGTGTGTTTGTGTGTTGTATGTGTGTACCAGCTTGTTGAAGGAGCTGTCCCCTCTGTTCAGACAGCTGTTGTCTTGCAGGACTTCTGCGACAGACTGAGGACTCCTCTGCTTCTCGTCACCACAGCTCCTCTCCACTGCCTTACACCACTCAGTCAAACATCTCTGCTTCTTCTCCTCTGACAGACAGAGTCACACACCAGAGAGATGAAGACGTCTCTCTATGTCCTCTCTCAGTCTGACTCAGTGGTTAATGAATAACAGCCTCTTACTTCTCTGTGTCTCCTCCCTGTATTTCCTCTTGTCATTGTTGTTGAAGCCCGTCAGCCTCAGGACGTCCTCCAGAAACAATTCCTGAACTTCAAACTGTCTCCCTTTGACTACAGAGAAAATAATGATTAATATCCCACTTCACATAGACTGCAAACAGACGGAGGCAGATTGAGGACAGACTGAAGACAGGCTCAAGACAGACTGAGGGCATACTGAAGACAGATTCAGAATATATTGAAGACAGACTGCAGAGAGACTGAGGACAGACTGAAGAAAGACTTAAGACTCAAGACAGGCTGACAAGAGACTAAAGACAGGCTCGGGACAGGCTCAAGACAGACTGAGGACAGATTGAAGACAGACTGAGGACAGACTGAGGACTTACGGGAGATGACAGGACAGGAGCCAAAGTACTGGAGGAACAGCTCTATGTCCAGAGCTGCACTGGACAGGATCAGTTTCAGTGAGGGGATCCTCTGCAGCACGTCCTTCATCTTTGTGAGCAGGAAGTCAGTGAGACCGTCTCGCTCGTGGACCTCGTCCTGGTAAAACACACAGAGACTTCAGGACTAGAGTCCAACTGGGAGCTGATAGAAGGACAGGACTAATACAGAACTTAGACCTGCTCCATAATCAAAAAGACGTGGACCTTTACACAACATGAGACATAAAGTAACCTAAGTAACCTCCACATACAGATGGACTTCAGGAAGCAGGGTTACTTGTAGTTGTGATGCTCACCACAATGACATGAGTGACCGTTGTCAGACTGGCATCTCCAGCCATCAGTGTCCTGAGGAAGACTCCACTGGTGCAGAAAGTCAGCAGTGTCTTTGGAGATACCCTGAGGACGTGGACAGGTACAGAGTCACCTCAAGATGAAGCAGAGAGTAGATCAGTCTGTTGTTAAACAGAGATCTGAAGTTCAGGTGCAGGGCCACGCCTCTAATCACCTGTCAAACGCCCAGACATTCATCATTTCAGACATTATCTATCATTCAGTCAGACAGAGACGTCCTTTATGTCACTGTGACAGCTTCACTCAGACATGTACACACAGAGATAACATAACAGGAAGCAGAGACACAGTTAAAACTGTACGGAAGACGACCTGAAATATTTCTCCTCCATCATCAGTCCCTTCCACCAAACACTCTGCACATGTCATTATCACACCTTGTTTACATCATCAGTTTCTGCCGCGTCAGAGACACTAACAGGAACTTACTGTTTTTGATGTCTATGGCCGTGGAGCGCCATGAATCTGGATCAACTGAAACCAGATCCAAAGTAGACCTGGCTCTGTGAACCCACTGATACATCTATAGAAAGCTTTTTGTCAGCTCATCCCTGAATGAAATCAGTATCTCTGGTGTAGAACAGTGACTTTATCTCAGCTCTAGAGAACATCTGACTCCATCATCATTCAGCTACAGGGAAAATGCTCTGACTTGTTTCTATTTCTTTAAGTCAACTCGGCCAGTGCCAAGTTTATCCCCACAGTCTACATCAGGTGTAGCAGTCAGCCTCTGGTTTATCATTGGAGGAGTTTATCAGTGTCTGTCACAGATTAAATTGGTCTACCTGCTCTCCAGTCTGATGTGGTAGCCCACAGTCTGGCCCACACTCTCTCCTCTCTCTGCTGCCACTCTCTCAGCTACAGCGATGGCAGCCAGGCGTCGGGGCTGAGTACAGAAGATCCTGCAGGGCTCTCCGTTCCTGCTGCACTCATCCAGCAGGAACTGTGGGATCTGGACAAAGGGACTCAGGTCTATCCTCTGAGGACCATGAACGTCTGACCCTATTTTCATCTGACTGACAGACCCACCTGTGTGGTCTTTCCGGAGCCGGTCTCTCCCACCACCAGCACCACCCTGTTTCCTCTGATGAGCTTGACGATCTCCTCCTGACGTTCATGGACAGGGAGGCAGCATCGGAAACTGTCCAGCTCTGATGGACTCCTCCTCTGAGGCACCATGGGAATGCCGTTGTTTAAGCGCCCACTTGCCCTGTTCCTGTCGGAGCTGTTGTCTGAGGGAGGAACAGAAAACCACATGACCTGAAACAACACACCTGTTGACTTTGTAGACCAGTCTGGTAGACTAACCTTGTATACCAGTCTGGTAGACTAACCTGGTTGGTACCCTGGTAGACTAAACTGGTTGACTAACCTGACAGACCAACCTAGTAGACTAACCTTGTGGACTAACCTTGTGGACTAACCTAGTAGACTAACCTGGTTACTAACCTTGTAAACCAGTCTGGTAGACTAACCTGGTTGGTACCCTGGTAGACTAACCTGGCAGACCAACCTGGTAGACTTACCTGGGGGACACCTGGTTGGTACCCTGGTTAATAACCTGATAGATCAAACTGGTAGACTAACCTGATAGACCAACCTGGTAGACTAATCGGATTGCTACCCTGTTAGACTAACCTGGTAGACTAACCCAGTAGACTAACGTGGTTACTACCCTGGTTACTCACACAGTCTGGTAGAATTACCTGGTTGGTACCCTGGTAGACTAACCTGGTAGACTAACCTGGTTGGTACCCTGGTTAATAACCTGCTAGACCAACCTGATAGACTAACCTGCTTAATAAGTGACTCACCGTGATCTGCAGACACAGACAGACCACCCTTGCTGTTGGGCAGCATGTCTGTGCGTTCCTTGTTGCTGATGGGAAACCTTTGGAGCAGGCTGCGGATGAAGTACAGAGAATTGTGGGAGAGATTGAGGGGCATGGTGGGCCGAGGTTTGTCTGAACCGTCCTTCTTCCTAATGGTGAGGAAGCGATTTGGTCCTTTCCTGAGAGAGAGAAATGTCTTCCATGAACATCTGGAACAAAGACCCTCTTAGTGACAATGTCTGTGACTTTTAAAATTACATATGTAGAAGTCTGAGACCATGTATCAAGATTCTTATATTCTGTATTTGTTTTGAAGGTAATTAAAAACACTATTTGTTCTATTACAATTGATAATATCATCTGAACTTTGAGTGAAAAGTTGAACCCCTGAATATCTCAGTACCTTTTGCTTTAACAACATTGTGTGTGTGTAATTTTATATACTCCTTCTAAATGAGACCACTGCTGTCAGAGGCTGTGATCACAGAGGGAGAGTGGTGACTGCAGTTAGTAGAAGCTTTAAAGTGGAGATCACTCTGTTAGATTCAGTTTCTCTGAACAGGAGCAGACCATCGTCTTTAGTCACAGCTGACAATCACAGGTCTTACAGTCACCGTGTGGTCTCTCTTTATCCCTGATATGTAATTTCACACAGTCCACATCAGCTCCAGTGTGGCCTACAGATGCATCACAAAACTACAGATCAGGCTTGACTGTGACAGAAACTCTACTGTGTGAGACTGAGTGGGTTTGTGAGTCACTCTTCTCATTTTTAGACCTCGTTTTCTTTCCTGATAAACACAGGTGATTCTGGAGGAACTTACCCTTTGCTCTTAGAGATGTAACCCAGGGACTGAGCCATCCGATGGATGAAGGCTCTCTCAGTACTGGACAGGGAGGAGGGAAATTCCATCTCTGTTCAGGAAAGGGTAAATATCAGGACACTACAATACTCCATCATCATAGCTCTCTGCTCTCACTGGGACAACTCCTGAGCGTGACAGTGGCCTCCCTCTGTCGTTTCATCTAACACAAACTAATGTTTTACAAAGAGTGGTTCTGACAGAAAACATTAAAACAGCTGATACCTCTCTGGTCACTGTAGCGAAACCTCTCCAGAGAGTGGGTCACTGCGATCTTCACCTCTTCATCAATGTGGATTTCTTTGAGGCCTTTGGATGTGGAGCCTCGGGGTGGCGTGCTCTGGCTCCTGACTGCTTTCTGTGAGGCCGTACCAGTAGTCGACATGATGCACTGCAACATAAGACTTTATCAAACCACAGTTCACTGAGTGTGGGGCAAACACACTTAGAAGTGTTTGTGTCCTACAGTCGATCTGCTGGAGACCAGTGAAGAGTCTGATCAGAAAACCGGTGAGATTGTTTACAACATCAAATTATAACTAAAAACAGGTCCCAGTCTCAGCACCCTGACTGAGGAGGAGGAGTGAAGAGGAGGAGAGTAGAACACTGCTCAAACTACCACAGGACGACAGAGACATGTCTATCACTGTGAGGAGGTATGTACATGTCAATGAGGAGGTGTAAACATGTCTATCACTGTGAGGAGGAGTAAACATATCTATGAGGAGTTGTAAATATGTCCATGAGGAGGTGTAAACATGTCTATCACTGTGAGGAGGTGTTAACATGTCTATGAGGAGGTGTAAACATGTCTATCATTATGAGGTGTAAACATGCCTATGAGGAGGTGTAAACATGCCCATCATTATGAAGAGGTGTAAGCATGTCTATCATTATGAGGAGGTGTAAGCATATCTATCATTATAAGTAGATGTAAACATATGTATAAGGAGGTGTAAACATGTCTATCATTATGAGGAGGTGTAAATATGTCTATCATTGTGAGGAGGTGTAAACATGTCTATGAGGAGGTGTAAACATGTCCATCATTATGAGGTGTAAACATGTCTATCATAATGAGGAGGTGTAAGCATATCTAGCATTATGAGTAGGTGTAAGCATATGTATGAGGATGTGTAAACATGTATATCATTATGAGAGGGTGTAAAAATGTCTGTCATTGTTGTGGCTCCTCCTCAGTGGCGGTAAATTACTGCTTCTGTTTATATTTCAGCTGTAGACTTCTACAAGTTAACTACTGCATCTGAATGTACTTAACTTTACCATAATACTGAAAGCTCAGTGTCGTTTCTTCGTATTTAATTTAGCTGAAGAACCGCGGTGAATCGTTAGCTAAGTTTTCCTCCAGCAGCCAGTTTCATTTCACCGGTACCGAAACACACTGAGAGTAAGCGGAGTTAGCTGAACGGCTAAGACCGGGAAACTGACGCCTTGTGTCTAAACCTGTCACCGACCTGACTGACGAGAAGCGGAGGTTCCGTGGTCGGTGAAGAGCTCCGGACTCCGACGGCATCACAAACGAACGGTACCCCGTCTCCTGTATGGAACAGTCCCCGTGTTTCTGCTGTGGCTCCGCTGCCAAAACACATCCGGTCTCACCTCTTCAGAATAAGAGTAATCACGACAAACTTCACACAATAATGACGGACATTGTGTTTAGGCTAATATATAACAGGTAAACTTTTCATTGTCACTTAACGTAAATTTCTTCTTTGGGTCGTCAACACCTCTGACGTTATGAGACAAACGCTGACTATGACGAGGCTGAAGTTACAGTTAAAATTATCCACAAACGTTGGTTTCCGGCTAGGTATTCAGCCTTCAAATTAAAGCACAAGACAAAATGGTTCATGGTGGATCGAGGTCTGCTCTGGATCATGGTCCTGTTGTAGAAGCCACTCTTCCTCACTTTTTCTTTCTTGCGTGTTTTTTGCAATTTTTAAGATGGTGAAATAAAAAGTAAGAGTGTAATAATGTCTAATAATACTGTCGTTTAATGTCTTTTTGCTGCAGGGGCTGATAAATCTAACTTTTACTTACACCTGTACAGTTCAGTGGCTTCAGAAAGTATTCAGACCCCTTCACCTTTTTTATGTCGTAGATTTGAATTTAAATGGAGAAAATCTACACTCAGTAGATTTGCAAACAAATTTGCAAACATTTCTAAAACATCATAAACCAAAATCTCTCATTGACACAAATCTTGAGTCTAGAACTTGATGGAGTCCACCTGTGGTGAACTAGTTTAGAAAGGCTCTCACCTGTGTATATAACGTCCCACAAGTCACATTGTATTTCAGGAGAAAGACCATGAAGTCCAGGGAACTCTCTGTAGAACCTCAGCTTTGGGTCAAGTCTCTGACTGTCCCTGAGGGGACCAGCCAAATCCAGACTTAAACCCCATAGACCATCTGTGAAGAGACCTGAAGATGACAGTTCACACACTTCCTGTCGAGTCTGATGGAGTCTAAGAGGATCTGATAGGAAGACTCAGATTAACTGACCAGATCCATGCTCTGAGCCTGTAGAGATACAAGAAGACTGAAGCTGGAACTGCTGCTGAAGAGGGACCTACAAAGAACTGGATTAAGATCTGAAGACTTTTGTTAATGAGAAGTTTCAATTTTTGATTTTTAATGAATTTGTTAAAAACACGTTTTCACTTTGTCCTCATGGAGTAGTTTCATCCATTTAAAATTATATGTACAGCATGTTGAAGTCCAGGGGTCTGAAGACTTTCTGAACACGCTGTGTATGTGATGTTATGCATCATTTGTTACACTACACTTATTTAAATAATTTAAATGAGTCAACCATGTGTGTTCCTGTTGAACACTACCTGAGGATATTCAGAGCAGGTGATCACATCACAACCTCTGACCTCAGCTGAATCTTATTCTAAGACAAAAATCATTTCTCCTCTAGTCACTGAAGAAGCATCATTTTCCTGCTTCAGTCCTGTTGAAAACAAATTTAAAAACAAACAGTATACAGTTATTACCAAAATAAGAGCCTTCCTCCAGGAGAAGAGATTACAGTTAAAACTAAAACAGGTCCATTGCCAGGAATGAAAAAACAGACTTTATTAATATTCACAGTCAAAACACTAGTGAAGCAGACGACAACATGAATTCACCTTCTGTACAATTACATGACAAACATGATGAGGAGAGCCCAGAGCCACGAGACCCTGGTCTGAATTATGGTTTCAGCTGAACCTGATCACTGTGGTCTAACTCTGTGGCAACTATGGATTTTACAGGAGTTTAAGCCTGAACAGTCTGAACAGTCCAGATAAAAACCAGGGTCACTTTAAGATGATAACACAACAGTCTGTGAACATCTGTGGCTGAAAATACTTAAGTTGAACTATTGACTCTAATTGAAATGTGACTTTCCTTGTGTGCAGATGTTTGGTAGGAAACACACTTACTGCTAAAATGAACTGCTCAGTGATCCAGTGAACCAGTGATGCAATGATCCAGTGAATCCATGATGCAATGATTGAGTGGACCAGTGATCCAGTGAACCAGTGATCTCCTCAGACCACAGTGAAACTATGATTGAACTTTTCATTTTCAAACTGCCACACCACAAACCTAAAAATAAAATGGACTCTTCTTTCCCCTCGTGTCAGATGGAAATGAAGCAGCCAGGGTCTTTTCATGGTCATTGTTTCTGATGCTCAGTCCCATGATGCTTCACTTTGACAGTAAGTTACCATGGCAGTAGAATTTAAATTCAGATAGAAACAAGTTTGGTTCACTGTGTTATCACAGTGGAGCACACTGATGATTACTGATCAAAGGAATTTAATTAGAACATTTTCTGGCCTGAATATTAAACATCATACATTATATTTGCAGCCATAGACGAAGCTGTAATGACACTTTGTCAGGTCATTATTCTACATCACTAAATTCCTGATAAAACCTGAAATCATGTTGGAAATGCAACCAACAACATGTTAATACACCTTCCTTCTGGTTTGGTGGAGGAAACAATCAACACCTAATTATTACAACTTAAAATCAATGTCTGAATTATGAAGACTGATTCACTCAGATATCAGTCACCTGTTGACTCATGGTCACTTGAGCCGTCCCCTCCTCACAGTTTGTGTCGTTGTGAAGTTGTGTTCCTGTTGTGTCACTCTGAACAGTGTTGGAGCTGTTTAAAAAGGTCTGAAAAGTCAAACAACTCTAGTAAAGCTCAGTGTTTGTGTTCAGTGATGGAAGGAACACTCCCCACTGAGAGTGTGTGTGTTCATGAGAAGCAAAGCATCATGGGAAAGGTCATGTTCAACGGCATCCTTGTCTGGACTTTAGGTAGAATTCTCTGAGGTGTGACGAGATGTGGTTACAGGCTCAGCTTCTTCAGGTCAGTAGTCAAAACATTTCATGATGGCGTCTCTGTCAAATCTGAAGGTGAGGAAGGTCTGAGAGGAGAGCAGCTGCTCAGAGTCTCTGCTGTGGACCAGGTGCTGACTGCTGGTGCTGCACGGAACGCCATCTGTGGAGAGAGAGGCTTGTTACCTTCACTGAGCTGTTTCTCTTAGACGATGGCCCCAGGGCCCTGGAGCCCTGCAGCAAACAGAGATCTGATCATTTATTACTCTGTCACTTTAACTGCTCAATGTCTGCTCCAGGAACAATGTCGGAGCCCGAGGATCATTGTCTGGGCTGATCAGTGAGATACAATCACTAATCGATCACTACAGGTTACAGTAAAGCTGATTAAAGTCAGGTGTTCACCACGGCCTTTCATGTGACCTGCGAGCTGGTGAATCAGAGTCACTTTGAGTCATGAATCTGTCATTGTAGTGTACTCTGCAGGTGATGTATGTACTCTGTCAAAGATTGCGTGTGAGGTAAAGAGGCTCCACTCTGAGTGTTTTTGTAGTCCTAGCAGAGAGAGATGTTTCTCACATTCTCCAGTTTCACTCAGCACACCTTTTAAAATGATGAGCTACATGTTTTCAGACCAAACTGATTCACACTAACATGGTTCCACCAAATGAACCACAATGATTCACTCTGTAACTGTGTCAGTCCCACGCTGAGGAGAAACCATCACAGACACGTGGACTTGGTTCAACAAATACCTCTGTCAAAACTGTCCTGCAGTCTCCTGGGCTGAAGTCTTTTATCCTCTTTCTGTGGAAACAAAAACAGAACAGAGACCTGCTGGTGAAACAATCATCAGTAGATCATATCATGGTCCTAAAGCTGCTCTGAAATCCAGAACCACACAGTCCCTCTATAATGAAAACAACATGTGGGGTTCTTGTCTTCACCTGCTGGGTGCTGGTTCCACTGTCACTGACTCCTTTCTTCACGTAAGAGGAATCCTGACATTTTTTCCCATTGGCCTTCATGGTTGGGTTCTAAAGAGAAAAGAACAGAGGTAAGAACAGAGGATAGAACAGAGGAAAGAACAGAAGATAGAACAGACGAAAGAACGGAGGATAGAACAGAGGTACTGTGGCTGCATCAGTTGTTTGACCTGTTACCGCTATCACCTGCAGACACACACCTGGAGACAAACACCTGAAGATAAACACCTGGAGACACACACCTGCACACAAATACCTTCAGACACACACCCGGGGACAAACACCCAGAGACAAACACCTGAGGACACACACCTGCAGACAAACACCTGAAGACAAACACCTGGAGACAAACACTCAGAGACAAAGACCTGAAGGCAAACACCTGGAGACACACACATGCAGACAAACACCTGAAGACAAATACCTGGAGACACACACTTGCAGACAAACACCTGGAGAAACACACCTGAAGACACACACCCAGAGACAGACACCTGATGTTTTAACCTTTTAGAAGAGGTAAACACATGTCTGGCAGGTGCAGGTCCTGACATGTGACTCTGGGTGATGTTCAGGTGTCTCACTCACCAGGTGACAGTGTTTATCAGGTACTGACAGACTTGACGTGTAGCAGTAACTTGACTGCATGACCTGTGTCCTGACTGGACGACGCTCCTGTTGAATGATGGGTAGTGTCATGTGGTCTTCTCTAACCTGGTTCAGCTCGTACTGGCTCAGCTGGCCCACAGTCTTCTGCTGCAGCTGCTTGGTCCAGCTGTTCCCAGGAAATACATCAATACCTGTGAGGCGGCGAGACTTCAACCTGAGAAGTGGACGACAAAATCAGTTTGCTATTAGAACTAAATCCTCACACTGTTTCTGATGAAAACAGACCTCATCAGACAGGAGCTGCTCTCCTTCTCCATGTCCTCTCAACAGTTGGTTCACCACCACACTAAACAAACACTCACATCTGTACACATGTAATACTTCACACACTTGTTATGGCTGTACCTTTAATATTCAGACATCATTTCTGTTTCTGCAGCTTCTGGTTCTGTGATCATCACCTTCTGTTGTTTTCTGCTCGTCTCAGTAGAGACCTCATTCATGGTTCTGATGATGCTGCTTCTAATTATCTGGGCGCTCGCCGACCAGATACTGTGTGTGGAGCAGACCAACCCGGACTCCGTAGTTATTGTCCTTGGTGACTTTAACAAAGGTGACCTCAGTCATGAACTGCCCAAATACAGACAGTTTGTTAATTGCCCGACCAGAGAGGGGAACACTCTGGACCACTGTTACACCACAATCAGTGGTGCTTATCACGCCGTCCCCCGGGCTGCACTGGGCCACTCTGACCATGTCATGGTCCACCTGATTCCCACATACAGGCAGAAACTAAAACTGTGTAAACCTGCTGTGAGGACATCGAAGCAGTGGAGCAGTGAAGCCATAGAGGATCTGCAGGCATGTTTGGACTGCACTAACTGGGAGGTGTTCAGGACTGCTTCCAACAGTCTGGATGAGTTCACAGAGGCTGTGACGTCATACATCAGCTTCTGTGAGGACTGCTGTATCCCATCATTCACCAGGGTGAGTTATAACAATGACAAACCCTGGTTCACAGCTAAGCTCAGTCAGCTCAGGAGGCAAAAGGAGGAAGCTTTCAGGAGTGGGGACAGGGACAAGTTTAAAGAGTCCAAGTACAGGTTTAGCAAAGCGGTGAGAGAAGCTAAACGACTGTACTCTGAGAAACTTCAGCTCCAGTTCTCAGCCAATGACTCTGCTTCTGTCTGGAAAGGGCTCAGAAAGATCACAAACTACAAACCTAAACCCCCCCACTCCATTAATGACTTCCGTCTGGCCAACGATCTGAATGAGTTCTACTGCCGCTTTGAAAGACAGTGGGACAAGCCTGACACTAACCTCCACATCAGAGCCACATCAGAACCCCCCTCCTCCCCTACCAAAGGAACGTCTCTCTCTATCCTGGAGAGAGATGTCAACAGGCTTTTTAAGAAGCAGAACCCCCGCAAAGCAGCCGGTCCTGACTCTGTCTCTCCATCATCCCTGAAGCACTGTGCTGATCAGCTGTCTCCAGTGTTCACAGACATCTTCAACACCTCACTGGAGACCTGCCACGTGCCAGCCTGCTTAAAATCCTCCACCATCATCCCTGTCCCCAAAAAACCAAGGCCCACAGGACTAAATGACTATAGACCCATTGCCCTGACCTCTGTGGTCATGAAATCATTTGAGCGCCTTATCCTGTCCCATCTCAAATCCATCACTGACCCACTCCTGGACCCCCTGCAGTTCGCCTACAGAGCCAACAGGTCTGTAGACGACGCTGTCAACATGGCTCTCCACTTCATCCTCCAGCACCTGGACTCCTCAGGGACCTATGCCAGGATCCTGTTTGTGGACTTCAGCTCTGCCTTCAACACCATCATCCTGGCTCTGCTGCAGGACAAGCTCTCCCAGCTGAGCGTGCCTGACTCCACCTGCAGGTGGATCACCGACTTCCTGTCTGACAGGAGGCAGCACGTGAAGCTAGGAAAGCACGTGTCTGACTCCCAGACCATCAGCACTGGATCCCCGCAAGGCTGCGTTCTTTCTCCTCTGCTCTTCTCCCTGTACACCAACACCTGCACCTCCAGCCATCAGTCTGTCAAGCTCCTGAAGTTTGCAGACGACACCACTCTCATTGGACTCATCTCTGATGGCGATGAGTCTGCCTACAGGTGGGAGACTGACCGTCTGGTGACCTGGTGCAGGCAGAACAACCTAGAGCTAAACGCTCTGAAGACAGTGGAAATGATAGTGGACTTCAGGAAGAGCCCAGCCCCACCCACCCCCATCACCCTGTGTGACTCCCCCGTGGCTACCGTGGAGCATTTTCGCTTCTTGGGAACCACCATCACACAGGATCTCAAATGGGAGCTAAACATCAGCTCCCTCATCAAAAAAGCTCAGCAGAGGATGTATTTCCTGAGGCAATTGAAGAAGTTCAACCTGCCAAGGACTATGATGGTGAACTTCTACACCTCCATCATTGAGTCCATCCTCACCTCCTCCATCACCATCTGGTACGCTGCTGCCACGGAGAGGGACAATAACAGACTGCAGCGTATCATCCACTCTGCTGAGAAGGT
This sequence comes from Trachinotus anak, assembly GCF_046630095.1. Lineage (NCBI taxonomy): Eukaryota > Metazoa > Chordata > Actinopteri > Carangiformes > Carangidae > Trachinotus > Trachinotus anak. The sequence goes on along the minus strand of NW_027273879.1, from coordinate 21,902,855 downwards.
GATTGGCTGCAATCTTCCGTCCCTCCAGGACCTGTACGCCTCAAGGACGTGCAGGGAAGATTGTAGCTGACTCCTCCCACCCTGGACACAAACTCTTTGAGACACTCCCCTCTGGCAGGAGGCTGCGGTCCTTCAGGACCAAAACCTCTCGCCACAAAAATAGCTTCTTCCCATCTGCTATTAGCCTCATCAACAAGGCTAGAGAGCCCCACTGTTGCTGATCAATTGCACCAATCACCAGAAAAAATTCCTTGTATGTGAAAACATACTTGGCAATAAAACTGATTCTGATTCTGATTCTGATTAATGACTCTTCCTCTGTCTGAGTTCACAGAGCCAGCCGATCACCAGCTGATCACCGCTTAGCATAGCCTAACCCTACCCCATCTGTTGTGTATTGTTTACCGAGCGTTGTCTGAAGGTTTGGATGCAGCATTGCTGGAGTTGGTGAAGTCCTCGTCACTGTCTGTTGACTCTCCTCTCTGCCTGCTGATCCAGTCTCTCAGAGGTCTGTACAAGTGGAACAGCAAGTGTCACATCAGTATCAGTCACATGAAGTCAGGCACACACTGTTTCTGTTTCATCTCTGTTTATATAAAGACACAAACGTGACAAACATGTGATTCAGTGAACTGCTGAACTGTGGACAGAGTCAGGCTAGCTGTTTCCCCTTGTTTACAGTCTTTATGCTAAGCTAGGCTAACCATGTCCTAATTGCAGCTCTGTACTAAAACACGCATGTTTGTTTATGTGTATATGTGTGTGTGTGTGTGTGTGTGAGAGACTCACCTCATGAATGGGATGGCCATGAAAAACCTGTTGGGGGCCAGTCCCAGTTTGGACTTGGGGGTCATGTCGTTCCTGTGACATGGCAGCTTCTCAACAGGAAACCACTCGATGTTCTGCAGGAGGAGAAGAAGACCATGAAACATGTTTGAGAGCCACAAACAGCTGCAGATGAGTGTGTCAAGTCGAGTTCCCACCCTGATCTCTTTCCTGGTTTTGGGGTTGAACTTGGTGTCCTTTGACACTCCTGGAATAATATAGAGCCGCACCAGCTGGTCGGTGATCTTCTGCTCTATGTACATGTCTTTGCAGATACGATTCTTGATATCGAAGCCTGTCTCCTCCAACACCTGGAAAACAGGGTTTGGAACTCTGAACTAAAGACTCTTCAGGCTTCTCTCAGAGCTGAACCGTGAACAACATGAGACTCACTTCACGCACTGCACAGTCATGAGGAGCCTCGTCCTCATTAACCTTCCCCTTCGGAAAGCCCCAGCCTGACTTCGCAAGGTATCCCTGAACGAGCAGCACCTGAGGAGAGAGGACACAGCAGGTGAGACAGACCATGTGTACACAGGTGAAGCTTCATATCAAAATATCACCTCCTCCCTGTGACGCAGCTGTTTGTCTTCTTTAAAATTAAACCAATCACTACACAGAGAATGACAGACCTGTTTACATCAACATTACCACTACTGACATATCTACCTGTGTCAGGTGACTATAAGGGTCTAACAAAGTCCTCAACCCACTTTACAACAGATTCTGATCAAAGAGGATTCAGCTCAGGGCCATGGCCTTCTACATACCGATGGATCAACACCTGTCACTGTGGTGTACAGCAGAACAGAGAACAAGATGAGGTTTATTTGTTGAGCAGGGTTGGGCCTGAGGGGTGGAGACAGAGGCAGAGCTAATATGAAATAAAATAAAGTCTGTTTATGGAAGCTCAGAGGTCTATTCCAGAAAACAGGTTTAAAAAACCCAGACCCTGAACTCTGAGCTGATGAACCTGAGATCAAAACTGAGTTTTCTGATCTGAGTCAGTTCACTCTGACTCAGATCAGAGTCAGAGTGGACAGGGTCTGGTTCTGATGTTGATCAGTTAGACTCAACAGTTGTTGATTGAATTTAATATGTGAAGCTGTGTTAACTTCAGTTGATGCAGCTGGTTCTACAGGACAACTTCAAACTAGTCCAGATATTTTAAATGACTGCCTGAACTAAGGGACTCAATGCGTTAATTCAACTCTGGTCAGGAGGCAGGTCCATAATAGAGCCAGACTTCGTGTCTGAGTGACCCTCCATCCTCACTCCCAGACATTCAGACCAGAGAAGCAGCTCAACACGTCGTTGACTTTGTGTTCTCATGACATTTGTTGACAGTAAGAAAAAAGTAGAGTAAGACTCAGCACAAACAGAGCAGATTAATCAAAACCTGGTTTTAATTAAGTCTGTTAGTGTCATTAATGAAACAGTCGTGGTTCTGTCTCCACAGGATAACACCGAAGTTTTATTTATAGTTCAGGTCTCTGTAGTTTTTACCAGTGATGACATAATTTGACCTTTCTGACCTTGGTGTTTCCAGGTCTCAGCTGCTGAGTTCAGACTTGCTGGGACTGACAGAAATGATGATGACAAACATGCAAATAAACCAAGATGTAAATCTTTGTCTAATGTGTTGGAGTGTGCAAATATAACTCACACTTTCTAATGATTCATCCAGAATGATGGCTCCATATGTAGGTACACCCATCTTGTACTCCTTCCACTGCTCCAGCACTTTCTGCACATCCTCTCCATGAGGCAAAAGAAATGGACAGTGATGGAAGAGTTTGCAGCTGTCAAGGAAAACAACTACAGCAACACCAGCACCACCTCTGAGGATGAGGATAAAGGGGTGCCGAGATGTTAGCAGTGGTGGACAGTAACGGAGTAAATTTACTTGAGTACTGTACTTAAGTACATATCCAGAGGATTTCTACTTTACTTGAGTATTAGATTTCTTTGGTACTTATTACTCTTACTTGAATACATTTCCAGGACAAATATTTTTACTTTTACTCCAGTAAATTTCTAGGAGGGCTGAAAAGTACTTGTTACTTTCAGGTCTGCTTTTTTTTTTTTTTTTTTTTTTTATTCTAAAATACTACTGGACACAAGCTGTGTTTGTCAAAGAATGAAACCTATCACAGTGCACGCTCTCCACTGGGATCTACGTAAAAGCAGATAATAATATCGGGACAGGGGAGACAAGACAGACATGGGGAGACAGACATTGGGAGACAGGCACGGAGACAGACAAGACAGACATGGGGAGATGGACATTGGGAGACAGGCACGGAGACAGACAAGACAGACATGGGGAGACGGACATTGGGAGACAGGCACGGAGACAGACAAGACAGACATGGGGAGACAGAGTTTGTTGTGCTCCTATATTGTACTGGCACATGTCCTTCCTGTAAAGTCAAGTGACTTCAACATTGAGTTATTGAAAGCAGAGATGTAGTTTTTTGTAAAGCAGTGGTTCTCAACCAGTGGTCTGGGGACAACATTGGTCTTTGAGGGGGTTCCAGTTCCCAACTTAGCTAAATGATAGAGAGTTAGTTGGACGGTGCAGGTTCATTTGGTTACAGTTTTAATAATTGTTAATAAACACTGCATCTGCAACATCTGCTGTCCTCTTATGATCCCATTCATTTTATTTGTTCTTATAGGTGTTTACACCACATGCCACAGCAGATACTGTGTGTTGAGCGGACCAACCCGGACTCCGTAGTTATTGTCCTCGGTGACTTTAACAAAGGTAACCTCAACCACGAACTGCCCAAATACAGACAGTTTGTTAATTGCCCGACCAGAGAGGGGAACACTCTGGACCACTGTTACACCACAATCAGTGGTGCTTATCACGCCGTCCCCCGGGCTGCACTGGGCCACTCTGACCATGTCATGGTTCACCTGATTCCCACATACAGGCAGAGACTAAAACTGTGTAAACCTGTTGTTTACAAGAACCTCCAAGAACCTCTAACTGCACCAATCACCAGAACAAATTCCTTGTATGTGAAACATACTTGGCAATAAAATTGATTCTGATTCTGATTCTGATTCTGCAGGCTTTATAAAACATTGTGGTTCTAAAAGCAAGCACATCAATGCAGGTGGTTTCAAAGAGTTAATTCTCTGAAACAAGAGTTAAAAGGTCCTTAAATTAATTTAGAAAAAATTATAGTAATTCCATTGATGTGAAAAATAAGAAGTTTACTCTTACTCTTACTCTTACTTTTACTTAAAGTAAATTTAAAAGCATGTACTTTTGGATACTTAAGTACCTTTAAAAGCAAGTACTTTTTTACTCTTACTCGAGTAACATTTAGACTGAGCTACTTTTACTTGTAACGGAGTAAATTTTGACCGGTAGTATTTGTACTCTTACTCAAGTGCTGGGGTCGAGTACTCTGTCCATCTCTGGATGTTAGTCTGGAACAGACTAACATCCAGACTAATCATTGTCTCCTCTGCTGGTTGATATTACAGCACAGTGGATGTCAAATGTAAGACATGAATAAAACAGTGAAGATCATTTAACACCATCAATCACATCTAAAGATATCAGCTTTGGCGAAGTCTCTGATGCCACAGTGAGGAGCTCCTGGAGTGTTCTGCATGCAGAAGTCCAGGTAGAACCAGTGAGCCAACTCGATCTGAAAGCAGACCCGGATGGCGTTGTCCCTCTCCTCGCTGGGGATGTGCAGGATGAACCGGCTGGAGACACAAAGGGGGTCAGGATTAACACAGCAGGTCTCTGGGCCACGGATGAACAGTGGGCCCTCACTGAATGTCTGATCACACCCACAGACTCAGACATTCTACATGGACAGGATACAACAGGATTCAATTCAATGTGAATTAGTGAGCAGTAATAGTGCACGTGTGCCCACACTGATGCAGGCTGTTACAGCTACTTCTGTCATACTTCTGAGCCCTTTACACCAGAAACCAGATGATCACACTGGAGTTGGTAGACAAGGTGACCTGACAAGGGATGAGAGCTGGGTCCAGACTACAGAGACTGATGGAAATCTTTTCTGCTGTCATAGGCAACGTGAGACAACATCTCTGCAGCCTGGACTACACATTCTCACATGTTCCTGGTTGTTGTTTACAGCCACACCTCAGTTACCCCTGGCAACCATGTGTGATGTCATCCACTCTGTTCCTGACCAATGAATGTCCACTGTAAAGATGGAAGACATGTGAGATGAATAAAGTATCTCTCTCTCTCTCTCTCTCTCTCTATCTATCTATCTCTCTGTGTGATGAGAACAAGTTGAAATGACGGAAACCATCTATGGGAGGAAGTAACTACAACAACTACAGACAACTACAGACAGCAACAACCACAAACGACAACAGCAAGTACAGACAACAACCACAGAAGACAACAACTACACAACTTCTACTACTACAGACAATAACAACTACAGACGGCTGCAGACAACAATAACTATAGACAACAACAACTACAGAAAACAACAAATACGATCAACAACAACATCTAGCTGTAGAGCGCGGTAGTTTGGCTCCTGACTTCGGGTTTGTGAGCTCGGTGCTCGGTAATGATGAGTAAACCGTAACGATAAATGTCGGTAAATCGTCCCGTGAGCATAGTTACCTGCAGAGGTCGTCCAGGACTCCGGAGGGAATCTCTACTCGTTTTGTGTCCATGTTGGTTGAAAACATCCCAGCCCCCTCTCTCGGAGAATTCGAGGACAAAAGCCAGAAGAGCAGAAAGCTACACCCACACTTCTCCACTCATAGCTCCATCTCAACTTTACATGATCTACATAAAGACCCCAAATCAGCTCATTACTTCTGTCCTGCTTCTCTTTCGTCGTCTTCGCCGAGAACTATAGTGTCTGATGATTGTGCTGCGTTCAGGTCACCTGGGACAAAGGGCAGAGATGGAAACCCCGGACTTTACGACGGCAGCACGGTGGTATGATCACAGAGGAGACCACGTTTCAGAAAAACGTCAGTTCTGAGTGTAAATTACCTGTATATTAACGGAGACGTGTGAAACTCCTAACTCAAACAACTCCCATATAACTTGAACGCGACATCAGTTTCAACCCGGAAGTTAATTATCCAGTCACAGCCATGGATGTATTATAAGACCTGGATGACGGATCTAAAAATGGCGCCCATTCAGTTCAATACGAGTTGCTCGCCATGGATGTATTATAAGATTATAAGGTCTTATAGTACATCCGTGGTCACAGCCTAAGCATGAGGCCGGGGTTGACTCATAGATTGTATGGGTTGACTAGAAGAAACGCTATTGGTTCATGTTTCTGTCACCTGATGGAGGGAACAGCATTAGCAAGTTAGTGTGAGAGGTAGGTATGTGTAACATTTGGCTCCGTTCAGATGAACTCGGCTTGTCACAAAACAAAAGGCCACCATGTTGATCATATAAGAACATTACTTCTTTTACAACGACGAACTCGGAACTAGACTGTTCTTACATATTTCTGCTGGAAATTAAAACTAGAGCGTTGGTGTCCATGAACCATGAGAACCACGAGAACCACAGGAAATAAAGTTCTTACAATAAAAACAAAGAACATGTCGTGTGTGTCAGTGAAGCCTTCAGACAATCAGGACAAGGTTGTGTCATCACAGAGGTTTCTCCAGTTGGTATAGCAACGTTAACAATACACTTTAAACCAAATCAGATCAACAAGATCATTAATAAGTCATCAAACATCCATATCTAAAACATCTCACACACACATCAAAGTAAAAAATCTGAGTCATGATTCCGTCAAACCAGAGAAGAAGCTTCGGTGAAATTATCGATAGTTATCAATAGTTAATTGATAGTTATCAGTCCATCCAGTGGTTCATAACAAACAGGTAGTTAAAACAGCTCATTCACTACACTCCATTTTACAAAGTGTGGTCTGCGTGTGTATTTGATATAGTTGCACGTGGAGCAGATTTACTGAGTGAAGTTGTGTAGTTGTTTGTGGACTTCAGCTCCGCCTTCAACACCATCATCCCAGCTCTGCTGCAGAACAAGCTCTTCCAGCTGAGCGCGCCTGACTCCACCTGCAGGTGGATCACCGACTTCCTGTCTGACAGGGGGCAGCACGTGAAGCTAGGAAAGCATGTGTCTGACTCCCAGACCATCAGCACTGGATCCCCGCAAGGCTGCGTTCTTTCTCCTCTGCTCTTCTCCCTCTATACCAACACCTGCACCTCCAGCCTTCAGTCTGTCAAGCTCCTGAAGTTTGCAGACGACTCCACCCTCATTGGACTCATCTCTGACGGCGATGAGTCTGCCTATAGGTGGGAGATTGACCCGGTGACCTGGTGCAGGCAGAACAACCTAGAGCTTAACGCTCTGAAGACAGTGGAAATGATAGTGGACTTAAGGAAAAACCCAGCTCCACACACCACCATCACCCTGTGCGACTCCCCCGTGGCCACCGTGGAGCATTTCCGCTTCTTGGGAACCACCATCACAGAGGATCTCAAGTGGGAGCTGAACATCAGCTCCCTCATCAAGAAAGCCCAGCAGAGGATGTACTTCTTGAGGCAACTGAAGAAGTTCAACCTGCCAAGGACAATGATGGTGAACTTCTACACCTCCTCCATCACCATCTGGTACACTGCTGCCACTGCGAAGGACAAAAGCAGACTGCAGTGTATCATCCACTCTGCTGAGAGGGTGATTGGCTGCAATCTACCATCCCTCCAGGACCCTGAGGCGTGCAGGGAAGATTGTAGCTGACCCACCCTGGACACAAACTCTTTGAGACACTCCCCTCTGGCAGGAGGCTGCGGTCTTTCAGGACCAAAACCTCTCGCCACAAAAACAGCTTCTTCCCATCTGCTATCAGGCTAGAGCCCAACTGTCACTGATCCCCCCCTGACCCCCTATAGAACTACTGCTTATTCTTGTTACATTACACAGTGTAAATATATATACAGAATATATTTATATATTTTCTGTATATATTTTGCACTACATTCCCCATGTCTTTATTATTATTATTGTATATATCCCACATCTTTGTTGTAAATATTTTATCTTAATTTTATTAACTGTGACCTCTGCCTTCACACTACTACTACACTACGTTTTCATAAAACATTACATTTAACTTCACGTGTCAACTGACTGATGTAAACACGTGTGATGTGAACGTCTCATGACAACAGACGTTTGGGTGAGTTAAAGTGTGTGTAGTTCTAACTCAAGTCACTGAGGGTAAAAACCACAGAGCAGCTGTGGCCTGAGCTCACTGATGCTCCAGGAAGTAGACATCCAACTTGACCTCAGTCTATTTATTCTCCTCCTGCAGTCATCAGCATTCAGGTCAGCTCATGTGCAATATGAATGCAGCTTTCGTTTCCCTCTGTGAAAACTCACCTGGGCTCCTCCACCAATTAAGATTACAGCACCAAAACTGTATTTAGCACCTGTTCACCCTGCCTTGCTGGTTGTCCCAGGTGGCTAAGAGTGCAGATTCAAACAGATCGGACTGGGATCTGTGATCCTTCACCATACGGTTTCTGTTGAACTGACACATCGTGACCAGTAACATCAGTGAGGAGACAATGAGATAAAATGTGTCCAGATCAAAATAAGAATTAATTAAAAAAAATAATATATATATATATCAGTGTTTATTAATAGAATAAGTTTAGTTCAATGGGGAACAACATCCACACAATAATATATCAGAGGTAATCACACCAACACAGCAGATATATTCTGGATAGTAAAATGATTCTACAACATAAAAAAATACAACATCACGTGAGGATGATTTTCAGAGCCTGTGGTTGACCTAAAGTAAACTCAGTAGACCTGACTCTGAATTTGTTGGCTCGATGAACTGACAAATGATAATAAACATGGCACAGAGTCAGAAAACTTTTACAACATGTAGAGTTCAAACTGACTGATGCAGTAAAGCATCAGAACAAATTGAAGAGGACAGAATGTCAGTCTGTCTCTTGTCTTAAAGGTTGTCAACCCCACGGATCCTCCTTGCCAGCTGAATGTCACGGGGAAACACGGTCACCCTCTTGGCGTGAATGGCACACAGGTTGGCGTCTGAGAATAGCATCACGAGAAATGCCTCTGCAGCCTGGGAGGATGAGGAGGAGGAAGAGTAACTGCTGAAATTAGATTAGATAATTGAGAAGACACACTTCAATCAGCCTAAGGCTATATCCACACCACGTCTTCCTTTTAAAATGAAATCAATCTCTGTTCAGACGAGAGTTTTAGCTCCATGTCAGGAACAATCTGCGTCCACACTAACACACATCACGTGACTATTTACCTACACCGAGTATGTGCGAGCTGGTGTAAACAGGAAGCAGATTGTCTCCTCTCAGTTGGTTGATTACAGTAAATCCTCTCAAGGAGGAACAGCAAAGACTGTTGTAGTGTTAAAATACAGAACTGAACAACAGCTGCTGCAAAGACAAGGTCAGTAACACTTAAATTAATTATCCATGTTGTTTCACCACTGGTAGTCGAGGCTGATAAGAGCAAGCATGGGTGTCTATGTCATTGTTTCCAAAGGTCTCAGTTTCTGTCCGTCCAGACAACAACACAACCCTGGAGTTTTAGACTAAAACAGGTCTAGCAGCATTTCTGAAAGTCTCTGTTTTAGGGGCTGAAGACTTCGGAGGAGAGTCGATGGTGGAGGAAACAGAAGAAGAGATGAGTTTAAATCTAAAATGTAGAAGAAGAGACAAGTTTAAAACTAAAATGTGTCAGTGTGGATGGAGCCCGAGAAACAACATCAAGCATCACAGATCATATTAACATCAGCTCTGATGAAAATACACTTAGTCTACTATCATCTCTGTGGTATGATGATTTTGTTACAGAGGAACAAGAGAAACTTAAAACCTCAACAGAGATCAGTTATTAGACTAATACGTTGAAGCTGCACTTATAGCTACAGTACAGGCCAAAAGTTTGGACACACCTTCTCATTCAATGCGTTTCCTTTATTTTCATGACTATTTACATTGTAGATTCTCACTGAAGGCATCAAAACTATGAATGAACACATGCGGAATTATGTACTTAACAAAAAAGTGTGAAATAACTGAAAACATGTCTTATATTCTAGTTTCTTCAAAGTAGCCACCCTTTGCTCTGATTACTGCTTTGCACACTCTTGGCATTCTCTTGATGAGCTTCAAGAGGTAGTCACCTGAAATGTTTTTCCAACAGTCTTGAAGGAGTTCCCAGAGATGCTTAGCACTTGTTGGCCCTTTTGCCTTCACTCTGTGGTCCAGCTCACCCCAAACCATCTCGATTGGCTTCAGGTCCGGTGACTGTGGAGGCCCGGTCATCTGGTGCAGCATTCCATCACTCTCCTTCTTGGTCAAATAGCCCTTACACAGCCTGGAGGTGTGTTTGGGGTCATTGTCCTGTTGAAAAATAAATGATGGTCCAACTAAACGCAAACCAGATGGGATGGCATGTCGCTGCAGGATGCTGTGGTAGCCATGCTGGTTCAGTATGCCTTCAATTTTGAATAAATCCACAACAGTGTCACCAGCAAAGCACCCCCACACCATCACACCTCCTCCTCCATGCTTCACGGTGGGAACCAGGCATGTAGAATCCATCCGTTCACCTTTTCTGCATCGCACAAAGACAGCGGTTGGAACCAAAGATCTCAAATCTGGACTCATCAGACCAAAGCACAGATTTCCACTGGTCTAATGTCCATTTCTTGTGTTTCTTGGCCCAAACAAATCTCTTTTGCTTGTTGCCTCTCCTTAGCAGTGGTTTCCTAGCAGCTATTTGACCATGAAGGCCTGATTCGCGTAGTCTCCTCTTAACAGTTTTAACAGAGATGTGTCTGCTGCTAGAACTCTGTGTGGTATTCATCTGGTCTCTAATCTGAGCTGCTGTTAACTTGCGATTTCTGAGGCTGGTGACTCAGATGAACTTATCCTCAGCGGCAGAGGTGACTCTTGGTCTTCTTTTCCTGGGGCGGTCCTCATGTGAGCCAGTTTCGTTGTAGCGCTTGATGGTTTTTGCAACTGCACTTGGGAACACATTCAAAGTTTTCGCAATTTTCCGGACTGACTGGCCTTCATTTCTTAAAGTAATGATGGCCACTCGTTTCTCTTTACTTAGCTCATTGGTTCTTGCCATAATATGAATTCTAACAGTTGTCCAATAGGGCTGTCGGCTGTGTATCAACCTGACTTCTGCACAACACAACTGATGGTCCCAACCCCATTAATAAGGCAAGACATTCCACTAATTAACCCTGACAAGGCACACCTGTGAAGTGAAAACCATTTCAGGTGACTACCTCATGAAGCTCATTGAGAGAACACCAAGGGTTTGCAGCGCTATCAAAAAAGCAAAGGGTGGCTACTTTGAGGAATCTAAAATATAAGACCTATTTAAGAGTTAAGAGTTATTTCACACTTTTTTTGTTAAGTACATAATTCCATATGTGTTCATTCATAGTTTTGATGCCTTCAGTGAGAATCTACAATGTAAATGGTCATGAAAATAAAGAAAACGCATTGAATGAGAAGGTGTGTGTATGTATGTATGTATATATATATATATATATATATATATATATATATATATATATATATATATATATTGATGTGAACACGGTGGTTGATAGTCATGAATCCAGAGAGAATCATAAATCCTCGGTTACAACGGAACCTCTCTTCAAATCAAGGCTCCATGTTGCTATCTGGAGCATGTGCAGTCAGTGATACGTGCACGGTCCACAGCGAAACAAATCTTGGGCTGCAGACATTTGTATAAGGGTCTGCGTGTACTTCGTGGACACATGGGAGGTATGACTGCTACTCTATGGTTACAGTAACAGTTGTATTATGAAATATATTTAAAGCCAAATGAAAATGTTCTACAGAGAAAACCTCAGTTCTACTTTGATTCTGGAATGAAATCATCAGTCTCAGGTGTTTTGAATTTGATGACAAGAAATAAACACCACATTTTACAATCACACAACAGTCTGTTAGCTGGGTGTAAACACGGCAGTCTGTTAGCTTGGCTGTGGAGACAGTGGTTTACCTCCTGCAGGGCCAGAAGAGCATAGACCTGCCACCTCAGAGCCTCTCTGGAAAAACTCTGACACACCTCACGAACCTGAACCAAACAGAGGAAGATGTTTTTCAGAAGTTCACAAACTCTACACCTCGATGTTATGGAAGTAACTTCATTAGAAAACTTTTAAATTCTTGTTCATCGCACTTAAAATCAAATTAGCTTGTTATTAGCTAGCTTATTTAGCTTGTTTTTTTAACCTGAACAGATCAATCAGCATCACTGTAACAGGAGCTCTTGTGAGCGTAGAGCTGATCTCTATTCATCCCTGAAGAGGAACAGAAGACTTCTGGGTGCAGACATCAAGTACAGTGTTCATATTCTCCTCGTGGTTTGCAGCTGTGTGACTGACCAGGCGAGAGAAAGGTCCCTTCCTGAGCAGGAGGTCAGTGCTCTTCTGGTATTTGCGGATTTCCATTAAGGCCTTGGTTCCTGGTCGAAACCTCCTCTTCTTGGGAGACACAGGAGCCCGCTCTGGGGGCAGGCACAGAGAGTTAACTGTTTTTAAAGGAGGCGAGGACATGACAAACACCAGAGTGAAGAGACAGGATATGAGCCTGTGGAGCAGAGACATTAAAGGGGACAGGGGTTTTTCTGATGTTCAGAATCAGTATCCTCTTTGAAATCACTGCTAATTTCATTGAAGGCTTCTGTCTTGTGTTTATTTATGTGTCTGTACACTGGCTTCAGAATGTATTCAGAAGTCATTTAGATTTAACTGTAAATTGATAAATTTGTCATTTTACTTCAACAATCTACATTCAGTTATCCACAATAATAAAGTGAAAACAGGTTTTTGCAAATTTACCAAAAATCACAAACTGAATTCTCCCATTAATCCTCATTAATCCAGTTCTTTGTAGGACCCTCTGTGGCAATTGAATTTAATGAAGATTAATGGACACATTAAAAGTAAATCTACAATTAAATAAAGTGAAAATGCTGTAGACATGAATCAGTGCATTATGTGAATTCTGTTTTATCTGTATTTTTTATTAAAACACATAATAATCTCTCAATTGGAAAAGAACCATAGAAATAAACTCAGTCAGTCTCACTCACCTGACATTCTGCTCTGTCGCGGGGACCTGGGTGTCGAACCGGAGGTCTCTGCGGCCGGCACTGGTGGGCGGCGTTGAGGGGTTTTGCCCTTCCGGCGGCTGGTAGATGAATCATGACGCATCGCCTCCTACACACAGATGAGCACCACAGGAGGAACAGCACAGCAGCAGCTAAGGTGAGACTGTGAAAGATGTTTTCAGTCCATAAACTCATCTCCAACACACACACACACACACACACACACACACACACACACACACACACACACACACACACACACACACACACACACACACACACACACACACCGCTCAAACCAGGTTTGCTCATGTAGATGTTGTTGACATCCTTCACCCTGATGGAGAACTGGGTTGGGGTTAGGGTTAGTGGAGGTCAAGGGTCATGAAAGCTCCAGCACAGGGACCTTGAGCTCTTGCTCTCAGCTTTCTCAGGCATCAGCCCAGAATCAACAGCAGCACTACTCCACCACTTCATATGAATTTTACTATAAGTGTGTGTGTACTACTGACAGGATTAGTAGGTAATTAATCATTAATTAATCATGAATTCTGACAACCTATTAATGATTATTTATCAAGCAGAAAAGTCAAACATTCTCCAGTTTCCAGACTATGATATGTGACCTGGATCAGTGTTCTCATGGAGGTGTTCTTTAAAGAAATTTCTTGTTTCCCTGTGGAACCAAGAATAAACTGAAAGCTTTGTCTTGTATGATGTTGAATCAAGTTTATGGTCTTTAAAACACAGAGTGAAACAGGATGACAATATTCCGTGTTGAACCATGATGTAAATAAAATATATTAAAATATACTGAACACCATAATGATGTGACAGCTTCACACTTTTTACTTTATTCTAAACACAAATAAACAAATAAATACACCTATTAACAAATCAATAAGTGACATTGTAGGCATCACCCTCAGGTTCTGAGACATGAACAGAGGCCTAAACTACAGAGCAGGTTCAAAAACCCAGGACAACTTCATTATCTAGTGTAACTTAACCTAACATCCTGGATAACCTAGACTGGAGCTGGTTATCACCTGTTTCAGTTAACTCTGGGTTAACCTGTCTGAGTTCATAATTATAAACAACCTCATGAGAACCATGAATAAAGTATTAATATGAGAAGAAACACTGATACCTGCAGGTAAATTCAGTTATAGTTATGTCATCAGGTAAAATTCAACAGGTGACATGAACAAACTAGAGCAGAAACAGTTGAAATAATTTACTGATTAAAGTCAGACTGAGGATAAACTGTAATAAGATGAATCATCAAGTTTCTTCCTCTGATGATGATGAACAAACTTAACATGTGATGAAGATCAAACTGTTTCAGTGACGTCATACTGTTTGTGGAGAGAAGTAATTGATGCGTGATAAGGTTATTGTGACTCAAATGTTCATTTCTAATGATGAAATATTGATCAGTGTGTCGATCATTGTTCTGATCAAAGAAATTAAAAGGTTTAGTTTTTGTTTTTGCTCTCCTCATGTTGTTCTGAGCTACAGTGATGAAAAGGAGATAAATCCCTGTCTGAAGTTACCCTGATCCAGAGCATGTTCGGAGTTAAGCATCAGTCACCATGACTGGCCACGGTACCAACTGTTGTAGGACTGTGTGAATTTCTCAAAAGGGGTAAATAAAGTATTTCTTATCTTATTAGGGCTGAAAACCAGAGTTAAACCTGAAGTTACCTCGGTGACTTCAGATCCTGCTCCTGGTAAAGACCTCAGGTGGAGGAGGATGTGGAGACACCCATAGATTAGATATTCTACCACTGCTGCTGACCCCTGACACTGAACTCATCACGGTGATACCGAGAGCAGCCTCACCTGATAATCCTGGTCAGAAAGGAGATAGCTAACTGAAGACAACAGCTTCAAATAATGTCTCTATTTCCTCCCCGTAAAACCGAGTAATGGAGAAACCGAACACCGACGACACTTAATGTTACCATTTTATTTCAGCGGATCAAATTAACCACGGTAGAGTTAGCAGCTAACGTTAGCTCCGAACTCTAATGGGAAGTTAACTTTTTGCTGCGAATTGCTATGTAACTGCTAACGTCATATTAACTCGCTGTATTTAAAGTGTCCTCACCTGGTGAAGTGGTCGTAAACGTACCTGAGGGGTCGAAAAACGATCCGGATTCAAAGTTTAAATAAAATACTGTTTCCTAAAGTCACTGAACGGCACAAAGCCCCAACAACGGTCCAAGAAATTCAAATGACGCCTCTTCACCCGCTCAACCAATCGCGTGAGAGCAAGGGGGCGGGGAAAACATTTTCGGAGCGCTTGTGAGAAGTATCTTAACTCGCAAGATGGGCGGGAACATGATCGACAGAGCTCAGATCTCAGTGTTTGCGTGTGACGCACTGTGATTGTGAGAGGCTGAAACGCACCATGAGACCGGATGTCTGTTTATATTGTAGGAGGAGCCTGTCACTACTGTTTTGCATCAGCATTTTTTCCTTGTAAATAATTTTCCTTCAATGGAAGATTTACAGTATATCGTCTTTTAATTTGGGCTGCAGCTGTAACTTCCTGTTTACCTTGGTTTTGGTTTTAGTGAAGTTCAGTTCTGTTTTTATTCATGTGTTATAGCTGGTGGATCTGGACAGGCATCTGAGTGTGGCCTTCATCCCTGCACAGTGGGTCCGGGTATCAAAGTATAATCCGTTTTTCTGTCAAAACCAAAACACGAAAAAACGGAAACAGCGCCCCTTTTTCCTTTTTTCGTTTGAAACCAAAAACGGAAAAACGGTTTTTGCTGTCAGCATCAAAAAACGAGAAAACGAAAAAACCAAAACCAAATAACGGCCGAAATTAGGTTTTTGCAAATTCATTTTTTTCGTTTTTCGTGTCTTATTTATGAATATGACGGCGGACAGACCGGAAGCGGAAGTGAAGTGTAAAACCGTCAAACTAATAGTTTAGCGTGCTGGTGCTAACTTCTTAGCGTATGTTATAGACTACCGTTCTCTTTCTACACCGTATGGTTCACATTTATTTTACTTCTGCGAAACTATAACAGCTGGTTGTTTGGAAGAACCTGATAGGCCTATAATTATCATTTTAGCTGAGTGTGTGAATGCACTTTGTGGAAAAACTTTTCCCTAATTAGCTAGGCTATACGTTCCCTGCCTAAATTAAGAACATCTATAAAGTCACCAGCAGAGGTCCCCATCACCCACAGTCAAGACTAGGCTATATTATTGTAACAGACTGTTCTGTGTTTATGTGTGAAAAGGAGGTGTGTCCCTCTGAGTTGCCGTAGGGGGGAAGTTCGCGGGGTTCACCGCTGATGTTGTGAGGGTGTTTCTCTCGGTCTGGAGGAAAAAAGTGCAGCGAAGTCGCTGCTGGACACGCTTTCTCGTCTCCTGTCCCGTTTATTGCTTTTCTATATTCATACAGTATAGGCGAACCCAGAACGCTCAGCTACATTATTATAACAGGCTAATGATTTTGAAAATGAGAATTTATGACTTAAGTGCAGTTGATGTTTAGCCACAGGGTGGCGCAGTTTTTACATGAATAGTAGACCTGTGCTTTACTACGGGGGATGATGGCCAACACAACCAGGCTCTGTGTTCATGATGCGGCTCAACAAAACCCAAATCCCCGGTCAGACCGAACTAGTATCACGGCGGTGATGAGCTTCGCCTGTGATTTCAGTCGGGAGGAGCAGGTTGATTTAATGGAGAGCTGTGAGGAATAGCCTACAAAAAAAGTGATCACAGCCAAAACATGACAAGAGATGAGGCAACCTTTTAATTTCTGACAGCTGAGCATTGAACATTAACCCTCACCCATTTAAACAAAATAAACGATACCCAACAACTGTCTGTTTTCTTTCTTCTTTTTTTAAGTGTTGTACTGTGCCAAATAAACAAATGCTTTTGCTCTTTGCAGTTGTGACAGTTTTGTGTATGCTACGTGTCAGCAGGCAAGCTTCATGATTTGGAATAAGAGAAATTGATCTATATAATGGAAATTGGCTCATAACAGTCTGGCTGGAATACAAACCAAACTTACCTCTTTCAAATGCACAAATGCACATCCATGGAAATCTTGTACATCTGAAATTAATACAAAGATGAAACACCTAGTCCATAGTGTTAGTCTATACTTCCAAGGAAAGTATGCTCTACTCACTGTAGAATAAGGACACCTCTCAGGAAGAGTGATCCAACCACCATGTATGACACCCACACATTGCTATACAGAGTATGGATGAGAAAATAGCACCTGACATGTGGTTTCTGTGTAATTAAATAATAAAAATATTTAATAACTCTTTGAATGACTCATTAATGGTTCATTAACTCATCAATGGTTCCAAGATGGCGCCGTTCTAAGTGGCAGCCTGTTGCAGCGGCTCCTTTGTTTTTGTACTTTCTTGTACTTTCTCTTTTATTTCCGTCCTGTCCACGGGTACATTTTCTGTCAGTCATTGTCAAATCACTAGAGACAATGACTTTTCTCTTTTTAAAAAACGTTTCTGGACATCTTTTGGCTACTGTTTGGCTACTGTTGGCTACTGTTGGCATCCATGGCAACGGAGGGTAACAGACGCGACGGTTGTTGTTTGTTTACGCTCGGGCCCAGCTGATCGCGCTGTGCAAACCTGAGCTGCTGCCCGGAGCGTGGCCGGTGATCCCGGAGGAGCTGCGGAGGAGACGCCGGGGGTGCAGAGCTGGAGCCAAGCTGAGGGCGAAGAAGAGATTTCGCCCAGCTGTACCAGCGATTATCATGGGGACGTGAGGTCTCTGGGGAATAAGACGGACCAGCTCGCCGCACTGATTAACACTCAGAGGGAATACCGGGAGTGCAGTGTGTTGTGTTTCACTGAGACATGGCTGCACTCGCACATCCCGGACCACAGCGTGGCAGTACCCGGCTTCAGCACTGTTCGGGCGGGCAGGGACGTTGTTAGCAGCGGGAGGAGGAAGGGAGGAGGGATTGCACTGTACGTGAGCGAGAAGTGGTGTAGTCCTGGACATGTGCACGTGAAGGAACGTCTCTGTAGAGCGGACATTGAACTGCTGGCTGTGGGAATGCGGCCGTATTATCTGCCACGGGAATTCACGTCCGCCATTGTTATTGCTGTTTACATCCCCCCAACAGCTGATGCAGCGACGGTCTGTGACGTCATCACATCCACCGTTGCACGGGTTCAGACCCAACACCCCAATGCCTTCACCGTCATAACAGGGACTTCAACCATGTCACACTGGACAGGCTACTACCAACTTTCCACCTATGGCAAGCCATTTTAACATTTAAAAGCCAGACTGGATATGAGTTGTAGATATCTGCAATTCAGTTTTGCCTAGTCAAAACGAATATTTCAGATATCCGTAACTACATTCTTCCTATCCACAACTGTCATTTCAGATATCCACAACTATATTCTTCCTAGGACAAATGACGTCACTTTCGCATACACATTCATGTGTATGGGGTTTGTCATTACAGATATCTACAATTCAGTTGCAGATATCCACTATGTGAATTATCGATATCTGTAACTGAATTACGACTAGTACTAATACCAGTTTGAGATATCTACAATTTGATTCTGACTAGTCATAATTCCAGTTCAAGATATCTTTAATTCACCTCAATTAAAGATATCTACATGTCCCTTTTCGGATATCTTAAATTAAGTTTCGAAATTACGTAATAGATATCTGTAACTGGAATCATGACTAGTCAAAATGAAGGTGTAGATATCTCAAACCGGAATTAGGAATAGCCATAATTACATTGTAGATATCTATTATCAAGTTATAGATATCTTGAACTGAATTTTGGTTAGAGATATCTGAAACTGGAGATATCTGTAATTACATTCCGCCTAGTCAGAATGTAATTACAGATATCTTGAATGAGAGTTTTGACTAGGTGAAATGACGTTGCAGATGGCCCCGCCTACCACTTGAGGCGGGAGCGGAACCAATGCGCCTGACAGAGAAACGTCGGTCTTCCCCAGCCTGGAAATTTGCGTCAATTAAAGTTTTCAGTACAGCCAAACTGCTTTTGAGTTCATTGTTTGTGTCTGGTGATAATAAATGTTCAATTCTTTCGACATTTCTTTCACAGCTTTCGACAGAACGACGTTCTCTCTCTCCACAAATCCCCTGTTTGAGGGCTCTTTGAATTTCATGGCATTTTCTTGTTTTCTCAATTACAGCCAAAGCCATCCTGCTTCTTTCTGAGCTGTCTTCTTCTTCTTCGGCGTGGAGGGGAAGTGACGTAATTCTGGATATCTAAAAATAGAGAAACGTCATGCATGACGTTTGAGATATCTTTAACTTTCATTCTGCCTAGTCAAAACTGAATTACAGATATCTGCAATTGTAATTTAAGATGTGTGACGAGTTGAGTGACGTTTTCAGTGACGTCATTGCAGATATCTTTAATTCAGTTGTGCCTAGTCAAAACTGAATTACAGATATCTCTATATGTCGTTTCGCCTAGTCACAATTACGTTACAGATATCTTGAATGAAAAATACGACTATCCAAAATGTAATTACGACTAGTCAAAAATATGTTGTTGATATCTACAATGTTAATTCCGGAGAGTCAAATTTAGCTTTTAAATGTTAAAATGGCTTACCATATTCCACCAGTATGTTGACTCTCCCACCAGAGACAATAAAACCCTGGATCTGATGTATACCAACACCAGTGGTGCATACAACACCACAGCCCTTCATGTGTAAATAGTGTAAATACACTCTCAGCCCTAACAGCCCTTATTGTGCCCTTATTGAAATATTGTACATTCTTTTTTGTTACTTTCTGTATCGTATTGTACATATTGTAAGTTATGCTGCTGCTGCAACGCAACAATTTCCCAGTTTGGGATCATTAAAGTACTTTGATTTGATTTGATTATTGTCCATTCAAAGATGTAGGCCCTATATTAGGCCTATTACATTACTGTATTGTTTGTGTTTTGTCCTGGGATGACACTATGTACAAGATTTGATAAATGATCCTCAAGTCCGGCCCAAGTGGCAACCCACCGTGACGTCACCCATTGGTTTGCGAACTGCCGTTTTGAAGCCTGGAGTTTGCAATTTGGCCGCCGCCATCTTGATTTTTTTAAACCAGAAGAAACCATATTTGGTAATTTGGTAATTACAGTGAACTGTGCTGGAGACCTCCAGACCCAGCAGATCAGTGTTATTAATATTTATTAATTCTCACGTATTAATTATACGATTCTCACCGTACAATCAATCATCACGTAAGTGTGCGTTGATATTAAGTGTCGTTCACTGTTTTTAGTTTTTCGTTAATTTCATCGATAAAAACAGGCGTCAAAACATCTGTTGGAATTATTCTTTCTCTCTTTCAGAATAAGTAACATCACTGTCTGCTTGGACTGATTATTGCATCTGCACCCACTCAATGCCACTGAAGTGAGTATTAGTTTCTATTGTATTATATATTGTAAAACAGTACAGCGGTTTTTACAACTAGCTGGAGGGAGTACTGTATTTTCAGATAACTGTGCGGAGTTAATCTAATAAGAGTGCTTCTTATTTTACCCTTTTCCTGCTAGAATATCACACATATCTCAATATTACAGTGTTTTTTTCCATCTGGCCAAGGTCTGGATCACTGGGGACAGCTACGTCCATCGTGGAGCCCAAAGAGCTACAGAGACCACGGGGAACCACCTTGGTGTTGACGGTGTCCCCGTCCACTGGTTTGGCTGGGGAGGTCTGAAGGGGAGGAGCTGTCTAACACCTCTACTACTTGTTACTAAAGATGAGGGATTGAACAATTTATTGTGCAAACTTGTGACAGTTCACCTTTACCTTGAGCCACAAAAGTATTTTATTTTTTATAAAAGTTACTGAATTTAGTAAAAACTTTTTACATGCCTTTCCAGTATTGGCGATGGTTAATGATTTTGTTGAAATTGATGATTTTTAAAAGGTGCAATAAAAGTATTTATGAATCTCTTGGTCTAAGTTTGTTGATGTGACAATCCTAGAACATTGACAATGAAGGATCAAAAGCCAGATATTTTAGTTTGTGCTTTCCATATGTTTCATGTACGGTACTTTATGTACTATGAATTATCAACTTCAATGACACTGAAAACTCATTCACCAAACTGTACTGTTAAAGTCATCACAAGGTGTATGGTAAATCTGGAAAACCTAGGCAATACTTCTGTAGTTCATAGAAAATGCTCTCTGTACACTTTAATCACAGAAGGTTTATTTAAGATTCCATAAACAAAACTACAATCACAAATTAGAAAAGCACATTAAACACATTTCGATGACAGTAACAGCAGATATGAGTAAAACTACTGTGCATAAGCTGTACTTCACTATACAAAAGAAGAACCATAAAAGGACATAAAATAACAATTTCTTTACTGCTTACTTAACTTGACTTTTAAAATCTCACTGTCAAATCTGCTGTACACACCAAAGATTTTGTAAGGCTAATATTTCTGAAGTGGTAACAGCAGCACACATCTGTTACAGGAGTCACATTCTGCTCCTGGTTGCACTTGTTGGTTGGACACTGGTTGGACAGTGCCAGCTGTTGTCCAGTGAAGATCCTTTAAATGTCAAATTGGGAAATACTTTCATTTGTGAAAGTGGTGACTAGAGTAAGACTAGAGTAACACCAAGGACAAAGAATATTACATTTCTACAGAACTGGTATGTCTTTCCATCAGAGGCACCTGAACTGGAAGTGGTTTTCTCGCATCATCATCACCATCCATTTGAGAATTAAGGATGTTGTCCATGCAGCCTCCTTTCTCCACAGCCAGATGAATGGAAACAAATACTGTACTCCATACATGAGGTCCTCCTTCTGTTGGCAGTGGTCCTTCAGTTTTCAGCGTGGATACCTTTCAAATCACAGTAAAAGACTTAAGTTCAGACATGATGGATCAGTTTATTACACACATAAACCAGCTGTCAGGATAACTGCATGAATGTCTACTTCAGTTGAGAAATATTGTGTTTGCACTTACAGTATTAGAACACACTACATCATCACTACATGTTATGTACTAATGTTATTTTCTACATTGTGTATTATACATAACTTTTAA
This sequence comes from Trachinotus anak, assembly GCF_046630095.1. Lineage (NCBI taxonomy): Eukaryota > Metazoa > Chordata > Actinopteri > Carangiformes > Carangidae > Trachinotus > Trachinotus anak. The sequence continues at coordinate 21,880,713 of NW_027273879.1, read as the reverse complement.
CCGTATTGTGATGATCAGAGCGAATGAACAGAACTTCTACATAGAGACTCTAACGTGTGTCTTTTGTGCACAACACATCAACACACCACAGTTAACACTTGACTTCACGGCGACATAATCTGTAGGGTACTTCAGATTATGAGCATATCTGATTGTCCAGTAATAAGAATATCTGGGTCGAATAAAAAGGACAGATCCAGTAAATGCTATTGTTACTATCTGCCGCTTGTGAACTGAGGACCTGATCAGAAATATGGTGTTGTCTTCTGTTGTTCCAGTCAGCATCATTTACAGTCTACATGTTCACCACATTTAAATTACGTCAAGGTTAAGTTAACCCGAACTTTCACAACATCCAAACTGACATTTTAAGAACTTGCATTAATGTAGCTCAATATGAGCCCAACACACTAACACAGTACACTTCGACTGGATCCCGTGTTCCAGAAACACAATAATAACGTCGGTGCCTCAACATTAGTTATATGCACATTTTAGATGGGCTTTTAACATTATATTCAAACATGTATTAACACCTCTAGAGTAAACACAGGTCACCATCCCGGCGAAGCCAGGTTCTGTTACAGTTTTTTACAACCGCTATGACCCGTTGTTCAATACTTTTAACGCTTTTTCAAAACTCTTCACACAGTTACCACAACATCAGCCTGTGTGGGCTATACAATTAACACAATTCTTCTTCTTTTGACACAAAATACACACATTTTACACGTTTAAAATTAGTTTTAACTCCTTTTACATACAAGCTCAATCAAGACCAAAACAGTAGATGTTAACTGGTGAATTTTCAATTGCTTTCACACGGTTTGTCAAAACAGAAAACCTCATGTTCAAAAGTAATGGATTGAAGATTACATTGATCACAGCTGATTCCCATCTCACCCAGCTCAGGTGCTGGGCTTTTTTCAATCACATCACCAATCACATCACCTATATTTATAGGCGGATCTTGTGAGGGAAAAGAACAATAGATAAGACAAGGGACAAGGTGGAGGACTTGCAAAAAACAAGTGAGAAAAATGCCTAGAGGTAGAGGTAGAGGGAGAGTTAGAATGCGTGGTGGGGCTCAAAGAAGGGCCAGAGATAGGGTGACAGATGAAATACGAGCTACCATCATCGACCATGTCATCAACCATGGGTTGTCACATAGAGAGGCTGGAGAACGTGTGCAGCCAAATCTCAGCCGGAGCACAGTGGCATCCATTGTCTGGATTTTTCGAGCAACCAACAGGTAGATTACAGTATTCACTGTATTGTATAAGGGCCTTTCCTACTGAACAGTGTAACATGAATTACAGTAACTGTATTCTTCTGGCCCCTACAGTAATATATAACCTTGTCCCTCTAAGGGTTCAACGTTTACGTCCTTCAGGGGGCAGGGGCAGGCTTCTACGTGAAGAACAGGAGCTTGCCATTGTCAACATGGTGATTGCTAACAATGAAATAAAACTGAAAGAAATTTGGGCTGATATTTTACAAGACAACCTTGTCTTTGAAAACATCAGAGCAATCAGCCTTACATCTATTTCTCGGACTCTGGCTGCTTCATCAGTCCTGATGAAGCAACTTTATGAAGTCCCTTTTGAAAGGAACAGTGTTCGCATCAAGGAACTCCGTCACCAATATGTCCAGGTAAGGTTATTACTGTAAATCCAAAATACACTGTACTAATTGTGTGTTTTGCAGTAAACGACTATGACCCTATATACGTAAAGTACTCTAAATCATTTACATACATTTTGTTTGATTGCTTACAGAGAGTCATGGAGTTGGAGACCAATCAAGTCCCACATAACATAATATAATATACATTGATGAGGCTCGCTTCAATTTGGCCAAAAAACATAGGCAGGGCAGAAACATCATTGGTAAAAGAGCCACGGTTGCTGTGCCAGGCCAGAGAGGAGCCAACATCACCATGTGTGCAGCAATATCTAACAATGGTGTGCTCCTGCATAAAAGTCAAATTGGCCCCTACCACACCGAACGCCTTCTCCAGTTTTTAGAAGAGCTGTACGATAGACTGGTACCTGAGGGGGAGAGGGGACAGGGTGAGTTGGGGGGTAACTTGCTAACATATGTGATCACCTGGGACAATGTGGCATTCCACCATGCACATGCAGTCACAGCTTGGTTTGATGCCCATCCCAGGATGATGTCCCTTTTCCTTGCCCCTTACTCCCCTTTCCTCAACCCAATAGAGGAGTTTTTTTCAGCCTGGAGGTGGAAAGTATTCGATCACCATCCACATGACCAAATGTCCCTCCTGAATGCAATGGCTGCTGCATGCCAGGACATCACAGCTGACAACTGCCAGGGCTGGATAAGGCATGCAAAAAGATACTTCCCAAGATGCCTGGCCAGAGAAGACATCAGGTGTGATGTCGATGAAAATATGTGGCCCAATGCTGACGAATCAGAATCAGAATCAGAATCGCCTTTATTGTCATTATTGTTATTATACATAGTACAACGAAATTTGAGCGCTGCTCCCTTGGTGCAAACGACCGAGCAGATTAGCTTTTTTTTCTTCCTCTTTTACAGTGATTTCTTCTGCTCCTTTTTCTTTTTGTGTATTTGACAATACAGTAATGAATGACAGCTAAATGCTGATTTTTTTTTTTTTTTTTCCTCTCTACTCTACTGCAAGTAATTTTCAATTGCAATACAGTAAAGTGTTTACTGCAAATCCTGTCATTGACTGTCTTCTTCTTTCATAAAAATTCTGCAAAGCTGCTCTGACATGGGTCGTTCACTTTTTGTACTGAGTGTTGTACAAAAAAAAGGAACAAAATTCATGCCAAACAAATGAAAAATGAAGAACATAATCACAAACATTAATTTACATGTATAATCAATACAATAATCTGTTGATTGTAAAAGAAAAAGGAAAAAAAGTAGATTTGACACATGCAGAGTGATTCAGTTTGTGTTATTCCATCAGTTGTCAGTGTTTTTTATGACACTGCTGTGACTGACTAAATGTTTCTGTTGGAAGACAACGTGTGTCATGCCTTTGATAGATTTGGTGAACTGTGTTAGTGTATTGTATTTTGGAAGTGTGTGTCTGTGTTTAGTTACACTGCGTGATTTTGAGCATGAAATTAACTGTTTGGGGAATTGTGTGTTTCAGGTGTGATGTGCGTTAACAGTTTTGAAAAAGTGTTTAAGGTTCTGACAAACGGGTCATAGCGGTTGTAAAAAACTGTAACATAGAAAACGCTTGGTAATCAGCTAGCGCTAGCTAGCCAGCTGGGTTAGCAAGATGCATTTGTAATTTATCTACACTACGATATCAATTGGAAATTTGGATGCTAATTTTGGCTAGTGAAAACACGCTTAAGATAAAAATAAAATGTACTTACCATATAATCTGAACAGCCGATTCCTTAGAGTGTCTTTTGGTTCAACCAGAAGCTGAACAACGCCGACATTTTAGGTGAAAAAAAGGTAAAACTAATTTTCACGAACTGAAAACACGATGGAAGGTCTGTGTAACTGTATGTGGAAAACTCCAGGACGAAAACACTACACCCAAAAACAAGTTCACGGCTAATTCAACATCGTTGGTTCTGTGAGAAGGGACTGCTCTTGACTGACAAGTGACATGTGTCAATCATACGTTAGCCACGCCCCAATACATACTCTACTTTATCGTCTATTTTAAATTAAATGGGACTATAATTTTAAAAAACTAGCGATTGAGACCATAAACTCGTTATGAAAACGTTTACTGGAGTCATAAACCAAGTGAGAAGTAGGGTCATTTTCTCATAGACTTCCATACAAACGGACTTCTTTTTGCAACCAGTGGTGTCGCCCCCTGATGGTCATTCGATAGAATGCAGGTTTAAGGCACTTCCGCATTGGCTTCATTTTCCGGAGCCGGCGTCGACGTTCATTTTTATATACAGTCTATGGTCCGGCCATTGTTTGTTTTGCGGGCTCTCGCTGTAAAGACAGGGAGGGCCACTTCCGGGCCACGGTCATTTCCGGCTCACTGAACTTGCTTCAGATCAAAATTGGATGAAACGGGAAACGCTCGTTATCCGTTTTTTCCATTATTCATTTCAGCATAAAATCGAAAACTGAAAAAACGAGTCGTTATCCGTTTTTTCATATAAGTATGGGAAACGAATACAGAGAAAAGAGTTGTTTTTTCGTTTTCTTATTTTTGGTTTTATTTTGAAAAACGAATGAACGAATGATACACGGATTCTCCCCCTCTGCCATGAAGTCCATCTGCATGCTAGAAACTTGTATCTGTTGTTGTTATTATTGTTGTTGCAGTAAAGCCCCATTCTTCCTTCAGTCACCAAACAACATCCAGACTGTGATCACTGAACAAACATCAGCTTTTATTACAACATGATTTTACAGTCAGAGACACTGTAGAGACACTGAACAACCTCCTCTACATCCTACACCACACTGACACTTCATCACATACACTGACCACATGTTATTCAGCTATGAAGTATTTCACTGTGTTTCATTCAGTGTCCATGATGTGAACAGACTCATCGACCACGTCGAGGGAGAGTGTAGTCACAGTTTTGGTGAGGACTGCCGTGGTGCCTGGTTTGTACCTGTACTGTCCCTCCCTGAAACACACACATGGAGACACATGCACAGTCTATTTACTGAGATCAAGCTTTCATCTGTGAGTGTATTCAACTGTGGACACACACACACACACACAAACAGAGACACACACAGTCTGTTTACAGAGATCAAACATTCATCTGTCAGTGTATTCAACTGACATCAGTGTTAATGTTGATGTCAGGTGTGACCTCCACAGTGAACAGAACCTGACAGAAGAGATTCTGGAGGATTCGATAGGAGCTCGGAGGATGATGATGGTCAGAGCATGATGACACAACAGAAAAATGTCTGCTGCGTCCAGACAAAGCGAGTTTGTAATGTCTGTAACATGTTGTAGTTGTCAGTGTGAACACTAGGAGCTTTTATACCACTGAAGGAACTTTCCTTTTACACCGGAATGTATCAGAGAATCAAAGCTCTGCAGGACACGACTGACGCGCCTCCTCACCTCTTCCCCTTCATTGAGGGCTTGTCATAGCCTCGCAGGATCTCCACTCCAGCCTCAGTGATGACGCACAAGTCCACATTACTGCCTGAGCCCAGGTCACAGAAAATGCCTGCGGCGATGGCGTCTCGTACAAGCTGCTTCGCCTCCTCCAGCTGAGAGAGGAAGAACAGAGTCAGTACAGAGGAAGACCATGGTCTGTACAGAGAGGAACAACAGAGTCAGTACAGAGGAAGAGTGTGGTCTGTACAGAGATGAAGAACAGAATCAATACAAAGGAAGACTATGGTTAGTACAGAGGAAGAACAGTCAGTACAGAGGTAGACTATAGTCTGCACAGAGAGGAAGAACAGTCTTGTTGAACTTGTTGTGTTCCTGCTGTTGTTGTGTTGTTGTTTTGTTCTTGTTCTGTGTTGTTGAGTCCTTGTTGTAGTCTTGTTGTGTTCTTGTCGTATTCTTGTTGTGTTCTTGTTGTCATCTTCTTGTTGTTGTGTGCTTGATTTTTTTGTCGCTGTGTTCTTGTTGTGTTCTTGTGCTCTTGTTGTGTTGTGGTATTGTTCTTGTTGTTGTGTTCTTGTTTTCTTGTTGTTGTGTTCTTGTGGTTGTGTTCTTTTTGTAATGTTGTCGGTGTGTTTTTGTTGTGTTCTTGCTTTGCTCTTGTTGTGTTCTTGTTGTGGTGTTGTTGGTGTGTTGTTGGTGTTCACTGACACAGCCCTCACAGATCACACCTGTCAGGTGAATAATGTCTCACCTCCATGTTTGGTTTAAACCTGTCCTCAAACACAGACACAGCAGCTGCAGCTCCAGAACCTGGAACCACAATCAAACTTTTATTAAAGTCAGCAGGTGTCTCTTTAAATCTCACACCTGAGAACACACTTGTGAGAACACACACATGAGAACACACTACACACATGAGAACACACACCTGAGAACACACTACACACATGAGAACACACAGCTGAGCACATACTACACATACTACTACGACTCTCTCTCGACTACTTCATGCCATTAACTTTGTATTTTTTTCTCTCCCCTAGTTTGTGCTTCTCCTCTCTCTCCCTCTCTCTGTCCTCATTCTGCAAGTATCTCTGCCTCTAGAGCAGTGGGATCCAGATTAACCACTACTCATCATTACTATTAACCACTGTTATCTGTCATTATTATTGATAACACCATTACTTATACAGCTGTTCCAGGTCTCTCTCTCTCTCTCTCTCTTTTCTCCTCTCTCCTCCCCCCACCCCCCTTTTTCTCCTCCCAAACCCAACCGGTCGAGGCAGACAGCCGCCCACCCTGAGCCCGGTTCTGTTGGAGGTTTCTTCCTGTTAAAAGGGAGTTTTTCCTCCGCCCTATCACCAAGTGCTTGCTCTTTGTGGGAACTGTTGGGTTTTTCTCTTTAACAAAGTAAGGTCTCAACCTTACCCTGTGAAGGGCCTCGAGATAATGTGTATTATGATTTGGCGCTATACAAATAAAATTTAATTGAATGGAATTGAATTCAATTACACACCTGAGAACACACTACACACATGAGAACACACACCTGGGAACACACTATGCACTTGAGAACACACAGGAGAACACACACCTGGGAACACACTACACACATGAACCTACCCATGGTGAGGAAAGGCAGTTTGTCATAGGAGCCGTGTGGGTATACGCTGTACAGGTGAGCTCCAGTCACGTCCACTCCTCCGACAATTAGAGAAGAACCAACGTGACCCTGGTACCTGAAAAACCCAACAGATGTCACTGCTGCTTCCTGTTAACATCTCTATACTCAGATCAGTCACGTGATGCATTCACTGACTCCTACACCTTCATCCTCTGTGAACACACACCCAAGAAAACAAACCTGAACAGCATCTGTTTCAGCTGTCGGGTTACCATAGCAACAAGGGGGGGGCGCCCGGTGTTTAACGTGTGCAGTTCCACATTGGACGCCATGATCTGGGTGGTGATCTCTGCGTCTGCAGCCACACCGGCGCCACAGCAGCTGCAGGACATGACAGACAGAGTTCAGTTCATCAGCTGATGGCTGAGGTCATCAACACCTGGAGACCACCTGTGTGTCTGTCTCAGGTGTTTTAACCACAGGTGAGCACAGTGATCATTGTTCTCCTCTGTACTCAATAAAATCAGTTATCTGGTTTTAATCTGACAAATAAATAAAACCTCTCATCATACACTACAGTACATGGTGGGAGTGAGGGGTGGGGTCTCGTGTGTACACCTGAGGCTCCTCAGTGCAGAGTCCTGCACAGGTCCAGTCCTGCAGACACACACCCACACAGCTCACCAGATCTGGAACTGAACTGTAACACAGTCACTCAGTGTAAAACTATCAGGGTCTGCCTGATCTGGTCTGGGGTCTGGTTTTGGTTTCTGACCCAGAGGACTCCATGAATCCAAAGTGAGTGTTTCTCTCAGTTTTGTCTCTCAGATTATCCTGCTGAACAAAACGTGTCAGGACAAGAAACTTGTTTGTTTGTGTTATATCTCATTGAACAAGTGATGATGACTTCAGACCTGGTCTTCATCCCTCAGCTCTGGATTCAGAGTTTGTGTCAGAGACAACAAAAATCAGCCGATTGATGAACTTCAGGTTCAGATATTTTAAGTAAAACCTTTTTATTCAATTAGTTCATGTTTCCTCTGCTCACACCTGTGAATTCATACCAATGTGTTTTGTGCCTGTTACTCATAATTTCTGCAAGAACCCAACCTGGTGCAGGACTCTGATGAACCACACTGAACCAGGACAATGGTAGAAAAAGTTGGTGTGAGGACCGACTATGAGGACACAGACTCCTGCTGTGGACCTGAACCTGGTTTCACTCACTAGATCTTTGGAGCAATGTAGTGAATCTTCATGCAGTTCTTGTCGGCCACCACCATGTCGTCTGTGGCCCTGGTGTCTGCTCCCAGGATCACGCCGTCCTGAGGAACAGGACAGAGTTCACTTCTGAATCAGCTCTGCATGTGTGTGTTAGTGGAAACACTGGGGCAGGTTCTCACCTTGTAAACCACCCCGGCGATGGTGGTCCCTGTTTTTCTTGCACTAGGTGCTTTGTAGCCAAACTCGGAGAAGTTGGACTCCAACACTGTGTTCCTGAAACGATGATGATGACGATGAGACAGAGTGGACTCAGTGAAACCTCCTGTTATCTGAGTACTAACACAGCTGCTCTGGATCCAGGACTTCATGAGGACACACAGGTTTCTTGTCACAGAACAAAGTCATGATTTACTTAAACTAACAGTGACTGCAGAGTTCACATCAGTGATTTTTATAAAAACAACACCCGATCCTGACACACAACACCTGATCCTGACACAAAACTCTTCATCCTGACACACAACACCTGATCCTGACACATAACTCTTCATCCTGACTCACAACACCTGATCCTGAAACACAACACCTGCTCCTGACACACAACACCTGACACACAACTCCTGATCCTGACAAACAACACCAGACACACAGCACCTTATGCTCACACACAACACCTGATCCTGACACACAACACCTGATCCTGACACACAACTCTTGATCCTGACACACAACACCTGCCACACAACACCTGATCCTGACAAACAACACCAGACACACAACACCTTATGCTCACACACAACACCTGATCCTGACACACAACTCTTGATCCTGACTGAAGACTCTGCTCCTCTTCCTCATGTCTCTATTTTTAATGGTTTTGTTCTTGTCTAGCTGAAGGTCTACGGTCTGAAGGTCTAGGACAGAGGGTCCCAGCTTCTGCTGAGGCCCCAGGGTCATGTTCTAGTTCTGTATATGTGATAACTTCACAGTTGTTGTGTTTCTTCGGTGTCGCTTTGAAACTAAATCTCGAGCTATATTTTGGAAAATAAATTACAGTCACTCTGTCAGGATTTGTGATCTGGACCTGGACGCTGTCTGAACTGGATTGTGTTGCTCTCTGTGCCTCAGACAATGACAGACAATAATGTCACAGTAACAGGACGATCTGTGATTATCATAATTAATAACAATAAACTGAATGAACAGCAGTGTCGTGTTTTAAGGACGCAGTAAATTACCTCTGACGACGTCATGACGGTTTTCTTACCTGCGGCTGTTTTCGAAGCAGAAACCTCCAGACTGCAGCTCATCGGGCTTCAAACTGTGGAGCATCTTTAGAGGAGATGAGAATGAGAATGAAGGTGAAAATAAAAACGTTAAGCAAAAGCCCTGCCACGCTATGTGTCAGCGCTTTTCAGTGGTTTTTACTTTTACTTTCGCTTCCACGGACAAGCCAAGCCTCCCTGCTCTACACTGTAAAAAAATGTCCTCACTAACTCTCTCACTCGGAGGATGGAGCATATTTTTTGATATTTTTTGCAGTGTATTAAAATTTCACAAACTGTCATGAACTCGGGAGGCCAAAGAGGTCTGCTCAGGTGTCACGTGTCAAAATAATCAACAATATTTCTCCTGATTGTTAAAGTTTACCGTCACAAACTGAGCTGATGATAAATTAAAGTGAACTTGTTGTCAGGGTTAAAGGAGACAGTTACAATACTAACTACTTTTCTCTCAGTTAGTCGACTGTTTGCTAACAACTTACACCATTCAAAGATGAGTGCATAGGACAGATCATTCACTGTTGTTATTTGAATGGAAGAATTCAGACGTTGTAACTGACCCCAACCCTGTAGACAGCTGTAATACTAATCAGAGATGACAACATATTAATTAATTGCAACATATTAAAGATACATCAAATTAAAGTAAATTCATTTTTAATCTTTGTCTCAATGAGCAAGACATATTGAAAATATTCAAAATTAGCTGTATTTTTTTCTGTTTTGAACTAAAAAAAAATTGTAAAAACACTGTTGTGTGTCTGTTTTGATTTGGCTGCTTGAGGACAGGAACAGTTAGTTTAGAGTCATTCATGGTAGGAGCTGATTTATATGAGAATAATAACAGACACACACTCAGGCTCCAGACAGGCGTCAAACTGTGATTAGTACAAAACAGTTCACAGAATGACTCACAATAAACACTGAGAATATAATATCAAACTATGAGCACACAAACACAATTATTTCTGATGATCATGAATGAAGCTCAGTTAAGTTGTTTAGTTATTTGTTAAACTCAGGAACAAGGAAGACGTTGACCACCAATGCTGGAACAAGCATTCTGTCAGTCAAGGTCATCTGCGAAGGTTCATGGTCACTGGACAGCAGAAGCTCTGGGGAGCTGATACCTGGGGACCTGGGGATGAGGCTGAGGCTGGAAGCTGGAGACCTAGGGCTGAGGCTGAGGCTGAGGCTGGAAGCTGGGTACCTGGGGCACAGGCTTGGCTGGAGCCTGCAGAGCTGGGCAGCTGAGTCTCCTGTAGCAATGGGAGCCATGATATCCTCGTCACCTTCTGCTGCCTCCATGGAATCCTGGGAAAATGGCAAGGCAAGTTCCCCAGAAACGGAACTGCTCAGGGTCCTCCAGGTCAGAATCAGACAGGGGATCTGCCATTGTGGATAGAGGCCTGGAGACTCTGTATTCACTGCAAGCCCACTAGGAAAAGACTGGCTGTGGCTGCTGGAGCTGGTTGTAAGTGTCGGGTCCCCAGAGTCATCGTCTTGAATGAAGACAGGCGTCAGCTACCTGGGTTGAAAACTGGAGGTCAAAATGCTGGATGGTGAGGTGTAGACTGAAGGGGGCTGTCAGATAAAGAAAATCCTTGAACGAGTGTTTCTTGAAAATCTTCCTGTGTGCCTTTTCTCAGTGCAGCCTGCTGGTACTCAGTGAATGTCTCAGCAGGTTAAGGACTCCCCACTCACCTACATGTAAATTTACAAATTATCTCCAAGTAGAGGCTCGTACTTTATAAATTGTTCCTCCATTTTTAAAAATAAATATTTAGACACAATTAAAACCAGATGTCGACATTGAAGTATTTCAAAGGCACAGGCCACACGCAGACCCGCAGAAGCCCCCCACATGATGACGACAGCCTTACAGGTGACCCACTGCAAAGCCTCAACAGTCTGATAAGATGAACTGCACCTTGCCGGGGGTGGCTACAGATGTCACAACTATTCAGGAAACTACAATGGAGCTGAAAACCACAGTGATGGCGATGCAGGACAGATTGGCGGAAGCTGAAACATGCATTGTGTACCTAGAAGAGGCCTTGGAGCAGATGAAGATAAGGGAGGCCAGCTAATGGATGCCATGTGGGACTGCATTCAAACTCTGGAAAACTGAAGCAGGCAGTGGGCTTGAATGAGACTTTCGGGACTAATGTCACATTGCTGAGCTGTGCTCAGAACACTTTGACAGAGGGCTGGGGGTCTGTGCAGCAGCGGAGTTTGAGATTGAGAGAGCACATTGGCTGCTCGCATTGATGCTGGACCCAGACCGACCTCCAAGGCTGATGTTCATACGAAGCATAAGTTCCTTAGACAGTCAGCAAGGCACAAGATGGGCTTTGAATGGGAATGATGTTGGCTTTCTGTATTTTCTGATATGACAAAAGAGCTGGCAGGGAAGAGGAAAGCTTTCACCTCTGTGAAGTGCAAACTGCAGGAACTCAACATGAAATGCACACTAGCCTACCTGACGACACTGTGGTTCAGTTGGAAGGGAAAAAACCTGAGTTTCACCGCAGCAATGGCAGCGGATAAATTCATAAATTCACAACGACAATAGTGAAGGTTGAATGTCTGAAGAGGGAGGTGAGCAGATATTTATGCTGTTAAGAAAGTCACACACATGTTGAAAAGACTATTGGAGTGGAGATGAGCCTGGCAAAACTGCCACAGAGGGAGGAGTGGTAACCTGCAGACCTGATAAGGTCTAAATTTAAAATGTGTTGGGTGGGGCATGTTTTTTCATAGCTCACTTTCAAGCTCACACAATTTTGTACTCTCTTTGGTTAATAGGAATATACATTTTGTGCTCTTTAAGGAGTTAAAGTCTGTGTGCAGACGTTAACAGAAGGTCTACAGGTAATATTTAAACATTTATGCACCTAGCAAAGGAGAGCCACACTTTTTTTCATTAGGTAAACAAGGTTTTTGGAGAGATGGATGGACTATTAACCAAGTGATTGGTCCTATTCTGGATGAAAGTAGAGTTAAGGGCCCATTGATGACTAAAGATAGGGAGGCACTTCAAATGATAAAAAGTGATATGGCTCTTGTAGTCATATGGAGACTTACCAACCCACGTGAGAGGGAATATACATTTTTCTGCCATTGTCACAAATCCCATTCTAGTACTGACTTCTTTCTAATTGCAAGGCCCTTAATAAATAACATAGTCAGTTGCAATATAAGAACTATTGCCATCACAGATCATACAGCAGTAGAATTATGTGTAAAAACAGAATTAGATAAGTGTGAGAGCAATAGGTGGAGAATAAATACAGCATTACTACAGGATAAAGGCTTCAGAGCACGGTTAGATTTAAATATTTAAAATCTTTTTTTTAATTGAATGTTGGGAGCACAGAGGATATTATTACAGTCTGGGACGCCTCCAAAGCAAACATAAGGGGGGAACTGATTGCATATTCTGCTCAAAAGAAAGAGAGCGCGCCTAAACAAGGTATGACGAAACTTTCAGAAGAAAATAAACGGATGAAAGAATCCATCCTGGATGGATGGATGGACGATCCAAGTGCACAGTATGCGGGACAACCTTGTTTTCTTCAGGAGTCCCAGAGCGCGCAGAGATTCTGAAACCACCATCAAAGACTTCCTCCAGCAACAACTTAAACTCCCGCCGGACGCCGTGGACAAATCAACTTTCACTGGGTCCACTGCATAGGAGGGACGAGGCAAAAAGGTCAGCACGCAAGACCTGTCGTCGCTAAGTTCGAGGACTTCAAGCAAAAAGAGCTGATGAAGAGCTGAGGCAGGGAGCTGAAAGGAACAGATTTCAACATCAATGACCAATTCCCAAAGGAAATCCGGGAGCGCTGCAAATCCCCATTTGCCATCAGAAGAAAGTTCATCGCCCAGGGATCCTGGGCCATTAACCATGTGGATAAACTTTATGTTAATGGCCAATTGTTTCACGACCAGGAAATCACTCCTTGGCACTACTGAAGTCTCTTCTTCTTAAAAGCCAATCCTAAGGTAATACAATGTAGCTTAATAAACAAAACTCAAGGTATGGGCATTTAATATACTGCTACTAGCGCACGCCTCACATTGATGTGGTTTTGTTTACAGACTGCTAATGTTGGAATACGTATTTCCCCTCACTACCTCCAAACTCCTATGTCTTAAGTTTTACTGTTGTTGTTGTTGTTGTTACTACTGTTGTTGTTGTAACGTATTCACACTGATGCTTAAAAACACTCTACATAAAAAAAGCAGCCCAACACAATCAACACGCAAACACGCATGTGTACACGCATATGCACACACACCTCTTTATTCAAACTTTAGATTATATTCAACAGGCACAAGTTAGTTTAGTATGAATTCATTACACTTTGTCACTTGCAATGTGCGTGGAATTAGCTCACATGCAAAAAGACTTAAAGTTTTAGAACATCTAACAGCATTACAGGCAGACATTGTCTTACTGCACACATATCCAAAATAGGACATCATACACTTAGTTCATGACAGTTTCCTCATGTATACTTAGCTAGCTATAATTCAAAACAAAGATGAGTAGCAATTTTTGTTAATAAAAGAATACATTTCACGTGTAAGGACATCATCACAGACCCAGAGGGAAGATTCCTAATTATCAATATATCAACATATAACAAAGAGATATGTATCGCCAATATATATGGTCCAAATGGCGATGACCCATCCGTCTTTCACTGTTTCTTCACTGCAATTTCAGCAGACTCAGACACAGCACTTATTGTGGTAGGGGACTTCAACTTGGTACTTAATCCAGAATTTGACTGATTTAGTGGAGCAGCTAGTTACCGTAACTGCCAATCATCTGAAATAATAAAACAATATATGAAGATTTTGGTCTGTGTGATGCTTGGTGCTCTTGTCACACCATGTTCAAAGAATGCACCTTCTTCTCACCAGTCCACAACTCTTACTCCCGTTTAGACTTTTTCCTAATAAGCAACTCTTTCATGAAGGATATAACTGATACACAAATTCACCCTATCATGATCAACGACCATGCACCAGTCATCAAGAAAGTATGCACACCACCAATTAGACACTTGGAGATTGAACGCATCATTACTTACAGACCTGGAGTTTATTGAATTCTTCCAAAAAGAGTGGACATTTTTTTCTGAAACAAACGACTTGCCCAGCATCTCTCCTTGTGTTCTCTGGGAGACGGCAAAGGCTGTAATGCGAGGTAGAATAATTTCTTCATCACAGGAGAAAAAAAGGAAAAAGCAGCTGGGATAGAATTAGAACAGATAATTAAAACCTTGAAAACAGCTCATGTTGCCTCTCAAGAGGAACACATGTTGAATGAGTTGAGAAAATCTAAAATAAAACTAAAAGAATTAAGAGACATAAAACCACAATTACAGCTACAGAGATTATGCCTGGAGAACCTTGAACATAGTAATAAATCAAGCTAGTTTTTAGCAAAGCAACTAAAACAGAATAAAGAAAAAAGTAATCTCCTCAGTTATGGACTCCTCTGGGAAAAGAACTCAGGTCCCGGAAGAGATAAATAAAACCTTTAGGGATTTCTATAAAAACTTATATTCATCCAATATTAACCCATCAAACTCTGAAATAGATTAGTTTTTGAGCAATATCAATTTGCCAAAACTAAACAAAGAGCAAATTATGGCTCTGGAGTCAACTCTCTCAGTGGCAGAACTCCATGATGCCATCAAACATATGCCTAACAGAAAAGCCCCAGGTCCAGATGACTTTCCGGCAGAATTCTACAAAACATTCTGGCCTACACTGGCACCAATATTTCCTAGAATGGTTACAGAAATTAAAGAAACTGCCAGACTTCCTCCAAACATGAACTGTGCAAATATTAATCAGACAAAGACCCTGCACTTCCATCTAGCTATCATCCAATAACACTCATAAATGCAGATATTTAAATCATCAGCAAGGCACTAGCTAGTAGACTTGAAAAGTAACACCTTTCATAATACACCCAGATCAAAATGGGTTTATTAAGGGCCGTCAGTCCACTGACAACACTAATTGATCTAATAGACTACTGCAACATTCAAAATAAGGAAGCTATACTTGTCTCACTGGACGCAGAAAAGGCCTTTGACAGGGTGAACTGGAAATTTCTTTTTGCAACCTTACAGTAATTTGGATTTGGTGACAACTTATTGTCTTGGATTAAAACATTATTAAGCTCACCTAGCGCCTGTGTCAAAACTAATGATCAAACTTCTCCACACTTCAATCTCAAAAGAGGCAGCAGACAAGGTTGTCCACTCTCTCCTTCTTTATTTTTCATATTTATTGAACCACTGGCAGCTGCAATTCGGCAAAATAATAATATTAAGGGGATTCAAACAGCAAACTTGTTCCATAAAATTAGCCTTTATGCTGACGATGTATAATTACTTCTTCAAGACGCACATGCCTCTCTTTCTGAGACTATAACACTCATAGGTAAATTCTCATCCATCTCAGACTACTCTATTAATCGGAAAAAATCAGCTGTCTTTGACTTCCAGTTCAACCCAATTATTCCACTACAATCTGGTTCAAACATCAGATACCTGGGCATCAACATTTCCACCATGCTATCAGACCTGACACAGTTAAATCACATTCCCCTACTTAAAAAAAAATAGAGGATGACCTCACTCAGTGGAGTACTCTGCCCATATCACTTATGGGAAGAGTAGCAACAATCAAAATGATGATCTTGCCAAAAATCAACTACATTTTCTCAATGGTCCCGACTCATTCTCCCAAGGCTTGGTTCAAATCACTGGATTAATAGACTACAATATATCCTAAAATGGACTACACAAAGTCGATTTGACCATACTTGACTGGACATTGAACAAACTTTCTGTAGTGCCATCCAAATCCAAGACCTGCTATTTATTAGCCCCATCATCAAACAATATTGCTGCTTTAAGAGCATCAATATCAGCTGATGGCATGGTGGGAATTTCTTAAAATGAATGGGTCTTCACTGGTCCTGTGCAGACTCACACCCATCTGGAACAATCCTGACATCCTGCAAAATAAAAAAACAATAAACTTTACAACGTGTTATAATAAAGAAATAAGACGCCTAGAACATATTCTCCAAGACAACATATGATCCCATTTGACAAAATGGCAGAATTTTATGGCATTGACAAAAACAAATACCTAGAATATCTTCATCTTAAATCCATAGGTTTAACACCAAGCAATTAGACCTAGAACTCCCACCAACCATAACAAATTTTTTAAAACTTCCACCCCAAAAACTACTCTCTAGAATTTATGTAAGATTAGCTGAATCGGAGTCAACTCTCTTGCTCCCAACTCTCAAATAGGAAAAAGATTTACTCATCAGACTCCAATTTCTAGATGCAAATTTGCTCAAACACCTTTAGCATGACTCAAAACTCCAACCTAAAGCTGATACAGTACATAATTCTCCATAGAGCACACTACACAGGATAAAGGATGTTCCAGATCAGAAATACTAACAGATGTGTTACCTGCAAGAATGACACACCAGATAACTATCTGCATGCATTTTGGCACTGCACACCGGTCAGCAAATTCTGGCAGAGGATTTGTAAAGACCTATCAATGCAACTCTGACATCCCATCCCTGCCTCCCCCTCACTTTGCCTGCTCGGTGACCTCATTAACATTAATGTGCACACAAACGCATGCTCTTCACAGTCTTAACCATTGCCAAGAAAGCAATCCTCCTGAACTGGAAGTCAAAAGGGAACTTGAACATAACACAATTTAAAAATCTACTATTCCTATCCACGGAGAGATGTCTGCCTGTAAGGAAAATCAACTAACAGAATTTAAACACATCTGGACTCCAATAAATAATCTCATTACATAGTGTTGGTGGGGGTGGCGGGGCTTCGCCTTGGGGCGGGGAGCCAGGTTACTGTGGGCAATTGGTGTCTTTCCTGGCAGGGGGCCCGTGGACGCTGTCTCTGGGTGGCTGCATGTCCGACCTTTTGAGGGAAGTGCGGGAGGAGGGGGCCTGCCTCCCCGCTGCTTGGCCCCTATTTGCACTGGGGGTGGCTGGGGGCCTTGGTGGCCTGGTTTCTGGCTGTTTGTGCCTTTGGTCTGGGGGGCGATGTTACTGCGGCCCCCACATCAACTACCCACCACATCCAATGACAAATTGGTACACACTTACACATGCATACACACATGAACGCATATACATATATACACACACACACCTAGCCCTCCCCTCATACATACAGACACACACACACAGACCGTCTAATGATTAATGACTATATACCGACTATAAATGTGGATAGAGTTCTCCTGCACTAAAGGTTTCTAACTAAAAGTTTTCTTCGAAGTCCTCTTCACAAAGCTGCTGAGACCAACTTTTTTTTTAAATGTGTTTATTAATTTTTCCTTTTTCAACACAAACAAGCAAACACAAAACTTCAATACAACAACGCTCAAGCAACAAACAGTGACTCAGTTACACACAAACAGTATCCATATTAATAAAGTGAGTAAAAAATAAAAATAAAAAATAATAATAATAAATAAAAAATAAATAAATAAATACATAAACAAGTAAATAAAAGGAGATCTCATTATTATGACCTTCCAGGGAATCCCTGCAACAGAATGGAAGATACATTGTCTTCTAAGTAATTCAAATAAGGTTCCCAAACTCTATAAAATTGGCTTGAGTTTGAATGTAATGCGCAGGTCAAGTATTCCAAAGGCACTAAATCAAACAGCACTTTGTGCCATCCCTTAACATTTGGTTCCTTATCACTAATCCACTGCAATAGAATATTCTTTCTAGCTGCGAATGTAAGAATACAGAACAGTCTTTGATTTGTTAACCTTACACCTTTAGCAGGTAAGCCTAATATAAGACACAATGGGTCCATCCCCAGCTTTAGTCCCAGTATCTTTTCAATTTCTGTTAAGACATTAGACCAATATTTCTGCAGTTTATGGCATGACCAAAGACAATGAGTTAAAGTGCCAACTTCAGTTTTACATTTAAGACACAGTGGAGACAAACTAGGGTTGAACTTATGTCTGCAATTAGGGGATATATGCATTCTATGCAAAATCTTAAGCTGTACTGATTTAACACGATTACAAACTGAGATTGATTTAGCATAGGTCCATATATTTTCCCACTTAGCAGCGTTGATTGTGACAGACAGGTCTTTCTCCCACTTTCCTCTGAGCTCTTGTAAAGCCATGGATGGAACAGCGCACATAGCTCCATAAAGTAGACTAATAGTCAACTTCCTAACTGTTCCAAACAACACCTTCTCAAGTGGAGATATGTCAGGGTTACGAACTAAGGTCGTGCTGTGTACTATATAATGTCTTATCTGTAAATAACGAAAAAAGTCCTGTCTGGGGATTTTGTATTTCTCAGTGATCTGTTCAAATGACATTAATGTATTATCAGTAAATAAATCTTTTAACATGGTAATTCCACAATTACCCCAGTGTCTGAAGCCAGCATCAAGTAGTCCTGGCTGAAAATCAGGATTATTCAGAATAGGAGTAAAAGCTGATGTCAGTTTTGACCTCCCCTCTAGTCTATGCAGTAATCGCCATGCTTTAATTGTGTTGAGTGTAACAGGATTATCACAGCACATTTTTATAGTTTTAAAATTCTTAATAAACAGCATGTCTCTTAATGGAAATTTTGAAAGGGAGGATTCAATATCTAGCCAGACAGAAGACGTCTTATTTAAGATCCAATCATAAATGTATCGTAAATGAGCACACAACTGGTACCTTCTAAAATCAGGTAAATCTAGCCCTCCCTCAGAGCTTGGTAACTGCAGAGTAGCCATTTTCAGCTTTGGTTTACGTTTACTCCATATAAAAGAGCTGAGCCAACCATTTAGTTTTTTCACAACCTTATTTGAAAACAGTATTGGAATCATCTGAACAGGGTAAAGTAATCTAGGCAATATGTTCAACTTAATCAAAGCTATACGTCCTAGCCAGGATATCGGCAGAGAATTCCAACGCTCTAAATCTTGCCTCACTTTTTCAAACAAAGGAACAAAGTTAACCCTATACATTTGCTTAAATGCAGGAGTTATGTGTACACCTAAATAAATAAAGCCTGTCGGAGACCACTTAAAGGGGAAGAAGGGCAATGTTTTAGGTATTGAATTTAGACTCCCCAGTGGCATGGCCTCTGATTTTGTCAAATTGATTTTGTATCCAGAAAATTTGCCAAATAAGTCAATAACATTAAGTAACGCAGGAACTGAAGTCCCTGGATCTGAAACAAAAATTAAGACATCATCCGCATAAAGACTTATTTTATGGTGGATCCTATCTACCTGCAAGCCTTGTATAGTAGGCGCTCTCCTAATGGCTTCTGCCAATGGTTCAATAACCATGGCGAATAAGAGGGGGGATAAAGGGCATCCCTGCCTGGTTCCTCTATGTACAGGAAAATTGTCTGATCTGAACCCGTTAGCTAGAATGGCTGCTTGAGGTTTATTATACAGGACCTTGACCCATTTGATAAAATTATCCCCTACACCAAATTTATTTAGACAGTAAAATAAGTATGTCCATTCGACTCGGTCAAAGGCCTTCTCTGCATCCAAAGAGAGCACTAGACCATCAATTTGCCGATGCTGAAAAACCTGAAGGACATTGAGCAGCCGTCTAACATTATAACTTGAATTTCGTCCCTTTATAAAACCAGTTTGGTCCTCCTTTATAATTTTAGGTAAGAGACCTTCAAGGCATGTGGCCAGGATTTTTGCCAAGATTTTCCGATCCACATTAAGAAGGGATATGGGCCTATAAGAGGCACAGGATTCTGCACATTTTCCCCTTTTCAAAATGAGTGAAATATTTGCTTCTCTCAAAGTCTGGGGTAACTCATTATTTGAGAATGCATTATTAAACATATTAACTAAAGGTTCCACTAATAATCCAGAGAATTCTTTATAAAACTCACCATTGAACCCATCAGGCCCCGGAGCTTTCCCGTTCTGCAGAGTTTTTATGGCATTAACCACCTCTTGTCCCAAAATGGGGGAATTAAGAATGAGCTTGTATTCTGATGACATGGTGGGCAAACTGAGCTGGGCAAAGAATTTATCCATTAAAGCAAACACATCACTTGGCTGTTCAGAAATATAAAGATTGTGATAAAATGATTTAAATGTGTCATTTATAAGCTTGTTATCATATACACGATTGCCTTGGGCATCACAAAGGGCTGCAATAGTCTGTGACTCCGCTCTCTTTTTTGTAAGATATGCCAAGTACCTCCCAGGTTTATCCCCATGTTCATAAAATTTTTGCCTGGTAAATCTAATCTTGAGTTCCTCATCTTGTGTTAGCAGATTCTCTAAGGTTGCTCTAACCGCAAAAATTTCTTTCAAAATAGTGGGAGATGGAGATTCGATATAAGCATTTTCTTTAGCCTTAAGCTCAGCCATTAACAAATTTAGCTTTTCTCTTTTCTGCCTCTTTTTACTGGCTGAAAAGGAAATGATTAACCCTCTAGCATAAGCTTTAGCAGTTTCCCATAGAATGGCTGGACTATCTGTAGATTGAGTATTGATGGAAAGAAAGGATTTGAATTCAGTGGCAAAGTAAGTAATAAAAGCCTGATCATTCAAAATAGATGTGTTCAATCTCCAGCATTTCACCCCACTGTTTAAACCCTTAAGGGAGAGGTCTAAGACAGAGATCAAAATACTGCCAATAGAGCAGGACACCACTCTGTGCAGAGAAAGCCCTGACAAAAAGAAGTAATTGATTCTACTGTGACAACCATGAGGTGCAGAAAAAAAGTATATGCTTTGTCTGTCATGTGGGTTGTTCTCCAAACATCAACAAATCCAAGATCCTCACATATAGAATTGAGTGCTTTAGCTTGTGAAGAGAGAGGCATAGCTCTAGAAGGTAGTCTATCAATAAGAGGGTTTAGTATGCAGTTAAAATCTCCACCCACAATAGCAATATCTGACTGAATCTGGGAGAAATCTAGGAGCACTTTAGTTATAAAGTCAGAGGGATGTGCAGGTGGGTAGTACACATTCAGTATAGAAACAATTGTACCTTGTAAAACACCCTTGACAATAACATATCGACCATTTTTATCTTTGATGCAGTCCAATATTGAAAACTGCAAATGTTTTCTCATCAAAATTGCCACTCCTCTACTTCTTGAGGTGAACGAGGAAAAAAACACTTGATTAAAACCTTCCCGCTGCAATTTGAGGTGTTCTTCATCACTCAAGTGTGTTTCTTGTAAGAGAGCAATATCAATTTGTCCCTTCTTCAAAAAAGTTAGTACTTTTCTTCTCTTAACAGGATTATGAACCTCTTTAATATTCCATGTACACAGACATAGCTTATCACTTACCATATTACCAAATTCGACCCTTTATACAGAAAAAGGTATACTGGAAACATGAAACTAAGAACATATGGGATCATATGTGCGTTCACTGAGCCAAGAAAAACAACAAACATTAAATCAGAAAATGAACAAGAACTGCTGTACAGAAGAACACAGCAGAAACGCAAACGTTCAAGGGGGTTGTCCCTGCCAATTAACCCGCAGGGATTACAAACCTTCCTCCACGGCAAGACCAGAAAACTTGCCATCCAATCCTCATTCAAAACAGTGTCAGTATTAAACTACACCACACTCGGCAGCAAGAAAAGAAAAGAAAACAAAAAAAGCAAGCATCCAAGCACACTCACAGTGGCTATTATTTTCTGCCCAATAAAATATAAAATGCTTACATAAGTCGAACAGGAGGGTATCCATACACACCTCATCAATGAGTCATTGATCTGAGTCCGCTTTGTATACTGTCAATCTGACATACCTTAGCGTCCTCCTTCTAATGACTGAGCCAGTGAAACGGCGTCCTTCGGAGAGTCAAACCGTCTCTGCTTTCCATCCACTGTCACCCTTAAGATAGCCGGATAGAGCAAAGCATAGTCCATGTTTAATTTCTTCAATCGGGATTTCGTGTCGTCAAATGCTTTAAGTCTCCGGACCACTTCAGCCGAGTAGTCGTTGAAGAATGATCCGAGTCGACGCGCAGCATCCATCACCCACTGCTTATCCCGAAAGTTGTAAAACTTTAGTATCAGTGGTCTCGGGCGTTGATTTGGACCGGGTTTTGATACAGTGGATCTGTGAGCCTGGTCAAGCTTCAGTCGGCCGTCTTTTGTTGTCATTTGGAGATGTTCGGGGATCCATTTCTCTAAGAACTTTACCGGATCAGGTCCTTCAGTGTCCTCAGGTAAACCAACCACACGCACATTGCATCTGCGGCCTCGGTTGTCAAGATCATCGATATGCTCCAGCATGTCGCGCACTTGTTTTTCAAGAGTCGTTATCCTTGCCTCTAAGGATGTTGCTGTAGTTTCAACATCAGCAATTCGCTCTTCAGCTTCTGCAACACGCGTGGCAATTGCTTGCAACTGCGAGGTCTGCTCCCGAATGGCCTCTAAGACAGTAGCGACTTTGGTGTCAGTAACTTTAGTGAGGTTGTCAATTATCTTATCCAAAGTTTGAACAAGACATGGCTCCACAACTCCCGAGTTAGCATCGGTTAGCTCACCACCATCGTCAGGGCTCGAGGGAGAGCTGGTCTTTGCCGTTTTTTTCGTTGCTTTCTTCATACTGTCTGAGTTTTGCAGAAAATAAGTGTCCAGGCTCATGATAGGATACCTCCTGATCAAAATTGCGTATTTTTATCGCACAGACATATAGAATTCACACATAATCTATTAAATGCCACCGGAGCTAACCTATTGTGATGCTCACTCTACGCCGCCATCTTGCGCCCCCGAGACCAACTTTTACTGAGGAAAAGCAAAAACTCTTGAGCTCAGACTGAGACTGTTGCTAGGGTGTTATTAATTATCATGGACAAGCCTGTTGTAAGAACCACAGTGATTGGTTGATGAAAGACCAGTCTGTGCAAAACACATGAGCAACATCCTGCAGTGACATTAAAAAACACTGAAAAAAAAATTACTACAGTCTAAATAAAAACAGATTAGGTTCTGTTTACTAAAAGTGGATTCTCATCTGTGTGATCAGGTTTGTGTTGACCTGAAGAATTTAATTTACAAAAAAAACTCACCTGTCATAGGCTCCCTAACAAAACCTAACTGACAATCTAGTAGCTAACAAGTCTGGCAGCACACAAACTAATTAACACAATGGTATTTAAGTAGCTTCACAGTAATGAAGGTGGAGTCATTAAGGATGAACGAAAAAGAAAACTCAATTGGGGACAAGACCAGCTGCTGCTTTCAACTACAATGGGAAAACTTTTTATTTTCACTGCATATTTTCATACAAATTGATGAACATAAGTTTATTTACACTGTGTTCCAGATTATTATGCAAATAGGATTTCAGTGAAACAAACATTTAGTTTTTATTTTTTCAATGAAAGTTTTCAATTGTGCTGTTTCTCCTGTTTGCAATGTCTTGCAAAAGGGTCGGTGCCTAAGAACCTCTCAGTGCAGGATCCTCTAGAGGCTTGCAGTTGTGCATAAAGCTGTATTTTGGCCACCCTTAACCAATGCCTGCAAAGAGAAACGATTGAAGTGGGCTCAGAAATACATGAAGACTAATTTTCAAACAGTTTTATTCACTGATGAATGCTGTGCTACACTGGATGGTCCAGATGGATGGTTGGTGGATGGCCACCATGTCCAAACAAGGCTGCGACTTCGGCAAGGACATGGCAGAGTGATGTATTGGGCTAGAATAATGGGGAGTGAGTTGGTAGGTCCTTTTAGGGTGCCTGAAGGTGTCAAAGGCAGAAACTATACATGGACTTCCAAGAGTTGTTAAGTTGATATCAAAGAAGGGCTCCTATGTTAATATGTAACTTGATCTGTAAAGATGTTTTTGATTGAAATAGCATTTGATTTTAGAAAAATGATCTCTAAGTGCAAAAAAATACAACAAATTTTCATTTTCAATTCTTTACAGACTATTGAGTGTTTTGCAACTCTGTTGTCCATAATAATTTGGAACATTGTATTTTGTATTATTTAAAAAAAAAAAAAACTGTTGTCGTCATTGGTAGTTTTGTTTAATAATATCCAGATTATAATTTTTGTAATTGTTGAGGAATAAAAAATCCTATTGAATGTCAATTGTATTAACTATTTAGGAAAAAAAGAACAAAAACAGCATATGCATAATAATTTGGAACACAGTGTAGAAGTATTATGAACTATTGGTAGTCATGTCTGTGGTTAATGGATTCATGCATTTGTTAAAGGGAGGCTCAGCACCCAAGGCACTATCACTATAACCGTGCTTGGCCAATCAGACACCAGCATGTTGGAGGGTGCTTGATCCTTGTGGTGGCAAAAATGTTTTACCTTGTTCAATAATTGAAAAAGAAGATCTTCACGCGTCAGCTGTCTTTCTTGAGTTTAATAAACATTCATGAATGGAGTCACACAAACACAACCGAACAGTAGTACAGTCAGTGAGTGAGTGGCCTGAGGATGTTACCCAGGGCCACAGTCTTATAGTTCCAAAAACACATTCCACAAAGACAAAATACGATACTCTCTCACGGGATTGTCTCTGTGCTGAGTCTTCACCTGCTTGCCTCTCCCCCAACGCAATGTATGAACAACACACTTATCACAACGAGAAGGGCAAAGACATCCACATATATTGTCTACATGTGTTCTTCATTAGTTCACACAGAGGTCTTTCACACAATCATAAAGGATGTACAAAGGTTAGGTTAAAAAACTTCATTAGAACTATCCACACAGTCATTGGTTACACAGTTTTGAATAGGCACACATGAGTTATACCAAAATTTCCCATTACATTCCACCCTTTTTAGCATTCTTATGCTAAACCATAATAAATGGAAAATTTTGAACTTATCTAGCTCATGTCCCCTGTTTTCTGCCTCGCACCAGCCAAATGCTAGCGCTCCCAGTCTCCAACGTAGGAGTTGAAACCCCAGGCAGAAGAACACAGGCCATAAGCACAGAGGAGCCAAAAGCCCCCCCCCCATTTGACAAGAGGGGGCAAAAAGACCCATCTGTCTAACTACACTTAGTCTAAGGAAAAGGGAAAAACCTCAGATATGATGAGGAAAAAGCCCTGTTTCTACTACTGAGCTAATCTACTTCAAATAATATGGCAAAGATAATTCAAACATAACACACAATGAATAAAAGACAAAAACCCTCTGGTTTTTTTTTGGAACTCACACTGTCCTGTACTTACTGTCGTATAATAATGAGAATTAATAAAGAAAAGGATTACAATGAATTATAACAAATTGAATAACATGAGAATAAAAAAGGAAAAATAAAATCAAACCATGATTATATATATATATATAAAATAGATTGGCTTGATCTGAGATATTGAAGAATCAACTTGATTGGATAAGAAAAATAAAAACTTTAGAGGAGTCCGTCTTCCAGTCTCGATGTTGTGGTGGGAGAAAGCACAGCAGATCTCCTCACCAGCCAGTGAGGTGTGTGTGCTATTTCAGATTCATTGTCAGGATGAGGTGAGACTGTTGTGCTATAGTTCTTTACCCTCTGATGTTGGATTTCCTCCACGCACAGCACAATCACTCCCAGCCCACAATGACCAGCAGGATGCCAGTCGCCACCCTTAGGCCGCATCCGAGCCGCCTAAGGGGATGGGCCGGTCTTGGCCTCTCGATCAGGTACATGTTGTGCGTTTGGATCCGGAACCCGTCTGCAGTGACTGGCATGTATCCATGTAGCCCTCTCTGCAACCTTTACCGCTGTCTCCGTCACCAAAAGCACCTGGAACGGTCCGTTCTACCTGCGAGCTTTCCAGTTCTTTCGTCGGAAGTCCTTCACCACAATGTAGTCGCCCACATTGAGGTCATGGAGTTTCGTCTCTGCTGGTCTGGGCAGGGCAGCTTTCACCTGCTTGTGAATATCAGACAAAACAGACGACAAGGTTGCACAATATCGTAACATTTCATCTTCACACAGGCCAGTGTCTGGCAGCTGTCTCTTAGCGGGCCCAATCCCAGTGTTCAGAGGCCTCCCAAACAGGATTTCAAACGGGCTTAAACCGCTCCTGCTTCTCCTTCTGGCCCTCATATGCATTAGCACAATGGGGAGGGCTTTAGTCCAGGACACTTTAGCGGCCTCACACACTTTTGCGAGTTTGTTTTTCAAAGTGCCATTTTCTCTTTCACATGCTCCACCTGAGGCTGGGTGGTATGCACAATGTTGTCTTAAATCAATGCCCATGTAATCACCAACCAATTTCAGTGCCCCACTTACAAAAGGAGTTCCATTGTCTGAGCTGATTTTTGCTGGAATTCCCCATCTGGGAATTATCAGGTGCATCAAGGCCTTTGCCACTGCTGCTGCGTCCTGTTTTGCTGTGGGGAAAGCCTCAACCCATTTTGAAAACATGCACACAATAACCAAAACAAACCTTTTCCCTTCACTTGGTGTTAGTTCAATGAAATCCATTTGCAAGTGATCAAAAGGTTTGTCTGGTGGTGGGTGAGCAACCTGTGGAAGTTTTAACCCTCTTCCCACATTGTTTGTGGAACAAATCACACATCTTTTACAGAAATCAGTGGCAAAGGCTGTGAACCCTCTTGTGAACCAATGTCTCCGTACCTCACTTACCATTCCCCCCTTTGACACATGATCCAATCCGTGTGTCAATTTCGCATAGTGAGGGAAAAGATACCTGGGGAGACAAGGCAGGCCATCAGGCCCTGTCCACACCCTGTCTACTACAGAGCAGCCTGCTTTCTTCCAACAGTGTTTTTCAGCCTGTGAGGCTCTTATCTGCAGGTCCGCTATCTCCACTGTAGTCACAACAGGGGGAGTAAAGTTGAAGGTTAGTGAGGCGCCCAGTGAGACACTGGCCGCTTGGAAGCTGCTTTTGCAGCTGCGTCTGCTCGTGCATTACCTAGAGAGATGGAGTCAGTGTTGTTAGTGTGAGCCTCACATTTACACACAGCAATTTGTTTAGGTAACAAAATGGCGTCGAGGAGAGCAGCAACCAGCACATGATGAGCTATCGGTCTCCCTGTGGAAGTGAGAAAATCTCTGTTTTTCCATATCTGCCCAAAGTCATGAACCACACCCCAAGCATATCTGCTGTCTGTGTAAATGTTAACAGATTTTCCTTTTGTCATCTTGCATGCCTCTGTCAAAGCCACCAACTCAGCCACTTGAGCTGAGTGTGAAGAAGACAGAAGTTTTGCCATGACAGTGTCATGGAGAGTTGTGACAGCAAAACCTGTGATGTTTTTCCCCGTGTCCGGAATCCTAGAAGCAGAACCATCAACAAAGAAATCAAAATCAGCATTTTCAATGGGCACATCAGTCAAATCAGGTCTCGGGGAACAAATAGATGTTATCGTTGCCACACAGTCGTGTGGTTCTCCGTCCTCAGCTGTTGGTAAAAGAGTAGCAGGGTTAAGAACAGTACATCTCTTTACCTTAACGTTAGGCAGTTCTAACAAAACAGCATTATATCGCAGCCACCTCGCAGCAGACAAATGTGAAGTTTTCTGCTGGAGGAGGATAAGAGACACTGCATGTGGGACTAGCAAGGTCAAGTCAGAGTATCCCACTATGTCACGTGACGCTATGACTGCCTTCTCTGCAGCAGCTACAGCTCTGAGGCAGTGAGGCAGACCTGTAGCCACTGTGTCAAGCTTAGATGAGAAATAAGCTACAGGTCTTGGTTTGCCACCGTGGTCTTCCAGTAACACAGAAGTCATGAAACCCCCCTTTTCGTCAACAGTCTGAGTGAAAGGTCGTGAGCAGTCAGGTAACCCAAGTGTCGGAGGTGTCTGTAAAGTCAATTTCAAGTCAATGAAAGCTTTTTCAGCCTCCACAGTACAGGTGACAGGGTCTGATGCTTTCAGGCCTTTCCCATGAGCGATTGCTGCTAATGGTGCCTCAATTTCAGCGTAATGAGCGTAATGTCTGCAATAGCCTGTCATGCCCAAAAATGACATCACCTGTTTCTTTGTCACCGGTTTCAGAATTTTTTGAATTACTCCAATTCTCTTTGATGAGAGGGCTTTTCCCTCAGCGGAGATCACGTGACCCAGAAATGTGACCTCTGTGGCAACAAACTGCAGTTTGGACAGGCTGGCTTTGTGCCCCTGTTCAGCCAAATGGGTCAGAAGAGCCAGAGTAGCTTTAACGCATTCCTCTCTGGTCTCACTTGCAAGCAAAATATCATCAACATACTGCAACAAAGCGCTTCCTTCTGGCAACACCAGAGTCTCGAGACTATCCCTCAGGGCAGCGTTATAAATCGTTGGAGATTCACAATAGCCCTGGCACAGACGGGTGAACGTGTACATTTTCTCATCAACACAAAAGGCAAACCAGAATTGACTGTCAGGATGCACAGGAACACTGAAAAAAGCATTTGAGAGATCAACAACTGAGAACCATTTGCTATTAGATGGAATTTGAGACAAAATGGTGTGTGGATTTGGTACCGTTGGCGCTCTGGCCTGCACAGCTGAATTTAACGGCTTGCAGGTCTTGCACAAATCTCCACTGTGGAGGCTCGCCTTCCGGTCGAATCTTACGTACCGGAAAAATGGGGTTTCTCACTGGAGAACCAGCACATGGTACAATCATACCAGCTTTTAGCAAAGCGTCAAACACAGGCCTGATGCCTTCAATTGCTTCACGTCTGAGAGGGTATTGGTTACGACAGGGTCTGTAGTCTGTTTTTGATGACAATTCTTAATCAGGCCTACATCATGTTTACTTTTCGCCCAGAGATGGTCAGGAATCTGTTTTAATTCTGGGATCTCTTCAACAGACTGCAGCATGTTGTTATCAGTGTCAGAATCAGGAAAATCAAAACAAATAGTTACATTTGTGATTAGCACATCACAATCCAACAACTTGCGTTTCGCCCCTATAGGGTTTCGTTTACGTACACCTGAGGCTCTGTTGTAGCCTTCCAGTCTGTGGAGGCATTTAATTTTTTCACCCAATGATCCAACTTTGTACATGCAGGATTCTCCAATGCGATGTGTGGTTCAGATTGTTGTAAATCTACACTTTTTCCCACTTGCACTGGCAATGTCAGTGAAGCAGCACATTTTATATCATCCCAATACAGCCAATCCAAATGCAAAAATGTATTCTCATGCATCATTTCATTCACAATGTTCTCAATGTTACACCTGGAGTGTGTGTGTGCAGTGCAGCAGGGGAGAGTGACGTCAATGTGTCTGTGTGTGCTCGGAAGCTGTGTGAACACGGGGGGGGGTTACCTCCCAGTCTACACTGACCTCTGTAACTGGGTGATGAAAACATTGGTAGTTTTCTTCTACTTTTCTCTCTACGAGTAATCGTGTCATGTACTCGCTTCACTTCAGTGTCAGTGACAGGTTCTGCAGCGTGTGTCTGTATCAGTGTGTGTGTTAATGTGGGTGCGCTCACGTGTTTTCAGTGTGTTCCCAGCTGCCGGCCCAGTGTCTCCACTAGATCCTTCCTGACTCTCACCTCCACCATATAGTCAGTCTCTATTGTCCTCCTCATCTTTCTCTCTCGGGCAGTCGCGAGCCCAGTGTCCTCTCTTCCCGCACAGAAACAACGGTCCCCTCCACTGTTCCCGCATCCGCGGCCACGACCTCTGTTCTGTTCTTATACTCCAGGCCCGAACGGGTCATGGAGCTGAGGTCGGGATAGAGATGTGGTGTCACCTCACGTGGTGGTTCGGGGCTGCCTCGTCCTGCCCCCGTGAGGTTCCCACTTCACATGTTGTTGAAAGGAGATCTGGGCACCGGTGAGGAGTGTGAAGCAGCAGGGCCGTAGCCATGCTGTGGTGTGGAGGCAGCAGCCCCAGCGACCTCTGAGTGCAGCTCAGGTATAGGGAGGGGGCCAACATAATGCGGGGCCACAGTTCCTTCCCGGATAGAGAGAGCTGGTGCGGAGCAGCTGGAGGTGGAGGTGGAGTCCAGGTCCAGATCCAGCTTCACACACTGGGGCGCAGTTTCTCTGGGAGCCTGCCTACGCTTTGCCTCACTCATCCACATATCAAAAGCTTTCCAGTCTGGCTCACTTCCCTTCTTGCTCCTAGTTTTTGACGCATTTCTTCTCTATTTTTAAGCACTGCACACAGACCCTCGAGCTGTTTAACACTCAGGCTGCCTGTCCTCAGGAAACTACACTCCCTGACCCACACATCTAACTGGGCTATGGCTTCTTTTCCATAGTTTACTGTCATGTACTTCACATTTGGGGCATGATAATCTGGTCCCTCAGGGTTTACTTTGTTCTGATCCCATAACTATTTCCTCTCAGACGTTTCAGCAATCTTTCAATCAAATCTAGATTATTTTATACTACTTACCGTTAGTTGTATTTTAACAATACAATTGTTGACTCTGCTCTTGGCTTATCTTATTTTATTATTAAATTAATTTTTTTTTTTTTGCAAACTGAATTAAATTCTCCTAAGACAGTCAAAAATGTTAAGCCAAGACAAACAAAAGAAACACACAAAACTACATCCTCTTCCCTCTTTGAAGAGGCTGGTAAGTCCAACTTACCCCCTAGATCCCAGATCTAGCCGCCCAGGTTCCCTGATACACTGGGCAAGTTAAGCCAAGACAAACAAGAGAAACGTAACACGCTAAACCCTCTTCCTCTCCCTTCACGGAGGCTGGTAAGTCCAACTTACC
This sequence comes from Trachinotus anak, assembly GCF_046630095.1. Lineage (NCBI taxonomy): Eukaryota > Metazoa > Chordata > Actinopteri > Carangiformes > Carangidae > Trachinotus > Trachinotus anak. The sequence goes on along the minus strand of NW_027273879.1, from coordinate 21,849,765 downwards.
CTTTAGATCCCAGATCTACTTCTCCCTTCATGGAGGCTGGTATGTCCAACTTACCCTTTAGATCCCAGATCTAACCGCTAGATTCTAAATCTAGACACCCTGGTTCCCTACACCGGGCTAGTACGCTCCCTCAAACACTGTTTTTAATTTTTCCCCAGGAAAAAGAAAACCCGGTGCCCGGCACGTCTGCCGGCACTACTTTCCATTAGCAGGCAGAGGAGCGCAGCAACTTCTGCGCAGTCAGGCCTTCCACAACCTAGGTCCACACTGTCAACAATAACAGCAAAAAAAAACTCTCAGAAAAAACAGCGAGGCGTTTACAGCCACCGGGTTCGTTGAACTCCAACAGTGAGGGGACTCCGCTCCTCCAGACGTCAGGCCCTCCTCTCAACCTTCCTTTTTCGGGAGTTAGAGGTTCTCCAAGAGCCCGGCTCTTGGCGTGCGCATGTTCTAACACCCTCGGTCTAGAGGTCCTGGAGCCCGCTCACGGATGGAGTCCCATCTGGGGTGCCAAAATTGTGGTGGCAAAAATGTTTTACCTTGTTCAATAATTGAAAAAGAAGATCTTCACGCGTCAGCTGTCTTTCTTGAGTTTAATAAACATTCATGAATGGAGTCACACAAACACAACCGAACAGTAGTACAGTCAGTGAGTGAGTGGCCTGAGGATGTTACCCAGGGCCACAGTCTTATAGTTCCAAAAACACATTCCACAAAGACAAAATACGATACTCTCTCACGGGATTGTCTCTGTGCTGAGTCTTCACCTGCTTGCCTCTCCCCCAACGCAATGTATGAACAACACACTTATCACAACGAGAAGGGCAAAGACATCCACATATATTGTCTACATGTGTTCTTCATTAGTTCACACAGAGGTCTTTCACACAATCATAAAGGATGTACAAAGGTTAGGTTAAAAAACTTCATTAGAACTATCCACACAGTCATTGGTTACACAGTTTTGAATAGGCACACATGAGTTATACCAAAATTTCCCATTACATCCTGTCATGGAGATTCATTACATTTAATGATAAAAGCATTTTTTTTAATGATTGTTAATGGAAAGCATCTAATAGAAACAAGCGACCACCATGAGATTTGATGTTTTATTATCTCTTTCCCTTAGGTCAAATCAAGACCCTGCTCCTGCTGCTCTTCCTCTTTCAACTCCTCTTCCTCCAGCAGCTCCTTGTCTTCCGGGTGTTGTTAAGCTTTTGAATTTAGTGGAACCAAGAAGCAGAACACACAAACTGAATGGAGACAACGTATGGTTGTTTATTACATAGTTTTAATCGATGGAGTCTTTGTAGGCCAGAGAGGGTAGGGACTGGTGAGAGGGCTTGTCCATGGTAGGCAGGGACTTGACAGTGAGAGAGTCCAGTCGGGGACTAAATGGAGCGTGTGAGGCTGAGTCAGTCCGGTAGTCAGTCTTCCACAGATATAGGCAAATAATCCACAAAGGGCAAAAAGGGCTAGGGAAAGCTGGGCTGCAGGCAAACTGATGATGCAGTTACTGGTAGCAGGAGCTGGGACCTGGAGCACACAAAAACACAAATTACTGCAAGATTCAACAGAGAGAGCAACAAACTCAGGTAGTAGGCCGGACATGATACCACAAAGAATGATGGGACAATCTGGCAACAAGTAGACATCTGACCAGGTCTTAAGTACTGCAGGACTCTGAGTTGATGAGGTGATTATACTCAGGTGTGGAGGCCGTACTGGCTGGAACTGCAGGACTGAAGGCACACCCAGCTACACCAGCAACGCACACACACACACACACAGACAGACCAAAGAACAAACTAGGGACAAACAAATACATGAGGGAAGGAAACACAGGAGAAGACAGGGAAATGGGGTCCACAGGAGCTTAATCCTAATAGGTGATTGTTTGATCTCAATGGATACTAATGCACCATTCTTGCTCGCAACTCTGCAATCTGGGAGTTTCCTTTGTTTTCACAACGTCAATGTTGTAAATGGTTGTTTGCAGGAAAGTGAAAAAGTTGGTCAGGGAAGAATTGTATGATGTACCAAAGACATAATGGACCTTAAGAGAGGCTCCCACTGAACCTGGCGCCTTACATGGAAGTGTATGCTTGTCAATCAGTGAATGAAGAAGGCGTGAATGCTACTTCTTGTGGGTCCCTTAGCAAGAAGGTAGGGCTGACTGCTTTGGGTGATGTTGTCTAGATGCTGCTGTACACTGGTTCCATCCTACAACAAAACACATTCAACAGCAGTTGACTGACCAACCTGTGTTAGTAAATCAGAGCACCTCAAACTGTGCATGAAATTGACTGAAATTTAAACAACTGTTCAGCATACCTTTAGGAATCTGATGAGGTGCTCTACAGCTTGAGATGCAGACATCTTTCCTGGCCTCTTTCGTCCTTGCGCAGATGGTGGTAGCAGATGTAGCAGCAGCAAGATAGCAGACATGTCACTGTCCCAGCCTACAGACCAACAAACATCAGGTTAACATTATGCCACAAATACATTAAATTTGCACAATTACCTACATAACGATTAAAAACAGTCCCAGTCATACCATTCTCAACTTCAGCAGCTGACTCAGTATTGCGCATTAAATCCAAGAGCTCTGTGAACTTTTGCTTTGAGATTGGTGGGCCACCTTTCCAAAAATTTCTGTCTGTAATGCAAAAATACAGTGCATAGAAAGGAGTGATGAGTGACACTGCATGCTGCATGGGATATTTCAGTGATTGAACTAATGAAGATGTCTTACCAGTCCTGGTGTGTCCAGAAACCGCCGGAAGGCTGAGAAGACATCTGCTGCCTGTGTCTTCATCAGCAGAGTGTTTTCAAAACAGCAATAGCTGCTTCCACATCCTCATCAGACAACACTTTGTCAGCGATGAAGGATCTGGGTTGCCCATAGCCTGGCCCACCAACTTAAGACAAAACATAATTTTATTGACTCCTGCATACACATTTCATCAATATCATATGAAACTGATAAGTAAACTTACTTTTGGGAGATTTGCTAACTGAGGCGTATCTTTCCTCTGCAGTTTTTCTTTGAATGGTCTTCAACCACCTTGCAAGGTATCCCGAACCGCTCTCTGGATTGTAGTAATGTTCCTATGTATTTAAATAGATGCAGACTGACTATGCCTTCAACATTTCTAAGGGCAATTATGTGTTCAATGTTGTAAGGACCCTTTTACTTACATATCCATGTTGTGAATAAGGGTCTTCCAGATATGGAAACAGAGCAACTATCCCCTGTGCATACATCACTCTGACAGTTTTAGGGGGGAATGTCCTAATGTATGAATTCAATGATGACCGTCATTCAATTGGCATTGGACAACACAAGTAAAAATAAACCAATATTAACAATGTTTCTTTATAGCCTACATGTATGATTATTACCCATGTGTTTCTGTCATCTCAGCAGCAAGTATGTTTATCATCTGTCTTCTGGTGGCATCTGTCAGAGATTTGGTTTTTGCATACTCTTGCATGATGTGTTCATCGCCGGGCTTTGTTGTTAGGATTTTTTCAATCAACTTCAATTGAAATAAAATATGCAGTCAGAAAATTTTAAACCATACATAAGACTGGAAAATGATTACATAAAAACACTCCCCATTTAATGGAACAACGACCAGATTAGACTTAATAACAGTGTCCACTATCCACCGCTTTTGCCTCATAGTTTATGTGGCATGGCCTTTTAGGTTGACTTCCTTTGGCTGCGGTTGCTTCTTCAGGAGGGTCACACATCGTGAAGTTCAGAATGATAGCATCTTCAGATGCTGCTGAGGATGATGATGGTGATGATAGAGAAGCACCTGTGTATTCAAGAATATGAACAAAACAGAAGCATATTAAATGTAACTGTTCCCATCCCAACCTTTAAGTTTAATATAAACACATTTGTGAATGGTCAGTGATTACCAAGTTCTTCATTGCTCAACATGACTTGGAAGGTTCCAAGTGACTCCTTCACTATTTCTTCAAAAACCTCTGTGTCAACTTCTGTGGTAGACTGGTCATAGACTTTCATATCTAGCTGTCTGCCTTCTGGTATGTTAAATTTTAGGCACACTGAAGTAAAAAGAAGGAAAAGGAAAAGAATATTACAGAAACTGTTACAAAATCAAAGGGTCAGCTAAGTAGAGTAAGCCTCATGTCTTCACAAAATGCTGATGAGTTGAAGCTTAAGTCAATAGGTCATTCTCATCCATTTTAATGCACAGCAGAAACCATTATTAACTTAGGTAGTTCAATGGTTTTATGATGAATAAAGTTTATTAATGTCAGGTTTAAACATCCCAAAACATTATTAAAATACAAAGAGAGAAGACACAGAGTTAGAGCTCTTTTTACTCGCGAGGAGAACGGACAGAGATGTACTCAGTTACACTCTCCAAACCGCTCTGAGTACATCTTGCCGTCTCCTCTTTTTTATTTCCTTAGGGTGGTCCCTAGTTACATGAGAGATGCAGCCTCTAAAGGATGGGGAAAACACAGGCTGCACTCCTTATCTGAAAAAGATTATGAGAATGCTTTCTATTCTAGCAGGTGTGTTCAAGGTCTAAGACCGTGCTATTCTATCAGTTGCATAGTTTCTCAGTACATCCCTCTGCTCTAATTAAAAAGGAGTTTCATGTTTATCTCGTCAGTGTGGTTTCACTCTGTGCCCCGTCCTTGACTCTGCATGTGAGTCCTCCTGATGAATCTGAAAGACAGCTTGCACAACATTCTACATAGTCACACACACACAGGCATATGTATAACTCTTAAACAGTGTAAGCAAATGTAAGATAACTTTTATGTATAATAATTCCAACATTTCCCTCCTGTTTATCATATATTTGCTTAAATTCTCATATCACTTATTTTCAGCCACTTCATTTAGATTTTCAGCTGTAAGGTCATTGTTATAGGAACAAATACATTTATACTCAGAGGAAAATGTTGCATGCAAACAACGGTTTTACTCATAATCTCCTGGATCGGGAAAGAGACCAGGAAGATACATGGAGTCATCTTCGTCCTCTCCGGAGTCATGATCTGTACCTAGCAGGGGATACAGCTGCGCCACACGTTGTTCCATAGGTGATATAGCTGTGGTAATGAGACGGTTAAGCAGAGAACGCAAACAAGGAATACAACAACAACCACACAATGTCAGAATTGCTGCAAACACAGCCAATGATACTAAAATTGAGGAAATTAACACTCGATACTTTCCAAAGGCATCCATCCATGACTCCCACATCATGGTGTCGACACCAGAATGCTCTTTCATCTTGCTGTTAAGAGTGCGTAAGCCTTCAATGGCCTTTGTCAGGCTGCCATCAGGAGCGGTGTTGTTTGGTATAAATGAACAACACTGTTCACCAAACATCGCACAAACGCCTCCTTTTTCAGCAAGCAACATATCCATAGCTATTCTGTTTTGGAAAGACATGAGTGACGTTGATGACAATTGTCCATGAACGGCCTCAAAACCGCTTTGAGTCCAATTTCCAAGTTTCTGAACATTGTAGTGGATGTAGTTGATTCTGTCAACGTTCTTGTTAATTGTACACCACCAACAGATAAAAGACTCGAACCCTGCTGCAATTTGATCAACCAATTTGTACTCATCAGGAACTCCACGTGGAACTCCTATTGCATCTATGTAAGTCGGATCATTATCAGTCAACCAGGTTGTAGAACGTTTGTCTCTACGCCATTGTTCAGGAATTACACTTGACAAAGTATTAATTAATTGAGCAGTGGACATTGGGTAAACAGACACTGGAAGGAGTAACGACACTAAGGCACAGTATCCTGTTGTATTCACGGGTAAACGGTCAAAGATTCTGTCATCTCCACACCACCACCAGATGTCGCTACGAGACACTGGGGTGAAAAGTGCTGACACCGTCAGTGTAGTTGCACATCATGATCTTGACAAATTTCCTAATTGTTCTCCATTACCAGTTCTATTAATACAAGAGAAATTACCTGGCGCCACAGTTTTTGAGAATATTGTTTTTTTCTTTTCAGGCCCTGTATTGGGGAACACTTCATCCCAGTACTGGCATGCAGCATTTGGATTAGTGTTACTCATTACGTCAAAGATGCACTCATCAGAGATAACAGCTGGTACTATCTGGAGTACGGGTCTTGGACCCATACAGACCACGCAATCTGTTTTTGTTAGATTCGCAGCTTGTTCTATCATCAATAGCCAGTTGTTGTTATAACCAGATACTCCAGTTGTGACACGAAGCCATTCATTAACACTATAAAGATATATTTATATATTATATATTATATATATTTCAGGATAAAAAACACAGTTGTTATCCAACAACAGATAGACTGTTTTAGCCATCTTGGAGCCATTTCAGCTAAAGGGTTATCCTCTACTTGGTTTGGTGTCTTGGAAAATTTTCACTGACTTTCAGGTCTTACCAGACTCTACCCGTCTGGCACCACCCTATTATCAGACTCTTGCTCACCTCCCCTATCGGAATCTTCAGCTGAGACGACTCTCTTACAGTGTGTTAGATGTATCCAGGTACCTCTCTTCGCTATTTTAACTGCAGTAGGAGTTGTTAGCAATACCTGGTAAGGTCCTTACATAATGCTTTTGTTAGAGCATCTGGGTGTTTAGTTGGGAACAACTCTATCCATTTGGAGAATGCATCTATTATTACTAGACAAAACTTTTTCTTTCACTTTGATTAAGTTCAATAAAGTCCACATGGATTATTTGGAACGGATATTGGGGTGTTGGAAACTTACCCCTCTTTGGTCTCATATTTCCCTGTGAGTTATGTTTAGCGCATATCAAACATGCCTTACAAAAATTTTTTGAATACGAATTAAACCCATAGGTAGTATAATGTTGTTGTATCTGTCCTACCATCCCTCCTGTTGAGACATGTGTAGAACCATGGCTCAATATTGCTGCCCATTTGTATAAATTCTTTGGTAGGATGGGTTTATTTTCTGGTCATTTATAGATCTCGTCAGTCAGTTTAGCACCATTTTTTATCCATTGATCTTTCTAGCTTTGTGGACTTTGATGTTGCATATCTTTTAGCACATTAACCGTTATTGAGTTATTTTGTTCTAAACTCATTACTTTGGTGCCTTCTGCTGCTTCTTTAGCTGTTTTATCAGCAAATTCATTTCCTAATGAGACTATGTCTTTATTTCTAGTATGTGCCGCACATTTGCATACTGCTAATTCCTTAGGAAGTTTTACAGCTTGCAATAGTTCAGTTAACAACTGAGCATGTGTCACAGGTTTTCCTACTGAGGTCACCATTCCTCTGTTTTGCCAGTATTGAGCAAATGTATGCACAGTAGCATAAGCATATTGACTATCAGTATAGATTGTTACTGTTTTGTTTTTCATTAGCTTACATGCTTCAGTTAGTGCCACTAGTTCTGCTGCTTGTGCTGAGTAATTTGAAGGTAGTTGTTCTGCCTTTAATACTTTATCCTGCGTTACTACAGCGTAGCCTGTTAAGGTTTTCCCTTGTTCGTTCTTTTTTGATGATCCATCAACATAAAGAACTTCCCCTTTTCCTAAAGGTTGGTCTTTTAGATCACTTCTGCTCTTAGCCATGGTTTCAGCTAATTCTTGACAGTCATGCTTTGTGCCATCACTTGGTAGTGGCATCAATGTGGCTGGATTTAAGGTTGTACATCTCTCAATTGTTAGGTGAGGTTGCGATAGCAATGTTGACATGCACGATAGATGTCTAGCTGGTGACAAAAATGTCATGTTTGTCTGCAGGAGGAGTGCATAAACTGCATGTGGAACTCTAAGTGTTAGTGGATGGAACAATACTATCCCTGCACTAACTTCAACTGCCATAGACGCTGAAATTACTGCTCGTACACAGTGGGGTAACGCACATGCCACACTGTCCAATTTGGAGGAGAAGTAAGCGATTGGTTTCATCTTTTCTCCATGTTGTTGCACTAGTACAGAAGTCACAAAATAGCCTTTGCAATCTACCATTTGTATAAAAGGTTTCTTATAGTCTGGTAATGCTAAGGCCGTACTGGAAACCAATACTTGTTTGATTTTGCAAAATGCTTCCTCTGCCTCCTCAGTCCACTTCAGTGGAGTTGTCATGTTGATGCTTTCTTCGTACATAAGTTTATTCAATGGAGCTGTAATTTCAGCGTAATTTGGAACCCAATTCCTACAATAATTTGTCATGTTAATGGTTTTGGTGCTTGTAGAATTGCTGATTTTCTGTCTTCCACAATAGTTGTTCCTCCTGCACTCAAATTATGACCTAGGTATTTTACTTGCGTTTTACATACTTGTAGCTTATTTTTACTGACCTTATGACCTTCTTTAGCTAAATGCTTTAGCAACGCTATGGTATCTAATTTACAAGTTTCCTCATCAGGGGAGGCTAGCAGTACGTCATCTACGTAAAGTAGTACTTGGCTGCCTCCTGGAGGTTGGAATTTGGACATGCTAGCACTCATCACTTGGGAATATATTGTGGGACTTTCACAATAACCTTGTAGCAATCTAGTATATGTATAACGTTGTCCTCCCTCCGATTTTTCAACTGTTGTTTATACACACCATTGTCATCCCCGTCATCAATGAGTCCACTATGAGTTTTGAACGCTTTCTCCATTCTTACTCTATAAACTTCAAAACTTTCATTGTCTAGTTGCTTAGTTCTCCCTATTTCTGTATAATTTGCTCTCCTCAAAAATCTTGCCGTTGCCCGTTGCTCCAGGGCACGGACTCGATTATCTAACTCTTGAGAATCATGATTCATGACTTCACCACCATGTAAAGGGTCCCAGTTTCCCCTTATGTAATGCCAGTCTGAACCAAAAGCCTGCATCCACACCTGCTGCACCTCTTGTCCATTTAAATGGTATGACTTTCTCAAATTTTCCATGTCAATCACAAATTGGCGTATATCCTCTTTGTAGGGCATTACGCCCTCTATAGCTTTTTTTGCATCATCAACCGTCCAGGTTCGGTATACCAGAATGGTTCTATTTCTTTCATCAGCATTAGGGTTTGCTACCTCAATCATTGGGTAGGCGTCTGCCTCATTTACATGTAACAAGGGTGGAGCAGATGGTGGCTCAGGACTAAATATTTTGCCTAGGGTCTTGGACCATGGGGCGGATTTTTCTGCTGTAGCCCTGGTCTGTCTTCGTGGTGTGACCTCCTCGTAATTTGGAGGTAAAGGTGGATACAATCTTTTTCTCAACTTAACATGTTCACCTTGTGTCGGCGCTGCTACTGCTGCTGCGCTTTCTTCCTCAAACACTTCCTCAGCTCCTTCCTGTCTACGTTGCCTACGCCTACCGGAGGCTGTTTCATCATCCTCCTTTCTATGAAACATTACCTGTTTGCTCCTTTCTATTTCTGCACTTTCCTTTCTCTTAGCCTTCCTATCACCTTCTTTTCCCTTAGCCTTCCTATCACCTTCCTCTCTGATCTGTGCTGTTTCCAGCCAGTATTTAACATCCTCATATCCATCTTTGCGCATTTTCTTTAAATTATTTTTATTAGCTTTTGCAATTGCTTCTTGTAATTTAATCAATTTCTGAGAGCACAATTTACCATCATAGTTATATTTTTTTAATCCATTTTTCAAGGTATTTTATTTTTTGTGGATCTTTCATTTCGATATATTTCCAGTCTTTGCATTGCAATGCTTCTCTAGATTGATATTTACTGTTTCCTTTCCCCATTTTATATGTGTTTTAGTCCAGTGTAATAACACCTAGGGTGTTCTAAACACTGGGAAAATAAGCAGGACAGTGATTCAAATTTCCTTCTGTGGTAATTCTCACTTCAACTCTTTTTAGAGTGGAGAATTCTTGCCTTTGCATCCACAAAAGTCCACTGTTTGATTCCTGCTTTTTGGTATGAGACAAAGCACCTAGTGGTATTTTATCTCCAATCACACTCACAAACACTCATTCAGTTTTTTCATCGTTTTTACGCTGCGTTTCTTTTTCTCACGGAATTTAAGTGCATCAGAGGACTCCGCCGTCCCGCGGAATTTAACTGTGTCGCAGGGGACTCCGCCGTCCCACGCGGAATTTAACTGCCTTGCAGGGGACTCCGCCATCCCACACGGAATTTAACTGTGTCACAGGACTCCGTCGTCCTAATTTACCTGCCAGTGCCTAGGATATTCAGGGTTTTTCTCTAAGCGCGCAATGACCTTCAGTCATTCCCTTTTTTAAAGAAAACTGTAACTCACCGATATGTCTTTTCCCTCTCGGACTACCGTCAACCGTTGGATCCCAGCCAGCGGGTCGGATCTCCCAGTCCCGGAAAGGGTCTTTAAGAAAACTCACTCTATGGAGTCCACTGTGGCCACGGTTTTTTCCTGGTGTCCACCCCGCCCGCTGGAATCCTCAGGTCTTTTGGTATCCGGCTCGAAGGACCAAGTTAATGTCAGGTTTAAACATCCCAAAACATTATTAAAATACAAAGAGAGAAGACACAGAGTTAGAGCTCTTTTTACTCGCGAGGAGAACGGACAGAGATGTACTCAGTTACACTCTCCAAACCGCTCTGAGTACATCTTGCCGTCTCCTCTTTTTTATTTCCTTAGGGTGGTCCCTAGTTACATGAGAGATGCAGCCTCTAAAGGATGGGGAAAACACAGGCTGCACTCCTTATCTGAAAAAGATTATGAGAATGCTTTCTATTCTAGCAGGTGTGTTCAAGGTCTAAGACCGTGCTATTCTATCAGTTGCATAGTTTCTCAGTACATCCCTCTGCTCTAATTAAAAAGGAGTTTCATGTTTATCTCTTCAGTGTGGTTTCACTCTGTGCCCCGTCCTTGACTCTGCATGTGAGTCCTCCTGATGAATCTGAAAGACAGCTTGCACAACATTCTACATAGTCACACACACACAGGCATATGTATAACTCTTAAACAGTGTAAGCAAATGTAAGATAACTTTTATGTATAATAATTCCAACAATTAACCAAGTAAAAAGTGATGATATTGTTTTATCCTGATGTACTAACCAATCTTCTTTCATGAAGGCATCAAATATTAGGTCAGACAGCCTAACATACTTCTGTTCCCCGCCAAACAAAACACACAGCAGCATATTCTGTTAAAATAAACAAAGAGAAAAAAATAACAACTTAATGACTGATACAAAATTACTTTAACACACAAGCTTCATTACAGTTGCTGCAAAACTATGACACAACAAAATTAGAAAAGTATCGTGGATCCTGTACATTTGCTATACTGTTTACAGGTCTATGTTGATAGTACAAGCAAACATAAACAACCCCCATACCTGCTGTATGTCTAAATGAAATGGCTGTAGAAAAAGACACCAACATCGTTGACTTGGGTTTTGGAGTGAGTGCAGGCAGATTAGTTGGTTGTGATCAGCGTACACTACTAAAGGCCTTCCTCCACCCACCACATATACTTCAAACTGTTTCAAAGCCCAGATGAGTGCCAGTGCCTCCCTTTCAATGGTTGAATAATTCAACTGGTGTGAGGTGAACTTTTCAGAGAAAAAAAAACTCACTGGGCAGTCAACACCATCTTCAGCTGCCCGCACGAGGACAGCACCAGCTCCCACCTTACTAGCATCCACATACAGTGCAAAATGATGGTCGATCCATCTGTGCAGCAGCTGGGACAGGAGCAGAACACAACAAAGAACTGACAGACTCAAAAGCTTCTTGACAAGGAAGAGACCAGTCAAACTTAACCTTTGCGCTGAGAAGAGAAGAGAGAGGAGTGACCTCTGTGGAGAGGTTTTTACAAAACCCCCAATAGTATCCCACCATACCAAGAAATGAGACAGTTCCTTCTTGGTACTAGGAACAGGAAACTGGTCGAATGCCAACGCCTTTGTCTTATTGGGTGCACCATGCCTTGACCAGATATGGGACTGTTGTCTTGGCAAACTCACACTTAGCCAGATGTTCAAATAGGGAGCTGCTGAAGATGATCCTCTCAAGAGTCACTGTAGATCAAGACATCATCCAAATAGACAGCGCAACCCACCAGACCTGACACCAACTTATTCATGAGGCACTGGAAAGTGGCTGGGGCATTACGTAACCCAAATGGCATAACTTTGTAGGAGTACAAGACGCTAGGTGAAATAAATGAAGTGATCCCCTAGATCTAGGAGGTAACGGAACCTGCCAATAACTATTAAGTAAGTCAAACTTGCTGACAAACTTAGCAGAGCCAACTTGGTCCACACAAACCTCCATACGTGGGAGTGGAAAAGATCAGTACATGGTCTAAACGTACCATTCTGTACAAGCAAGCATTGGGAAGACCAACTGGATGTGTAGGGTTCATCTATCTTATTATCCAGCATGTATTTGACCTCATTTTCTAGACACTCACACTTCTCTGGAGACTTGGTAAAAACATTGCCTTACTGGCTGGGCATCTCCCACATCAATATCATACCCAATAAGATGAGTATGAGATGGAGTGTCTGAAAACAGATAGGGATACCCTTTCATCAGATTGTTCAATTCCATCTGCTTCTGTTCATGTAAATGTTTCAACATTTCATCCAGGTTATCAAGGGACTCAGTTTTTCAGATGTCTTCTCAAAATCCCATCATCTAGTGTCTGCTGTCGGATCAAGAAGTGGGGATGAATGATCCACTGAAACAGCTGCAGCAACAGAGGGATGTGATGAGCAAGGCACAGGAGAGCAAGCAAAATAAGGCTTCAACAAATTGATCTGACACAATTGCACAGACTTCTTCCTGTCAGGGGTTGAGATTAAATAGTTCAAGTCTATCAGTTTATGAACCACCGTATACGGTCCAGAAAACTTGGCCTGGAAAAGAGAGCCAACTAAAGGTAGAAATGCCTTAACTTGATCACCAGGACTAAGTTCACAGTGTTCGTCATGTCAATCATAGAGTCGTCATTTCACTCTGTGCTGCATGCACAGTTTCTCTTGCCATCTTATTTGCATTGTTCAACTGCTGTCTGAAACCATTTACATGATCTGTTAGGTTTTGGGGTCTCCTCAGTTTTCCTGTCACTATGTAGGGAGGCTAAAGGGCTTCAAACTGTGTAACCAAAGACCAAATCATTAGGGCTTAAGCCTAAATTTTGTTGGGACATTTCCCTGGCAGCTATTGTGGCACCTGTAAAAGATTTAGTTTTCTGTGAACAGTCTGTGCTCAAATCCCTTTATAGTAGCACTTGTATTATAAGCCTTAATGATTTGTTGCCAGAGACCGACGCTGCGGGAGCAGCGCTACATTCTTGTTCGCCTGCAGCCGATGAGGGGGAGGAGGCGAGGAGGAGATAGCCCTGAACAACGGAACTCAGTGCAGAGGCAGAGAATCCAGTAACAACAGCCGCTGTGTTGCTTCTTCCAGTGGATTCAGAAAGGACTTCAGGATAAAGGGTCATGTTGGTGAGTCAACCTCAAAAGACACTCTGAGCTTCAGTAGCCTTGAACACCAGATTGAAAGTGGTTTAAGGAAAGGCTGTCCTGAAATGGAAATTGTGGAGGCAGTGATATGTGCCGTGAGCCCTGGATTGAAGCTAAGAAGCTATTTAGAGGGGAAAACAGATCTCACTTTAGCCACTCTTAGACAAATATTGAGAGCTCACTATGCAGAAAAGGATGCAACTGTGTTGTACCAGCAGTTGACTAAAAACCGAGTGAAACGTCACTTGATTTTTCTCATCCGAGTGCTGGATCTGCGCCAAAAAGTCCTGTTTGCATCAGAGTGTGCCCAGTCTGGTCTGAAATATAACAAAGAGTTAGTCCAGAGCCAGTGCTTTCAGTCTATCATGACAGGCTTGTCAAATGACAATGTAAGGGCAGAGATCAGGATGTACCTGCAGGATGAAAACAGTAGTGATGAACTGTTGCTGCAAAAAATGCAGATCGCTCAATATAATGAAAGTAAGAGGGCTCAGAAGATCAAAACCACAAGCAAGGCCACTCATAGGGCCGGTCTGAACTCAGTAGAGCTGAGTGGGGACGAAAGAGACCCTCTAACAACCCCTGTCTCAGCTAAACCAAGCAAACCAACCAAAGAAAACCCCCTATTTACAAAAATAGAGGAGAGTGATAAAGTAATCTGGGAGCTTACAGGTCAAGTAGCTTCACTCTTACAAACTGTCCAGTGTGAGAGAAAAACTGAGGATGATTGTCCAACTAAAGGACATGCAAATGCTTTTAAGAGACCAAAGAGATGTGTAGCATGTCAGCAAGATAAAAATGACTGCAGTCACTGTTTCAAGTGTGGTAGTGACACACATTGGGCAAAAGGCTGCAGAGTAGGGGGGGGGAAACAGAAACCACTGGGAAACTGGCAGAGGTTGTGACTGGGGGACGTGCCATGATCTCAAAATCAGAGTCCCAAATGAGTCCCAAAATGACCCAAACCCAAGCCCAACCCACTACTCAAGCCTGTAAGTTCGCACAGAAGGCAAGGGGAAAGAACAGAACTCCCCACTCACCATCCTGCAGCACACGTGAAGTCAGACGTGAAATATAAAGACCAGCTATCTTATTCGTACAACCCTCACATGAAACGCAGGAAGGTTGCACAGCTAGTAGGCAAAAAGTGTCTTGTCTGGTGCAAAATGAATAGCGTTAAGAGTCAAGCCCTGTGGGACACAGGAGCACAGGTATCTATGATGAGTGAGGCATGGAAGTCCCAAAACTTACCTGATGTAGAAATCCATCCCATCAGTGACTTGTTGAGTGAGGAGGAACAACTGGACTCAGAAATTCCTTTTCAAGGCTGGGTTGAGGTTAATCTCCATTTGTATGATCCTAAGGCTAATACAACAGGGTCTGATGAGGTTCTAGTTCCCGTGTTGGTGAGTAGGGACATAGTGCAAAGACCCATAATAGGGTTTAATGCAATTGAGGAGATAATGAGAAACAGAGAGGACCAGGATCAGCCGAGCGAAAGAGTAGCTTTGTTAAGAAACTCACTAAGACTAGGGACAGAAAAGGTAGAAGCACTGCTAAACCCAATTCAAGGAGCTACAAATAAGAATGTTACTTACCACGTCAGGACAGGGCGCAAGTCCATGGTAGTTCCAGGGAGACAAAAACCCCCATACGCCATGGGGGTATGAATGGAACAGAATTCCATTCGGTCTCACAAATGCATCCTCAGCTTTCCAGTGCAGTATGGAAGAGAGCCTGGACGGTCTCAGAGACAAAATATGCATTCCATACTTAGACGATGTTTTAGTATACAGCAAAACATTCACACAGCATGTTGAGGATGTGAGATCTGTTCTGAAACGTCAGCAAGCCTGGGGAATTAAGCTGAGGCTGGACAAATGTGACCTTTTCAAAAATGAGGTGCGCTATGTTGAGAAAGTGACCTCAGCTGGGGGCTACAAGATGGATGACAAAGAATTACTTGCAGTACGGGCAACAAAAGCAAAACCCCCTACCAACATTAAAGAGCTACATAAACTTCTTGGTTTTCTGGGATACTATAGAAGTTAGGTGCAAGATTTCTCTTGTCATGCAAAATGCTTGTATGATTTACTATCAGTAGGTTTAACCCCAGAGTCAGAGTCAAAGTCCAACTTGTGGTCAGCAAGAATGGGACAGCCTCCCCCACAACAAAAATAGTCTGGACTGATATTCATCAGAAAGCCTTGGACTATCTAGTTGATGTTTTGACTAACCCACCTGTAATGGCTTATCCAAAGTGTGAGGATCCATTCATTTTGGATATAAATGCTTCAGAAGAGGGACTTGGAGCAGTCCTATATCCTATTTAGTTAGACAGCTGTAGAGATACACAGGTATTGCAAACTCAAAAACAACTCCCTATCGCCCACAGGGGAACCCAGCAGAAAGATTTAGTCGCACCCTGCTATCAATGCTGTGGACCTTGGATGAAGAGGAAAAGGGAAATTGGAATGACTATGTACATAAAGTTGTACATGCTTACAACTGTACAACCAGTGAGGCAACAGGTTACTCCCCTTTCTATTTGCTGTTTGGCAGAAAGCCCCACCTGCCAATTGATTTGATCTTTGGGATAAATGATGAGGAACGATGTAACTCACACCAGGAATATGCTCAAAAATGGCAACAACAAATGAAAGAAGCATATGACATTGCATCCAAAAACATCCATAAGACTACAGCAAGAGGAAAAACATACTATGATTAAAAGAGGCAGAGTTCAGTGCTTTCACCAGCCTGTCTCCTGGTGAAAGGAATATGTCAGAACATGGGGGACCTGGAAAATTACGTTCATATTGGGAGGATCAGATACATATTCTGGTCTCTCAAAAGGGAGAAACAGCCCAGTCTATGAGATAAAGCCTGAATGTGGCACAGGGAGAGGCAGAATCCTCCATTGCAACATTCTGATGCCATGTAATGCCTTGCCACTTAAGGAACCAGTACAAAGCAAGGTGGGTGGACAATCCCATTTTAAGCAAAGAAAGAGATACAAGGATGCTAAACCAAGTGAAATAGAGGATTCAGCAAGCTCAGATGATGAACAACATTATTGGGCTCACAGGGTGAGATGCCACCATTACCAGTCTGGAGAACAGGATGTGGCACCTGCGGTTACTCCTGGAACATTATTGCAACCTGAGCTTAGGGCTGAAGCAGAGGAGTTCAGAATGGAGACTCCAGCGCAAATGCTCATGGACAATAACACTACTGAAAATGACACTCAAGAGGTAACACAAACTATTCAGTCTGCAGACCTGCTTAATAGTCAGGAGACAGAACTGTCTGACACACAGCCACACAGATCCCAGAGAGAGAGATGTCCTAAAGAGACATTGACATATGAATCATTAGGTCAGCCTGTTCATTGTGTGGTAGGGGTACACAATAGATGATTTGGAACCAAACTATGGCACCTAAGTAAATGGATTGTTTTCAGTATACTGTATAAGTCTCTGGAGAATCCAGTGAGATGTTTTTGTTTTCAGTTAAATGTGCAATGCTATTCTCTTGGTACCGCTGCTCAAGGTTAAACCTTGTTAAGGCTCATAAGCTATAGTACCATTGAAGAGTAGAATGTGATTAAATCACACTGATCCATAATAGTAATGTACTACAATGTTGAGGCTTGTGAGAAAGCACCATTTACTGTCTATAACACCATTGCCGTTAAGTGAGTAATGTTTCATGTTGCTATTTGGAGTTCAGTTTTGTTGGGATATTTTATAATCCATGTTTACTACAAATGAGTGCTAATGTTGAGGACAACATTTATTTTGTAGGGGAAGAATGTGGCACCTGTAAAAGATTTAGTTTTCTGTGAACAGTCTGTGCTCAAATCCCCTTATCGTAGCACTTGTATTATAAGCCTTAATAATTTGTTACTTGGTTTCATATATACATTTACTACACTTGCCAGTAGGGGGCATACGAAAGTTTTCAGTGACACATTACTACCAGTTTTGGGGGAAGAAAGCCTGTGGCAGTGTAGAGAGAGAGCTTGTTGTTTCTTAAATACCGATGATGTGAAGATGATGAAGGAAACTCTGCTGACACCGTCTTGCTTGTATATAAAAAGTTTTATTACAAAGAAGTCCAGCATCAAAATCAAGCATTCTAGATTGCCTGAGAGAGGAGTCGAAGCCAATATGAATCTCCTCTGAGTATCAGAGCCATCTGTCTATATAGGTTGGTTGTCTTCATGAACATAAAACAAAATATATGGTCCATAAATTAAAGGGCTTCTTTACATAAGATGAGGGAGTCACCCAGCTCCCAATGGCACCTAGACCTTTTGACCTTTAGCCCCATAACTAAACATACCAAACCCATGAAATCACATACCATAGGGAACTTCAGATACTACACATTTCCCCCCTTCGAGACTGCGCAGAGTCTCGAAAAACAAAAGAGTAACACATACATGCTTGCAGTTGTAACAGAAATAACAGTTCCTCCTACACGTGCTTCCCCCAGCATAACCTTAGCAATACAACAACTTTATGGAGTGCGAGAGTGAAAAACCTGTCAGGCAGCTATCTGTTCTGAAATGTCCATCAAACAATCTAGACAGGAAAATTCTCTCACGGCCCCTCTGCCTTAGGCGACCACATATAGTACTCCAGACCAATTAAAAAGGAGGAATTTTGACAATTTGTATAAGGATATGTCTTAAGCAAATACATATGGAAACCCTAGAAAATAAAATCAAAACAATGTCCAAATTCAGGCTGGTTGACCCATCGCACCTTCCAGTGGACCTTTCCCTGCCTAGCATCAATATCCCCAAGCACCCAGATAAAAAAGAAAACATCTAAGGTCCCATTGTATTTACCCAATAGCAGAAACCGTCATTCTTCAAGCAATTAATATAGAACAGAACAAAATCCAATACAATAAAAATATATGTAAAAAAAGACATAAAAATGTATCACACTGCAGCTCCTCAGCAGAGTCTACTCTCAGTGTAGTGTTGATGGTGTTTTAGATCTGGACATTTTATCACAATGTCCTTGTTCAGGGTCCTCCAGTCCATTTTATTGTCCATGTTTGAGTGTCTGAATCCCTTCAGAACATCGGGATCCCTGAACAACCAACCACCCTCACAATGGTCTTCCCCCAATATCGTTCTAGGAGGAAAGAAAAGAAAACACTAACCAGTATCTTTGCTAAAAATAGCAGATGCAAATTGAAACATCAAATACAGATTAACACATATAAGTAGATGTGAACAGTATCATACTTTCACATTATTCCAAGTTATAAGTCACATTTTCCATTTCCCCCCTTTAATCATCCCATTCTATAGTAAGAAACTACTAAATAACCAAATAATAACAGAAATAAATGTTAAAACTATAATATGATTAGATATTCAAAATGGATATTTCTCCACCAATTGGCCTTCTATCACCATTTCCTTCTAAACACCTTCATGAAGACCTTGTCTCCAGGTTGCACTGTGCTCCACTTTTGCTCATCGAGCCTCTCCTGCACCCCCTCTTGCCTTTGCCTGTCAGAAACATACGTGGATATTCTTTTATGCAGAGTAGCCATATATGTAATGTACGCTTGCATTTCATCTTCCAAAAGGGCCAGGCTTGCACCCTTTCCACTTGTACGCAAACAAGGTGTTGGCATCCGCCTTCCCGTGACCAACTCATGAGGTGTCATATGCAAATCACGCAGCTCACTCAAGCGACACACCATTAGCACCAGCGGAAGTGCCGCTATCCAATTTAGACCCATGTGTTGGCAGATTTTAACAATGCGATTTTAACAACACCATTAATTTTTTCACTTATCCCTTGGATTTGCGGTGTTTAATTCCCAGTTTTTGCTAAATCAATTTCACCGTTTTATCCACGAACTCCTTCCCATTGTCTGAGGATATCCGATCTGGAAGTCCCCACCTGCTTATGACCTCTCTACACAAAAACTTGACAACAGACTGAGCATCCTTCCGCTTGGTTGGACAAGCCTCAGGCCATCATGAAAATCGGTCCACAAACAACTAGCATATATCTCTTACCTTCAACTGGTTTTATCATGTCAACAAAGTCCACAACTAGCTCTCGCATAGGACCCCTCGGAGTTGGAATGTGACCAGGAGGAACCATCACACCCCTCTGAACATTATTTTCCAGACAGATAGTGCACCTGCCTATAACATAATCAATCTGTTCAAGCAAGTATGGTGACTATATTCCTTTGTAATCTTTCTCCTAACTTCCCCCCTTGCAACATGAGCTAACCCATGCGCTACCTGAATCATCAGACCTAACAGGTCTGAAGGTGCTACTATCAGCCCCTCATGATTTCTTCAAAGACCAATAGAATCTTGGGTGGCACCTTGGTCTAGCCACAACTGTTCAACTATCCATTACAGGAACAGCTTCCTGCATTGAAATCACATCCCTAAGCGTAATTTTGTCTTCCAAGTTCACTTCATGAGTGACCAGAAGAACTTTACCCAATTTGTCTGCTCCTGTGACTGCTTTTGCAGCTTCACCAGCCACTTTATTTCCTTGTGTGACCTTTGACACATCCACTTAATGTGCTGCGCATTTAGCCATTGCTGTTTCTTTAGGCTTCATCATAGCATGCAACAGTTTCATTATTTGAGCGTGATGCTGTATTGGAGAACCATCCGTTTTCTTAAACCCTTGGTTCTTCCACACCGATCCAAACAAGTGACACACATTACACTGGGGAACACAATTTTTGTTGAGTTAGGTCTGACAGCTGTTTCTAACAAATTTTTGGGTGCGGAATCCAAAACTGATCTCAGTTTTTCTCTATCACGTCAAGTTTTTGAACTATAGGATCCCCGTTTTCTTAAAACATATGAAAAATACTGTACGAAAATGGAATAGTTACAAGCTTTGAAAACTAAAAAAACAGCATAAAACAAAATAGAACTTACAACGGTATGCCCATGGTTACAAGTTTAAGAGAAAAGCCAGCACAAATCCTCTTAATTCCTACTATGCTAGCTTTCTGTTTGCAGATATTGATAGTACTGACCAATGTTCCCCCTAAGCTGCGCGCTTGCGCAATTGCGCACTGCTCACACATTCTCAGCACACAAGAAGATCTATACAGCGCATAAAATAAAATTCAACATAAACTGTAAATTAATTAGAGCAATAACATTTTTTTTTGTAACTTTTTGCAGTGTAACACAGTGAGCGACAGATGTCCAGCCAATGATATGATACGGTTCACTTACGCTACGCAGCCAATCATAGCATTGACATTGCTTGCGTAGGTGCCCTTCCCATACGCGCCGCGGTGCAGTGCAAGTTAGCAAGCTAACAACAGTGCATTTCATTTTAAGTGGGCCAAATCACTTATATAAAAATAAAAAATAAAATAAAAGTAAACGAATGGAAATTGCTGCTGTAATTTGATTCTTTTAATAAGCCATGTAACTTGCTATGATCCCAGGTGTTGATCAGGTGTGATACTGGTGTGTGGTCACAGCGTGCACATCTGATGTTGCTCACAAGGGTCCTCAGTGTGCTCAGGGAGCTTGTGTGTATGCCCAGACATATGAAAAATTAGAGGGAACATTGGTACTGACCTATTGGGAGCTGCAGACACCTCTCACCGCACTGTCTCAATTGTGACTGCACAAACAAGTTGCCACGTAGCTGTTGATGAGTCCAATCGTAATCAGCTGGCAAGTCTTACTACAGCTAATCAGTGGAATTTTGCTTATCTGGAGGGTAAGCTGTGGAGAAAAAACTTGACGTGCTGGAAAAAAACTGACTGCAATTTTGAAATCAGCATGCCAATTTTAGTTTTAATCAGCATAAAAATCTAACTCAACAGAATTTTTTTTTCAAATTGTTCCCCAGTGTTATGTGCATATGCAGACTCTGTATATATTGTTACTCGCTTACCTTCCGCCAACAAACACGCTTCGGTTAGTCCCACAAGTTCAGCAAGCTGTGCTGATGTAGGCTGTGATACTACTTCAGCCTTCTCAACAACAAATTCAGTCCCTTGCGCTTTTACTACTGCATGCCAGCACTCAATGTATCTCCTACACGATAACAGGACCCATCAGTCCAATACTCCAGGTCCAAAGATGTTAGATTATTATGATTTGGTTCTGATAGTAGTTTGACAGTTTTTAGGATATTCAAATCAATTTGAAGTAAAAAGAATACTAGGATATACAGCCTGTGGGTAATAAAATACTAGTGGAAGAATTAAGATGTTATTACAGTGAAACAAACTAAAAGTTCTAAATTGATAATGTATTGTATGAAATCATAACTTGGTGTTTATTAATAGATGAAGTTTAAAGGAGGAAAACATCTGTTGTAGATAAAAATGTGTTGGCAGATAATGTGCGTAAATCACACAAAATTACAATGTACAGGCTGGATACGAGATGTTGGGGCGTGTACCACGTGAGCGCAAGACGCTCTTAGCAGGCAATCACTGGTTCGACTCCCGACCAGCCCGACTCTTTCCTGCATGTCATTCTCCTCTCTCTACCTCTTTTCCTGTCAGTTTCCACTGTTTTATAATAAAGGCACAGAAAAGCCCGAAAAAATAATTAAGAAAAAAAAAAAACAATGTACAATGTACATTATGTATGTTACGTTTGAGACAACCTCCACAATTAACATTCTTTAATGGAAGAATACAATGACAATAAATTGACATACAGTAGGCCTACAACTTGGTTGTAAGTAAGGTTTCAATTACTCACCCATTCCATGATGCTTGCTGATTCCCTGGAAGTGATAGAAATGACGCCTCCATATGCCAAGCCACCCAACTTTCCCACTCCACCAGGGGTTGTCACTGAGGATGATCTAATAGAAAAATCATCCATCAACTGTGAGAACTGTCTAAAGCAGCTATCAACATTCCTCATACTACGAGTGCAAAGGTACCCATGCAAGTGCAAGGGATCTCATGTGGAGTGCCAATGCCTTCCCCCCTTTGAGATTTCTATCATTTACAGGGGATTAGCAAGCATCATGGAATGGGTGAGTAACTGAAACCTTACTTTTCTGCAACCAAATTGTAGGCCTAAAATACAATTTATTGTATTTTATGTCAATTTATTGTCATTGTATTCTTCCAATAGAGAATGTTAATTATGGAAGTTGTCTCAAACATAACATGTATAATGTACATTGTAAACTTTTTTTTTTCTTAATTATTTTTTGGGGCTATTTGTGCCTTTATTATAAAACAGTGGAAACTGACAGGAAAAGAGGTAGAGAGAGGAGAATGACATGCTGGAAAGAGTCAGGCCAGTCGAGAGTCGAACCGGTAACTCTCGACTCTCAACTGGCCCGACGGTACTTCATTCTGACCGGTGAATGAAGTAGAAAACATGAAGTGAAAACTGGTCAGGATCAACAGTTGCGTGATTTGTGTTATGTATTTGAGTTTCAGAGGTCGGCAGGCATGACTCCCTGATTTTCGGTTACATTGCACAGAAAATCACTCAGATTGAGTGAATACTGATCAGAAACACCAGTTATGTGGTCTTTGTGAAACTTTTCAGTTTCTGTGGTCGGAAGGCATGACTCCCTGATTTTCGGTTACATTGCACAGAAAATCATCCAGAATAACTGACTACTGATCAGAAACAACAGTTATGCGGTTTTTGTGAAACTTTTCAGTTTCTGAGGTCGGCGTGTATGTAATACCACTCTTAGGTCACATTGCACAGAAAATCACTCAGATGTAGTGAATACTGATCAGAAACAACAGTTATGCGATCTATGTGAAACTTTTAAGTTGCTGAGGTCGGCATGTATATAGTACTACTCTTAGGTCGCATTACACAGAAAATCATTCAGATTGCGTGAATACTGATCAGAAACAACAGTTATGCGATCTTCGTGAAACTTTTAAGTTGCTGAGGTCGGCAGTCATGACTCCCTGATTTTCGGTCACATTGCACAGAAAATAACTCAGATTGAGTGAAGACTGATCAGAAACAATTGTTTCTGAGGTTGGCAGGCCTGCAAACCTCAGAAACTGAAAAGCTTCACAAAAATCACATAAGTTTTGATCCTGACCAGTATTCACTCACACTGAGTGGTTTTCTGTTGACTTCCCTCGAAAATTAGTGTTTCATGGCCACAAACCTCAGAAACTGAAAAGCTTCACAAAAATCACACGTGTTGATTCTGACCAGTATTCACTCACACTGAGTCATTTTCAGTTGACTAACTTTGAAAATTATTGTTTCAGGCCTGCAGACCTCATAAACTGAAAAGCTTCCCAAAAATCACACAAGTGTTGATTCTGACCAGTATTCACTCACACTGAGTGGTTTTCAGGTGACTGCTCTCGAAAATGAGTGTTTCAAGCCTGCAAACCTCAGAAACTGAAAAGCTTCACAAAAATCACACAAGTGTTGATTCTCACCAGTATTCACTCACACTGAGTGGTTTTCAGTTGACTCTCTTTGAAGATGCCTGTTTCAGGCCTGCAAACTTCAGAAACTGAAAAGCTTCACAAAAATCAAACAAGTGTTGATTCTGACCAGTATTCACTCACACTGAGTGGTTTTCAGTTGACTCTCTTTGAAGATGCCTGTTTCAGGCCTGCAAACTTCAGAAACTGAAAAGCTTCACAAAAATCAAACAAGTTTTGATCCTGACCAGTATTCACTCACACTGAGTGGTTTTCTGTTGACTTCCCTCGAAAATTAGTGTTTCATGGCCACAAACCTCAGAAACTGAAAAGCTTCACAAAAATCACACGTGTTGATTCTGACCAGTATTCACTCACACTGAGTCATTTTCAGTTGACTAACTTTGAAAATTATTGTTTCAGGCCTGCAGACCTCATAAACTGAAAAGCTTCCCAAAAAGCACACAAGTGTTGATTCTGACCAGTATTCACTCACACTGAGTGGTTTTCAGGTGACTGCTCTCGAAAATAAGTGTTTCAAGCCTGCAAACCTCAGAAACTGAAAAGCTTCACAAAAATCACACAAGTGTTGATTCTCACCAGTATTCACTCGCACTGAGTGGTTTTCAGTTGACTCTCTTTGAAGATGCCTGTTTCAGGCCTGCAAACTTCAGAAACTGAAAAGCTTCACAAAAATCAAACAAGTGTTGATTCTGACCAGTATTCACTCACACTGAGTGGTTTTCAGTTGACTCTCTTTGAAGATGCCTGTTTCAGGCCTGCAAACTTCAGAAACTGAAAAGCTTCACAAAAATCAAACAAGTTTTGATCCTGACCAGTATTCACTCACACTGAGTGGTTTTCTGTTGACTTCCCTCGAAAATTAGTGTTTCATGGCCACAAACCTCAGAAACTGAAAAGCTTCACAAAAATCACACGTGTTGATTCTGACCAGTATTCACTCACACTGAGTCATTTTCAGTTGACTAACTTTGAAAATTATTGTTTCAGGCCTGCAGACCTCATAAACTGAAAAGCTTCCCAAAAAGCACACAAGTGTTGATTCTGACCAGTATTCACTCATACTGAGTGGTTTTCAGTTGACTCTCTTTGAAGATGCCTGTTTCAGGCCTGCAAACCTCTCACAAGTGTTGATTCTGACCAGTATTCACTCACACTGAGTGGTTTTCAGTTGACTTCCCTCGAAAATTAGTGTTTCAAGCCTGCAAACCTCAGAAACTGAAAAGCTTCACAAAAATCACACAAGTGTTGATTCTGACCAGTATTCACTCACACTGAGTGGTTTACAGTTGACTCTCTTTGAAAATGCCTGTTTCAGGCCTGCAAACCTCATAAACTGAAAAGCTTCCCAAAAATCACACAAGTGTTGATTCTCACCAGTATTCACTCACACTGAGTGGTTTTGAGTTGACTTCCCTCAAAAATGAGTGTTTCAAGCCTGCAGACCTCATAAACTGAAAAGCTTCCCAAAAATCACACAAGTGTTGATTCTTACACTGAGTCATTTTCAGTTGAATAACTTTGAAAATTATTGTTTCAGGCCTGCAAAACTCAGAAACTGAAAAGCTTCACAAAAATCACACAAGTGTTGATTCTGACCAGTATTCACTCGCACTGAGTGGTTTTCAGTTGACTCTCTTTGAAAATGAGTGTTTCAAGCCTGCAGACCTCAGAAACTGAAAAGCTTCCCAAAAATCACACAAGTGTTTATTCTGACCAGTATTCACTCACACTGAGTGGTTTCAGTTGACTCTCTTTGAAGATGCCTGTTTCAGGCCTGCAAACTTCAGAAACTGAAAAGCTTCACAAAAATGTTAGATAGGACAGTAGAGAGTGACAGGAAAGAGACAAAAGGAGGCCTAATGACATGCAGGAAAGAGTCGGGGCTGTTGGGAGTCGAAACGGAGACTGCTGCTAAAAGGGATACCTTTTGTGTTATACATACTCACCACCAAGCTATCTAGTCACCTCTGCCTACATGGTAGTTTTTAAACTATTTCAAGTCTCTGGGTCATATCTTTTCTTAATTTGGACAATAAGTTTCCTCTGTTTGTCTCTCCCACATCAAAGATTCGCCACCGCCAGATGCCCCTGGATCACACCTTTTCTTTCTCTTTGATCTGCCTGTCTCACTCCCTTCAGAGCACCCTGCCACCACATGCCCTGCATGGCACTCGCATCCATGCACTGTGTGGCCTCACCGTCTGTGTGATGAAGGTAAATGTAAGTAGCAGTGGTTAACGATCTTGCTTGTTTAAGACACTTTACTTTCTCACCACCAGAGAATCTGAATTTGATTATGGCAAGTATCTGTGGAGGAGTGCTAATGTTCGCTAGTTAACTTTTGCCCTAAGTTACAGTTTAGCTAGCTAATGTTGGCTAACTGATAGTGTATCCTTTCAAATATGGGTGATCAGTTGTGAGCAGTGAGACTGGTGGATTTTGTTGTAGAGATGGGGTGAGCTGTGCAGGGCCGATGATTGCCCAGCTCCTCCACACCCTCTCTCTCTCGCTCTCTCTCACACACACACACACATACATTAACAATGAGAAGTTCATTTCTGCGTTACCTAACATTCAATGTGCATTTAGTAAAGCCATGTTTCCTTGTTAAACTAATGCGTTCTCTCCCTTCCCTTGCTTTTCTGAATGGTCGTTTCAAGGAGAGATACAAAAATACAGTTAGAAAAACAAATAATGACATTGCTGCTCCATAGACACTCTAGACATGACAGCAGCAGAGAGTTATTCAGACCATCAGGGAAAGTGACAAATCAGTTATTGTAATTTAATTTATATAATTATTCCCATGCTGCTATGCAGGCAGGTGTGTTGCTCTGTGTCTCTGTAGTTCTGAAACTGTCTCGTGATTCAATAACAGGTTTTAGGTTAGTATGCCTTTACGAAAATGATGAATGCAATTGTGCCTCAACACTGAAATCTAGTGATATAATTTTGCATTTTTGGTTAGCATAATTAAAGAATATATGCTGATTGTGCTTCTGGTCCATTAAACTGGATGCATTACAATAGTCTTTGAGCTTAAAGATTCTGTAAAGCAGAAAAACAAATGAGTTCTGAGTTTGCCACACCACAGAAAAATGGCATATCAAACTCCCTGCCAAATTTGAATGAATTAAAAATATTGTCAAATATATAAAATTAGGTTTCAAACTTGTGAAAAAATAAGCAGTATTGTCAACTCTGGAACGCTGGGGGCGTGTCCGCTGGAGGCACCGAAACCACGCCCACCATCGGGAGAGCTTCCGCATCGCTTTTAACGGTCTAACAAATTTATGCTGAAAGGAAACATGACTGCGTCAAACAGCTACACTGACACAGACACCGTTAAAATGATCTGCTGTTGAACTTGTGATTATTCATTTCTGTATAACATTACAACTACAACAGCTAGAGGTGCTATGAGAACAGTTCATAATATGTCTAGCCCATATAAATAGCTATGTTTATGTATAAATGCTTATGTTGTAGATGTGTGTTACATAGATATAGTTATATCCATCCCATCTATCTATCTATCTGATAGACAGATAGATATATAGACACACACACAAATTAAATATATATTGCTAACATATATGGTCGCAACACCTTATACCATACAAAAATAAACCATAAAGATATTTTTAATATATGCTCACACAAATTTTACTATGGGTATTTCATATATGTTATAAACATATCTTCATAAACTGTATATATGTGATAATAGTATATCCCCTTATAACTAACATATATGGCAACATCATTCTTGATATAGGGACACACAACTTTTAAATGTGATAATGTATTCATATATCTCATGTTCTGACATGATGAGTGGAGTGCTGGATGCACCACCTTGCATTGACAATTTGCCAATAATCACTGCAAATGAGACAGTTCATGACATCGGTGACATAAAACCTCCATCAAATGACGCCTCCATATACCAGGCCACCAGAGATGGACAGAGTACTCGACCCCAGCACTTGAGTAAGAGTACAAATACTACCGGTCAAAATTTACTCCATTACAAGTAAAAGTAGCTCAGTCTAAATGTTACTCGAGTAAGAGTAAAAAAGTACTTACTTTTAAAGGTACTTAAGTATCCAAAAGTACATGCTTTTAAATTTACTTTAAGTAAAAGTAAGAGTAAGAGTAAGAGTAAACTTCTTATTTTTCACATCAATGAATTACTATAATTTTTTCTAAATTAATTTAAGGACCTTTTAACTCTTGTTTCAGAGAATTAACTCTTTGAAACCACCTGCATTGATGTGCTTGCTTTTAGAACCACAATGTTTTATAAAGCCTGCAGAATCAGAATCAGAATCAGAATCAATTTTATTGCCAAGTATGTTTCACATACAAGGAATTTGTTCTGGTGATTGGTGCAGTTAGAGGTTCTTGGAGGTTCTTGTAAACAACAGGTTTACACAGTTTTAGTCTCTGCCTGTATGTGGGAATCAGGTGAACCATGACATGGTCAGAGTGGCCCAGTGCAGCCCGGGGGACGGCGTGATAAGCACCACTGATTGTGGTGTAACAGTGGTCCAGAGTGTTCCCCTCTCTGGTCGGGCAATTAACAAACTGTCTGTATTTGGGCAGTTCGTGGTTGAGGTTACCTTTGTTAAAGTCACCGAGGACAATAACTACGGAGTCCGGGTTGGTCCGCTCAACACACAGTATCTGCTGTGGCATGTGGTGTAAACACCTATAAGAACAAATAAAATGAATGGGATCATAAGAGGACAGCAGATGTTGCAGATGCAGTGTTTATTAACAATTATTAAAACTGTAACCAAATGAACCTGCACCGTCCAACTAACTCTCTATCATTTAGCTAAGTTGGGAACTGGAACCCCCTCAAAGACCAATGTTGTCCCCAGACCACTGGTTGAGAACCACTGCTTTACAAAAAACTACATCTCTGCTTTCAATAACTCAATGTTGAAGTCACTTGACTTTACAGGAAGGACATGTGCCAGTACAATATAGGAGCACAACAAACTCTGTCTCCCCATGTCTGTCTTGTCTGTCTCCGTGCCTGTCTCCCAATGTCCGTCTCCCCATGTCTGTCTTGTCTGTCTCCGTGCCTGTCTCCCAATGTCCATCTCCCCATGTCTGTCTTGTCTGTCTCCGTGCCTGTCTCCCAATGTCTGTCTCCCCATGTCTGTCTTGTCTCCCCTGTCCCGATATTATTATCTGCTTTTACGTAGATCCCAGTGGAGAGCGTGCACTGTGATAGGTTTCATTCTTTGACAAACACAGCTTGTGTCCAGTAGTATTTTAGAATAAAAAAAAAAAAAAAAAAAGCAGACCTGAAAGTAACAAGTACTTTTCAGCCCTCCTAGAAATTTACTGGAGTAAAAGTAAAAATATTTGTCCTGGAAATGTATTCAAGTAAGAGTAATAAGTACCAAAGAAATCTAATACTCAAATAAAGTAGAAATCCTCTGGATATGTACTTAAGTACAGTACTCAAGTAAATTTACTCCGTTACTGTCCACCACTGCAGGCCACCCAACTTTCCCACTCCACCAGGGGTTGTCACTGAGGATGATCTAATAGGAAAATCATCTATCAACTATGAGGACTGTCTAAAGCAGCTATCAACATTCCTCATACTACCAGTGCAAAGGTGCCCATGCAGGTGCAAGGGATCTCATGTGGACTGCCAATGCCTTCCCCCCATCATCACCCCCCACGACGTCAAAAACTCAAAAGCTTCACCAAAAACGCACAACTGAACAGTATTCAGTCATCTGAGTCATTTTAAGATGACTGTATACTAAGATTACTGTTTGATATCAGCCGACGTCAAAAACTCAAAAGCTTCACCAAAAACGCACAACCGAACAGTATTCACTCACATTCAGTCATTTTAAACGGACTGTATCCTAACATTACTCTTTGATATCTGCCGACGTCAAAAACTCAAAAGCTTCACCAAAAACGCACAACTGATATTCAGTCATCTGAGTCATTTTAAGATGACTGTATACTAAGATTACTGTTTGATATCTGCCGACGTCAAAAACTCAAAAGCTTCACCAAAAACGCACAACTGAACAGTATTCACTCACATTCAGTCATTTTAAGATGACTGTATCCTAAGATTACTGTATGATATCTGCCGACGTCAAAAACTCAAAAGCTTCACCAAAAACGCACAACTGAACAGTATTCAGTCATCTGAGTCATTTTAAGCTGACTGTATACTAAGATTACTGTTTGATATCTGCCGACGTCAAAAACTCAAAAGCTTCACCAAAAACGCACAACTGAACAGTATTCACTCACATTCAGTCATTTTAAACGGACTGTATCCTAAGCTTACTGTTTGATATCTGCCGACGTCAAAAACTCAAAAGCTTCACCAAAAACGCACAAGTGTTGATTCTGTACAGTATTCAGTCATCTGAGTCATTTTAAGATGACTGTATACTAAGATTACTGTTTGATATCTGCCGACGTCAAAAACGCAAAACCGAACACTATTCACTCACATTCAGTCATTTTAAACGGACTGTATACTAAGATTACTGTTTGATGTCTGCCGACGTCAAAAACTCAAAAGCTTCACCAAAAACGTACAACTGAACAGTATTCACTCACATTCAGTCATTTTAAGCTGACTGTATACTAAGATTACTGTTTGATATCTGCCGACGTCAAAAACTCAAAAGCTTCACCAAAAACGCACAACTGAACAGTATTCACTCATCTGAGTCATTTTAAGATGACTGTATCCTAAGATTACTGTTTGATATCTGCCGACGTCAAAAACTCAAAAGCTTTACCAAAAACGTACAACTGAACAGTATTCACTCACATTCAGTCATTTTAAGCTGACTGTATACTAAGATTACTGTTTGATATCTGCCGACGTCAAAAACTCAAAAGCTTCACCAAAAACGCACAACTGAACAGTATTCACTCATCTGAGTCATTTTAAGCTGACTGTATACTAAGATGACTGTTTGATATCTGCCGACGTCAAAAACTCAAAAGCTTCACCAAAAACGCACAACTGAACAGTATTCAGTCATCTGAGTCATTTTAAGATGACTGTATACTAAGATTACTGTTTGATATCTGCCGACGTCAAAAACTCAAAAGCTTTACCAAAAACGTACAACTGAACAGTATTCACTCACATTCAGTCATTTTAAGCTGACTGTATACTAAGATTACTGTTTGATATCTGCCGACGTCAAAAACTCAAAAGCTTCACCAAAAACGCACAACTGAACAGTATTCACTCATCTGAGTCATTTTAAGATGACTGTATCCTAAGATTACTGTTTGATATCTGCCGACGTCAAAAACTCAAAAGCTTCACCAAAAACGGACAACCGAACAGTATTCACTCACATTCAGTCATTTTAAACGGACTGTATCCTAACATTACTGTTTGATATCTGCCGACGTCAAAAACTCAAAAGCTTCACCAAAAACGCACAACTGATATTCAGTCATCTGAGTCATTTTAAGATGACTGTATACTAAGATTACTGTTTGATATCAGCCGACGTCAAAAACTCAAAAGCTTCACCAAAAACGCACAACTGAACAGTATTCAGTCATCTGAGTCATTTTAAGATGACTGTATACTAAGATTACTCTTTGATATCTGCCGACGTCAAAAACTCAAAAGCTTCACCAAAAACGCACAACTGAACAGTATTCACTCACATTCAGTCATTTTAATGGACTGTATACTAAGATTACTGTTTGATATCTGCCGACGTCAAAAACTCAAAAGCTTCACCAAAAACGCACAACTGAACAGTATTCACTCATCTGAGTCATTTTAAGATGACTGTATACTAAGATTACTGTTTGATATCTGCCGACGTCAAAAACTCAAAAACTTTAGCAAAAATGTACAACTGAACAGTATTCACTCACATTCAGTCATTTTAAGCTGACTGTATACTAAGATTACTGTTTGATATCTGCCGACGTCAAAAACTCAAAAGCTTCACCAAAAACGCACAACTGATATTCAGTCATCTGAGTCATTTTAAGATGACTGTATACTAAGATTACTGTTTGATATCTGCCGACGTCAAAAACTCAAAAGCTTCACCAAAAACGCACAAGTGTTGATTCCGTACAGTATTCACTCATCTGAGTCATTTTAAGATGACTGTATCCTAAGATTACTGTTTGATATCTGCCGACGTCAAAAACTCAAAAGCTTCACCAAAAACGCACAACTGAACAGTATTCACTCACATTCAGTCATTTTAAGATGACTGTATCCTAAGATTACTGTATGATATCTGCCGACGTCAAAAACTCAAAAGCTTCACCAAAAACGCACAACTGAACAGTATTCACTCATCTGAGTCATTTTAAGCTGACTGTATACTAAGATTACTGTTTGATATCTGCCGACGTCAAAAACTCAAAAGCTTCACCAAAAACGCACAACTGATATTAAGTCATCTGAGTCATTTTAAGATGACTGTATACTAAGATTACTGTATGATATCAGCCAACGTCAAAAACTCAAAAGCTTCACCAAAAACGCACAACTGAACAGTATTCACTCATCTGAGTCATTTTAAGATGACTGTATACTAAGATTACTCTTTGATATCTGCCGACGTCAAAAACTCAAAAGCTTTACCAAAAACGCACAACTGAACAGTATTCACTCACATTCAGTCATTTTAATGGACTGTATACTAAGATTACTGTTTGATATCTGCCGACGTCAAAAACTCAAAAGCTTCACCAAAAACGCACAACTGAACAGTATTCACTCATCTGAGTCATTTTAAGATGACTGTATCCTAAGATTACTGTTTGATATCTGCCGACGTCAAAAACTCAAAAGCTTCAGCAAAAACGCACAACTGAACAGTATTCACTCACATTCAGTCATTTTAAGATGACTGTATCCTAAGATTACTGTTTGATATCTGCCGACGTCAAAAACTCAAAAGCTTCACCAAAAACGCACAACTGATATTCAGTCATCTGAGTCATTTTAAGATGACTGTATACTAAGATTACTGTTTGATATCTGCCGACGTCAAAAACTCAAAAGCTTTACCAAAAACGTACAACTGAACAGTATTAACTCACATTCAGTCATTTTAAGCTGACTGTATACTAAGATTACTGTTTGATATCTGCCGACGTCAAAAACTCAAAAGCTTCACCAAAAACGCACAACTGAACAGTATTCACTCATCTGAGTCATTTTAAGATGACTGTATCCTAAGATTACTGTTTGATATCTGCCGACGTCAAAAACTCAAAAGCTTCACCAAAAACGCACAACTGAACAGTATTCAGTCATCTGAGTCATTTTAAGATGACTGTATCCTAAGATTACTGTTTGATATCTGCCGACGTCAAAAACTCAAAAGCTTCACCAAAAACGCACAACTGATATTCAGTCATCTGAGTCATTTTAAGATGACTGTATACTAAGATTACTGTTTGATATCTGCCGACGTCAAAAACTCAAAAGCTTCACCAAAAACGCACAACTGAACAGTATTCAGTCATCTGAGTCATTTTAAGATGACTGTATACTAAGATTACTGTTTGATATCTGCCGACGTCAAAAACTCAAAAGCTTTACCAAAAACGTACAACTGAACAGTATTAACTCACATTCAGTCATTTTAAGCGACTGTATACTAAGATTACTGTTTGATATCTGCCGACGTCAAAAACTCAGAAGCTTCACCAAAAACGCACAACTGAACAGTATTCAGTCATCTGAGTCATTTTAAGATGACTGTATACTAAGATTACTGTTTGATATCAGCCGACGTCAAAAACTCAAAAGCTTCACCAAAAACGCACAACTGAACAGTATTCAGTCATCTGAGTCATTTTAAGATGACTGTATACTAAGATTACTCTTTGATATCTGCCGACGTCAAAAACTCAAAAGCTTCACCAAAAACGCACAACTGAACAGTATTCACTCACATTCAGTCATTTTAAGATGACTGTATACTAAGATTACTGTTTGATATCTGCCGACGTCAAAAACTCAAAAGCTTCACCAAAAACGCACAACTGATATTAAGTCATCTGAGTCATTTTAAGATGACTGTATACTAAGATTACTGTTTGATATCTGCCGACGTCAAAAACTCAAAAGCTTCACCAAAAACGCACAAGTGTTGATTCCGTACAGTATTCACTCATCTGAGTCATTTTAAGATGACTGTATCCTAAGATTACTGTTTGATATCTGCCGACGTCAAAAACTCAAAAGCTTCACCAAAAACGCACAACTGAACAGTATTCACTCACATTCAGTCATTTTAAGATGACTGTATCC
This sequence comes from Trachinotus anak, assembly GCF_046630095.1. NCBI lineage: Eukaryota > Metazoa > Chordata > Actinopteri > Carangiformes > Carangidae > Trachinotus > Trachinotus anak. Next base: position 21,815,545 of record NW_027273879.1, on the reverse strand, counting down.
TAAGATTACTGTATGATATCTGCCGACGTCAAAAACTCAAAAGCTTCACCAAAAACGCACAACTGAACAGTATTCACTCATCTGAGTCATTTTAAGCTGACTGTATACTAAGATTACTGTTTGATATCTGCCGACGTCAAAAACTCAAAAGCTTCACCAAAAACGCACAACTGATATTAAGTCATCTGAGTCATTTTAAGATGACTGTATACTAAGATTACTGTATGATATCAGCCAACGTCAAAAACTCAAAAGCTTCACCAAAAACGCACAACTGAACAGTATTCACTCATCTGAGTCATTTTAAGATGACTGTATACTAAGATTACTCTTTGATATCTGCCGACGTCAAAAACTCAAAAGCTTTACCAAAAACGCACAACTGAACAGTATTCACTCACATTCAGTCATTTTAATGGACTGTATACTAAGATTACTGTTTGATATCTGCCGACGTCAAAAACTCAAAAGCTTCACCAAAAACGCACAACTGAACAGTATTCAGTCATCTGAGTCATTTTAAGATGACTGTATACTAAGATTACTGTTTGATATCTGCCGACGTCAAAAACTCAAAAGCTTTACCAAAAACGTACAACTGAACAGTATTAACTCACATTCAGTCATTTTAAGCTGACTGTATACTAAGATTACTGTTTGATATCTGCCGACGTCAAAAACTCAAAAGCTTCACCAAAAACGCACAACTGAACAGTATTCACTCATCTGAGTCATTTTAAGATGACTGTATCCTAAGATTACTGTTTGATATCTGCCGACGTCAAAAACTCAAAAGCTTCAGCAAAAACGCACAACTGAACAGTATTCACTCACATTCAGTCATTTTAAGATGACTGTATCCTAAGATTACTGTTTGATATCTGCCGACGTCAAAAACTCAAAAGCTTCACCAAAAACGCACAACTGATATTCAGTCATCTGAGTCATTTTAAGATGACTGTATACTAAGATTACTGTTTGATATCTGCCGACGTCAAAAACTCAAAAGCTTTACCAAAAACGTACAACTGAACAGTATTAACTCACATTCAGTCATTTTAAGCTGACTGTATACTAAGATTACTGTTTGATATCTGCCGACGTCAAAAACTCAAAAGCTTCACCAAAAACGCACAACTGAACAGTATTCACTCATCTGAGTCATTTTAAGATGACTGTATCCTAAGATTACTGTTTGATATCTGCCGACGTCAAAAACTCAAAAGCTTCACCAAAAACGCACAACTGAACAGTATTCAGTCATCTGAGTCATTTTAAGATGACTGTATCCTAAGATTACTGTTTGATATCTGCCGACGTCAAAAACTCAAAAGCTTCACCAAAAACGCACAACTGATATTCAGTCATCTGAGTCATTTTAAGATGACTGTATACTAAGATTACTGTTTGATATCTGCCGACGTCAAAAACTCAAAAGCTTCACCAAAAACGCACAACTGAACAGTATTCAGTCATCTGAGTCATTTTAAGATGACTGTATACTAAGATTACTGTTTGATATCTGCCGACGTCAAAAACTCAAAAGCTTTACCAAAAACGTACAACTGAACAGTATTAACTCACATTCAGTCATTTTAAGCTGACTGTATACTAAGATTACTGTTTGATATCTGCCGACGTCAAAAACTCAAAAGCTTCACCAAAAACGCACAACTGAACAGTATTCACTCATCTGAGTCATTTTAAGATGACTGTATCCTAAGATTACTGTTTGATATCTGCCGACGTCAAAAACTCAAAAGCTTCAGCAAAAACGCACAACTGAACAGTATTCACTCACATTCAGTCATTTTAAGATGACTGTATCCTAAGATTACTGTTTGATATCTGCCGACGTCAAAAACTCAAAAGCTTCACCAAAAACGCACAACTGATATTCAGTCATCTGAGTCATTTTAAGATGACTGTATACTAAGATTACTGTTTGATATCTGCCGACGTCAAAAACTCAAAAGCTTTACCAAAAACGTACAACTGAACAGTATTAACTCACATTCAGTCATTTTAAGCTGACTGTATACTAAGATTACTGTTTGATATCTGCCGACGTCAAAAACTCAAAAGCTTCACCAAAAACGCACAACTGAACAGTATTCACTCATCTGAGTCATTTTAAGATGACTGTATCCTAAGATTACTGTTTGATATCTGCCGACGTCAAAAACTCAAAAGCTTCACCAAAAACGCACAACTGAACAGTATTCAGTCATCTGAGTCATTTTAAGATGACTGTATCCTAAGATTACTGTTTGATATCTGCCGACGTCAAAAACTCAAAAGCTTCACCAAAAACGCACAACTGATATTCAGTCATCTGAGTCATTTTAAGATGACTGTATACTAAGATTACTGTTTGATATCTGCCGACGTCAAAAACTCAAAAGCTTCACCAAAAACGCACAACTGAACAGTATTCAGTCATCTGAGTCATTTTAAGATGACTGTATACTAAGATTACTGTTTGATATCTGCCGACGTCAAAAACTCAAAAGCTTTACCAAAAACGTACAACTGAACAGTATTAACTCACATTCAGTCATTTTAAGCGACTGTATACTAAGATTACTGTTTGATATCTGCCGACGTCAAAAACTCAGAAGCTTCACCAAAAACGCACAACTGAACAGTATTCAGTCATCTGAGTCATTTTAAGATGACTGTATACTAAGATTACTGTTTGATATCAGCCGACGTCAAAAACTCAAAAGCTTCACCAAAAACGCACAACTGAACAGTATTCAGTCATCTGAGTCATTTTAAGATGACTGTATACTAAGATTACTCTTTGATATCTGCCGACGTCAAAAACTCAAAAGCTTCACCAAAAACGCACAACTGAACAGTATTCACTCACATTCAGTCATTTTAAGATGACTGTATACTAAGATTACTGTTTGATATCTGCCGACGTCAAAAACTCAAAAGCTTCACCAAAAACGCACAACTGATATTAAGTCATCTGAGTCATTTTAAGATGACTGTATACTAAGATTACTGTTTGATATCTGCCGACGTCAAAAACTCAAAAGCTTTACCAAAAACGTACAACTGAACAGTATTAACTCACATTCAGTCATTTTAAGCTGACTGTATACTAAGATTACTGTTTGATATCTGCCGACGTCAAAAACTCAAAAGCCTCACCAAAAACGCACAACTGAACAGTATTCAGTCATCTGAGTCATTTTAAGATGACTGTATACTAAGATTACTGTTTGATATCTGCCGACGTCAAAAACTCAAAAGCTTCACCAAAAACGCACAACTGATATTAAGTCATCTGAGTCATTTTAAGATGACTGTATACTAAGATTACTGTTTGATATCAGCCGACGTCAAAAACTCAAAAGCTTCACCAAAAACGCACAACTGAACAGTATTCAGTCATCTGAGTCATTTTAAGATGACTGTATACTAAGATTACTGTTTGATATCTGCCGACGTCAAAAACTCAAAAGCTTTACCAAAAACGTACAACTGAACAGTATTCACTCACATTCAGTCATTTTAAGCTGACTGTATACTAAGATTACTGTTTGATATCTGCCGACGTCAAAAACTCAAAAGCTTCAGCAAAAACGCACAACTGAACAGTATTCACTCATCTGAGTCGTTTTAAGATGACTGTATCCTAAGATTACTGTTTGATATCTGCCGACGTCAAAAACTCAAAAGCTTCACCAAAAACGCACAACCGAACAGTATTCACTCACATTCAGTCATTTTAAACGGACTGTATCCTAAGATTACTGTTTGATATCTGCCGACGTCAAAAACTCAAAAGCTTCACCAAAAACGCACAACTGATATTCAGTCATCTGAGTCATTTTAAGATGACTGTATACTAAGATTACTGTTTGATATCTGCCGACGTCAAAAACTCAAAAGCTTCACCAAAAACGCACAAGTGTTGATTCTGTACAGTATTCACTCATCTGAGTCATTTTAAGATGACTGTATCCTAAGATTACTGTTTGATATCAGCCGACGTCAAAAACTCAAAAGCTTCACCAAAAACGGACAACCGAACAGTATTCACTCACATTCAGTCATTTTAAACGGACTGTATCCTAACATTACTGTTTGATATCTGCCGACGTCAAAAACTCAAAAGCTTCACCAAAAACGCACAACTGATATTCAGTCATCTGAGTCATTTTAAGATGACTGTATACTAAGATTACTGTTTGATATCTGCCGACGTCAAAAACTCAAAAGCTTCACCAAAAACGCACAACTGATATTAAGTCATCTGAGTCATTTTAAGATGACTGTATACTAAGATTACTGTTTGATATCTGCCGACGTCAAAAACTCAAAAGCTTTACCAAAAACGCACAACTGAACAGTATTCAGTCATCTGAGTCATTTTAAGATGACTGTATACTAAGATTACTGTTTGATATCTGCCGACGTCAAAAACTCAAAAGCTTCACCAAAAACGCACAACTGATATTAAGTCATCTGAGTCATTTTAAGATGACTGTATACTAAGATTACTGTTTGATATCAGCCGACGTCAAAAACTCAAAAGCTTCACCAAAAACGCACAACTGAACAGTATTCAGTCATCTGAGTCATTTTAAGATGACTGTATACTAAGATTACTGTTTGATATCTGCCGACGTCAAAAACTCAAAAGCTTTACCAAAAACGTACAACTGAACAGTATTCACTCACATTCAGTCATTTTAAGCTGACTGTATACTAAGATTACTGTTTGATATCTGCCGACGTCAAAAACTCAAAAGCTTCAGCAAAAACGCACAACTGAACAGTATTCACTCATCTGAGTCGTTTTAAGATGACTGTATCCTAAGATTACTGTTTGATATCTGCCGACGTCAAAAACTCAAAAGCTTCACCAAAAACGCACAACCGAACAGTATTCACTCACATTCAGTCATTTTAAACGGACTGTATCCTAACATTACTGTTTGATATCTGCCGACGTCAAAAACTCAAAAGCTTCACCAAAAACGCACAACTGATATTCAGTCATCTGAGTCATTTTAAGATGACTGTATACTAAGATTACTGTTTGATATCTGCCGACGTCAAAAACTCAAAAGCTTCACCAAAAACGCACAAGTGTTGATTCTGTACAGTATTCACTCATCTGAGTCATTTTAAGATGACTGTATCCTAAGATTACTGTTTGATATCTGCCGACGTCAAAAACTCAAAAGCTTCACCAAAAACGCACAACTGAACAGTATTCACTCACATTCAGTCATTTTAAGATGACTGTATCCTAAGATTACTGTATGATATCTGCCGACGTCAAAAACTCAAAAGCTTCACCAAAAACGCACAACTGAACAGTATTCACTCATCTGAGTCATTTTAAGCTGACTGTATACTAAGATTACTGTTTGATATCTGCCGACGTCAAAAACTCAAAAGCTTCACCAAAAACGCACAACTGAACAGTATTCACTCACATTCAGTCATTTTAAACGGACTGTATACTAAGATTACTGTTTGATATCTGCCGACGTCAAAAACTCAAAAGCTTCACCAAAAACGCACAACTGAACAGTATTCACTCACATTCAGTCATTTTAAACGGACTGTATCCTAACATTACTGTTTGATATCTGCCGACGTCAAAAACTCAAAAGCTTCACCAAAAACGCACAACTGAACAGTATTCACTCATCTGAGTCATTTTAAGATGACTGTATACTAAGATTACTGTTTGATATCTGCCGACGTCAAAAACTCAAAAGCTTCACCAAAAACGCACAAGTGTTGATTCTGTACAGTATTCACTCATCTGAGTCATTTTAAGATGACTGTATCCTAAGATTACTGTTTGATATCTGCCGACGTCAAAAACTCAAAAGCTTCACCAAAAACGCACAACTGAACAGTATTCACTCACATTCAGTCATTTTAAGATGACTGTATCCTAAGATTACTGTATGATATCTGCCGACGTCAAAAACTCAAAAGCTTCACCAAAAACGCACAACTGAACAGTATTCACTCATCTGAGTCATTTTAAGCTGACTGTATACTAAGATTACTGTTTGATATCTGCCGACGTCAAAAACTCAAAAGCTTCACCAAAAACGCACAACTGAACAGTATTCACTCACATTCAGTCATTTTAAACGGACTGTATCCTAAGATTACTGTTTGATATCTGCCGACGTCAAAAACTCAAAAGCTTCACCATAAACGCACAACTGATATTAAGTCATCTGAGTCATTTTAAGATGACTGTATACTAAGATTACTGTTTGATATCAGCCGACGTCAAAAACTCAAAAGCTTCACCAAAAACGCACAACTGAACAGTATTCACTCATCTGAGTCATTTTAAGATGACTGTATACTAAGATTGCTCTTTGATATCTGCCGACGTCAAAAACTCAAAAGCTTTACCAAAAACGCACAACTGAACAGTATTCACTCACATTCAGTCATTTTAATGGACTGTATACTAAGATTACTGTTTGATATCTGCCGACGTCAAAAACTCAAAAGCTTCACCAAAAACGCACAACTGATATTCAGTCATCTGAGTCATTTTAAGATGACTGTATACTAAGATTACTGTTTGATATCTGCCGACGTCAAAAACTCAAAAGCTTCACCAAAAACGCACAAGTGTTGATTCTGTACAGTATTCACTCATCTGAGTCATTTTAAGATGACTGTATCCTAAGATTACTGTTTGATATCTGCCGACGTCAAAAACTCAAAAGCTTCACCAAAAACGCACAACTGAACAGTATTCACTCACATTCAGTCATTTTAAGCTGACTGTATACTAAGATTACTGTTTGATATCTGCCGACTTCAAAAACTCAAAAGCTTCACCAAAAACGCACAACTGAACAGTATTCAGTCATCTGAGTAATTTTAAGATGACTGTATACTAAGATTACTGTTTGATATCTGCCGACGTCAAAAACTCAAAAGCTTTACCAAAAACGTACAACTGAACAGTATTCACTCACATTCAGTCATTTTAAGCTGACTGTATACTAAGATTACTGTTTGATATCTGCCGACGTCAAAAACTCAAAAGCTTCACCAAAAACGCACAACTGAACAGTATTCACTCATCTGAGTCATTTTAAGATGACTGTATCCTAAGATTACTGTTTGATATCTGCCGACGTCAAAAACTCAAAAGCTTCACCAAAAACGCACAACCGAACAGTATTCACTCACATTCAGTCATTTTAAACGGACTGTATCCTAACATTACTGTTTGATATCTGCCGACGTCAAAAACTCAAAAGCTTCACCAAAAACGCACAACTGAACAGTATTCAGTCATCTGAGTCATTTTAAGCTGACTGTATACAAAGATTACTGTTTGATATCTGCCGACGTCAAAAACTCAAAAGCTTCACCAAAAACGCACAACTGAACAGTATTCAGTCATCTGAGTCATTTTAAGATGACTGTATACTAAGATTACTGTTTGATATCTGCCGACGTCAAAAACTCAAAAGCTTCACCAAAAACGCACAACCGAACAGTATTCACTCACATTCAGTCATTTTAAACGGACTGTATCCTAACATTACTGTTTGATATCTGCCGACGTCAAAAACTCAAAAGCTTCACCAAAAACGCACAACTGATATTCAGTCATCTGAGTCATTTTAAGATGACTGTATACTAAGATTACTGTTTGATATCTGCCGACGTCAAAAACTCAAAAGCTTCACCAAAAACGCACAACTGAACAGTATTCACTCATCTGAGTCATTTTAAGATGACTGTATCCTAAGATTACTGTTTGATATCTGCCGACGTCAAAAACTCAAAAGCTTCCCCAAAAACGCACAACTGAACAGTAGTCACTCACATTCAGTCATTTTAAACGGACTGTATCCTAAGATTACTGTTTGATATCTGCCGACGTCAAAAACTCAAAAGCTTCACCAAAAACGCACAACTGAACAGTATTCAGTCATCTGAGTCATTTTAAGATGACTGTATACTAAGATTACTGTTTGATATCTGCCGACGTCAAAAACTCAAAAGCTTTACCAAAAACGTACAACTGAACAGTATTCACTCACATTCAGTCATTTTAAGCTGACTGTATACTAAGATTACTGTTTGATATCTGCCGACGTCAAAAACTCAAAAGCTTCACCAAAAACGCACAACTGAACAGTATTCACTCATCTGAGTCATTTTAAGATGACTGTATCCTAAGATTACTGTTTGATATCTGCCGACGTCAAAAACTCAAAAGCTTCACCAAAAACGCACAACCGAACAGTATTCACTCACATTCAGTCATTTTAAACGGACTGTATCCTAACATTACTGTTTGATATCTGCCGACGTCAAAAACTCAAAAGCTTCACCAAAAACGCACAACTGAACAGTATTCAGTCATCTGAGTCATTTTAAGCTGACTGTATACAAAGATTACTGTTTGATATCTGCCGACGTCAAAAACTCAAAAGCTTCACCAAAAACGCACAACTGAACAGTATTCAGTCATCTGAGTCATTTTAAGATGACTGTATACTAAGATTACTGTTTGATATCTGCCGACGTCAAAAACTCAAAAGCTTCACCAAAAACGCACAACCGAACAGTATTCACTCACATTCAGTCATTTTAAACGGACTGTATCCTAACATTACTGTTTGATATCTGCCGACGTCAAAAACTCAAAAGCTTCACCAAAAACGCACAACTGATATTCAGTCATCTGAGTCATTTTAAGATGACTGTATACTAAGATTACTGTTTGATATCTGCCGACGTCAAAAACTCAAAAGCTTCACCAAAAACGCACAACTGAACAGTATTCACTCATCTGAGTCATTTTAAGATGACTGTATCCTAAGATTACTGTTTGATATCTGCCGACGTCAAAAACTCAAAAGCTTCCCCAAAAACGCACAACTGAACAGTAGTCACTCACATTCAGTCATTTTAAACGGACTGTATCCTAAGATTACTGTTTGATATCTGCCGACGTCAAAAACTCAAAAGCTTCACCAAAAACGCACAACTGAAATGTATTCAGTCATCTGAGTCATTTTAAGCTGACTGTATACAAAGATTACTGTTTGATATCTGCCGACGTCAAAAACTCAAAAGCTTCACCAAAAACGCACAACCGAACAGTATTCACTCACATTCAGTCATTTTAAACGGACTGTATCCTAACATTACTGTTTGATATCTGCCGACGTCAAAAACTCAAAAGCTTCACCAAAAACGCACAACTGAACAGTATTCACTCATCTGAGTCATTTTAAGATGACTGTATCCTAAGATTACTGTTTGATATCTGCCGACGTCAAAAACTCAAAAGCTTCACCAAAAACGCACAACTGAACAGTATTCAGTCATCTGAGTCATTTTAAGATGACTGTATACTAAGATTACTGTTTGATATCTGCCGACGTCAAAAACTCAAAAGCTTCATCAAAAACGCACAACTGATATTAATTCATCTGAGTCATTTTAAGATGACTGTATCCTAAGATTACTCTTTGATATCTGCCGACGTCAAAAACTCAAAAGCTTTACCAAAGACGCACAACTGAACAGTATTCACTCACATTCAGTCATTTTAAATGGACTGTATACTAAGATTACTGTTTGATATCTGCCGACGTCAAAAACTCAAAAGCTTCACCAAAAACGCACAACTGAACAGTATTCAGTCATCTGAGTCATTTTAAGATGACTGTATACTAAGATTACTGTTTGATATCTGCCGACGTCAAAAACTCAAAAGCTTCACCAAAAACGCACAACCGAACAGTATTCACTCACATTCAGTCATTTTAAACGGACTGTATCCTAACATTACTGTTTGATATCTGCCGACGTCAAAAACTCAAAAGCTTCCCCAAAAACGCACAACTGAACAGTAGTCACTCACATTCAGTCATTTTAATGGACTGTATACTAAGATTACTGTTTGATATCTGCCGACGTCAAAAACTCAAAAGCTTCACCAAAAACGCACAAGTGTTGATTCTGAACAGTATTCAGTCATCTGAGTCATTTTAAGATGACTGTATCCTAAGATTACTGTTTGATATCTGCCGACGTCAAAAACTCAAAAGCTTCACCAAAAACGCACAACTGAACAGTATTCAGTCATCTGAGTCATTTTAAGATGACTGTATCCTAAGATTACTCTTTGATATCTGCCGACGTCAAAAACTCAAAAGCTTCACCAAAAACGCACAACTGAACAGTATTCACTCACATTCAGTCATTTTAAGATGACTGTATACTAAGATTACTGTTTGATATCTGCCGATGTCAAAAACTCAAAAGCTTCACCAAAAACGCACAAGTGTTGATTCTGTACAGTATTTACTCATCTGAGTCATTTTAAGATGACTGTATACTAAGATTACTGTTTGATATCTGCCGACGTCAAAAACTCAAAAGCTTCACCAAAAACGCACAACTGAACAGTTTTCACTCACATTCAGTCATCTGAGTCATTTTAAGATGATTGTATAATAAGATTACTGTTTGATATCAGCCGACGTCAAAAACTCAAAAGCTTCATCAAAAACGCACAACTGAACAGTATTCAGTCATCTGAGTCATTTTAAGATGACTGTATACTAAGATTACTCCTTGATATCTGCCGACGTCAAAAACTCAAAAGCTTTACCAAAAACGCACAACTGAACAGTATTCACTCACATTCAGTCATTTGAAGATGACTGTATACTAAGATTACTGTTTGATATCTGCCGACGTCAAAAACTCAAAAGCTTCACCAAAAACGCACAAGTGTTGATTCTGTACAGTATTCACTCATCTGAGTCATTTTAAGATGACTGTATCCTAAGATTACTGTTTGATATCTGCCGACGTCAAAAACTCAAAAGCTTCACCAAAAACGCACAACTGAACAGTATTCAGTCATCTGAGTAATTTTAAGATGACTGTATACTAAGATTACTGTTTGATATCAGCCGACGTCAAAAACTCAAAAGCTTCATCAAAAACGCACAACTGAACAGTATTCACTCACATTCAGTCATTTTAAGATGACTGTATACTAAGATTACTGTTTGATATCTGCCGACGTCAAAAACTCAAAAGCTTCACCAAAAACGCACAAGTGTTGATTCTGTACAGTATTCACTCATCTGAGTCATTTTAAGATGACTGTATACTAAGATTACTGTTTGATATCTGCCGACGTCAAAAACTCAAAAGCTTCACCAAAAACGCACAACTGAACAGTATTCACTCACATTCAGTCATCTGAGTCATTTTAAGATGATTGTATACTAAGATTACTGTTTGATATCAGCCGACGTCAAAAACTCAAAAGCTTCATCAAAAACGCACAACTGAACAGTATTCAGTCATCTGAGTCATTTTAAGATGACTGTATACTAAGATTACTCTTTGATATCTGCCGACGTCAAAAACTCAAAAGCTTTACCAAAAACGCACAACTGAACAGTATTCACTCACATTCAGTCATTTGAAGATGACTGTATACTAAGATTACTGTTTGATATCTGCCGACGTCAAAAACTCAAAAGCTTCACCAAAAACGCACAAGTGTTGATTCTGTACAGTATTCACTCATCTGAGTCATTTTAAGATGACTGTATCCTAAGATTACTGTTTGATATCTGCCGACGTCAAAAACTCAAAAGCTTCCCCAAAAACGCACAACTGAACAGTATTCACTCACATTCAGTCATTTTAAGATGACTGTATCCTAAGATTACTGTTTGATATCTGCCGACGTCAAAAACTCAAAAGCTTCACCAAAAACGCACAACTGAACAGTATTCAGTCATCTGAGTCATTTTAAGATGACTGTATACTAAGATTACTGTTTGATATCAGCCGACGTCAAAAACTCAAAAGCTTCATCAAAAACGCACAACTGAACAGTATTCAGACATCTGAGTCATTTTAAGATGACTGTATACTAAGATTACTGTTTGATATCTGCCGACGTCAAAAACTCAAAAGCTTTACCAAAAACGCACAACTGAACAGTATTCACTCATCTGAGTCATTTTAAGATGACTGTATACTAAGATTACTGTTTGATATCTGCCGACGTCAAAAACTCAAAAGCTTTACCAAAAACGTACAACTGAACAGTATTCACTCACATTCAGTCATTTTAAGCTGACTGTATACTAAGATTACTGTTTGATATCTGCCGACGTCAAAAACTCAAAAGCTTCACCAAAAACGCACAACTGAACAGTATTCAGTCATCTGAGTCATTTTAAGATGACTGTATCCTAAGATTACTGTTTGATATCTGCCGACGTCAAAAACTCAAAAGCTTTACCAAAAACGCACAACTGAACAGTATTCAGTCATCTGAGTCATTTTAAGATGACTGTATACTAAGATTACTGTTGATATCTGCCGACGTCAAAAACTCAAAAGCTTCACCAAAAACGCACAACTGAACAGTATTCACTCACATTCAGTCATTTTAAGATGACTGTATCCTAAGATTACTGTATGATATCTGCCGACGTCAAAAACTCAAAAGCTTCACCAAAAACGCACAACTGAACAGTATTCACTCATCTGAGTCATTTTAAGATGACTGTATACTAAGATTACTGTTTGATATCTGCCGACGTCAAAAACTCAAAAGCTTCACCAAAAACGTACAACTGAAAAGTATTCACTCACATTCAGTCATTTTAAATGGACTGTATACTAAGATTACTGTTTGATATCTGCCGACGTCAAAAACTCAAAAGCTTCACCAAAAACGCACAACTGAACAGTATTCAGTCATCTGAGTCATTTTAAGATGACTGTATACTAAGATTACTGTTTGATATCTGCCGACGTCAAAAACTCAAAAGCTTCACCAAAAACGCACAAGTGTTGATTCTGTACAGTATTCACTCATCTGAGTCATTTTAAGATGACTGTATACTAAGATTACTGTTGATATCTGCCGACGTCAAAAACTCAAAAGCTTCACCAAAAACGCACAACTGAACAGTATTCACTCACATTCAGTCATTTTAAGATGACTGTATCCTAAGATTACTGTATGATATCTGCCGACGTCAAAAACTCAAAAGCTTCACCAAAAACGCACAACTGAACAGTATTCACTCATCTGAGTCATTTTAAGATGACTGTATACTAAGATTACTGTTTGATATCTGCCGACGTCAAAAACTCAAAAGCTTCACCAAAAACGTACAACTGAAAAGTATTCACTCACATTCAGTCATTTTAAATGGACTGTATACTAAGATTACTGTTTGATATCTGCCGACGTCAAAAACTCAAAATCTTCACCAAAAACGCACAACTGAACAGTATTCACTCATCTGAGTCATTTTAAGATGACTGTATCCTAAGATTACTGTTTGATATCTGCCGACGTCAAAAACTCAAAAGCTTTACCAAAAACGCACAACTGAACAGTATTCAGTCATCTGAGTCATTTTAAGATGACTGTATACTAAGATTACTGTTTGATATCTGCCGACGTCAAAAACTCAAAAGCTTCACCAAAAACGCACAACCGAACAGTATTCACTCACATTCAGACATTTTAAACGGACTGTATCCTAAGATTACTGTTTGATATCTGCCGACGTCAAAAACTCAAAAGCTTCACCAAAAACGCACAACTGATATTCAGTCATCTGAGTCATTTTAAGATGACTGTATCCTAAGATTACTGTTTGATATCTGCCGACGTCAAAAACTCAAAAGCTTCCCCAAAAACGCACAACTGAACAGTATTCACTCACATTCAGTCATTTTAAGATGACTGTATCCTAAGATTACTGTTTGATATCTGCCGACGTCAAAAACTCAAAAGCTTCACCAAAAACGCACAACTGAACAGTATTCACTCATCTGAGTCATTTTAAGATGACTGTATCCTAAGATTACTGTTTGATATCTGCCGACGTCAAAAACTCAAAAGCTTTACCAAAAACGCACAAGTGTTGATTCTGTACAGTATTCAGTCATCTGAGTCATTTTAAGATGACTGTATACTAAGATTACTGTTTGATATCTGCCGACGTCAAAAACTCAAAAGCTTCACCAAAAACGCACAACCGAACAGTATTCACTCACATTCAGACATTTTAAACGGACTGTATCCTAAGATTACTGTTTGATATCTGCCGACGTCAAAAACTCAAAAGCTTCACCAAAAACGCACAAGTGTTGATTCTGTACAGTATTCACTCATCTGAGTCATTTTAAGATGACTGTATCCTAACATTACTGTTTGATATCTGCCGACGTCAAAAACTCAAAAGCTTCACCAAAAACGCACAACTGATATTCAGTCATCTGAGTCATTTTAAGATGACTGTATCCTAAGATTACTGTTTGATATCTGCCGACGTCAAAAACTCAAAAGCTTCCCCAAAAACGCACAACTGAACAGTATTCACTCACATTCAGTCATTTTAAGATGACTGTATCCTAAGATTACTGTTTGATATCTGCCGACGTCAAAAACTCAAAAGCTTCACCAAAAACGCACAACTGAACAGTATTCAGTCATCTGAGTAATTTTAAGATGACTGTATCCTAAGATTACTGTTTGATATCTGCCGACGTCAAAAACTCAAAAGCTTTACCAAAAACGCACAACTGAACAGTATTCACTCACATTCAGTCATTTGAAGATGACTGTATACTAAGATTACTGTTTGATATCTGCCGACGTCAAAAACTCAAAAGCTTCACCAAAAACGCACAACTGATATTAAGTCATCTGAGTCATTTTAAGATGACTGTATACTAAGATTACTGTTTGATATCTGCCGACGTCAAAAACTCAAAAGCTTCACCAAAAACGCACAACTGAACAGTATTCACTCACATTCAGTCATTTTAAACGGACTGTATCCTAAGATTACTGTTTGATATCTGCCGACGTCAAAAACTCAAAAGCTTCACCAAAAACGCACAACCGAACAGTATTCACTCACATTCAGTCATTTTAAGATGACTGTATCCTAAGATTACTGTTTGATATCTGCCGACGTCAAAAACTCAAAAACTTCACCAAAAACGCACAACTGAACAGTATTCAGTCATCTGAGTCATTTTAAGCTGACTGTATACTAAGATTACTGTTTGATATCTGCCGACGTCAAAAACTCAAAAGCTTCACCAAAAACGCACAACTGAACAGTATTCACTCATCTGAGTCATTTTAAGATGACTGTATACTAAGATTACTGTTTGATATCTGCCGACGTCAAAAACTCAAAAGCTTTACCAAAAACGCACAACTGAACAGTATTCACTCACATTCAGACATTTTAAACGGACTGTATCCTAAGATTACTGTTTGATATCTGCCGACGTCAAAAACTCAAAAGCTTCACCAAAAACGCACAAGTGTTGATTCTGTACAGTATTCACTCATCTGAGTCATTTTAAGATGACTGTATCCTAACATTACTGTTTGATATCTGCCGACGTCAAAAACTCAAAAGCTTCACCAAAAACGCACAACTGATATTCAGTCATCTGAGTCATTTTAAGATGACTGTATCCTAAGATTACTGTTTGATATCTGCCGACGTCAAAAACTCAAAAGCTTCCCCAAAAACGCACAACTGAACAGTATTCACTCACATTCAGTCATTTTAAGATGACTGTATCCTAAGATTACTGTTTGATATCTGCCGACGTCAAAAACTCAAAAGCTTCACCAAAAACGCACAACTGAACAGTATTCAGTCATCTGAGTAATTTTAAGATGACTGTATCCTAAGATTACTGTTTGATATCTGCCGACGTCAAAAACTCAAAAGCTTTACCAAAAACGCACAACTGAACAGTATTCACTCACATTCAGTCATTTGAAGATGACTGTATACTAAGATTACTGTTTGATATCTGCCGACGTCAAAAACTCAAAAGCTTCACCAAAAACGCACAACTGATATTAAGTCATCTGAGTCATTTTAAGATGACTGTATACTAAGATTACTGTTTGATATCTGCCGACGTCAAAAACTCAAAAGCTTCACCAAAAACGCACAACTGAACAGTATTCACTCACATTCAGTCATTTTAAACGGACTGTATCCTAAGATTACTGTTTGATATCTGCCGACGTCAAAAACTCAAAAGCTTCACCAAAAACGCACAACCGAACAGTATTCACTCACATTCAGTCATTTTAAGATGACTGTATCCTAAGATTACTGTTTGATATCTGCCGACGTCAAAAACTCAAAAACTTCACCAAAAACGCACAACTGAACAGTATTCAGTCATCTGAGTCATTTTAAGCTGACTGTATACTAAGATTACTGTTTGATATCTGCCGACGTCAAAAACTCAAAAGCTTCACCAAAAACGCACAACTGAACAGTATTCACTCATCTGAGTCATTTTAAGATGACTGTATACTAAGATTACTGTTTGATATCTGCCGACGTCAAAAACTCAAAAGCTTTACCAAAAACGCACAACTGAACAGTATTCACTCACATTCAGTCATTTTAAGATGACTGTATCCTAAGATTACTGTTTGATATCTGCCGACGTCAAAAACTCAAAAGCTTCACCAAAAACGCACAAGTGTTGATTCTGTACAGTATTCACTCATCTGAGTCATTTTAAGATGACTGTATACTAAGATTACTGTTTGATATCTGCCGACGTCAAAACTCAAAAGCTTCACCAAAAACGCAAAACCGAACACTATTCACTCACATTCAGTCATTTTAAACGGACTGTATCCTAACATTACTGTTTGATATCTGCCGACGTCAAAAACTCAAAAGCTTTACCAAAAACGCACAACTGAACAGTATTCACTCACATTCAGTCATTTTAAGATGACTGTATCCTAAGATTACTGTTTGATATCTGCCGACGTCAAAAACTCAAAAGCTTCACCAAAAACGCACAACTGAACAGTATTCAGTCATCTGAGTAATTTTAAGATGACTGTATACTAAGATTACTGTTTGATATCAGCCGACGTCAAAAACTCAAAAGCTTCATCAAAAACGCACAACTGAACAGTATTCAGTTATCTGAGTCATTTTAAGATGACTGTATACTAAGATTACTCTTTGATATCTGCCGATGTCAAAAACTCAAAAGCTTTACCAAAAAACGCACAACTGAACAGTATTCACTCACATTCAGTCATTTTAAGATGACTGTATACTAAGATTACTGTTTGATATCTGCCGACGTCAAAAACTCAAAAGCTTCACCAAAAACGCACAACTGATATTAAGTCATCTGAGTCATTTTAAGATGACTGTATACTAAGATTACTGTTTGATATCAGCCGACGTCAAAAACTCAAAAGCTTCATCAAAAACGCACAACTGAACAGTATTCAGTCATCTGAGTCATTTTAAGATGACTGTATACTAAGATTACTCTTTGATATCTGCCGACGTCAAAAACTCAAAAGCTTCACCAAAAACGCACAAGTGTTGATTCTGTACAGTATTCACTCATCTGAGTCATTTTAAGATGACTGTATCCTAAGATTACTGTTTGATATCAGCCGACGTCAAAAACTCAAAAGCTTCATCAAAAACGCACAACTGAACAGTATTCAGTCATCTGAGTCATTTTAAGATGACTGTATACTAAGATTACTCTTTGATATCTGCCGACGTCAAAAACTCAAAAGCTTTACCAAAAACGCACAACTGAACAGTATTCAATCATCTGAGTAATTTTAAGATGACTGTATACTAAGATTACTGTTTGATATCAGCCGACGTCAAAAACTCAAAAGCTTCATCAAAAACGCACAACTGAACAGTATTCAGTCATCTGAGTCATTTTAAGATGACTGTATACTAAGATTACTCTTTGATATCTGCCGATGTCAAAAACTCAAAAGCTTTACCAAAAACGCACAACTGAACAGTCTTCACTCACATTCAGTCATTTTAAGATGACTGTATACTAAGATTACTGTTTGATATCTGCCGACGTCAAAAACTCAAAAGCTTCACCAAAAACGCACAACTGATATTAAGTCATCTGAGTCATTTTAAGATGACTGTATACTAAGATTACTGTTTGATATCTGCCGACGTCAAAAACTCAAAAGCTTCACCAAAAACGCACAAGTGTTGATTCTGTACAGTATTCACTCATCTGAGTCATTTTAAGATGACTGTATACTAAGATTACTGTTTGATATCAGCCGACGTCAAAAACTCAAAAGCTTCATCAAAAACGCACAACTGAACAGTATTCAGTCATCTGAGTCATTTTAAGATGACTGTATACTAAGATTACTGTTTGATATCTGCCGACGTCAAAAACTCAAAAGCTTTACCAGAAACGCACAACTGAACAGTATTCACTCACATTCAGTCATTTTAAGATGACTGTATACTAAGATTACTGTTTGATATCTGCCGACGTCAAAAACTCAAAAGCTTCACCAAAAACGCACAAGTGTTGATTCTGTACAGTATTCACTCATCTGAGTCATTTTAAGATGACTGTATACTAAGATTACTGTTTGATATCTGCCGACGTCAAAAACTCAAAAGCTTCACCAAAAACGCACAACTGAACAGTATTCACTCACATTCAGTCATTTTAAACGGACTGTATCCTAAGATTACTGTTTGATATCTGCCGACGTCAAAAACTCAAAAGCTTCACCAAAAACGCACAACTGAACAGTATTCACTCATCTGAGTCATTTTAAGATGACTGTATCCTAAGATTACTGTTTGATATCTGCCGACGTCAAAAACTCAAAAGCTTTACCAAAAACGCACAACCGAACAGTATTCACTCACATTCAGTCATTTTTAGATGACTGTATCCTAAGATTACTGTTTGATATCTGCCGACGTCAAAAACTCAAAAGCTTCACCAAAAACGCACAACTGAACAGTATTCAGTCATCTGAGTCATTTTAAGATGACTGTATACTAAGATTACTGTTTGATATCTGCCGACGTCAAAAACTCAAAAGCTTTACCAAAAACGACAAACTGAACAGTATTCACTCACATTCAGTCATTTTAAGATGACTGTATACTAAGATTACTGTTTGATATCTGCCGACGTCAAAAACTCAAAAGCTTCACCAAAAACGCACAACTGAACAGTATTCACTCATCTGAGTCATTTTAAGATGACTGTATACTAAGATTACTGTTTGATATCTGCCGACGTCAAAAACTCAAAAGCTTTACCAAAAACGCACAACTGAACAGTATTCACTCACATTCAGTCATTTTAAGATGACTGTATCCTAAGATTACTGTTTGATATATGCCGACGTCAAAAACTCAAAAGCTTCACCAAAAACGCAAAACCGAACACTATTCACTCACATTCAGTCATTTTAAACGGACTGTATCCTAACATTACTGTTTGATATCTGCCGACGTCAAAAACTCAAAAGCTTTACCAAAAACGCACAACTGAACAGTATTCACTCACATTCAGTCATTTTAAGATGACTGTATCCTAAGATTACTGTTTGATATCTGCCGACGTCAAAAACTCAAAAGCTTCACCAAAAACGCACAACTGAACAGTATTCACTCATCTGAGTCATTTTAAGATGACTGTATCCTAAGATTACTGTTTGATATCTGCCGACGTCAAAAACTCAAAAGCTTCACCAAAAGCGCACAACCGAACAGTATTCACTCACATTCAGTCATTTTAAACGGACTGTATCCTAACATTACTGTTTGATATCTGCCGACGTCAAAAACTCAAAAGCTTCACCAAAAACGCACAACTGATATTCAGTCATCTGAGTCATTTTAAGATGACTGTATCCTAAGATTACTGTTTGATATCTGCCGACGTCAAAAACTCAAAAGCTTCCCCAAAAACGCACAACTGAACAGTATTCACTCACATTCAGTCATTTTAAGATGACTGTATCCTAAGATTACTGTTTGATATCTGCCGACGTCAAAAACTCAAAAGCTTCACCAAAAACGCACAACTGAACAGTATTCAGTCATCTGAGTAATTTTAAGATGACTGTATACTAAGATTACTGTTTGATATCAGCCGACGTCAAAAACTCAAAAGCTTCACCAAAAACGTACAACTGAACAGTATTCACTCACATTCAGTCATTTTAAGCTGACTGTATACTAAGATTACTGTTTGATATCTGCCGACGTCAAAAACTCAAAAGCTTTACCAAAAACGTACAACTGAACAGTATTCACTCACATTCAGTCATTTTAAGCTGACTGTATACTAAGATTACTGTTTGATATCTGCCGACGTCAAAAACTCAAAAGCTTCACCAAAAACGCACAACTGAACAGTATTCATTCATCTGAGTCATTTTAAGATGACTGTATCCTAAGATTACTGTTTGATATCTGCCGACGTCAAAAACTCAAAAGCTTTACCAAAAACGCACAACTGAACAGTATTCACTCACATTCAGTCATTTTAAGATGACTGTATACTAAGATTACTGTTTGATATCTGCCGACGTCAAAAACTCAAAAGCTTCACCAAAAACGCACAACTGATATTCAGTCATCTGAGTCATTTTAAGATGACTGTATACTAAGATTACTGTTTGATATCTGCCGACGTCAAACACTCAAAAGCTTCACCAAAAACGCACAACTGATATTCAGTCATCTGAGTCATTTTAAGATGACTGTATACTAAGATTACTGTTTGATATCTGCCGACGTCAAAAACTCAAAAGCTTCACCAAAAACGCACAACTGAACAGTATTCACTCATCTGAGTCATTTTAAGATGACTGTATCCTAAGATTACTGTTTGATATCTGCCGACGTCAAAAACTCAAAAGCTTCCCCAAAAACGCACAACCGAACAGTATTCACTCACATTCAGTCATTTTAAACGGACTGTATCCTAACATTACTGTTTGATATCTGCTGACGTCAAAAACTCAAAAGCTTCACCAAAAACGCACAACTGATATTCAGTCATCTGAGTCATTTTAAGATGACTGTATCCTAAGATTACTGTTTGATATCTGCCGACGTCAAAAACTCAAAAGCTTCCCCAAAAACGCACAACTGAACAGTATTCACTCACATTCAGTCATTTTAAGATGACTGTATCCTAAGATTACTGTTTGATATCTGCCGACGTCAAAAACTCAAAAGCTTCACCAAAAACGCACAACTGAACAGTATTCAGTCATCTGAGTCATTTTAAGATGACTGTATACTAAGATTACTGTTTGATATCAGCCGACATCAAAAACTCAAAAGCTTCATCAAAAACGCACAACTGAACAGTATTCAGTCATCTGAGTCATTTTAAGATGACTGTATACTAAGATTACTGTTTGATATCTGCCGACGTCAAAAACTCAAAAGCTTTACCAAAAACGCACAACTGAACAGTATTCACTCACATTCAGTCATTTTAAGATGACTGTATACTAAGATTACTGTTTGATATCTGCCGACGTCAAAAACTCAAAAGCTTTACCAAAAACGCACAACTGATATTAATTCATCTGAGTCATTTTAAGATGACTGTATACTAAGATTACTGTTTGATATCTGCCGACGTCAAAAACTCAAAAGCTTCACCAAAAACGCACAAGTGTTGATTCTGTACAGTATTCACTCATCTGAGTCATTTTAAGATGACTGTATACTAAGATTACTGTTTGATATCTGCCGACGTCAAAAACTCAAAAGCTTCACCAAAAACGTACAACTGAACAGTATTCACTCACATTCAGTCATTTTAAGCTGACTGTATCCTAAGATTACTGTTTGATATCTGCCGACGTCAAAAACTCAAAAGCTTCACCAAAAACGCACAACTGAACAGTATTCAGTCATCTGAGTCATTTTAAGATGACTGTATACTAAGATTACTGTTTGATATCTGCCGACGTCAAAAACTCAAAAGCTTTACCAAAAACGACAAACTGAACAGTATTCAGTCACATTCAGTCATTTTAAGCTGACTGTATACTAAGATTACTGTTTGATATCTGCCGACGTCAAAAACTCAAAAGCTTCACCAAAAACGCACAACTGAACATTATTCACTCATCTGAGTCATTTTAAGATGACTGTATCCTAAGATTACTGTTTGATATCTGCCGACGTCAAAAACTCAAAAGCTTTACCAAAAACGCACAACTGAACAGTATTCACTCACATTCAGTCATTTTAAGATGACTGTATACTAAGATTACTGTTTGATATCTGCCGACGTCAAAAACTCAAAAGCTTTACCAAAAACGTACAACTGAACATTATTCACTCACATTCAGTCATTTTAAGATGACTGTATACTAAGATTACTGTTTGATATCTGCCGACGTCAAAAACTCAAAAGCTTCACCAAAAACGCACAACTGATATTCAGTCATCTGAGTCATTTTAAGATGACTGTATACTAAGATTACTGTTTGATATCTGCCGACGTCAAAAACTCAAAAGCTTCACCAAAAACGCACAACTGAACAGTATTCACTCATCTGAGTCATTTTAAGATGACTGTATCCTAAGATTACTGTTTGATATCTGCCGACGTCATAAACTCAAAAGCTTCACCAAAAACGCACAACTGAACAGTATTCACTCACATTCAGTCATTTTAAACGGACTGTATCCTAACATTACTGTTTGATATCTGCCGACGTCAAAAACTCAAAAGCTTCACCAAAAACGCACAACTGATATTCAGTCATCTGAGTCATTTTAAGATGACTGTATCCTAAGATTACTGTTTGATATCTGCCGACGTCAAAAACTCAAAAGCTTCCCCAAAAACGCACAACTGAACAGTATTCACTCACATTCAGTCATTTTAAACGGACTGTAACCTAAGATTACTGTTTGATATCTGCCGACGTCAAAAACTCAAAAGCTTCATCAAAAACGCACAACTGAACAGTATTCAGTCATCTGAGTCATTTTAAGATGACTGTATACTAAGATTACTGTTTGATATCAGCCGACGTCAAAAACTCAAAAGCTTCATCAAAAACGCACAACTGAACAGTATTCAGTCATCTGAGTCATTTTAAGATGACTGTATACTAAGATTACTGTTTGATATCAGCCGACGTCAAAAACTCAAAAGCTTCATCAAAAACGCACAACTGAACAGTATTCAGTCATCTGAGTCATTTTAAGATGACTGTATCCTAAGATTACTGTTTGATATCTGCCGACGTCAAAAACTCAAAAGCTTTACCAAAAACGCACAACTGAACAGTATTCACTCACATTCAGTCATTTTAAGATGACTGTATACTAAGATTACTGTTTGATATCTGCCGACGTCAAAAACTCAAAAGCTTCACCAAAAACGCACAACTGATATTAAGTCATCTGAGTCATTTTAAGATGACTGTATACTAAGATTACTGTTTGATATCTGCCGACGTCAAAAACTCAAAAGCTTCACCAAAAACGCACAACTGAACAGTATTCACTCACATTCAGTCATTTTAACGGACTGTATCCTAAGATTACTGTTTGATATCTGCCGACGTCAAAAACTCAAAAGCTTCACCAAAAACGCACAAGTGTTGATTCTGTACAGTATTCACTCATCTGAGTCATTTTAAGATGACTGTATACTAAGATTACTGTTTGATATCTGCCGACGTCAAAAACTCAAAAGCTTCACCAAAAACGCACAACTGAACAGTATTCACTCATCTGAGTCATTTTAAGATGACTGTATCCTAAGATTACTGTTTGATATCTGCCGACGTCAAAAACTCAAAAGCTTTACCAAAAACGCACAACTGAACAGTATTCACTCACATTCAGTCATTTTTAGATGACTGTATCCTAAGATTACTGTTTGATATCTGCCGACGTCAAAAACTCAAAAGCTTCACCAAAAACGCACAACCAAACAGTATTCACTCACATTCAGTCATTTTAAGATGACTGTATCCTAAGATTACTGTTTGATATCTGCCGACGTCAAAAACTCAAAAGCTTCACCAAAAACGCACAACTGAACAGTATTCAGTCATCTGAGTCATTTTAAGATGACTGTATACTAAGATTACTGTTTGATATCTGCCGACGTCAAAAACTCAAAAGCTTTACCAAAAACGACAAACTGAACAGTATTCAGTCACATTCAGTCATTTTAAGCTGACTGTATACTAAGATTACTGTTTGATATCTGCCGACGTCAAAAACTCAAAAGCTTTACCAAAAACGCACAACTGAACAGTATTCACTCACATTCAGTCATTTTAAGATGACTGTATCCTAAGATTACTGTTTGATATCTGCCGACGTCAAAAACTCAAAAGCTTCACCAAAAACGCACAACTGATATTAAGTCATCTGAGTCATTTTAAGATGACTGTATACTAAGATTACTGTTTGATATCTGCCGACGTCAAAAACTCAAAAGCTTCACCAAAAACGCACAACTGATATTAAGTCATCTGAGTCATTTTAAGATGACTGTATACTAAGATTACTGTTTGATATCTGCCGACGTCAAAAACTCAAAAGCTTCACCAAAAACGCACAAGTGTTGATTCTGTACAGTATTCACTCATCTGAGTCATTTTAAGATGACTGTATACTAAGATTACTGTTTGATATCTGCCGACGTCAAAAACTCAAAAGCTTCACCAAAAACGCACAACTGAACAGTATTCACTCACATTCAGTCATTTTAAACGGACTGTATCCTAAGATTACTGTTTGATATCTGCCGACGTCAAAAACTCAAAAGCTTCACCAAAAACGCACAACTGAACAGTATTCACTCATCTGAGTCATTTTAAGATGACTGTATCCTAAGATTACTGTTTGATATCTGCCGACGTCAAAAACTCAAAAGCTTCCCCAAAAACGCACAACCGAACAGTATTCACTCACATTCAGTCATTTTTAGATGACTGTATCCTAAGATTACTGTTTGATATCTGCCGACGTCAAAAACTCAAAAGCTTCACCAAAAACGCACAACTGAACAGTATTCAGTCATCTGAGTCATTTTAAGATGACTGTATACTAAGATTACTGTTTGATATCTGCCGACGTCAAAAACTCAAAAGCTTTACCAAAAACGACAAACTGAACAGTATTCACTCACATTCAGTCATTTTAAGATGACTGTATACTAAGATTACTGTTTGATATCTGCCGACGTCAAAAACTCAAAAGCTTCACCAAAAACGCACAACTGAACAGTATTCACTCATCTGAGTCATTTTAAGATGACTGTATACTAAGATTACTGTTTGATATCTGCCGACGTCAAAAACTCAAAAGCTTTACCAAAAACGCACAACTGAACAGTATTCACTCACATTCAGTCATTTTAAGATGACTGTATCCTAAGATTACTGTTTGATATCTGCCGACGTCAAAAACTCAAAAGCTTCACCAAAAACGCACAACTGAACAGTATTCACTCATCTGAGTCATTTTAAGATGACTGTATCCTAAGATTACTGTTTGATATCTGCCGACGTCAAAAACTCAAAAGCTTCACCAAAAGCGCACAACCGAACAGTATTCACTCACATTCAGTCATTTTAAACGGACTGTATCCTAACATTACTGTTTGATATCTGCCGACGTCAAAAACTCAAAAGCTTTACCAAAAACGCACAACTGAACAGTATTCACTCACATTCAGTCATTTTAAGATGACTGTATCCTAAGATTACTGTTTGATATCTGCCGACGTCAAAAACTCAAAAGCTTCACCAAAAACGCACAACTGAACAGTATTCACTCATCTGAGTCATTTTAAGATGACTGTATCCTAAGATTACTGTTTGATATCTGCCGACGTCAAAAACTCAAAAGCTTCACCAAAAGCGCACAACCGAACAGTATTCACTCACATTCAGTCATTTTAAACGGACTGTATCCTAACATTACTGTTTGATATCTGCCGACGTCAAAAACTCAAAAGCTTCACCAAAAACGCACAACTGATATTCAGTCATCTGAGTCATTTTAAGATGACTGTATCCTAAGATTACTGTTTGATATCTGCCGACGTCAAAAACTCAAAAGCTTCCCCAAAAACGCACAACTGAACAGTATTCACTCACATTCAGTCATTTTAAGATGACTGTATCCTAAGATTACTGTTTGATATCTGCCGACGTCAAAAACTCAAAAGCTTCACCAAAAACGCACAACTGAACAGTATTCAGTCATCTGAGTAATTTTAAGATGACTGTATACTAAGATTACTGTTTGATATCAGCCGACGTCAAAAACTCAAAAGCTTCACCAAAAACGTACAACTGAACAGTATTCACTCACATTCAGTCATTTTAAGCTGACTGTATACTAAGATTACTGTTTGATATCTGCCGACGTCAAAAACTCAAAAGCTTTACCAAAAACGTACAACTGAACAGTATTCACTCACATTCAGTCATTTTAAGCTGACTGTATACTAAGATTACTGTTTGATATCTGCCGACGTCAAAAACTCAAAAGCTTCACCAAAAACGCACAACTGAACAGTATTCATTCATCTGAGTCATTTTAAGATGACTGTATCCTAAGATTACTGTTTGATATCTGCCGACGTCAAAAACTCAAAAGCTTTACCAAAAACGCACAACTGAACAGTATTCACTCACATTCAGTCATTTTAAGATGACTGTATACTAAGATTACTGTTTGATATCTGCCGACGTCAAAAACTCAAAAGCTTCACCAAAAACGCACAACTGATATTCAGTCATCTGAGTCATTTTAAGATGACTGTATACTAAGATTACTGTTTGATATCTGCCGACGTCAAACACTCAAAAGCTTCACCAAAAACGCACAACTGATATTCAGTCATCTGAGTCATTTTAAGATGACTGTATACTAAGATTACTGTTTGATATCTGCCGACGTCAAAAACTCAAAAGCTTCACCAAAAACGCACAACTGAACAGTATTCACTCATCTGAGTCATTTTAAGATGACTGTATCCTAAGATTACTGTTTGATATCTGCCGACGTCAAAAACTCAAAAGCTTCCCCAAAAACGCACAACCGAACAGTATTCACTCACATTCAGTCATTTTAAACGGACTGTATCCTAACATTACTGTTTGATATCTGCTGACGTCAAAAACTCAAAAGCTTCACCAAAAACGCACAACTGATATTCAGTCATCTGAGTCATTTTAAGATGACTGTATCCTAAGATTACTGTTTGATATCTGCCGACGTCAAAAACTCAAAAGCTTCCCCAAAAACGCACAACTGAACAGTATTCACTCACATTCAGTCATTTTAAACGGACTGTATCCTAAGATTACTGTTTGATATCTGCCGACGTCAAAAACTCAAAAGCTTCACCAAAAACGCACAACTGAACAGTATTCACTCATCTGAGTCATTTTAAGCTGACTGTATACTAAGATTACTGTTTGATAACTGCCGACGTCAAAAACTCAAAAGCTTCACCAAAAACGCACAACTGAACAGTATTCAGTCATCTGAGTCATTTTAAGATGACTGTATACTAAGATTACTGTTTGATATCAGCCGACATCAAAAACTCAAAAGCTTCATCAAAAACGCACAACTGAACAGTATTCAGTCATCTGAGTCATTTTAAGATGACTGTATCCTAAGATTACTGTTTGATATCTGCCGACGTCAAAAACTCAAAAGCTTCACCAAAAGCGCACAACCGAACAGTATTCACTCACATTCAGTCATTTTAAACGGACTGTATCCTAACATTACTGTTTGATATCTGCCGACGTCAAAAACTCAAAAGCTTCACCAAAAACGCACAACTGATATTCAGTCATCTGAGTCATTTTAAGATGACTGTATCCTAAGATTACTGTTTGATATCTGCCGACGTCAAAAACTCAAAAGCTTCACCAAAAACGCACAACTGAACAGTATTCACTCACATTCAGTCATTTTAAACGGACTGTATCCTAAGATTACTGTTTGATATCTGCCGACGTCAAAAACTCAAAAGCTTCACCAAAAACGCACAACTGAACAGTATTCACTCATCTGAGTCATTTTAAGATGACTGTATCCTAAGATTACTGTTTGATATCTGCCGACGTCAAAAACTCAAAAGCTTCCCCAAAAACGCACAACCGAACAGTATTCACTCACATTCAGTCATTTTTAGATGACTGTATCCTAAGATTACTGTTTGATATCTGCCGACGTCAAAAACTCAAAAGCTTCACCAAAAACGCACAACTGAACAGTATTCAGTCATCTGAGTCATTTTAAGATGACTGTATACTAAGATTACTGTTTGATATCTGCCGACGTCAAAAACTCAAAAGCTTTACCAAAAACGACAAACTGAACAGTATTCACTCACATTCAGTCATTTTAAGATGACTGTATACTAAGATTACTGTTTGATATCTGCCGACGTCAAAAACTCAAAAGCTTCACCAAAAACGCACAACTGAACAGTATTCACTCATCTGAGTCATTTTAAGATGACTGTATACTAAGATTACTGTTTGATATCTGCCGACGTCAAAAACTCAAAAGCTTTACCAAAAACGCACAACTGAACAGTATTCACTCACATTCAGTCATTTTAAGATGACTGTATCCTAAGATTACTGTTTGATATCTGCCGACGTCAAAAACTCAAAAGCTTCACCAAAAACGCACAACTGAACAGTATTCACTCATCTGAGTCATTTTAAGATGACTGTATCCTAAGATTACTGTTTGATATCTGCCGACGTCAAAAACTCAAAAGCTTCACCAAAAGCGCACAACCGAACAGTATTCACTCACATTCAGTCATTTTAAACGGACTGTATCCTAACATTACTGTTTGATATCTGCCGACGTCAAAAACTCAAAAGCTTTACCAAAAACGCACAACTGAACAGTATTCACTCACATTCAGTCATTTTAAGATGACTGTATCCTAAGATTACTGTTTGATATCTGCCGACGTCAAAAACTCAAAAGCTTCACCAAAAACGCACAACTGAACAGTATTCACTCATCTGAGTCATTTTAAGATGACTGTATCCTAAGATTACTGTTTGATATCTGCCGACGTCAAAAACTCAAAAGCTTCACCAAAAGCGCACAACCGAACAGTATTCACTCACATTCAGTCATTTTAAACGGACTGTATCCTAACATTACTGTTTGATATCTGCCGACGTCAAAAACTCAAAAGCTTCACCAAAAACGCACAACTGATATTCAGTCATCTGAGTCATTTTAAGATGACTGTATCCTAAGATTACTGTTTGATATCTGCCGACGTCAAAAACTCAAAAGCTTCCCCAAAAACGCACAACTGAACAGTATTCACTCACATTCAGTCATTTTAAGATGACTGTATCCTAAGATTACTGTTTGATATCTGCCGACGTCAAAAACTCAAAAGCTTCACCAAAAACGCACAACTGAACAGTATTCAGTCATCTGAGTAATTTTAAGATGACTGTATACTAAGATTACTGTTTGATATCAGCCGACGTCAAAAACTCAAAAGCTTCACCAAAAACGTACAACTGAACAGTATTCACTCACATTCAGTCATTTTAAGCTGACTGTATACTAAGATTACTGTTTGATATCTGCCGACGTCAAAAACTCAAAAGCTTTACCAAAAACGTACAACTGAACAGTATTCACTCACATTCAGTCATTTTAAGCTGACTGTATACTAAGATTACTGTTTGATATCTGCCGACGTCAAAAACTCAAAAGCTTCACCAAAAACGCACAACTGAACAGTATTCATTCATCTGAGTCATTTTAAGATGACTGTATCCTAAGATTACTGTTTGATATCTGCCGACGTCAAAAACTCAAAAGCTTTACCAAAAACGCACAACTGAACAGTATTCACTCACATTCAGTCATTTTAAGATGACTGTATACTAAGATTACTGTTTGATATCTGCCGACGTCAAAAACTCAAAAGCTTCACCAAAAACGCACAACTGATATTCAGTCATCTGAGTCATTTTAAGATGACTGTATACTAAGATTACTGTTTGATATCTGCCGACGTCAAACACTCAAAAGCTTCACCAAAAACGCACAACTGATATTCAGTCATCTGAGTCATTTTAAGATGACTGTATACTAAGATTACTGTTTGATATCTGCCGACGTCAAAAACTCAAAAGCTTCACCAAAAACGCACAACTGAACAGTATTCACTCATCTGAGTCATTTTAAGATGACTGTATCCTAAGATTACTGTTTGATATCTGCCGACGTCAAAAACTCAAAAGCTTCCCCAAAAACGCACAACCGAACAGTATTCACTCACATTCAGTCATTTTAAACGGACTGTATCCTAACATTACTGTTTGATATCTGCTGACGTCAAAAACTCAAAAGCTTCACCAAAAACGCACAACTGATATTCAGTCATCTGAGTCATTTTAAGATGACTGTATCCTAAGATTACTGTTTGATATCTGCCGACGTCAAAAACTCAAAAGCTTCCCCAAAAACGCACAACTGAACAGTATTCACTCACATTCAGTCATTTTAAACGGACTGTATCCTAAGATTACTGTTTGATATCTGCCGACGTCAAAAACTCAAAAGCTTCACCAAAAACGCACAACTGAACAGTATTCACTCATCTGAGTCATTTTAAGCTGACTGTATACTAAGATTACTGTTTGATAACTGCCGACGTCAAAAACTCAAAAGCTTCACCAAAAACGCACAACTGAACAGTATTCAGTCATCTGAGTCATTTTAAGATGACTGTATACTAAGATTACTGTTTGATATCAGCCGACATCAAAAACTCAAAAGCTTCATCAAAAACGCACAACTGAACAGTATTCAGTCATCTGAGTCATTTTAAGATGACTGTATCCTAAGATTACTGTTTGATATCTGCCGACGTCAAAAACTCAAAAGCTTCACCAAAAGCGCACAACCGAACAGTATTCACTCACATTCAGTCATTTTAAACGGACTGTATCCTAACATTACTGTTTGATATCTGCCGACGTCAAAAACTCAAAAGCTTCACCAAAAACGCACAACTGATATTCAGTCATCTGAGTCATTTTAAGATGACTGTATCCTAAGATTACTGTTTGATATCTGCCGACGTCAAAAACTCAAAAGCTTCCCCAAAAACGCACAACTGAACAGTATTCACTCACATTCAG
Source organism: Trachinotus anak (assembly GCF_046630095.1). Classification (NCBI taxonomy): domain Eukaryota; kingdom Metazoa; phylum Chordata; class Actinopteri; order Carangiformes; family Carangidae; genus Trachinotus; species Trachinotus anak. Next base: position 21,784,437 of record NW_027273879.1, on the reverse strand, counting down.
TCATTTTAAGATGACTGTATCCTAAGATTACTGTTTGATATCTGCCGACGTCAAAAACTCAAAAGCTTCACCAAAAACGCACAACTGAACAGTATTCAGTCATCTGAGTAATTTTAAGATGACTGTATACTAAGATTACTGTTTGATATCAGCCGACGTCAAAAACTCAAAAGCTTCACCAAAAACGTACAACTGAACAGTATTCACTCACATTCAGTCATTTTAAGCTGACTGTATACTAAGATTACTGTTTGATATCTGCCGACGTCAAAAACTCAAAAGCTTTACCAAAAACGTACAACTGAACAGTATTCACTCACATTCAGTCATTTTAAGCTGACTGTATACTAAGATTACTGTTTGATATCTGCCGACGTCAAAAACTCAAAAGCTTCACCAAAAACGCACAACTGAACAGTATTCATTCATCTGAGTCATTTTAAGATGACTGTATCCTAAGATTACTGTTTGATATCTGCCGACGTCAAAAACTCAAAAGCTTTACCAAAAACGCACAACTGAACAGTATTCACTCACATTCAGTCATTTTAAGATGACTGTATACTAAGATTACTGTTTGATATCTGCCGACGTCAAAAACTCAAAAGCTTCACCAAAAACGCACAACTGATATTCAGTCATCTGAGTCATTTTAAGATGACTGTATACTAAGATTACTGTTTGATATCTGCCGACGTCAAACACTCAAAAGCTTCACCAAAAACGCACAACTGATATTCAGTCATCTGAGTCATTTTAAGATGACTGTATACTAAGATTACTGTTTGATATCTGCCGACGTCAAAAACTCAAAAGCTTCACCAAAAACGCACAACTGAACAGTATTCACTCATCTGAGTCATTTTAAGATGACTGTATCCTAAGATTACTGTTTGATATCTGCCGACGTCAAAAACTCAAAAGCTTCCCCAAAAACGCACAACCGAACAGTATTCACTCACATTCAGTCATTTTAAACGGACTGTATCCTAACATTACTGTTTGATATCTGCTGACGTCAAAAACTCAAAAGCTTCACCAAAAACGCACAACTGATATTCAGTCATCTGAGTCATTTTAAGATGACTGTATCCTAAGATTACTGTTTGATATCTGCCGACGTCAAAAACTCAAAAGCTTCCCCAAAAACGCACAACTGAACAGTATTCACTCACATTCAGTCATTTTAAACGGACTGTATCCTAAGATTACTGTTTGATATCTGCCGACGTCAAAAACTCAAAAGCTTCACCAAAAACGCACAACTGAACAGTATTCACTCATCTGAGTCATTTTAAGCTGACTGTATACTAAGATTACTGTTTGATAACTGCCGACGTCAAAAACTCAAAAGCTTCACCAAAAACGCACAACTGAACAGTATTCAGTCATCTGAGTCATTTTAAGATGACTGTATACTAAGATTACTGTTTGATATCAGCCGACATCAAAAACTCAAAAGCTTCATCAAAAACGCACAACTGAACAGTATTCAGTCATCTGAGTCATTTTAAGATGACTGTATACTAAGATTACTGTTTGATATCTGCCGACGTCAAAAACTCAAAAGCTTTACCAAAAACGCACAACTGAACAGTATTCACTCACATTCAGTCATTTTAAGATGACTGTATACTAAGATTACTGTTTGATATCTGCCGACGTCAAAAACTCAAAAGCTTCACCAAAAACGCACAACTGATATTAATTCATCTGAGTCATTTTAAGATGACTGTATACTAAGATTACTGTTTGATATCTGCCGACGTCAAAAACTCAAAAGCTTCACCAAAAACGCACAAGTGTTGATTCTGTACAGTATTCACTCATCTGAGTCATTTTAAGATGACTGTATACTAAGATTACTGTTTGATATCTGCCGACGTCAAAAACTCAAAAGCTTCACCAAAAACGTACAACTGAACAGTATTCACTCACATTCAGTCATTTTAAGCTGACTGTATACTAAGATTACTGTTTGATATCTGCCGACGTCAAAAACTCAAAAGCTTTACCAAAAACGTACAACTGAAGAGTATTCACTCACATTCAGTCATTTTAAGCTGACTGTATACTAAGATTATTGTTTGATATCTGCCGACGTCAAAAACTCAAAAGCTTCACCAAAAACGCACAACTGAACAGTATTCATTCATCTGAGTCATTTTGAGATGACTGTATCCTAAGATTACTGTTTGATATCTGCCGACGTCAAAAACTCAAAAGCTTTACCAAAAACGCACAACTGAACAGTATTCACTCACATTCAGTCATTTTAAACGGACTGTATCCTAAGATTACTGTTTGATATCTGCCGACGTCAAAAACTCAAAAGCTTCACCAAAAACGCACAACTGAACAGTATTCACTCATCTGAGTCATTTTAAGCTGACTGTATACTAAGATTACTGTTTGATAACTGCCGACGTCAAAAACTCAAAAGCTTTACCAAAAACGCACAACTGAACAGTATTCACTCACATTCAGTCATTTTAAGATGACTGTATCCTAAGATTACTGTTTGATATCTGCCGACGTCAAAAACTCAAAAGCTTCACCAAAAACGCACAACTGAACAGTATTCACTCATCTGAGTCATTTTAAGATGACTGTATCCTAAGATTACTGTTTGATATCTGCCGACGTCAAAAACTCAAAAGCTTCACCAAAAGCGCACAACCGAACAGTATTCACTCACATTCAGTCATTTTAAACGGACTGTATCCTAACATTACTGTTTGATATCTGCCGACGTCAAAAACTCAAAAGCTTCACCAAAAACGCACAACTGATATTCAGTCATCTGAGTCATTTTAAGATGACTGTATCCTAAGATTACTGTTTGATATCTGCCGACGTCAAAAACTCAAAAGCTTCCCCAAAAACGCACAACTGAACAGTATTCACTCACATTCAGTCATTTTAAGATGACTGTATCCTAAGATTACTGTTTGATATCTGCCGACGTCAAAAACTCAAAAGCTTCACCAAAAACGCACAACTGAACAGTATTCACTCATCTGAGTCATTTTAAGCTGACTGTATACTAAGATTACTGTTTGATAACTGCCGACGTCAAAAACTCAAAAGCTTCACCAAAAACGCACAACTGAACAGTATTCAGTCATCTGAGTCATTTTAAGATGACTGTATACTAAGATTACTGTTTGATATCAGCCGACATCAAAAACTCAAAAGCTTCATCAAAAACGCACAACTGAACAGTATTCAGTCATCTGAGTCATTTTAAGATGACTGTATACTAAGATTACTGTTTGATATCTGCCGACGTCAAAAACTCAAAAGCTTTACCAAAAACGCACAACTGAACAGTATTCACTCACATTCAGTCATTTTAAGATGACTGTATACTAAGATTACTGTTTGATATCTGCCGACGTCAAAAACTCAAAAGCTTCACCAAAAACGCACAACTGATATTAATTCATCTGAGTCATTTTAAGATGACTGTATACTAAGATTACTGTTTGATATCTGCCGACGTCAAAAACTCAAAAGCTTCACCAAAAACGCACAAGTGTTGATTCTGTACAGTATTCACTCATCTGAGTCATTTTAAGATGACTGTATACTAAGATTACTGTTTGATATCTGCCGACGTCAAAAACTCAAAAGCTTTACCAAAAACGTACAACTGAAGAGTATTCACTCACATTCAGTCATTTTAAGCTGACTGTATACTAAGATTATTGTTTGATATCTGCCGACGTCAAAAACTCAAAAGCTTCACCAAAAACGCACAACTGAACAGTATTCATTCATCTGAGTCATTTTGAGATGACTGTATCCTAAGATTACTGTTTGATATCTGCCGACGTCAAAAACTCAAAAGCTTTACCAAAAACGCACAACTGAACAGTATTCACTCACATTCAGTCATTTTAAACGGACTGTATCCTAAGATTACTGTTTGATATCTGCCGACGTCAAAAACTCAAAAGCTTCACCAAAAACGCACAACTGAACAGTATTCACTCATCTGAGTCATTTTAAGCTGACTGTATACTAAGATTACTGTTTGATAACTGCCGACGTCAAAAACTCAAAAGCTTTACCAAAAACGCACAACTGAACAGTATTCACTCACATTCAGTCATTTTAAGATGACTGTATCCTAAGATTACTGTTTGATATCTGCCGACGTCAAAAACTCAAAAGCTTCACCAAAAACGCACAACTGAACAGTATTCACTCATCTGAGTCATTTTAAGATGACTGTATCCTAAGATTACTGTTTGATATCTGCCGACGTCAAAAACTCAAAAGCTTCACCAAAAGCGCACAACCGAACAGTATTCACTCACATTCAGTCATTTTAAACGGACTGTATCCTAACATTACTGTTTGATATCTGCCGACGTCAAAAACTCAAAAGCTTCACCAAAAACGCACAACTGATATTCAGTCATCTGAGTCATTTTAAGATGACTGTATCCTAAGATTACTGTTTGATATCTGCCGACGTCAAAAACTCAAAAGCTTCCCCAAAAACGCACAACTGAACAGTATTCACTCACATTCAGTCATTTTAAGATGACTGTATCCTAAGATTACTGTTTGATATCTGCCGACGTCAAAAACTCAAAAGCTTCACCAAAAACGCACAACTGAACAGTATTCAGTCATCTGAGTAATTTTAAGATGACTGTATACTAAGATTACTGTTTGATATCAGCCGACGTCAAAAACTCAAAAGCTTCACCAAAAACGTACAACTGAACAGTATTCACTCATCTGAGTCATTTTAAGCTAACTGTATACTAAGATTACTGTTTGATATCTGCCGACGTCAAAAACTCAAAAGCTTTACCAAAAACGTACAACTGAACAGTATTCACTCACATTCAGTCATTTTAAGCTGACTGTATACTAAGATTACTGTTTGATATCTGCCGACGTCAAAAACTCAAAAGCTTCACCAAAAACGCACAACTGAACAGTATTCATTCATCTGAGTCATTTTAAGATGACTGTATCCTAAGATTACTGTTTGATATCTGCCGACGTCAAAAACTCAAAAGCTTTACCAAAAACGCACAACTGAACAGTATTCACTCACATTCAGTCATTTTAAGATGACTGTATACTAAGATTACTGTTTGATATCTGCCGACGTCAAAAACTCAAAAGCTTCACCAAAAACGCACAACTGATATTCAGTCATCTGAGTCATTTTAAGATGACTGTATACTAAGATTACTGTTTGATATCTGCCGACGTCAAACACTCAAAAGCTTCACCAAAAACGCACAACTGATATTCAGTCATCTGAGTCATTTTAAGATGACTGTATACTAAGATTACTGTTTGATATCTGCCGACGTCAAAAACTCAAAAGCTTCACCAAAAACGCACAACTGAACAGTATTCACTCATCTGAGTCATTTTAAGATGACTGTATCCTAAGATTACTGTTTGATATCTGCCGACGTCAAAAACTCAAAAGCTTCCCCAAAAACGCACAACCGAACAGTATTCACTCACATTCAGTCATTTTAAACGGACTGTATCCTAACATTACTGTTTGATATCTGCTGACGTCAAAAACTCAAAAGCTTCACCAAAAACGCACAACTGATATTCAGTCATCTGAGTCATTTTAAGATGACTGTATCCTAAGATTACTGTTTGATATCTGCCGACGTCAAAAACTCAAAAGCTTCCCCAAAAACGCACAACTGAACAGTATTCACTCACATTCAGTCATTTTAAGATGACTGTATCCTAAGATTACTGTTTGATATCTGCCGACGTCAAAAACTCAAAAGCTTCACCAAAAACGCACAACTGAACAGTATTCAGTCATCTGAGTCATTTTAAGATGACTGTATACTAAGATTACTGTTTGATATCAGCCGACATCAAAAACTCAAAAGCTTCATCAAAAACGCACAACTGAACAGTATTCAGTCATCTGAGTCATTTTAAGATGACTGTATACTAAGATTACTGTTTGATATCTGCCGACGTCAAAAACTCAAAAGCTTTACCAAAAACGCACAACTGAACAGTATTCACTCACATTCAGTCATTTTAAGATGACTGTATACTAAGATTACTGTTTGATATCTGCCGACGTCAAAAACTCAAAAGCTTCACCAAAAACGCACAACTGATATTAATTCATCTGAGTCATTTTAAGATGACTGTATACTAAGATTACTGTTTGATATCTGCCGACGTCAAAAACTCAAAAGCTTCACCAAAAACGCACAAGTGTTGATTCTGTACAGTATTCACTCATCTGAGTCATTTTAAGATGACTGTATACTAAGATTACTGTTTGATATCTGCCGACGTCAAAAACTCAAAAGCTTCACCAAAAACGTACAACTGAACAGTATTCACTCACATTCAGTCATTTTAAGCTGACTGTATCCTAAGATTACTGTTTGATATCTGCCGACGTCAAAAACTCAAAAGCTTCACCAAAAACGCACAACTGAACAGTATTCAGTCATCTGAGTCATTTTAAGATGACTGTATACTAAGATTACTGTTTGATATCTGCCGACGTCAAAAACTCAAAAGCTTTACCAAAAACGACAAACTGAACAGTATTCAGTCACATTCAGTCATTTTAAGCTGACTGTATACTAAGATTACTGTTTGATATCTGCCGACGTCAAAAACTCAAAAGCTTCACCAAAAACGCACAACTGAACATTATTCACTCATCTGAGTCATTTTAAGATGACTGTATCCTAAGATTACTGTTTGATATCTGCCGACGTCAAAAACTCAAAAGCTTTACCAAAAACGCACAACTGAACAGTATTCACTCACATTCAGTCATTTTAAGATGACTGTATACTAAGATTACTGTTTGATATCTGCCGACGTCAAAAACTCAAAAGCTTTACCAAAAACGTACAACTGAACATTATTCACTCACATTCAGTCATTTTAAGATGACTGTATACTAAGATTACTGTTTGATATCTGCCGACGTCAAAAACTCAAAAGCTTCACCAAAAACGCACAACTGATATTCAGTCATCTGAGTCATTTTAAGATGACTGTATACTAAGATTACTGTTTGATATCTGCCGACGTCAAAAACTCAAAAGCTTCACCAAAAACGCACAACTGAACAGTATTCACTCATCTGAGTCATTTTAAGATGACTGTATCCTAAGATTACTGTTTGATATCTGCCGACGTCAAAAACTCAAAAGCTTCCCCAAAAACGCACAACCGAACAGTATTCACTCACATTCAGTCATTTTAAACGGACTGTATCCTAACATTACTGTTTGATATCAGCCGACATCAAAAACTCAAAAGCTTCATCAAAAACGCACAACTGAACAGTATTCAGTCATCTGAGTCATTTTAAGATGACTGTATACTAAGATTACTGTTTGATATCTGCCGACGTCAAAAATTCAAAAGCTTTACCAAAAACGCACAACTGAACAGTATTCACTCACATTCAGTCATTTTAAGATGACTGTATACTAAGATTACTGTTTGATATCTGCCGACGTCAAAAACTCAAAAGCTTCACCAAAAACGCACAACTGATATTAATTCATCTGAGTCATTTTAAGATGACTGTATACTAAGATTACTGTTTGATATCTGCCGACGTCAAAAACTCAAAAGCTTCACCAAAAACGCACAAGTGTTGATTCTGTACAGTATTCACTCATCTGAGTCATTTTAAGATGACTGTATACTAAGATTACTGTTTGATATCTGCCGACGTCAAAAACTCAAAAGCTTCACCAAAAACGTACAACTGAACAGTATTCACTCACATTCAGTCATTTTAAGCTGACTGTATACTAAGATTACTGTTTGATATCTGCCGACGTCAAAAACTCAAAAGCTTTACCAAAAACGTACAACTGAAGAGTATTCACTCACATTCAGTCATTTTAAGCTGACTGTATACTAAGATTATTGTTTGATATCTGCCGACGTCAAAAACTCAAAAGCTTCACCAAAAACGCACAACTGAACAGTATTCATTCATCTGAGTCATTTTGAGATGACTGTATCCTAAGATTACTGTTTGATATCTGCCGACGTCAAAAACTCAAAAGCTTTACCAAAAACGCACAACTGAACAGTATTCACTCACATTCAGTCATTTTAAACGGACTGTATCCTAAGATTACTGTTTGATATCTGCCGACGTCAAAAACTCAAAAGCTTCACCAAAAACGCACAACTGAACAGTATTCACTCATCTGAGTCATTTTAAGCTGACTGTATACTAAGATTACTGTTTGATAACTGCCGACGTCAAAAACTCAAAAGCTTCACCAAAAACGCAAAACCGAACACTATTCACTCACATTCAGTCATTTTAAGATGACTGTATCCTAAGATTACTGTTTGATATCTGCCGACGTCAAAAAACTCAAAAGCTTCACCAAAAACGCACAACTGAACAGTATTCAGTCATCTGAGTCATTTTAAGCTGACTGTATACTAAGATTACTGTTTGATATCTGCCGACGTCAAAAACTCAAAAGCTTCACCAAAAACGCACAACTGAACAGTATTCACTCACATTCAGTCATTTTAAACGGACTGTTTCCTAAGATTACTGTTTGATAACTGCCGACGTCAAAAACTCAAAAGCTTCACCAAAAACGCAAAACCGAACACTATTCACTCACATTCAGTCATTTTAAGATGACTGTATACTAAGATTACTGTTTGATATCTGCCGACGTCAAACACTCAAAAGCTTCACCAAAAACGCACAACTGATATTCAGTCATCTGAGTCATTTTAAGATGACTGTATACTAAGATTACTGTTTGATATCTGCCGACGTCAAAAACTCAAAAGCTTCACCAAAAACGCACAACTGAACAGTATTCACTCATCTGAGTCATTTTAAGATGACTGTATCCTAAGATTACTGTTTGATATCTGCCGACGTCAAAAACTCAAAAGCTTCCCCAAAAACGCACAACCGAACAGTATTCACTCACATTCAGTCATTTTAAACGGACTGTATCCTAACATTACTGTTTGATATCTGCTGACGTCAAAAACTCAAAAGCTTCACCAAAAACGCACAACTGATATTCAGTCATCTGAGTCATTTTAAGATGACTGTATCCTAAGATTACTGTTTGATATCTGCCGACGTCAAAAACTCAAAAGCTTCCCCAAAAACGCACAACTGAACAGTATTCACTCACATTCAGTCATTTTAAACGGACTGTATCCTAAGATTACTGTTTGATATCTGCCGACGTCAAAAACTCAAAAGCTTCACCAAAAACGCACAACTGAACAGTATTCACTCATCTGAGTCATTTTAAGCTGACTGTATACTAAGATTACTGTTTGATAACTGCCGACGTCAAAAACTCAAAAGCTTCACCAAAAACGCACAACTGAACAGTATTCAGTCATCTGAGTCATTTTAAGATGACTGTATACTAAGATTACTGTTTGATATCAGCCGACATCAAAAACTCAAAAGCTTCATCAAAAACGCACAACTGAACAGTATTCAGTCATCTGAGTCATTTTAAGATGACTGTATACTAAGATTACTGTTTGATATCTGCCGACGTCAAAAACTCAAAAGCTTTACCAAAAACGCACAACTGAACAGTATTCACTCACATTCAGTCATTTTAAGATGACTGTATACTAAGATTACTGTTTGATATCTGCCGACGTCAAAAACTCAAAAGCTTCACCAAAAACGCACAACTGATATTAATTCATCTGAGTCATTTTAAGATGACTGTATACTAAGATTACTGTTTGATATCTGCCGACGTCAAAAACTCAAAAGCTTCACCAAAAACGCACAAGTGTTGATTCTGTACAGTATTCACTCATCTGAGTCATTTTAAGATGACTGTATACTAAGATTACTGTTTGATATCTGCCGACGTCAAAAACTCAAAAGCTTCACCAAAAACGTACAACTGAACAGTATTCACTCACATTCAGTCATTTTAAGCTGACTGTATACTAAGATTACTGTTTGATATCTGCCGACGTCAAAAACTCAAAAGCTTTACCAAAAACGTACAACTGAAGAGTATTCACTCACATTCAGTCATTTTAAGCTGACTGTATACTAAGATTATTGTTTGATATCTGCCGACGTCAAAAACTCAAAAGCTTCACCAAAAACGCACAACTGAACAGTATTCATTCATCTGAGTCATTTTGAGATGACTGTATCCTAAGATTACTGTTTGATATCTGCCGACGTCAAAAACTCAAAAGCTTTACCAAAAACGCACAACTGAACAGTATTCACTCACATTCAGTCATTTTAAACGGACTGTATCCTAAGATTACTGTTTGATATCTGCCGACGTCAAAAACTCAAAAGCTTCACCAAAAACGCACAACTGAACAGTATTCACTCATCTGAGTCATTTTAAGCTGACTGTATACTAAGATTACTGTTTGATAACTGCCGACGTCAAAAACTCAAAAGCTTTACCAAAAACGCACAACTGAACAGTATTCACTCACATTCAGTCATTTTAAGATGACTGTATCCTAAGATTACTGTTTGATATCTGCCGACGTCAAAAACTCAAAAGCTTCACCAAAAACGCACAACTGAACAGTATTCACTCATCTGAGTCATTTTAAGATGACTGTATCCTAAGATTACTGTTTGATATCTGCCGACGTCAAAAACTCAAAAGCTTCACCAAAAGCGCACAACCGAACAGTATTCACTCACATTCAGTCATTTTAAACGGACTGTATCCTAACATTACTGTTTGATATCTGCCGACGTCAAAAACTCAAAAGCTTCACCAAAAACGCACAACTGATATTCAGTCATCTGAGTCATTTTAAGATGACTGTATCCTAAGATTACTGTTTGATATCTGCCGACGTCAAAAACTCAAAAGCTTCCCCAAAAACGCACAACTGAACAGTATTCACTCACATTCAGTCATTTTAAGATGACTGTATCCTAAGATTACTGTTTGATATCTGCCGACGTCAAAAACTCAAAAGCTTCACCAAAAACGCACAACTGAACAGTATTCAGTCATCTGAGTAATTTTAAGATGACTGTATACTAAGATTACTGTTTGATATCAGCCGACGTCAAAAACTCAAAAGCTTCACCAAAAACGTACAACTGAACAGTATTCACTCATCTGAGTCATTTTAAGCTAACTGTATACTAAGATTACTGTTTGATATCTGCCGACGTCAAAAACTCAAAAGCTTTACCAAAAACGTACAACTGAACAGTATTCACTCACATTCAGTCATTTTAAGCTGACTGTATACTAAGATTACTGTTTGATATCTGCCGACGTCAAAAACTCAAAAGCTTCACCAAAAACGCACAACTGAACAGTATTCATTCATCTGAGTCATTTTAAGATGACTGTATCCTAAGATTACTGTTTGATATCTGCCGACGTCAAAAACTCAAAAGCTTTACCAAAAACGCACAACTGAACAGTATTCACTCACATTCAGTCATTTTAAGATGACTGTATACTAAGATTACTGTTTGATATCTGCCGACGTCAAAAACTCAAAAGCTTCACCAAAAACGCACAACTGATATTCAGTCATCTGAGTCATTTTAAGATGACTGTATACTAAGATTACTGTTTGATATCTGCCGACGTCAAACACTCAAAAGCTTCACCAAAAACGCACAACTGATATTCAGTCATCTGAGTCATTTTAAGATGACTGTATACTAAGATTACTGTTTGATATCTGCCGACGTCAAAAACTCAAAAGCTTCACCAAAAACGCACAACTGAACAGTATTCACTCATCTGAGTCATTTTAAGATGACTGTATCCTAAGATTACTGTTTGATATCTGCCGACGTCAAAAACTCAAAAGCTTCCCCAAAAACGCACAACCGAACAGTATTCACTCACATTCAGTCATTTTAAACGGACTGTATCCAAACATTACTGTTTGATATCTGCTGACGTCAAAAACTCAAAAGCTTCACCAAAAACGCACAACTGATATTCAGTCATCTGAGTCATTTTAAGATGACTGTATCCTAAGATTACTGTTTGATATCTGCCGACGTCAAAAACTCAAAAGCTTCCCCAAAAACGCACAACTGAACAGTATTCACTCACATTCAGTCATTTTAAGATGACTGTATCCTAAGATTACTGTTTGATATCTGCCGACGTCAAAAACTCAAAAGCTTCACCAAAAACGCACAACTGAACAGTATTCAGTCATCTGAGTCATTTTAAGATGACTGTATACTAAGATTACTGTTTGATATCAGCCGACATCAAAAACTCAAAAGCTTCATCAAAAACGCACAACTGAACAGTATTCAGTCATCTGAGTCATTTTAAGATGACTGTATACTAAGATTACTGTTTGATATCTGCCGACGTCAAAAACTCAAAAGCTTTACCAAAAACGCACAACTGAACAGTATTCACTCACATTCAGTCATTTTAAGATGACTGTATACTAAGATTACTGTTTGATATCTGCCGACGTCAAAAACTCAAAAGCTTCACCAAAAACGCACAACTGATATTAATTCATCTGAGTCATTTTAAGATGACTGTATACTAAGATTACTGTTTGATATCTGCCGACGTCAAAAACTCAAAAGCTTCACCAAAAACGCACAAGTGTTGATTCTGTACAGTATTCACTCATCTGAGTCATTTTAAGATGACTGTATACTAAGATTACTGTTTGATATCTGCCGACGTCAAAAACTCAAAAGCTTCACCAAAAACGTACAACTGAACAGTATTCACTCACATTCAGTCATTTTAAGCTGACTGTATCCTAAGATTACTGTTTGATATCTGCCGACGTCAAAAACTCAAAAGCTTCACCAAAAACGCACAACTGAACAGTATTCAGTCATCTGAGTCATTTTAAGATGACTGTATACTAAGATTACTGTTTGATATCTGCCGACGTCAAAAACTCAAAAGCTTTACCAAAAACGACAAACTGAACAGTATTCAGTCACATTCAGTCATTTTAAGCTGACTGTATACTAAGATTACTGTTTGATATCTGCCGACGTCAAAAACTCAAAAGCTTCACCAAAAACGCACAACTGAACATTATTCACTCATCTGAGTCATTTTAAGATGACTGTATCCTAAGATTACTGTTTGATATCTGCCGACGTCAAAAACTCAAAAGCTTTACCAAAAACGCACAACTGAACAGTATTCACTCACATTCAGTCATTTTAAGATGACTGTATACTAAGATTACTGTTTGATATCTGCCGACGTCAAAAACTCAAAAGCTTTACCAAAAACGTACAACTGAACATTATTCACTCACATTCAGTCATTTTAAGATGACTGTATACTAAGATTACTGTTTGATATCTGCCGACGTCAAAAACTCAAAAGCTTCACCAAAAACGCACAACTGATATTCAGTCATCTGAGTCATTTTAAGATGACTGTATACTAAGATTACTGTTTGATATCTGCCGACGTCAAAAACTCAAAAGCTTCACCAAAAACGCACAACTGAACAGTATTCACTCATCTGAGTCATTTTAAGATGACTGTATCCTAAGATTACTGTTTGATATCTGCCGACGTCAAAAACTCAAAAGCTTCCCCAAAAACGCACAACCGAACAGTATTCACTCACATTCAGTCATTTTAAACGGACTGTATCCTAACATTACTGTTTGATATCAGCCGACATCAAAAACTCAAAAGCTTCATCAAAAACGCACAACTGAACAGTATTCAGTCATCTGAGTCATTTTAAGATGACTGTATACTAAGATTACTGTTTGATATCTGCCGACGTCAAAAATTCAAAAGCTTTACCAAAAACGCACAACTGAACAGTATTCACTCACATTCAGTCATTATAAGATGACTGTATACTAAGATTACTGTTTGATATCTGCCGACGTCAAAAACTCAAAAGCTTCACCAAAAACGCACAACTGATATTAATTCATCTGAGTCATTTTAAGATGACTGTATACTAAGATTACTGTTTGATATCTGCCGACGTCAAAAACTCAAAAGCTTCACCAAAAACGCACAAGTGTTGATTCTGTACAGTATTCACTCATCTGAGTCATTTTAAGATGACTGTATACTAAGATTACTGTTTGATATCTGCCGACGTCAAAAACTCAAAAGCTTCACCAAAAACGTACAACTGAACAGTATTCACTCACATTCAGTCATTTTAAGCTGACTGTATACTAAGATTACTGTTTGATATCTGCCGACGTCAAAAACTCAAAAGCTTCACCAAAAACGTACAACTGAAGAGTATTCACTCACATTCAGTCATTTTAAGATGACTGTATCCTAAGATTACTGTTTGATATCTGCCGACGTCAAAAAACTCAAAAGCTTCACCAAAAACGCACAACTGAACAGTATTCAGTCATCTGAGTCATTTTAAGCTGACTGTATACTAAGATTACTGTTTGATATCTGCCGACGTCAAAAACTCAAAAGCTTCACCAAAAACGCACAACTGAACAGTATTCACTCACATTCAGTCATTTTAAACGGACTGTTTCCTAAGATTACTGTTTGATAACTGCCGACGTCAAAAACTCAAAAGCTTCACCAAAAACGCAAAACCGAACACTATTCACTCACATTCAGTCATTTTAAGCTGACTGTATCCTAAGATTACTGTTTGATGTCTGCCGACGTCAAAAACTCAAAAGCTTCACCATAAACGCACAACTGAACAGTATTCAGTCATCTGAGTCATTTTAAGATGACTGTATACTAAGATTACTGTTTGATATCTGCCGACGTCAAAAACTCAAAAGCTTTACCAAAAACGCACAACTGAACAGTATTCAGTCATCTGAGTCATTTTAAGATGACTGTATACTAAGATTACTGTTTGATATCTGCCGACGTCAAAACTCAAAAGCTTCACCAAAAACGCAAAACCGAACACTATTCACTCACATTCAGTCATTTTAAACGGACTGTATCCTAACATTACTGTTTGATATCTGCCGACGTCAAAAACTCAAAAGCTTTACCAAAAACGCACAACTGAACAGTATTCACTCACATTCAGTCATTTTAAGATGACTGTATCCTAAGATTACTGTTTGATATCTGCCGACGTCAAAAACTCAAAAGCTTCACCAAAAACGCACAACTGATATTCAGTCATCTGAGTCATTTTAAGATGACTGTATCCTAAGATTACTGTTTGATATCTGCCGACGTCAAAAACTCAAAAGCTTCACCAAAAACGCACAACTGATATTCAGTCACATTCAGTCATTTTAAGATGACCGTATACTAAGATTACTGTTTGATATCTGCCGACGTCAAACACTCAAAAGCTTCACCAAAAACGCACAACTGATATTCAGTCATCTGAGTCATTTTAAGATGACTGTATACTAAGATTACTGTTTGATATCTGCCGACGTCAAAAACTCAAAAGCTTCACCAAAAACGCACAACTGAACAGTATTCACTCACATTCAGTCATTTTAAACGGACTGTTTCCTAAGATTACTGTTTGATAACTGCCGACGTCAAAAACTCAAAAGCTTCACCAAAAACGCAAAACCGAACACTATTCACTCACATTCAGTCATTTTAAGCTGACTGTATCCTAAGATTACTGTTTGATGTCTGCCGACGTCAAAAACTCAAAAGCTTCACCATAAACGCACAACTGAACAGTATTCAGTCATCTGAGTCATTTTAAGATGACTGTATACTAAGATTACTGTTTGATATCTGCCGACGTCAAAACTCAAAAGCTTCACCAAAAACGCAAAACCGAACACTATTCACTCACATTCAGTCATTTTAAACGGACTGTATCCTAACATTACTGTTTGATATCTGCCGACGTCAAAAACTCAAAAGCTTTACCAAAAACGCACAACTGAACAGTATTCACTCACATTCAGTCATTTTAAGATGACTGTATCCTAAGATTACTGTTTGATATCTGCCGACGTCAAAAACTCAAAAGCTTCCCCAAAAACGCACAACTGAACAGTATTCAGTCATCTGAGTCATTTTAAGATGACTGTATACTAAGATTACTGTTTGATATCTGCCGACGTCAAAAACTCAAAAGCTTTACCAAAAACGCACAACTGAACAGTATTCAGTCATCTGAGTCATTTTAAGATGACTGTATACTAAGATTACTGTTTGATATCTGCCGACGTCAAAAACTCAAAAGCTTCACCAAAAACGCACAACTGATATTCAGTCATCTGAGTCATTTTAAGATGACTGTATACTAAGATTACTGTTTGATATCTGCCGACGTCAAACACTCAAAAGCTTCACCAAAAACGCACAACTGATATTCAGTCATCTGAGTCATTTTAAGATGACTGTATACTAAGATTACTGTTTGATATCTGCCGACGTCAAAAACTCAAAAGCTTCACCAAAAACGCACAACTGAACAGTATTCACTCATCTGAGTCATTTTAAGATGACTGTATCCTAAGATTACTGTTTGATATCTGCCGACGTCAAAAACTCAAAAGCTTCCCCAAAAACGCACAACCGAACAGTATTCACTCACATTCAGTCATTTTAAACGGACTGTATCCTAACATTACTGTTTGATATCAGCCGACATCAAAAACTCAAAAGCTTCATCAAAAACGCACAACTGAACAGTATTCAGTCATCTGAGTCATTTTAAGATGACTGTATACTAAGATTACTGTTTGATATCTGCCGACGTCAAAAATTCAAAAGCTTTACCAAAAACGCACAACTGAACAGTATTCACTCACATTCAGTCATTTTAAGATGACTGTATACTAAGATTACTGTTTGATATCTGCCGACGTCAAAAACTCAAAAGCTTCACCAAAAACGCACAACTGATATTAATTCATCTGAGTCATTTTAAGATGACTGTATACTAAGATTACTGTTTGATATCTGCCGACGTCAAAAACTCAAAAGCTTCACCAAAAACGCACAAGTGTTGATTCTGTACAGTATTCACTCATCTGAGTCATTTTAAGATGACTGTATCCTAAGATTACTGTTTGATATCTGCCGACGTCAAAAACTCAAAAGCTTCACCAAAAACGCACAAGTGTTGATTCTGTACAGTATTCACTCATCTGAGTCATTTTAAGATGACTGTATACAAAGATTACTGTTTGATATCTGCCGACGTCAAAAACTCAAAAGCTTCACCAAAAACGCACAACTGAACACTATTCACTCATATTCAGTCATTTTAAGCTGACTGTATCCTAATATTACTGTTTGATATCTGCCGACGTCAAAAACTCAAAAGCTTCACCAAAAACGCACAACTGATATTCAGTCATCTGAGTCATTTTAAGATGACTGTATCCTAAGATTACTGTTTGATATCTGCCGACGTCAAAAACTCAAAAGCTTCCCCAAAAACGCACAACTGAACAGTATTCACTCACATTCAGTCATTTTAAACGGACTGTATCCTAAGATTACTGTTTGATATCTGCCGACGTCAAAAACTCAAAAGCTTCACCAAAAACGCACAACTGAACAGTATTCACTCATCTGAGTCATTTTAAGATGACTGTATCCTAAGATTACTGTTTGATATCTGCCGACGTCAAAAACTCAAAAGCTTTACCAAAAACGCACAACTGAACAGTATTCACTCACATTCAGTCATTTTTAGATGACTGTATCCTAAGATTACTGTTTGATATCTGCCGACGTCAAAAACTCAAAAGCTTCACCAAAAACGCACAACTGAACAGTATTCACTCACATTCAGTCATTTTAAGATGACTGTATCCTAAGATTACTGTTTGATATCTGCCGACGTCAAAAACTCAAAAGCTTCACCAAAAACGCACAACTGATATTAAGTCATCTGAGTCATTTTAAGATGACTGTATACTAAGATTACTGTTTGATATCTGCCGACGTCAAAAACTCAAAAGCTTCACCAAAAACGCACAAGTGTTGATTCTGTACAGTATTCACTCATCTGAGTCATTTTAAGATGACTGTATACTAAGATTACTGTTTGATATCTGCCGACGTCAAAAACTCAAAAGCTTCACCAAAAACGCACAACTGAACAGTATTCACTCACATTCAGTCATTTTAAACGGACTGTATCCTAAGATTACTGTTTGATATCTGCCGACGTCAAAAACTCAAAAGCTTCACCAAAAACGCACAACTGAACAGTATTCACTCATCTGAGTCATTTTAAGATGACTGTATCCTAAGATTACTGTTTGATATCTGCCGACGTCAAAAACTCAAAAGCTTTACCAAAAACGCACAACCGAACAGTATTCACTCACATTCAGTCATTTTTAGATGACTGTATCCTAAGATTACTGTTTGATTCTGCCGACGTCAAAAACTCAAAAGCTTCACCAAAAACGCACAACCGAACAGTATTCACTCACATTCAGTCATTTTAAGATGACTGTATCCTAAGATTACTGTTTGATATCTGCCGACGTCAAAAACTCAAAAGCTTCACCAAAAACGCACAACTGAACAGTATTCAGTCATCTGAGTCATTTTAAGATGACTGTATCCTAAGATTACTGTTTGATATCTGCCGACGTCAAAAACTCAAAAGCTTTACCAAAAACGACAAACTGAACAGCATTCACTCACATTCAGTCATTTTAAGATGACTGTATACTAAGATTACTGTTTGATATCTGCCGACGTCAAAAACTCAAAAGCTTTACCAAAAACGCACAACTGAACAGTATTCACTCACATTCAGTCATTTTAAGATGACTGTATCCTAAGATTACTGTTTGATATCTGCCGACGTCAAAAACTCAAAAGCTTCACCAAAAACGCACAACTGAACAGTATTCACTCATCTGAGTCATTTTAAGATGACTGTATCCTAAGATTACTGTTTGATATCTGCCGACGTCAAAAACTCAAAAGCTTCACCAAAAACGCACAACCGAACAGTATTCACTCACATTCAGTCATTTTAAGATGACTGTATCCTAAGATTACTGTTTGATATCTGCCGACGTCAAAAACTCAAAAGCTTCACCAAAAACGCACAACTGATATTAAGTCATCTGAGTCATTTTGAGATGACTGTATACTAAGATTACTGTTTGATATCTGCCGACGTCAAAAACTCAAAAGCTTCACCAAAAACGCACAAGTGTTGATTCTGTACAGTATTCACTCATCTGAGTCATTTTAAGATGACTGTATACTAAGATTACTGTTTGATATCTGCCGACGTCAAAAACTCAAAAGCTTCACCAAAAACGCACAACCGAACAGTATTCACTCACATTCAGTCATTTTAAACGGACTGTATCCTAACATTACTGTTTGATATCTGCCGACGTCAAAAACTCAAAAGCTTCACCAAAAACGCACAACTGAACAGTATTCACTCATCTGAGTCATTTTAAGATGACTGTATCCTAAGATTACTGTTTGATATCTGCCGACGTCAAAAACTCAAAAGCTTCACCAAAAACGTACAACTGAACAGTATTCACTCACATTCAGTCATTTTTAGATGACTGTATCCTAAGATTACTGTTTGATATCTGCCGACGTCAAAAACTCAAAAGCTTCACCAAAAACGCACAACCGAACAGTATTCACTCACATTCAGTCATTTTAAACGGACTGTATCCTAAGATTACTGTTTGATATCTGCCGACGTCAAAAACTCAAAAGCTTCACCAAAAACGCACAACTGAACAGTATTCACTCATCTGAGTCATTTTAAGCTGACTGTATACTAAGATTACTGTTTGATAACTGCCGACGTCAAAAACTCAAAAGCTTCACCAAAAACGCAAAACCGAACACTATTCACTCACATTCAGTCATTTTAAGATGACTGTATCCTAAGATTACTGTTTGATATCTGCCGACGTCAAAAAACTCAAAAGCTTCACCAAAAACGCACAACTGAACAGTATTCAGTCATCTGAGTCATTTTAAGCTGACTGTATACTAAGATTACTGTTTGATATCTGCCGACGTCAAAAACTCAAAAGCTTTACCAAAAACGACAAACTGAACAGCATTCACTCACATTCAGTCATTTTAAGATGACTGTATACTAAGATTACTGTTTGATATCTGCCGACGTCAAAAACTCAAAAGCTTTACCAAAAACGCACAACTGAACAGTATTCACTCACATTCAGTCATTTTAAGATGACTGTATCCTAAGATTACTGTTTGATATCTGCCGACGTCAAAAACTCAAAAGCTTCACCAAAAACGCACAACTGAACAGTATTCACTCATCTGAGTCATTTTAAGATGACTGTATCCTAAGATTACTGTTTGATATCTGCCGACGTCAAAAACTCAAAAGCTTCACCAAAAACGCACAACCGAACAGTATTCACTCACATTCAGTCATTTTAAGATGACTGTATCCTAAGATTACTGTTTGATATCTGCCGACGTCAAAAACTCAAAAGCTTCACCAAAAACGCACAACTGATATTAAGTCATCTGAGTCATTTTGAGATGACTGTATACTAAGATTACTGTTTGATATCTGCCGACGTCAAAAACTCAAAAGCTTCACCAAAAACGCACAAGTGTTGATTCTGTACAGTATTCACTCATCTGAGTCATTTTAAGATGACTGTATACTAAGATTACTGTTTGATATCTGCCGACGTCAAAAACTCAAAAGCTTCACCAAAAACGCACAACCGAACAGTATTCACTCACATTCAGTCATTTTAAACGGACTGTATCCTAACATTACTGTTTGATATCTGCCGACGTCAAAAACTCAAAAGCTTCACCAAAAACGCACAACTGAACAGTATTCACTCATCTGAGTCATTTTAAGATGACTGTATACTAAGATTACTGTTTGATATCTGCCGACGTCAAAAACTCAAAAGCTTTACCAAAAACGCACAAGTGTTGATTCTGTACAGTATTCACTCATCTGAGTCATTTTAAGATGACTGTATACTAAGATTACTGTTTGATATCTGCCGACGTCAAAAACTCAAAAGCTTCACCAAAAACGTACAACTGAACAGTATTCACTCACATTCAGTCATTTTAAGCTGACTGTATACTAAGATTACTGTTTGATATCTGCAGACGTCAAAAACTCAAAAGCTTTACCAAAAACGTACAACTGAAGAGTATTCACTCACATTCAGTCATTTTAAGCTGACTGTATACTAAGATTATTGTTTGATATCTGCCGACGTCAAAAACTCAAAAGCTTCACCAAAAACGCACAACTGAACAGTATTCATTCATCTGAGTCATTTTAAGATGACTGTATCCTAAGATTACTGTTTGATATCTGCCGACGTCAAAAACTCAAAAGCTTTACCAAAAACGCACAACTGAACAGTATTCACTCACATTCAGTCATTTTAAACGGACTGTATCCTAAGATTACTGTTTGATATCTGCCGACGTCAAAAACTCAAAAGCTTCACCAAAAACGCACAACTGAACAGTATTCACTCATCTGAGTCATTTTAAGCTGACTGTATACTAAGATTACTGTTTGATAACTGCCGACGTCAAAAACTCAAAAGCTTCACCAAAAACGCAAAACCGAACACTATTCACTCACATTCAGTCATTTTAAGATGACTGTATCCTAAGATTACTGTTTGATATCTGCCGACGTCAAAAAACTCAAAAGCTTCACCAAAAACGCACAACTGAACAGTATTCACTCACATTCAGTCATTTTAAACGGACTGTTTCCTAAGATTACTGTTTGATAACTGCCGACGTCAAAAACTCAAAAGCTTCACCAAAAACGCAAAACCGAACACTATTCACTCACATTCAGTCATTTTAAGCTGACTGTATCCTAAGATTACTGTTTGATGTCTGCCGACGTCAAAAACTCAAAAGCTTCACCATAAACGCACAACTGAACAGTATTCACTCATCTGAGTCATTTTAAGATGACTGTATACTAAGATTACTGTTTGATATCTGCCGACGTCAAAAACTCAAAAGCTTTACCAAAAACGCACAACTGAACAGTATTCAGTCATCTGAGTCATTTTAAGATGACTGTATACTAAGATTACTGTTTGATATCTGCCGACGTCAAAACTCAAAAGCTTCACCAAAAACGCACAACTGAACAGTATTCACTCACATTCAGTCATTTTAAACGGACTGTATCCTAACATTACTGTTTGATATCTGCCGACGTCAAAAACTCAAAAGCTTTACCAAAAACGCACAACTGAACAGTATTCACTCACATTCAGTCATTTTAAGATGACTGTATCCTAAGATTACTGTTTGATATCTGCCGACGTCAAAAACTCAAAAGCTTCACCAAAAACGCACAACTGATATTCAGTCATCTGAGTCATTTTAAGATGACTGTATCCTAAGATTACTGTTTGATATCTGCCGACGTCAAAAACTCAAAAGCTTCCCCAAAAACGCACAACTGAACAGTATTCAGTCATCTGAGTCATTTTAAGATGACTGTATACTAAGATTACTGTTTGATATCTGCCGACGTCAAAAACTCAAAAGCTTTACCAAAAACGCACAACTGAACAGTATTCAGTCATCTGAGTCATTTTAAGATGACTGTATACTAAGATTACTGTTTGATATCTGCCGACGTCAAAAACTCAAAAGCTTCACCAAAAACGCACAACTGATATTCAGTCATCTGAGTCATTTTAAGATGACTGTATACTAAGATTACTGTTTGATATCTGCCGACGTCAAACACTCAAAAGCTTCACCAAAAACGCACAACTGATATTCAGTCATCTGAGTCATTTTAAGATGACTGTATACTAAGATTACTGTTTGATATCTGCCGACGTCAAAAACTCAAAAGCTTCACCAAAAACGCACAACTGAACAGTATTCACTCATCTGAGTCATTTTAAGATGACTGTATCCTAAGATTACTGTTTGATATCTGCCGACGTCAAAAACTCAAAAGCTTCCCCAAAAACGCACAACCGAACAGTATTCACTCACATTCAGTCATTTTAAACGGACTGTATCCAAACATTACTGTTTGATATCTGCTGACGTCAAAAACTCAAAAGCTTCACCAAAAACGCACAACTGATATTCAGTCATCTGAGTCATTTTAAGATGACTGTATCCTAAGATTACTGTTTGATATCTGCCGACGTCAAAAACTCAAAAGCTTCCCCAAAAACGCACAACTGAACAGTATTCACTCACATTCAGTCATTTTAAGATGACTGTATCCTAAGATTACTGTTTGATATCTGCCGACGTCAAAAACTCAAAAGCTTCACCAAAAACGCACAACTGAACAGTATTCAGTCATCTGAGTCATTTTAAGATGACTGTATACTAAGATTACTGTTTGATATCAGCCGACATCAAAAACTCAAAAGCTTCATCAAAAACGCACAACTGAACAGTATTCAGTCATCTGAGTCATTTTAAGATGACTGTATACTAAGATTACTGTTTGATATCTGCCGACGTCAAAAACTCAAAAGCTTTACCAAAAACGCACAACTGAACAGTATTCACTCACATTCAGTCATTTTAAGATGACTGTATACTAAGATTACTGTTTGATATCTGCCGACGTCAAAAACTCAAAAGCTTCACCAAAAACGCACAACTGATATTAATTCATCTGAGTCATTTTAAGATGACTGTATACTAAGATTACTGTTTGATATCTGCCGACGTCAAAAACTCAAAAGCTTCACCAAAAACGCACAAGTGTTGATTCTGTACAGTATTCACTCATCTGAGTCATTTTAAGATGACTGTATACTAAGATTACTGTTTGATATCTGCCGACGTCAAAAACTCAAAAGCTTCACCAAAAACGTACAACTGAACAGTATTCACTCACATTCAGTCATTTTAAGCTGACTGTATCCTAAGATTACTGTTTGATATCTGCCGACGTCAAAAACTCAAAAGCTTCACCAAAAACGCACAACTGAACAGTATTCAGTCATCTGAGTCATTTTAAGATGACTGTATACTAAGATTACTGTTTGATATCTGCCGACGTCAAAAACTCAAAAGCTTTACCAAAAACGACAAACTGAACAGTATTCAGTCACATTCAGTCATTTTAAGCTGACTGTATACTAAGATTACTGTTTGATATCTGCCGACGTCAAAAACTCAAAAGCTTCACCAAAAACGCACAACTGAACATTATTCACTCATCTGAGTCATTTTAAGATGACTGTATCCTAAGATTACTGTTTGATATCTGCCGACGTCAAAAACTCAAAAGCTTTACCAAAAACGCACAACTGAACAGTATTCACTCACATTCAGTCATTTTAAGATGACTGTATACTAAGATTACTGTTTGATATCTGCCGACGTCAAAAACTCAAAAGCTTTACCAAAAACGTACAACTGAACATTATTCACTCACATTCAGTCATTTTAAGATGACTGTATACTAAGATTACTGTTTGATATCTGCCGACGTCAAAAACTCAAAAGCTTCACCAAAAACGCACAACTGATATTCAGTCATCTGAGTCATTTTAAGATGACTGTATACTAAGATTACTGTTTGATATCTGCCGACGTCAAAAACTCAAAAGCTTCACCAAAAACGCACAACTGAACAGTATTCACTCATCTGAGTCATTTTAAGATGACTGTATCCTAAGATTACTGTTTGATATCTGCCGACGTCAAAAACTCAAAAGCTTCCCCAAAAACGCACAACCGAACAGTATTCACTCACATTCAGTCATTTTAAACGGACTGTATCCTAACATTACTGTTTGATATCAGCCGACATCAAAAACTCAAAAGCTTCATCAAAAACGCACAACTGAACAGTATTCAGTCATCTGAGTCATTTTAAGATGACTGTATACTAAGATTACTGTTTGATATCTGCCGACGTCAAAAATTCAAAAGCTTTACCAAAAACGCACAACTGAACAGTATTCACTCACATTCAGTCATTTTAAGATGACTGTATACTAAGATTACTGTTTGATATCTGCCGACGTCAAAAACTCAAAAGCTTCACCAAAAACGCACAACTGATATTAATTCATCTGAGTCATTTTAAGATGACTGTATACTAAGATTACTGTTTGATATCTGCCGACGTCAAAAACTCAAAAGCTTCACCAAAAACGCACAAGTGTTGATTCTGTACAGTATTCACTCATCTGAGTCATTTTAAGATGACTGTATACTAAGATTACTGTTTGATATCTGCCGACGTCAAAAACTCAAAAGCTTCACCAAAAACGTACAACTGAACAGTATTCACTCACATTCAGTCATTTTAAGCTGACTGTATACTAAGATTACTGTTTGATATCTGCCGACGTCAAAAACTCAAAAGCTTTACCAAAAACGTACAACTGAAGAGTATTCACTCACATTCAGTCATTTTAAGCTGACTGTATACTAAGATTATTGTTTGATATCTGCCGACGTCAAAAACTCAAAAGCTTCACCAAAAACGCACAACTGAACAGTATTCATTCATCTGAGTCATTTTGAGATGACTGTATCCTAAGATTACTGTTTGATATCTGCCGACGTCAAAAACTCAAAAGCTTTACCAAAAACGCACAACTGAACAGTATTCACTCACATTCAGTCATTTTAAACGGACTGTATCCTAAGATTACTGTTTGATATCTGCCGACGTCAAAAACTCAAAAGCTTCACCAAAAACGCACAACTGAACAGTATTCACTCATCTGAGTCATTTTAAGCTGACTGTATACTAAGATTACTGTTTGATAACTGCCGACGTCAAAAACTCAAAAGCTTCACCAAAAACGCAAAACCGAACACTATTCACTCACATTCAGTCATTTTAAGATGACTGTATCCTAAGATTACTGTTTGATATCTGCCGACGTCAAAAAACTCAAAAGCTTCACCAAAAACGCACAACTGAACAGTATTCAGTCATCTGAGTCATTTTAAGCTGACTGTATACTAAGATTACTGTTTGATATCTGCCGACGTCAAAAACTCAAAAGCTTCACCAAAAACGCACAACTGAACAGTATTCACTCACATTCAGTCATTTTAAACGGACTGTTTCCTAAGATTACTGTTTGATAACTGCCGACGTCAAAAACTCAAAAGCTTCACCAAAAACGCAAAACCGAACACTATTCACTCACATTCAGTCATTTTAAGCTGACTGTATCCTAAGATTACTGTTTGATGTCTGCCGACGTCAAAAACTCAAAAGCTTCACCATAAACGCACAACTGAACAGTATTCAGTCATCTGAGTCATTTTAAGATGACTGTATACTAAGATTACTGTTTGATATCTGCCGACGTCAAAAACTCAAAAGCTTTACCAAAAACGCACAACTGAACAGTATTCAGTCATCTGAGTCATTTTAAGATGACTGTATACTAAGATTACTGTTTGATATCTGCCGACGTCAAAACTCAAAAGCTTCACCAAAAACGCAAAACCGAACACTATTCACTCACATTCAGTCATTTTAAACGGACTGTATCCTAACATTACTGTTTGATATCTGCCGACGTCAAAAACTCAAAAGCTTTACCAAAAACGCACAACTGAACAGTATTCACTCACATTCAGTCATTTTAAGATGACTGTATCCTAAGATTACTGTTTGATATCTGCCGACGTCAAAAACTCAAAAGCTTCACCAAAAACGCACAACTGATATTCAGTCATCTGAGTCATTTTAAGATGACTGTATCCTAAGATTACTGTTTGATATCTGCCGACGTCAAAAACTCAAAAGCTTCACCAAAAACGCACAACTGATATTCAGTCACATTCAGTCATTTTAAGATGACCGTATACTAAGATTACTGTTTGATATCTGCCGACGTCAAACACTCAAAAGCTTCACCAAAAACGCACAACTGATATTCAGTCATCTGAGTCATTTTAAGATGACTGTATACTAAGATTACTGTTTGATATCTGCCGACGTCAAAAACTCAAAAGCTTCACCAAAAACGCACAACTGAACAGTATTCACTCACATTCAGTCATTTTAAACGGACTGTTTCCTAAGATTACTGTTTGATAACTGCCGACGTCAAAAACTCAAAAGCTTCACCAAAAACGCAAAACCGAACACTATTCACTCACATTCAGTCATTTTAAGCTGACTGTATCCTAAGATTACTGTTTGATGTCTGCCGACGTCAAAAACTCAAAAGCTTCACCATAAACGCACAACTGAACAGTATTCAGTCATCTGAGTCATTTTAAGATGACTGTATACTAAGATTACTGTTTGATATCTGCCGACGTCAAAACTCAAAAGCTTCACCAAAAACGCAAAACCGAACACTATTCACTCACATTCAGTCATTTTAAACGGACTGTATCCTAACATTACTGTTTGATATCTGCCGACGTCAAAAACTCAAAAGCTTTACCAAAAACGCACAACTGAACAGTATTCACTCACATTCAGTCATTTTAAGATGACTGTATCCTAAGATTACTGTTTGATATCTGCCGACGTCAAAAACTCAAAAGCTTCCCCAAAAACGCACAACTGAACAGTATTCAGTCATCTGAGTCATTTTAAGATGACTGTATACTAAGATTACTGTTTGATATCTGCCGACGTCAAAAACTCAAAAGCTTTACCAAAAACGCACAACTGAACAGTATTCAGTCATCTGAGTCATTTTAAGATGACTGTATACTAAGATTACTGTTTGATATCTGCCGACGTCAAAAACTCAAAAGCTTCACCAAAAACGCACAACTGATATTCAGTCATCTGAGTCATTTTAAGATGACTGTATAGTAAGATTACTGTTTGATATCTGCCGACGTCAAACACTCAAAAGCTTCACCAAAAACGCACAACTGATATTCAGTCATCTGAGTCATTTTAAGATGACTGTATACTAAGATTACTGTTTGATATCTGCCGACGTCAAAAACTCAAAAGCTTCACCAAAAACGCACAACTGAACAGTATTCACTCATCTGAGTCATTTT
Organism: Trachinotus anak; assembly: GCF_046630095.1. NCBI lineage: Eukaryota > Metazoa > Chordata > Actinopteri > Carangiformes > Carangidae > Trachinotus > Trachinotus anak. The sequence goes on along the minus strand of NW_027273879.1, from coordinate 21,756,496 downwards.
AAGATGACTGTATCCTAAGATTACTGTTTGATATCTGCCGACGTCAAAAACTCAAAAGCTTCCCCAAAAACGCACAACCGAACAGTATTCACTCACATTCAGTCATTTTAAACGGACTGTATCCTAACATTACTGTTTGATATCAGCCGACATCAAAAACTCAAAAGCTTCATCAAAAACGCACAACTGAACAGTATTCAGTCATCTGAGTCATTTTAAGATGACTGTATACTAAGATTACTGTTTGATATCTGCCGACGTCAAAAATTCAAAAGCTTTACCAAAAACGCACAACTGAACAGTATTCACTCACATTCAGTCATTTTAAGATGACTGTATACTAAGATTACTGTTTGATATCTGCCGACGTCAAAAACTCAAAAGCTTCACCAAAAACGCACAACTGATATTAATTCATCTGAGTCATTTTAAGATGACTGTATACTAAGATTACTGTTTGATATCTGCCGACGTCAAAAACTCAAAAGCTTCACCAAAAACGCACAAGTGTTGATTCTGTACAGTATTCACTCATCTGAGTCATTTTAAGATGACTGTATCCTAAGATTACTGTTTGATATCTGCCGACGTCAAAAACTCAAAAGCTTCACCAAAAACGCACAACTGAACACTATTCACTCATATTCAGTCATTTTAAGCTGACTGTATCCTAATATTACTGTTTGATATCTGCCGACGTCAAAAACTCAAAAGCTTCACCAAAAACGCACAACTGATATTCAGTCATCTGAGTCATTTTAAGATGACTGTATCCTAAGATTACTGTTTGATATCTGCCGACGTCAAAAACTCAAAAGCTTCCCCAAAAACGCACAACTGAACAGTATTCACTCACATTCAGTCATTTTAAACGGACTGTATCCTAAGATTACTGTTTGATATCTGCCGACGTCAAAAACTCAAAAGCTTCACCAAAAACGCACAACTGAACAGTATTCACTCATCTGAGTCATTTTAAGATGACTGTATCCTAAGATTACTGTTTGATATCTGCCGACGTCAAAAACTCAAAAGCTTTACCAAAAACGCACAACTGAACAGTATTCACTCACATTCAGTCATTTTTAGATGACTGTATCCTAAGATTACTGTTTGATATCTGCCGACGTCAAAAACTCAAAAGCTTCACCAAAAACGCACAACTGAACAGTATTCACTCACATTCAGTCATTTTAAGATGACTGTATCCTAAGATTACTGTTTGATATCTGCCGACGTCAAAAACTCAAAAGCTTCACCAAAAACGCACAACTGATATTAAGTCATCTGAGTCATTTTAAGATGACTGTATACTAAGATTACTGTTTGATATCTGCCGACGTCAAAAACTCAAAAGCTTCACCAAAAACGCACAAGTGTTGATTCTGTACAGTATTCACTCATCTGAGTCATTTTAAGATGACTGTATACTAAGATTACTGTTTGATATCTGCCGACGTCAAAAACTCAAAAGCTTCACCAAAAACGCACAACTGAACAGTATTCACTCACATTCAGTCATTTTAAACGGACTGTATCCTAAGATTACTGTTTGATATCTGCCGACGTCAAAAACTCAAAAGCTTCACCAAAAACGCACAACTGAACAGTATTCACTCATCTGAGTCATTTTAAGATGACTGTATCCTAAGATTACTGTTTGATATCTGCCGACGTCAAAAACTCAAAAGCTTTACCAAAAACGCACAACCGAACAGTATTCACTCACATTCAGTCATTTTTAGATGACTGTATCCTAAGATTACTGTTTGATTCTGCCGACGTCAAAAACTCAAAAGCTTCACCAAAAACGCACAACCGAACAGTATTCACTCACATTCAGTCATTTTAAGATGACTGTATCCTAAGATTACTGTTTGATATCTGCCGACGTCAAAAACTCAAAAGCTTCACCAAAAACGCACAACTGAACAGTATTCAGTCATCTGAGTCATTTTAAGATGACTGTATCCTAAGATTACTGTTTGATATCTGCCGACGTCAAAAACTCAAAAGCTTTACCAAAAACGACAAACTGAACAGCATTCACTCACATTCAGTCATTTTAAGATGACTGTATACTAAGATTACTGTTTGATATCTGCCGACGTCAAAAACTCAAAAGCTTTACCAAAAACGCACAACTGAACAGTATTCACTCACATTCAGTCATTTTAAGATGACTGTATCCTAAGATTACTGTTTGATATCTGCCGACGTCAAAAACTCAAAAGCTTCACCAAAAACGCACAACTGAACAGTATTCACTCATCTGAGTCATTTTAAGATGACTGTATCCTAAGATTACTGTTTGATATCTGCCGACGTCAAAAACTCAAAAGCTTCACCAAAAACGCACAACCGAACAGTATTCACTCACATTCAGTCATTTTAAGATGACTGTATCCTAAGATTACTGTTTGATATCTGCCGACGTCAAAAACTCAAAAGCTTCACCAAAAACGCACAACTGATATTAAGTCATCTGAGTCATTTTGAGATGACTGTATACTAAGATTACTGTTTGATATCTGCCGACGTCAAAAACTCAAAAGCTTCACCAAAAACGCACAAGTGTTGATTCTGTACAGTATTCACTCATCTGAGTCATTTTAAGATGACTGTATACTAAGATTACTGTTTGATATCTGCCGACGTCAAAAACTCAAAAGCTTCACCAAAAACGCACAACCGAACAGTATTCACTCACATTCAGTCATTTTAAACGGACTGTATCCTAACATTACTGTTTGATATCTGCCGACGTCAAAAACTCAAAAGCTTCACCAAAAACGCACAACTGAACAGTATTCACTCATCTGAGTCATTTTAAGATGACTGTATCCTAAGATTACTGTTTGATATCTGCCGACGTCAAAAACTCAAAAGCTTCACCAAAAACGTACAACTGAACAGTATTCACTCACATTCAGTCATTTTTAGATGACTGTATCCTAAGATTACTGTTTGATATCTGCCGACGTCAAAAACTCAAAAGCTTCACCAAAAACGCACAACCGAACAGTATTCACTCACATTCAGTCATTTTAAACGGACTGTATCCTAAGATTACTGTTTGATATCTGCCGACGTCAAAAACTCAAAAGCTTCACCAAAAACGCACAACTGAACAGTATTCACTCATCTGAGTCATTTTAAGCTGACTGTATACTAAGATTACTGTTTGATAACTGCCGACGTCAAAAACTCAAAAGCTTCACCAAAAACGCAAAACCGAACACTATTCACTCACATTCAGTCATTTTAAGATGACTGTATCCTAAGATTACTGTTTGATATCTGCCGACGTCAAAAAACTCAAAAGCTTCACCAAAAACGCACAACTGAACAGTATTCAGTCATCTGAGTCATTTTAAGCTGACTGTATACTAAGATTACTGTTTGATATCTGCCGACGTCAAAAACTCAAAAGCTTTACCAAAAACGACAAACTGAACAGCATTCACTCACATTCAGTCATTTTAAGATGACTGTATACTAAGATTACTGTTTGATATCTGCCGACGTCAAAAACTCAAAAGCTTTACCAAAAACGCACAACTGAACAGTATTCACTCACATTCAGTCATTTTAAGATGACTGTATCCTAAGATTACTGTTTGATATCTGCCGACGTCAAAAACTCAAAAGCTTCACCAAAAACGCACAACTGAACAGTATTCACTCATCTGAGTCATTTTAAGATGACTGTATCCTAAGATTACTGTTTGATATCTGCCGACGTCAAAAACTCAAAAGCTTCACCAAAAACGCACAACCGAACAGTATTCACTCACATTCAGTCATTTTAAGATGACTGTATCCTAAGATTACTGTTTGATATCTGCCGACGTCAAAAACTCAAAAGCTTCACCAAAAACGCACAACTGATATTAAGTCATCTGAGTCATTTTGAGATGACTGTATACTAAGATTACTGTTTGATATCTGCCGACGTCAAAAACTCAAAAGCTTCACCAAAAACGCACAAGTGTTGATTCTGTACAGTATTCACTCATCTGAGTCATTTTAAGATGACTGTATACTAAGATTACTGTTTGATATCTGCCGACGTCAAAAACTCAAAAGCTTCACCAAAAACGCACAACCGAACAGTATTCACTCACATTCAGTCATTTTAAACGGACTGTATCCTAACATTACTGTTTGATATCTGCCGACGTCAAAAACTCAAAAGCTTCACCAAAAACGCACAACTGAACAGTATTCACTCATCTGAGTCATTTTAAGATGACTGTATACTAAGATTACTGTTTGATATCTGCCGACGTCAAAAACTCAAAAGCTTTACCAAAAACGCACAAGTGTTGATTCTGTACAGTATTCACTCATCTGAGTCATTTTAAGATGACTGTATACTAAGATTACTGTTTGATATCTGCCGACGTCAAAAACTCAAAAGCTTCACCAAAAACGTACAACTGAACAGTATTCACTCACATTCAGTCATTTTAAGCTGACTGTATACTAAGATTACTGTTTGATATCTGCAGACGTCAAAAACTCAAAAGCTTTACCAAAAACGTACAACTGAAGAGTATTCACTCACATTCAGTCATTTTAAGCTGACTGTATACTAAGATTATTGTTTGATATCTGCCGACGTCAAAAACTCAAAAGCTTCACCAAAAACGCACAACTGAACAGTATTCATTCATCTGAGTCATTTTAAGATGACTGTATCCTAAGATTACTGTTTGATATCTGCCGACGTCAAAAACTCAAAAGCTTTACCAAAAACGCACAACTGAACAGTATTCACTCACATTCAGTCATTTTAAACGGACTGTATCCTAAGATTACTGTTTGATATCTGCCGACGTCAAAAACTCAAAAGCTTCACCAAAAACGCACAACTGAACAGTATTCACTCATCTGAGTCATTTTAAGCTGACTGTATACTAAGATTACTGTTTGATAACTGCCGACGTCAAAAACTCAAAAGCTTCACCAAAAACGCAAAACCGAACACTATTCACTCACATTCAGTCATTTTAAGATGACTGTATCCTAAGATTACTGTTTGATATCTGCCGACGTCAAAAAACTCAAAAGCTTCACCAAAAACGCACAACTGAACAGTATTCAGTCATCTGAGTCATTTTAAGCTGACTGTATACTAAGATTACTGTTTGATATCTGCCGACGTCAAAAACTCAAAAGCTTCACCAAAAACGCACAACTGAACAGTATTCACTCACATTCAGTCATTTTAAACGGACTGTTTCCTAAGATTACTGTTTGATAACTGCCGACGTCAAAAACTCAAAAGCTTCACCAAAAACGCAAAACCGAACACTATTCACTCACATTCAGTCATTTTAAGCTGACTGTATCCTAAGATTACTGTTTGATGTCTGCCGACGTCAAAAACTCAAAAGCTTCACCATAAACGCACAACTGAATAGTATTCACTCATCTGAGTCATTTTAAGATGACTGTATACTAAGATTACTGTTTGATATCTGCCGACGTCAAAAACTCAAAAGCTTTACCAAAAACGCACAACTGAACAGTATTCAGTCATCTGAGTCATTTTAAGATGACTGTATACTAAGATTACTGTTTGATATCTGCCGACGTCAAAACTCAAAAGCTTCACCAAAAACGCACAACTGAACAGTATTCACTCACATTCAGTCATTTTAAACGGACTGTATCCTAACATTACTGTTTGATATCTGCCGACGTCAAAAACTCAAAAGCTTTACCAAAAACGCACAACTGAACAGTATTCACTCACATTCAGTCATTTTAAGATGACTGTATCCTAAGATTACTGTTTGATATCTGCCGACGTCAAAAACTCAAAAGCTTCACCAAAAACGCACAACTGATATTCAGTCATCTGAGTCATTTTAAGATGACTGTATCCTAAGATTACTGTTTGATATCTGCCGACGTCAAAAACTCAAAAGCTTCCCCAAAAACGCACAACTGAACAGTATTCAGTCATCTGAGTCATTTTAAGATGACTGTATACTAAGATTACTGTTTGATATCTGCCGACGTCAAAAACTCAAAAGCTTTACCAAAAACGCACAACTGAACAGTATTCAGTCATCTGAGTCATTTTAAGATGACTGTATACTAAGATTACTGTTTGATATCTGCCGACGTCAAAAACTCAAAAGCTTCACCAAAAACGCACAACTGATATTCAGTCATCTGAGTCATTTTAAGATGACTGTATACTAAGATTACTGTTTGATATCTGCCGACGTCAAACACTCAAAAGCTTCACCAAAAACGCACAACTGATATTCAGTCATCTGAGTCATTTTAAGATGACTGTATACTAAGATTACTGTTTGATATCTGCCGACGTCAAAAACTCAAAAGCTTCACCAAAAACGCACAACTGAACAGTATTCACTCACATTCAGTCATTTTAAACGGACTGTTTCCTAAGATTACTGTTTGATAACTGCCGACGTCAAAAACTCAAAAGCTTCACCAAAAACGCAAAACCGAACACTATTCACTCACATTCAGTCATTTTAAGCTGACTGTATCCTAAGATTACTGTTTGATGTCTGCCGACGTCAAAAACTCAAAAGCTTCACCATAAACGCACAACTGAACAGTATTCACTCATCTGAGTCATTTTAAGATGACTGTATACTAAGATTACTGTTTGATATCTGCCGACGTCAAAAACTCAAAAGCTTTACCAAAAACGCACAACTGAACAGTATTCAGTCATCTGAGTCATTTTAAGATGACTGTATACTAAGATTACTGTTTGATATCTGCCGACGTCAAAACTCAAAAGCTTCACCAAAAACGCACAACTGAACAGTATTCACTCACATTCAGTCATTTTAAACGGACTGTATCCTAACATTACTGTTTGATATCTGCCGACGTCAAAAACTCAAAAGCTTTACCAAAAACGCACAACTGAACAGTATTCACTCACATTCAGTCATTTTAAGATGACTGTATCCTAAGATTACTGTTTGATATCTGCCGACGTCAAAAACTCAAAAGCTTCACCAAAAACGCACAACTGATATTCAGTCATCTGAGTCATTTTAAGATGACTGTATCCTAAGATTACTGTTTGATATCTGCCGACGTCAAAAACTCAAAAGCTTCCCCAAAAACGCACAACTGAACAGTATTCAGTCATCTGAGTCATTTTAAGATGACTGTATACTAAGATTACTGTTTGATATCTGCCGACGTCAAAAACTCAAAAGCTTTACCAAAAACGCACAACTGAACAGTATTCAGTCATCTGAGTCATTTTAAGATGACTGTATACTAAGATTACTGTTTGATATCTGCCGACGTCAAAAACTCAAAAGCTTCACCAAAAACGCACAACTGATATTCAGTCATCTGAGTCATTTTAAGATGACTGTATACTAAGATTACTGTTTGATATCTGCCGACGTCAAACACTCAAAAGCTTCACCAAAAACGCACAACTGATATTCAGTCATCTGAGTCATTTTAAGATGACTGTATACTAAGATTACTGTTTGATATCTGCCGACGTCAAAAACTCAAAAGCTTCACCAAAAACGCACAACTGAACAGTATTCACTCACATTCAGTCATTTTAAACGGACTGTTTCCTAAGATTACTGTTTGATAACTGCCGACGTCAAAAACTCAAAAGCTTCACCAAAAACGCAAAACCGAACACTATTCACTCACATTCAGTCATTTTAAGCTGACTGTATCCTAAGATTACTGTTTGATGTCTGCCGACGTCAAAAACTCAAAAGCTTCACCATAAACGCACAACTGAACAGTATTCAGTCATCTGAGTCATTTTAAGATGACTGTATACTAAGATTACTGTTTGATATCTGCCGACGTCAAAAACTCAAAAGCTTTACCAAAAACGCACAACTGAACAGTATTCAGTCATCTGAGTCATTTTAAGATGACTGTATACTAAGATTACTGTTTGATATCTGCCGACGTCAAAACTCAAAAGCTTCACCAAAAACGCAAAACCGAACACTATTCACTCACATTCAGTCATTTTAAACGGACTGTATCCTAACATTACTGTTTGATATCTGCCGACGTCAAAAACTCAAAAGCTTTACCAAAAACGCACAACTGAACAGTATTCACTCACATTCAGTCATTTTAAGATGACTGTATCCTAAGATTACTGTTTGATATGTGCCGACGTCAAAAACTCAAAAGCTTCACCAAAAACGCACAACTGATATTCAGTCATCTGAGTCATTTTAAGATGACTGTATCCTAAGATTACTGTTTGATATCTGCCGACGTCAAAAACTCAAAAGCTTCCCCAAAAACGCACAACTGAACAGTATTCAGTCATCTGAGTCATTTTAAGATGACTGTATACTAAGATTACTGTTTGATATCTGCCGACGTCAAAAACTCAAAAGCTTTACCAAAAACGCACAACTGAACAGTATTCAGTCATCTGAGTCATTTTAAGATGACTGTATACTAAGATTACTGTTTGATATCTGCCGACGTCAAAAACTCAAAAGCTTCACCAAAAACGCACAACTGATATTCAGTCATCTGAGTCATTTTAAGATGACTGTATACTAAGATTACTGTTTGATATCTGCCGACGTCAAACACTCAAAAGCTTCACCAAAAACGCACAACTGATATTCAGTCATCTGAGTCATTTTAAGATGACTGTATACTAAGATTACTGTTTGATATCTGCCGACGTCAAAAACTCAAAAGCTTCACCAAAAACGCACAACTGAACAGTATTCACTCACATTCAGTCATTTTAAACGGACTGTTTCCTAAGATTACTGTTTGATAACTGCCGACGTCAAAAACTCAAAAGCTTCACCAAAAACGCAAAACCGAACACTATTCACTCACATTCAGTCATTTTAAGCTGACTGTATCCTAAGATTACTGTTTGATGTCTGCCGACGTCAAAAACTCAAAAGCTTCACCATAAACGCACAACTGAACAGTATTCAGTCATCTGAGTCATTTTAAGATGACTGTATACTAAGATTACTGTTTGATATCTGCCGACGTCAAAAACTCAAAAGCTTTACCAAAAACGCACAACTGAACAGTATTCAGTCATCTGAGTCATTTTAAGATGACTGTATACTAAGATTACTGTTTGATATCTGCCGACGTCAAAACTCAAAAGCTTCACCAAAAACGCAAAACCGAACACTATTCACTCACATTCAGTCATTTTAAACGGACTGTATCCTAACATTACTGTTTGATATCTGCCGACGTCAAAAACTCAAAAGCTTTACCAAAAACGCACAACTGAACAGTATTCACTCACATTCAGTCATTTTAAGATGACTGTATCCTAAGATTACTGTTTGATATCTGCCGACGTCAAAAACTCAAAAGCTTCACCAAAAACGCACAACTGATATTCAGTCATCTGAGTCATTTTAAGATGACTGTATCCTAAGATTACTGTTTGATATCTGCCGACGTCAAAAACTCAAAAGCTTTACCAAAAACGCACAACTGAACAGTATTCAGTCATCTGAGTCATTTTAAGATGACTGTATACTAAGATTACTGTTTGATATCTGCCGACGTCAAAAACTCAAAAGCTTTACCAAAAACGCACAACTGAACAGTATTCAGTCATCTGAGTCATTTTAAGATGACTGTATACTAAGATTACTGTTTGATATCTGCCGACGTCAAAAACTCAAAAGCTTCACCAAAAACGCACAACTGATATTCAGTCATCTGAGTCATTTTAAGATGACTGTATACTAAGATTACTGTTTGATATCTGCCGACGTCAAACACTCAAAAGCTTCACCAAAAACGCACAACTGATATTCAGTCATCTGAGTCATTTTAAGATGACTGTATACTAAGATTACTGTTTGATATCTGCCGACGTCAAAAACTCAAAAGCTTCACCAAAAACGCACAACTGAACAGTATTCACTCATCTGAGTCATTTTAAGATGACTGTATCCTAAGATTACTGTTTGATATCTGCCGACGTCAAAAACTCAAAAGCTTCCCCAAAAACGCACAACCGAACAGTATTCACTCACATTCAGTCATTTTAAACGGACTGTATCCTAACATTACTGTTTGATATCAGCCGACATCAAAAACTCAAAAGCTTCATCAAAAACGCACAACTGAACAGTATTCAGTCATCTGAGTCATTTTAAGATGACTGTATACTAAGATTACTGTTTGATATCTGCCGACGTCAAAAATTCAAAAGCTTTACCAAAAACGCACAACTGAACAGTATTCACTCACATTCAGTCATTTTAAGATGACTGTATACTAAGATTACTGTTTGATATCTGCCGACGTCAAAAACTCAAAAGCTTCACCAAAAACGCACAACTGATATTAATTCATCTGAGTCATTTTAAGATGACTGTATACTAAGATTACTGTTTGATATCTGCCGACGTCAAAAACTCAAAAGCTTCACCAAAAACGCACAAGTGTTGATTCTGTACAGTATTCACTCATCTGAGTCATTTTAAGATGACTGTATACTAAGATTACTGTTTGATATCTGCCGACGTCAAAAACTCAAAAGCTTCACCAAAAACGTACAACTGAACAGTATTCACTCACATTCAGTCATTTTAAACGGACTGTATACTAAGATTACTGTTTGATATCTGCCGACGTCAAAAACTCAAAAGCTTTACCAAAAACGCACAACTGAACAGTATTCACTCATCTGAGTCATTTTAAGCTGACTGTATACTAAGATTACTGTTTGATAACTGCCGACGTCAAAAACTCAAAAGCTTCACCAAAAACGCAAAACCGAACAGTATTCACTCACATTCAGTCATTTTAAGATGACTGTATCCTAAGATTACTGTTTGATATCTGCCGACGTCAAAAAACTCAAAAGCTTCACCAAAAACGCACAACTGAACAGTATTCACTCATCTGAGTCATTTTAAGATGACTGTATACTAAGATTACTGTTTGATATCTGCCGACGTCAAAAACTCAAAAGCTTCACCAAAAACGCACAACTGAACAGTATTCACTCACATTCAGTCATTTTAAACGGACTGTTTCCTAAGATTACTGTTTGATAACTGCCGACGTCAAAAACTCAAAAGCTTCACCAAAAACGCAAAACCGAACACTATTCACTCACATTCAGTCATTTTAAGCTGACTGTATCCTAAGATTACTGTTTGATGTCTGCCGACGTCAAAAACTCAAAAGCTTCACCATAAACGCACAACTGAACAGTATTCAGTCATCTGAGTCATTTTAAGATGACTGTATACTAAGATTACTGTTTGATATCTGCCGACGTCAAAAACTCAAAAGCTTTACCAAAAACGCACAACTGAACAGTATTCAGTCATCTGAGTCATTTTAAGATGACTGTATCCTAAGATTACTGTTTGATATCTGCCGACGTCAAAAACTAAAAAGCTTCACCAAAAACGCACAACTGAACAGTATTCACTCACATTCAGTCATTTTAAACGGTTTGTAGCCTAAGATTACTGTTTGATAACTGCCGACGTCAAAAACTCAAAAGCTTCAACAAAAACGCACAAGTGTTGATTCTGTACAGTATTCACTCATCTGAGTCATTTTAAGATGACTGTATACTAAGATTACTGTTTGATATCTGCCGACGTCAAAAACTCAAAAGCTTCACCAAAAACGCACAACTGAACAGTATTCAGTCATCTGAGTCATTTTAAGATGACTGTATACTAAGATTACTGTTTGATATCTGCCGACGTCAAAAACTCAAAAGCTTCACCAAAAACGCACAAGTGTTGATTCTGTACAGTATTCACTCATCTGAGTCATTTTAAGATGACTGTATACAAAGATTACTGTTTGATATCTGCCGACGTCAAAAACTCAAAAGCTTCACCAAAAACGCACAACTGAACACTATTCACTCATATTCAGTCATTTTAAGCTGACTGTATCCTAATATTACTGTTTGATATCTGCCGACGTCAAAAACTCAAAAGCTTCACCAAAAACGCACAACTGATATTCAGTCATCTGAGTCATTTTAAGATGACTGTATCCTAAGATTACTGTTTGATATCTGCCGACGTCAAAAACTCAAAAGCTTCCCCAAAAACGCACAACTGAACAGTATTCACTCACATTCAGTCATTTTAAACGGACTGTATCCTAAGATTACTGTTTGATATCTGCCGACGTCAAAAACTCAAAAGCTTCACCAAAAACGCACAACTGAACAGTATTCACTCATCTGAGTCATTTTAAGATGACTGTATCCTAAGATTACTGTTTGATATCTGCCGACGTCAAAAACTCAAAAGCTTTACCAAAAACGCACAACTGAACAGTATTCACTCACATTCAGTCATTTTTAGATGACTGTATCCTAAGATTACTGTTTGATATCTGCCGACGTCAAAAACTCAAAAGCTTCACCAAAAACGCACAACTGAACAGTATTCACTCACATTCAGTCATTTTAAGATGACTGTATCCTAAGATTACTGTTTGATATCTGCCGACGTCAAAAACTCAAAAGCTTCACCAAAAACGCACAACTGATATTAAGTCATCTGAGTCATTTTAAGATGACTGTATACTAAGATTACTGTTTGATATCTGCCGACGTCAAAAACTCAAAAGCTTCACCAAAAACGCACAAGTGTTGATTCTGTACAGTATTCACTCATCTGAGTCATTTTAAGATGACTGTATACTAAGATTACTGTTTGATATCTGCCGACGTCAAAAACTCAAAAGCTTCACCAAAAACGCACAACTGAACAGTATTCACTCACATTCAGTCATTTTAAACGGACTGTATCCTAAGATTACTGTTTGATATCTGCCGACGTCAAAAACTCAAAAGCTTCACCAAAAACGCACAACTGAACAGTATTCACTCATCTGAGTCATTTTAAGATGACTGTATCCTAAGATTACTGTTTGATATCTGCCGACGTCAAAAACTCAAAAGCTTTACCAAAAACGCACAACCGAACAGTATTCACTCACATTCAGTCATTTTTAGATGACTGTATCCTAAGATTACTGTTTGATTCTGCCGACGTCAAAAACTCAAAAGCTTCACCAAAAACGCACAACCGAACAGTATTCACTCACATTCAGTCATTTTAAGATGACTGTATCCTAAGATTACTGTTTGATATCTGCCGACGTCAAAAACTCAAAAGCTTCACCAAAAACGCACAACTGAACAGTATTCAGTCATCTGAGTCATTTTAAGATGACTGTATACTAAGATTACTGTTTGATATCTGCCGACGTCAAAAACTCAAAAGCTTTACCAAAAACGACAAACTGAACAGCATTCACTCACATTCAGTCATTTTAAGATGACTGTATACTAAGATTACTGTTTGATATCTGCCGACGTCAAAAACTCAAAAGCTTCACCAAAAACGCACAAGTGTTGATTCTGTACAGTATTCACTCATCTGAGTCATTTTAAGATGACTGTATACTAAGATTACTGTTTGATATCTGCCGACGTCAAAACTCAAAAGCTTCACCAAAAACGCAAAACCGAACACTATTCACTCACATTCAGTCATTTTAAACGGACTGTATCCTAACATTACTGTTTGATATCTGCCGACGTCAAAAACTCAAAAGCTTTACCAAAAACGCACAACTGAACAGTATTCACTCACATTCAGTCATTTTAAGATGACTGTATCCTAAGATTACTGTTTGATATCTGCCGACGTCAAAAACTCAAAAGCTTCACCAAAAACGCACAACTGAACAGTATTCACTCATCTGAGTCATTTTAAGATGACTGTATCCTAAGATTACTGTTTGATATCTGCCGACGTCAAAAACTCAAAAGCTTCACCAAAAACGCACAACCGAACAGTATTCACTCACATTCAGTCATTTTAAACGGACTGTATCCTAACATTACTGTTTGATATCTGCCGACGTCAAAAACTCAAAAGCTTCACCAAAAACGCACAACTGATATTCAGTCATCTGAGTCATTTTAAGATGACTGTATCCTAAGATTACTGTTTGATATCTGCCGACGTCAAAAACTCAAAAGCTTCACCAAAAACGCACAACTGAACAGTATTCAGTCATCTGAGTAATTTTAAGATGACTGTATACTAAGATTACTGTTTGATATCAGCCGACGTCAAAAACTCAAAAGCTTCACCAAAAACGTACAACTGAACAGTATTCACTCACATTCAGTCATTTTAAGCTGACTGTATACTAAGATTACTGTTTGATATCTGCCGACGTCAAAAACTCAAAAGCTTTACCAAAAACGTACAACTGAACAGTATTCACTCACATTCAGTCATTTTAAGCTGACTGTATACTAAGATTACTGTTTGATATCTGCCGACGTCAAAAACTCAAAAGCTTCACCAAAAACGCACAACTGAACAGTATTCATTCATCTGAGTCATTTTAAGATGACTGTATCCTAAGATTACTGTTTGATATCTGCCGACGTCAAAAACTCAAAAGCTTTACCAAAAACGCACAACTGAACAGTATTCACTCACATTCAGTCATTTTAAGATGACTGTATACTAAGATTACTGTTTGATATCTGCCGACGTCAAAAACTCAAAAGCTTCACCAAAAACGCACAACTGATATTCAGTCATCTGAGTCATTTTAAGATGACTGTATACTAAGATTACTGTTTGATATCTGCCGACGTCAAAAACTCAAAAGCTTCCCCAAAAACGCACAACTGAACAGTATTCACTCACATTCAGTCATTTTAAACGGACTGTATCCTAAGATTACTGTTTGATATCTGCCGACGTCAAAAACTCAAAAGCTTCACCAAAAACGCACAACTGAACAGTATTCACTCATCTGAGTCATTTTAAGATGACTGTATCCTAAGATTACTGTTTGATATCTGCCGACGTCAAAAACTCAAAAGCTTTACCAAAAACGCACAACTGAACAGTATTCACTCACATTCAGTCATTTTTAGATGACTGTATCCTAAGATTACTGTTTGATATCTGCCGACGTCAAAAACTCAAAAGCTTCACCAAAAACGCACAACTGAACAGTATTCACTCACATTCAGTCATTTTAAGATGACTGTATCCTAAGATTACTGTTTGATATCTGCCGACGTCAAAAACTCAAAAGCTTCACCAAAAACGCACAACTGAACAGTATTCAGTCATCTGAGTCATTTTAAGATGACTGTATACTAAGATTACTGTTTGATATCTGCCGACGTCAAAAACTCAAAAGCTTTACCAAAAACGACAAACTGAACAGTATTCAGTCACATTCAGTCATTTTAAGCTGACTGTATACTAAGATTACTGTTTGATATCTGCCGACGTCAAAAACTCAAAAGCTTCACCAAAAACGCACAACTGAACATTATTCACTCATCTGAGTCATTTTAAGATGACTGAATACTAAGATTACTGTTTGATATCTGCCGACGTCAAAAACTCAAAAGCTTTACCAAAAACGCACAACTGAACAGTATTCACTCACATTCAGTCATTTTAAGATGACTGTATCCTAAGATTACTGTTTGATATCTGCCGACGTCAAAAACTCAAAAGCTTTACCAAAAACGCACAACTGAACAGTATTCACTCACATTCAGTCATTTTAAGATGACTGTATCCTAAGATTACTGTTTGATATCTGCCGACGTCAAAAACTCAAAAGCTTCACCAAAAACGCACAACTGATATTAAGTCATCTGAGTCATTTTAAGATGACTGTATACTAAGATTACTGTTTGATATCTGCCGACGTCAAAAACTCAAAAGCTTCACCAAAAACGCACAACTGAACAGTATTCAGTCATCTGAGTCATTTTAAGATGACTGTATACTAAGATTACTGTTTGATATCTGCCGACGTCAAAAACTCAAAAGCTTCACCAAAAACGCACAACTGAACAGTATTCACTCACATTCAGTCATTTTAAACGGACTGTATCCTAAGATTACTGTTTGATATCTGCCGACGTCAAAAACTCAAAAGCTTCACCAAAAACGCACAACTGAACAGTATTCACTCATCTGAGTCATTTTAAGATGACTGTATCCTAAGATTACTGTTTGATATCTGCCGACGTCAAAAACTCAAAAGCTTTACCAAAAACGCACAACCGAACAGTATTCACTCACATTCAGTCATTTTTAGATGACTGTATCCTAAGATTACTGTTTGATATCTGCCGACGTCAAAAACTCAAAAGCTTCACCAAAAACGCAAAACCGAACAGTATTCACTCACATTCAGTCATTTTAAGATGACTGTATCCTAAGATTACTGTTTGATATCTGCCGACGTCAAAAACTCAAAAGCTTCACCAAAAACGCACAACTGAACAGTATTCAGTCATCTGTGTCATTTTAAGATGACTGTATACTAAGATTACTGTTTGATATCTGCCGACGTCAAAAACTCAAAAGCTTTACCAAAAACGACAAACTGAACAGTATTCACTCACATTCAGTCATTTTAAGATGACTGTATACTAAGATTACTGTTTGATATCTGCCGACGTCAAAAACTCAAAAGCTTCACCAAAAACGCACAACTGAACAATATTCACTCACATTCAGTCATTTTAAGATGACTGTATCCTAAGATTACTGTTTGATATCTGCCGACGTCAAAAACTCAAAAGCTTCACCAAAAACGCACAACTGAACAGTATTCACTCATCTGAGTCATTTTAAGATGACTGTATCCTAAGATTACTGTTTGATATCTGCCGACGTCAAAAACTCAAAAGCTTCACCAAAAACGCACAACCGAACAGTATTCACTCACATTCAGTCATTTTAAACGGACTGTATCCTAACATTACTGTTTGATATCTGCCGACGTCAAAAACTCAAAAGCTTCACCAAAAACGCACAACTGATATTCAGTCATCTGAGTCATTTTAAGATGACTGTATCCTAAGATTACTGTTTGATATCTGCCGACGTCAAAAACTCAAAAGCTTCACCAAAAACGCACAACTGAACAGTATTCAGTCATCTGAGTAATTTTAAGATGACTGTATACTAAGATTACTGTTTGATATCAGCCGACGTCAAAAACTCAAAAGCTTCACCAAAAACGTACAACTGAACAGTATTCACTCACATTCAGTCATTTTAAGCTGACTGTATACTAAGATTACTGTTTGATATCTGCCGACGTCAAAAACTCAAAAGCTTTACCAAAAACGTACAACTGAACAGTATTCACTCACATTCAGTCATTTTAAGCTGACTGTATACTAAGATTACTGTTTGATATCTGCCGACGTCAAAAACTCAAAAGCTTCACCAAAAACGCACAACTGAACAGTATTCATTCATCTGTCATTTTAAGATGACTGTATCCTAAGATTACTGTTTGATATCTGCCGACGTCAAAAACTCAAAAGCTTCACCAAAAACGCACAACTGATATTCAGTCATCTGAGTCATTTTAAGATGACTGTATACTAAGATTACTGTTTGATATCTGCCGACGTCAAAAACTCAAAAGCTTCACCAAAAACGCACAACTGATATTCAGTCATCTGAGTCATTTTAAGATGACTGTATACTAAGATTACTGTTTGATATCTGCCGACGTCAAAAACTCAAAAGCTTCACCAAAAACGCACAACTGAACAGTATTCACTCATCTGAGTCATTTTAAGATGACTGTATCCTAAGATTACTGTTTGATATCTGCCGACGTCAAAAACTCAAAAGCTTCCCCAAAAACGCACAACCGAACAGTATTCACTCACATTCAGTCATTTTAAACGGACTGTATCCTAACATTACTGTTTGATATCTGCTGACGTCAAAAACTCAAAAGCTTCACCAAAAACGCACAACTGATATTCAGTCATCTGAGTCATTTTAAGATGACTGTATCCTAAGATTACTGTTTGATATCTGCCGACGTCAAAAACTCAAAAGCTTCCCCAAAAACGCACAACTGAACAGTATTCACTCACATTCAGTCATTTTAAGATGACTGTATCCTAAGATTACTGTTTGATATCTGCCGACGTCAAAAACTCAAAAGCTTCACCAAAAACGCACAACTGAACAGTATTCAGTCATCTGAGTCATTTTAAGATGACTGTATACTAAGATTACTGTTTGATATCAGCCGACGTCAAAAACTCAAAAGCTTCATCAAAAACGCACAACTGAACAGTATTCAGTCATCTGAGTCATTTTAAGATGACTGTATACTAAGATTACTGTTTGATATCTGCCGACGTCAAAAACTCAAAAGCTTCACCAAAAACGCACAACTGAACAGTATTCACTCACATTCAGTCATTTTAAGATGACTGTATACTAAGATTACTGTTTGATATCTGCCGACGTCAAAAACTCAAAAGCTTCACCAAAAACGCACAACTGATATTAATTCATCTGAGTCATTTTAAGATGACTGTATACTAAGATTACTGTTTGATATCTGCCGACGTCAAAAACTCAAAAGCTTCACCAAAAACGCACAAGTGTTGATTCTGTACAGTATTCACTCATCTGAGTCATTTTAAGATGACTGTATACTAAGATTACTGTTTGATATCTGCCGACGTCAAAAACTCAAAAGCTTCACCAAAAACGTACAACTGAACAGTATTCACTCACATTCAGTCATTTTAAGCTGACTGTATACTAAGATTACTGTTTGATATCTGCCGACGTCAAAAACTCAAAAGCTTTACCAAAAACGTACAACTGAAGAGTATTCACTCACATTCAGTCATTTTAAGCTGACTGTATACTAAGATTATTGTTTGATATCTGCCGACGTCAAAACTCAAAAGCTTCACCAAAAACGCACAACTGAACAGTATTCAGTCATCTGAGTCATTTTAAGATGACTGTACACTAAGATTACTGTTTGATATCTGCCGACGTCAAAAACTCAAAAGCTTTACCAAAAACGCACAACTGAACAGTATTCAGTCATCTGAGTCATTTTAAGATGACTGTATACTAAGATTACTGTTTGATATCTGCCGACGTCAAAAACTAAAAAGCTTCACCAAAAACGCACAACTGAACAGTATTCACTCACATTCAGTCATTTTAAACGGACTGTATCCTAAGATTACTGTTTGATATCTGCCGACGTCAAAAACTCAAAAGCTTCACCAAAAACGCAAAACTGAACAGTATTCACTCATCTGAGTCATTTTAAGATGACTGTATCCTAAGATTACTGTTTGATATCTGCCGACGTCAAAAACTAAAAAGCTTCACCAAAAACGCACAACTGAACAGTATTCACTCACATTCAGTCATTTTAAACGGACTGTATCCTAAGATTACTGTTTGATATCTGCCGACGTCAAAAACTCAAAAGCTTCACCAAAAACGCAAAACTGAACAGTATTCACTCATCTGAGTCATTTTAAGATGACTGTATCCTAAGATTACTGTTTGATATCTGCCGACGTCAAAAACTCAAAAGCTTTACCAAAAACGCACAACCGAACAGTATTCACTCACATTCAGTCATTTTTAGATGACTGTATCCTAAGATTACTGTTTGATATCTGCCGACGTCAAAAACTCAAAAGCTTCACCAAAAACGCACAACCGAACAGTATTCACTCACATTCAGTCATTTTAAGATGACTGTATCCTAAGATTACTGTTTGATATCTGCCGACGTCAAAAACTCAAAAGCTTCACCAAAAACGCACAACTGAACAGTATTCAGTCATCTGAGTAATTTTAAGATGACTGTATACTAAGATTACTGTTTGATATCAGCCGACGTCAAAAACTCAAAAGCTTCACCAAAAACGTACAACTGAACAGTATTCACTCACATTCAGTCATTTTAAGCTGACTGTATACTAAGATTACTGTTTGATATCTGCCGACGTCAAAAACTCAAAAGCTTTACCAAAAACGTACAACTGAACAGTATTCACTCACATTCAGTCATTTTAAGCTGACTGTATACTAAGATTACTGTTTGATATCTGCCGACGTCAAAAACTCAAAAGCTTCACCAAAAACGCACAACTGAACAGTATTCATTCATCTGAGTCATTTTAAGATGACTGTATCCTAAGATTACTGTTTGATATCTGCCGACGTCAAAAACTCAAAAGCTTTACCAAAAACGCACAACTGAACAGTATTCACTCACATTCAGTCATTTTAAGATGACTGTATACTAAGATTACTGTTTGATCTCTGCCGACGTCAAAAACTCAAAAGCTTCACCAAAAACGCACAACTGATATTCAGTCATCTGAGTCATTTTAAGATGACTGTATACTAAGATTACTGTTTGATATCTGCCGACGTCAAAAACTCAAAAGCTTCACCAAAAACGCACAACTGATATTCAGTCATCTGAGTCATTTTAAGATGACTGTATACTAAGATTACTGTTTGATATCTGCCGACGTCAAAAACTCAAAAGCTTCACCAAAAACGCACAACTGAACAGTATTCACTCATCTGAGTCATTTTAAGATGACTGTATCCTAAGATTACTGTTTGATATCTGCCGACGTCAAAAACTCAAAAGCTTCCCCAAAAACGCACAACCGAACAGTATTCACTCACATTCAGTCATTTTAAACGGACTGTATCCTAACATTACTGTTTGATATCTGCTGACGTCAAAAACTCAAAAGCTTCACCAAAAACGCACAACTGATATTCAGTCATCTGAGTCATTTTAAGATGACTGTATCCTAAGATTACTGTTTGATATCTGCCGACGTCAAAAACTCAAAAGCTTCCCCAAAAACGCACAACTGAACAGTATTCACTCACATTCAGTCATTTTAAGATGACTGTATCCTAAGATTACTGTTTGATATCTGCCGACGTCAAAAACTCAAAAGCTTCACCAAAAACGCACAACTGAACAGTATTCAGTCATCTCAGTCATTTTAAGATGACTGTATACTAAGATTACTGTTTGATATCAGCCGACGTCAAAAACTCAAAAGCTTCATCAAAAACGCACAACTGAACAGTATTCAGTCATCTGAGTCATTTTAAGATGACTGTATACTAAGATTACTGTTTGATATCTGCCGACGTCAAAAACTCAAAAGCTTTACCAAAAACGCACAACTGAACAGTATTCACTCACATTCAGTCATTTTAAGATGACTGTATACTAAGATTACTGTTTGATATCTGCCGACGTCAAAAACTCAAAAGCTTCACCAAAAACGCACAACTGATATTAATTCATCTGAGTCATTTTAAGATGACTGTATACTAAGATTACTGTTTGATATCTGCCGACGTCAAAAACTCAAAAGCTTCACCAAAAACGCACAACTGAACAGTATTCACTCACATTCAGTCATTTTAAACGGACTGTTTCCTAAGATTACTGTTTGATAACTGCCGACGTCAAAAACTCAAAAGCTTCACCAAAAACGCAAAACCGAACACTATTCACTCACATTCAGTCATTTTAAGCTGACTGTATCCTAAGATTACTGTTTGATGTCTGCCGACGTCAAAAACTCAAAAGCTTCACCATAAACGCACAACTGAACAGTATTCAGTCATCTGAGTCATTTTAAGATGACTGTATACTAAGATTACTGTTTGATATCTGCCGACGTCAAAAACTCAAAAGCTTTACCAAAAACGCACAACTGAACAGTATTCAGTCATCTGAGTCATTTTAAGATGACTGTATACTAAGATTACTGTTTGATATCTGCCGACGTCAAAAACTCAAAAGCTTCACCAAAAACGCAAAACTGAACAGTATTCACTCATCTGAGTCATTTTAAGATGACTGTATCCTAAGATTACTGTTTGATATCTGCCGACGTCAAAAACTAAAAAGCTTCACCAAAAACGCACAACTGAACAGTATTCACTCACATTCAGTCATTTTAAACGGACTGTATCCTAAGATTACTGTTTGATATCTGCCGACGTCAAAAACTCAAAAGCTTCACCAAAAACGCAAAACTGAACAGTATTCACTCATCTGAGTCATTTTAAGATGACTGTATCCTAAGATTACTGTTTGATATCTGCCGACGTCAAAAACTCAAAAGCTTTACCAAAAACGCACAACCGAACAGTATTCACTCACATTCAGTCATTTTTAGATGACTGTATCCTAAGATTACTGTTTGATATCTGCCGACGTCAAAAACTCAAAAGCTTCACCAAAAACGCACAACCGAACAGTATTCACTCACATTCAGTCATTTTAAGATGACTGTATCCTAAGATTACTGTTTGATATCTGCCGACGTCAAAAACTCAAAAGCTTCACCAAAAACGCACAACTGAACAGTATTCAGTCATCTGAGTCATTTTAAGATGACTGTATCCTAAGATTACTGTTTGATATCTGCCGACGTCAAAAACTCAAAAGCTTTACCAAAAACGACAAACTGAACAGTATTCACTCACATTCAGTCATTTTAAGATGACTGTATACTAAGATTACTGTTTGATATCTGCCGACGTCAAAAACTCAAAAGCTTCACCAAAAACGCACAACTGAACAGTATTCACTCATCTGAGTCATTTTAAGATGACTGTATACTAAGATTACTGTTTGATATCTGCCGACGTCAAAAACTCAAAAGCTTTACCAAAAACGCACAACTGAACAGTATTCACTCACATTCAGTCATTTTAAGATGACTGTATCCTAAGATTACTGTTTGATATCTGCCGACGTCAAAAACTCAAAAGCTTCACCAAAAACGCACAAGTGATGATTCTGTACAGTATTCACTCATCTGAGTCATTTTAAGATGACTGTATACTAAGATTACTGTTTGATATCTGCCGACGTCAAAACTCAAAAGCTTCACCAAAAACGCAAAACCGAACACTATTCACTCACATTCAGTCATTTTAAACGGACTGTATCCTAACATTACTGTTTGATATCTGCCGACGTCAAAAACTCAAAAGCTTTACCAAAAACGCACAACTGAACAGTATTCACTCACATTCAGTCATTTTAAGATGACTGTATCCTAAGATTACTGTTTGATATCTGCCGACGTCAAAAACTCAAAAGCTTCACCAAAAACGCACAACCGAACAGTATTCACTCACATTCAGTCATTTTAAACGGACTGTATCCTAACATTACTGTTTGATATCTGCCGACGTCAAAAACTCAAAAGCTTTACCAAAAACGCACAACTGAACAGTATTCACTCACATTCAGTCATTTTAAGATGACTGTATCCTAAGATTACTGTTTGATATCTGCCGACGTCAAAAACTCAAAAGCTTCACCAAAAACGCACAACCGAACAGTATTCACTCACATTCAGTCATTTTAAACGGACTGTATCCTAACATTACTGTTTGATATCTGCCGACGTCAAAAACTCAAAAGCTTCACCAAAAACGCACAACTGATATTCAGTCATCTGAGTCATTTTAAGATGACTGTATCCTAAGATTACTGTTTGATATCTGCCGACGTCAAAAACTCAAAAGCTTCACCAAAAACGCACAACTGAACAGTATTCAGTCATCTGAGTAATTTTAAGATGACTGTATACTAAGATTACTGTTTGATATCAGCCGAGGTCAAAAACTCAAAAGCTTCACCAAAAACGTACAACTGAACAGTATTCACTCACATTCAGTCATTTTAAGCTGACTGTATACTAAGATTACTGTTTGATATCTGCCGACGTCAAAAACTCAAAAGCTTTACCAAAAACGTACAACTGAACAGTATTCACTCACATTCAGTCATTTTAAGCTGACTGTATACTAAGATTACTGTTTGATATCTGCCGACGTCAAAAACTCAAAAGCTTCACCAAAAACGCACAACTGAACAGTATTCATTCATCTGAGTCATTTTAAGATGACTGTATCCTAAGATTACTGTTTGATATCTGCCGACGTCAAAAACTCAAAAGCTTTACCAAAAACGCACAACTGAACAGTATTCACTCACATTCAGTCATTTTAAGATGACTGTATACTAAGATTACTGTTTGATATCTGCCGACGTCAAAAACTCAAAAGCTTCACCAAAAACGCACAACTGATATTCAGTCATCTGAGTCATTTTAAGATGACTGTATACTAAGATTACTGTTTGATATCTGCCGACGTCAAAAACTCAAAAGCTTCACCAAAAACGCACAACTGATATTCAGTCATCTGAGTCATTTTAAGATGACTGTATACTAAGATTACTGTTTGATATCTGCCGACGTCAAAAACTCAAAAGCTTCACCAAAAACGCACAACTGAACAGTATTCACTCATCTGAGTCATTTTAAGATGACTGTATCCTAAGATTACTGTTTGATATCTGCCGACGTCAAAAACTCAAAAGCTTCCCCAAAAACGCACAACCGAACAGTATTCACTCACATTCAGTCATTTTAAACGGACTGTATCCTAACATTACTGTTTGATATCTGCTGACGTCAAAAACTCAAAAGCTTCACCAAAAACGCACAACTGATATTCAGTCATCTGAGTCATTTTAAGATGACTGTATCCTAAGATTACTGTTTGATATCTGCCGACGTCAAAAACTCAAAAGCTTCCCCAAAAACGCACAACTGAACAGTATTCACTCACATTCAGTCATTTTAAGATGACTGTATCCTAAGATTACTGTTTGATATCTGCCGACGTCAAAAACTCAAAAGCTTCACCAAAAACGCACAACTGAACAGTATTCAGTCATCTGAGTCATTTTAAGATGACTGTATACTAAGATTACTGTTTGATATCAGCCGACGTCAAAAACTCAAAAGCTTCATCAAAAACGCACAACTGAACAGTATTCAGTCATCTGAGTCATTTTAAGATGACTGTATACTAAGATTACTGTTTGATATCTGCCGACGTCAAAAACTCAAAAGCTTTACCAAAAACGCACAACTGAACAGTATTCACTCACATTCAGTCATTTTAAGATGACTGTATACTAAGATTACTGTTTGATATCTGCCGACGTCAAAAACTCAAAAGCTTCACCAAAAACGCACAACTGATATTAATTCATCTGAGTCATTTTAAGATGACTGTATACTAAGATTACTGTTTGATAACTGCCGACGTCAAAAACTCAAAAGCTTCACCAAAAACGCAAAACCGAACACTATTCACTCACATTCAGTCATTTTAAGATGACTGTATCCTAAGATTACTGTTTGATATCTGCCGACGTCAAAAAACTCAAAAGCTTCACCAAAAACGCACAACTGAACAGTATTCAGTCATCTGAGTCATTTTAAGATGACTGTATACTAAGATTACTGTTTGATATCTGCCGACGTCAAAAACTCAAAAGCTTCCCCAAAAACGCACAACTGAACAGTATTCACTCACATTCAGTCATTTTAAACGGACTGTATCCTAAGATTACTGTTTGATATCTGCCGACGTCAAAAACTCAAAAGCTTCCCCAAAAACGCACAACTGAACAGTATTCACTCACATTCAGTCATTTTAAGATGACTGTATCCTAAGATTACTGTTTGATATCTGCCGACGTCAAAAACTCAAAAGCTTCACCAAAAACGCACAACTGAACAGTATTCAGTCATCTGAGTCATTTTAAGATGACTGTATACTAAGATTACTGTTTGATATCAGCCGACGTCAAAAACTCAAAAGCTTCATCAAAAACGCACAACTGAACAGTATTCAGTCATCTGAGTCATTTTAAGATGACTGTATACTAAGATTACTGTTTGATATCTGCCGACGTCAAAAACTCAAAAGCTTTACCAAAAACGCACAACTGAACAGTATTCACTCACATTCAGTCATTTTAAGATGACTGTATACTAAGATTACTGTTTGATATCTGCCGACGTCAAAAACTCAAAAGCTTCACCAAAAACGCACAACTGATATTAATTCATCTGAGTCATTTTAAGATGACTGTATACTAAGATTACTGTTTGATAACTGCCGACGTCAAAAACTCAAAAGCTTCACCAAAAACGCAAAACCGAACACTATTCACTCACATTCAGTCATTTTAAGATGACTGTATCCTAAGATTACTGTTTGATATCTGCCGACGTCAAAAAACTCAAAAGCTTCACCAAAAACGCACAACTGAACAGTATTCAGTCATCTGAGTCATTTTAAGATGACTGTATACTAAGATTACTGTTTGATATCTGCCGACGTCAAAAACTCAAAAGCTTCACCAAAAACGCACAACTGAACAGTATTCACTCACATTCAGTCATTTTAAACGGACTGTTTCCTAAGATTACTGTTTGATAACTGCCGACGTCAAAAACTCAAAAGCTTCACCAAAAACGCAAAACCGAACACTATTCACTCACATTCAGTCATTTTAAGCTGACTGTATCCTAAGATTACTGTTTGATGTCTGCCGACGTCAAAAACTCAAAAGCTTCACCATAAACGCACAACTGAACAGTATTCAGTCATCTGAGTCATTTTAAGATGACTGTATACTAAGATTACTGTTTGATATCTGCCGACGTCAAAAACTCAAAAGCTTTACCAAAAACGCACAACTGAACAGTATTCAGTCATCTGAGTCATTTTAAGATGACTGTATACTAAGATTACTGTTTGATATCTGCCGACGTCAAAAACTCAAAAGCTTCACCAAAAACGCACAACTGAACAGTATTCACTCACATTCAGTCATTTTAAACGGTCTGTAGCCTAAGATTACTGTTTGATAACTGCCGACGTCAAAAACTCAAAAGCTTCAACAAAAACGCACAAGTGTTGATTCTGTACAGTATTCACTCATCTGAGTCATTTTAAGATGACTGTATACTAAGATTACTGTTTGATATCTGCCGACGTCAAAAACTCAAAAGCTTCACCATAAACGCACAACTGAACAGTATTCAGTCATCTGAGTCATTTTAAGATGACTGTATACTAAGATTACTGTTTGATATCTGCCGACGTCAAAAACTCAAAAGCTTCACCAAAAACGCACAACTGAACACTATTCACTCATATTCAGTCATTTTAAGCTGACTGTATCCTAATATTACTGTTTGATATCTGCCGACGTCAAAAACTCAAAAGCTTCACCAAAAACGCACAACTGATATTCAGTCATCTGAGTCATTTTAAGATGACTGTATACTAAGATTACTGTTTGATATCTGCCGACGTCAAAAACTCAAAAGCTTCCCCAAAAACGCACAACTGAACAGTATTCACTCACATTCAGTCATTTTAAACGGACTGTATCCTAAGATTACTGTTTGATATCTGCCGACGTCAAAAACTCAAAAGCTTCACCAAAAACGCACAACTGAACAGTATTCACTCACATTCAGTCATTTTAAACGGACTGTATCCTAAGATTACTGTTTGATATCTGCCGACGTCAAAAACTCAAAAGCTTCACCAAAAACGCACAACTGAACAGTATTCAGTCATCTGAGTCATTTTAAGATGACTGTATACTAAGATTACTGTTTGATATCTGCCGACGTCAAAAACTCAAAAGCTTTACCAAAAACGACAAACTGAACAGTATTCACTCACATTCAGTCATTTTAAGATGACTGTATACTAAGATTACTGTTTGATATCTGCCGACGTCAAAAACTCAAAAGCTTCACCAAAAACGCACAACTGAACAGTATTCACTCATCTGAGTCATTTTAAGATGACTGTATACTAAGATTACTGTTTGATATCTGCCGACGTCAAAAACTCAAAAGCTTTACCAAAAACGCACAACTGAACAGTATTCACTCACATTCAGTCATTTTAAGATGACTGTATCCTAAGATTACTGTTTGATATCTGCCGACGTCAAAAACTCAAAAGCTTCACCAAAAACGCACAAGTGTTGATTCTGTACAGTATTCACTCATCTGAGTCATTTTAAGATGACTGTATACTAAGATTACTGTTTGATATCTGCCGACGTCAAAACTCAAAAGCTTCACCAAAAACGCAAAACCGAACACTATTCACTCACATTCAGTCATTTTAAACGGACTGTATCCTAACATTACTGTTTGATATCTGCCGACGTCAAAAACTCAAAAGCTTTACCAAAAACGCACAACTGAACAGTATTCACTCACATTCAGTCATTTTAAGATGACTGTATCCTAAGATTACTGTTTGATATCTGCCGACGTCAAAAACTCAAAAGCTTCACCAAAAACGCACAACTGAACAGTATTCACTCATCTGAGTCATTTTAAGATGACTGTATCCTAAGATTACTGTTTGATATCTGCCGACGTCAAAAACTCAAAAGCTTCACCAAAAACGCACAACCGAACAGTATTCACTCACATTCAGTCATTTTAAACGGACTGTATCCTAACATTACTGTTTGATATCTGCCGACGTCAAAAGCTCAAAAGCTTCACCAAAAACGCACAACTGATATTCAGTCATCTGAGTCATTTTAAGATGACTGTATCCTAAGATTACTGTTTGATATCTGCCGACGTCAAAAACTCAAAAGCTTCCCCAAAAACGCACAACTGAACAGTATTCACTCACATTCAGTCATTTTAAGATGACTGTATCCTAAGATTACTGTTTGATATCTGCCGACGTCAAAAACTCAAAAGCTTCCCCAAAAACGCACAACCGAACAGTATTCACTCACATTCAGTCATTTTAAACGGACTGTATCCTAACATTACTGTTTGATATCTGCTGACGTCAAAAACTCAAAAGCTTCACCAAAAACGCACAACTGATATTCAGTCATCTGAGTCATTTTAAGATGACTGTATCCTAAGATTACTGTTTGATATCTGCCGACGTCAAAAACTCAAAAGCTTCCCCAAAAACGCACAACTGAACAGTATTCACTCACATTCAGTCATTTTAAGATGACTGTATCCTAAGATTACTGTTTGATATCTGCCGACGTCAAAAACTCAAAAGCTTCACCAAAAACGCACAACTGAACAGTATTCAGTCATCTGAGTCATTTTAAGATGACTGTATACTAAGATTACTGTTTGATATCTGCCGACGTCAAAAACTCAAAAGCTTCACCAAAAACGCACAACTGATATTAATTCATCTGAGTCATTTTAAGATGACTGTATACTAAGATTACTGTTTGATATCTGCCGACGTCAAAAACTCAAAAGCTTCACCAAAAACGCACAAGTGTTGATTCTGTACAGTATTCACTCATCTGAGTCATTTTAAGATGACTGTATACTAAGATTACTGTTTGATATCTGCCGACGTCAAAAACTCAAAAGCTTCCCCAAAAACGCACAACTGAACAGTATTCACTCACATTCAGTCATTTTAAGATGACTGTATCCTAAGATTACTGTTTGATATCTGCCGACGTCAAAAACTCAAAAGCTTCACCAAAAACGCACAACTGAACAGTATTCAGTCATCTGAGTCATTTTAAGATGACTGTATACTAAGATTACTGTTTGATATCTGCCGACGTCAAAAACTCAAAAGCTTCACCAAAAACGCACAACTGATATTAATTCATCTGAGGCATTTTAAGATGACTGTATACTAAGATTACTGTTTGATATCTGCCGACGTCAAAAACTCAAAAGCTTCACCAAAAACGCACAAGTGTTGATTCTGTACAGTATTCACTCATCTGAGTCATTTTAAGATGACTGTATACTAAGATTACTGTTTGATATCTGCCGACGTCAAAAACTCAAAAGCTTCACCAAAAACGTACAACTGAACAGTATTCACTCACATTTAGTCATTTTAAGCTGACTGTATACTAAGATTACTGTTTGATATCTGCCGACGTCAAAAACTCAAAAGCTTTACCAAAAACGTACAACTGAAGAGTATTCACTCACATTCAGTCATTTTAAGCTGACTGTATACTAAGATTATTGTTTGATATCTGCCGACGTCAAAAACTCAAAAGCTTCACCAAAAACGCACAACTGAACAGTATTCATTCATCTGAGTCATTTTAAGATGACTGTATCCTAAGATTACTGTTTGATATCTGCCGACGTCAAAAACTCAAAAGCTTTACCAAAAACGCACAACTGAACAGTATTCACTCACATTCAGTCATTTTAAACGGACTGTATCCTAAGATTACTGTTTGATATCTGCCGACGTCAAAAACTCAAAAGCTTCACCAAAAACGCACAACTGAACAGTATTCACTCATCTGAGTCATTTTAAGCTGACTGTATACTAAGATTACTGTTTGATAACTGCCGACGTCAAAAACTCAAAAGCTTCACCAAAAACGCAAAACCGAACACTATTCACTCACATTCAGTCATTTTAAGATGACTGTATCCTAAGATTACTGTTTGATATCTGCCGACGTCAAAAAACTCAAAAGCTTCACCAAAAACGCACAACTGAACAGTATTCAGTCATCTGAGTCATTTTAAGATGACTGTATACTAAGATTACTGTTTGATATCTGCCGACGTCAAAAACTCAAAAGCTTCACCAAAACGCACAACTGAACAGTATTCACTCACATTCAGTCATTTTAAACGGACTGTTTCCTAAGATTACTGTTTGATAACTGCCGACGTCAAAAACTCAAAAGCTTCACCAAAAACGCAAAACCGAACACTATTCACTCACATTCAGTCATTTTAAACTGACTGTATCCTAAGATTACTGTTTGATGTCTGCCGACGTCAAAAACTCAAAAGCTTCACCATAAACGCACAACTGAACAGTATTCAGTCATCTGAGTCATTTTAAGATGACTGTATACTAAGATTACTGTTTGATATCTGCCGACGTCAAAAACTAAAAAGCTTCACCAAAAACGCACAACTGAACAGTATTCACTCACATTCAGTCATTTTAAATGGACTGTATCCTAAGATTACTGTTTGATATCTGCCGACGTCAAAAACTCAAAAGCTTCACCAAAAACGCAAAACTGAACAGTATTCAGTCATCTGAGTCATTTTAAGATGACTGTATACTAAGATTACTGTTTGATATCTGCCGACGTCAAAAACTCAAAAGCTTCACCAAAAACGCACAACTGAACAGTATTCACTCACATTCAGTCATTTTAAACGGTCTGTAGCCTAAGATTACTGTTTGATAACTGCCGACGTCAAAAACTCAAAAGCTTCAACAAAAACGCACAAGTGTTGATTCTGTACAGTATTCACTCATCTGAGTCATTTTAAGATGACTGTATACTAAGATTACTGTTTGATATCTGCCGACGTCAAAAACTCAAAAGCTTCACCATAAACGCACAACTGAACAGTATTCAGTCATCTGAGTCATTTTAAGATGACTGTATACTAAGATTACTGTTTGATATCTGCCGACGTCAAAAACTCAAAAGCTTCACCAAAAACGCACAACTGAACAGTATTCAGTCATCTGAGTCATTTTAAGATGACTGTATACTAAGATTACTGTTTGATATCTGCCGACGTCAAAAACTCAAAAGCTTCACCAAAAACGCACAAGTGTTGATTCTGTACAGTATTCACTCATCTGAGTCATTTTAAGATGACTGTATACAAAGATTACTGTTTGATATCTGCCGACGTCAAAAACTCAAAAGCTTCACCAAAAACGCACAACTGAACACTATTCACTCATATTCAGTCAGTTTAAGCTGACTGTATCCTAATATTACTGTTTGATATCTGCCGACGTCAAAAACTCAAAAGCTTCACCAAAAACGCACAACTGATATTCAGTCATCTGAGTCATTTTAAGATGACTGTATACTAAGATTACTGTTTGATATCTGCCGACGTCAAAAACTCAAAAGCTTCCCCAAAAACGCACAACTGAACAGTATTCACTCACATTCAGTCATTTTAAACGGACTGTATCCTAAGATTACTGTTTGATATCTGCCGACGTCAAAAACTCAAAAGCTTCACCAAAAACGCACAACTGAACAGTATTCAGTCATCTGAGTCATTTTAAGATGACTGTATACTAAGATTACTGTTTGATATCTGCCGACGTCAAAAACTCAAAAGCTTCACCAAAAACGCACAACTGAACAGTATTCAGTCATCTGAGTCATTTTAAGATGACTGTATACTAAGATTACTGTTTGATAACTGCCGACGTCAAAAACTCAAAAGCTTCACCAAAAACGCACAACTGAACAGTATTCACTCACATTCAGTCATTTTAAACGGACTGTATCCTAAGATTACTGTTTGATAACTGCCGACGTCAAAAACTCAAAAGCTTCAACAAAAACGCACAAGTGTTGATTCTGTACAGTATTCACTCATCTGAGTCATTTTAAGATGACTGTATACTAAGATTACTGTTTGATATCTGCCGACGTCAAAAACTCAAAAGCTTCACCATAAACGCACAACTGAACAGTATTCAGTCATCTGAGTCATTTTAAGATGACTGTATACTAAGATTACTGTTTGATATCTGCCGACGTCAAAAACTCAAAAGCTTCACCAAAAACGCACAACTGAACAGTATTCAGTCATCTGAGTCATTTTAAGATGACTGTATACTAAGATTACTGTTTGATATCTGCCGACGTCAAAAACTCAAAAGCTTCACCAAAAACGCACAACTGATATTAATTCATCTGAGGCATTTTAAGATGACTGTATACTAAGATTACTGTTTGATATCTGCCGACGTCAAAAACTCAAAAGCTTCACCAAAAACGCACAAGTGTTGATTCTGTACAGTATTCACTCATCTGAGTCATTTTAAGATGACTGTATACTAAGATTACTGTTTGATATCTGCCGACGTCAAAAACTCAAAAGCTTCACCAAAAACGTACAACTGAACAGTATTCACTCACATTTAGTCATTTTAAGCTGACTGTATACTAAGATTACTGTTTGATATCTGCCGACGTCAAAAACTCAAAAGCTTTACCAAAAACGTACAACTGAAGAGTATTCACTCACATTCAGTCATTTTAAGCTGACTGTATACTAAGATTATTGTTTGATATCTGCCGACGTCAAAAACTCAAAAGCTTCACCAAAAACGCACAACTGAACAGTATTCATTCATCTGAGTCATTTTAAGATGACTGTATCCTAAGATTACTGTTTGATATCTGCCGACGTCAAAAACTCAAAAGCTTTACCAAAAACGCACAACTGAACAGTATTCACTCACATTCAGTCATTTTAAACGGACTGTATCCTAAGATTACTGTTTGATATCTGCCGACGTCAAAAACTCAAAAGCTTCACCAAAAACGCACAACTGAACAGTATTCACTCATCTGAGTCATTTTAAGCTGACTGTATACTAAGATTACTGTTTGATAACTGCCGACGTCAAAAACTCAAAAGCTTCACCAAAAACGCAAAACCGAACACTATTCACTCACATTCAGTCATTTTAAGATGACTGTATCCTAAGATTACTGTTTGATATCTGCCGACGTCAAAAAACTCAAAAGCTTCACCAAAAACGCACAACTGAACAGTATTCAGTCATCTGAGTCATTTTAAGATGACTGTATACTAAGATTACTGTTTGATATCTGCCGACGTCAAAAACTCAAAAGCTTCACCAAAACGCACAACTGAACAGTATTCACTCACATTCAGTCATTTTAAACGGACTGTTTCCTAAGATTACTGTTTGATAACTGCCGACGTCAAAAACTCAAAAGCTTCACCAAAAACGCAAAACCGAACACTATTCACTCACATTCAGTCATTTTAAGCTGACTGTATCCTAAGATTACTGTTTGATGTCTGCCGACGTCAAAAACTCAAAAGCTTCACCATAAACGCACAACTGAACAGTATTCAGTCATCTGAGTCATTTTAAGATGACTGTATACTAAGATTACTGTTTGATATCTGCCGACGTCAAAAACTAAAAAGCTTCACCAAAAACGCACAACTGAACAGTATTCACTCACATTCAGTCATTTTAAATGGACTGTATCCTAAGATTACTGTTTGATATCTGCCGACGTCAAAAACTCAAAAGCTTCACCAAAAACGCAAAACTGAACAGTATTCAGTCATCTGAGTCATTTTAAGATGACTGTATACTAAGATTACTGTTTGATATCTGCCGACGTCAAAAACTCAAAAGCTTCACCAAAAACGCACAACTGAACAGTATTCACTCACATTCAGTCATTTTAAACGGTCTGTAGCCTAAGATTACTGTTTGATAACTGCCGACGTCAAAAACTCAAAAGCTTCAACAAAAACGCACAAGTGTTGATTCTGTACAGTATTCACTCATCTGAGTCATTTTAAGATGACTGTATACTAAGATTACTGTTTGATATCTGCCGACGTCAAAAACTCAAAAGCTTCACCATAAACGCACAACTGAACAGTATTCAGTCATCTGAGTCATTTTAAGATGACTGTATACTAAGATTACTGTTTGATATCTGCCGACGTCAAAAACTCAAAAGCTTCACCAAAAACGCACAACTGAACAGTATTCAGTCATCTGAGTCATTTTAAGATGACTGTATACTAAGATTACTGTTTGATATCTGCCGACGTCAAAAACTCAAAAGCTTCACCAAAAACGCACAAGTGTTGATTCTGTACAGTATTCAGTCATCTGAGTCATTTTAAGATGACTGTATACAAAGATTACTGTTTGATATCTGCCGACGTCAAAAACTCAAAAGCTTCACCAAAAACGCACAACTGAACACTATTCACTCATATTCAGTCAGTTTAAGCTGACTGTATCCTAATATTACTGTTTGATATCTGCCGACGTCAAAAACTCAAAAGCTTCACCAAAAACGCACAACTGATATTCAGTCATCTGAGTCATTTTAAGATGACTGTATACTAAGATTACTGTTTGATATCTGCCGACGTCAAAAACTCAAAAGCTTCCCCAAAAACGCACAACTGAACAGTATTCACTCACATTCAGTCATTTTAAACGGACTGTATCCTAAGATTACTGTTTGATATCTGCCGACGTCAAAAACTCAAAAGCTTCACCAAAAACGCACAACTGAACAGTATTCAGTCATCTGAGTCATTTTAAGATGACTGTATACTAAGATTACTGTTTGATATCTGCCGACGTCAAAAACTCAAAAGCTTCACCAAAAACGCACAACTGAACAGTATTCAGTCATCTGAGTCATTTTAAGATGACTGTATACTAAGATTACTGTTTGATAACTGCCGACGTCAAAAACTCAAAAGCTTCACCAAAAACGCACAACTGAACAGTATTCACTCACATTCAGTCATTTTAAACGGACTGTATCCTAAGATTACTGTTTGATAACTGCCGACGTCAAAAACTCAAAAGCTTCAACAAAAACGCACAAGTGTTGATTCTGTACAGTATTCACTCATCTGAGTCATTTTAAGATGACTGTATACTAAGATTACTGTTTGATATCTGCCGACGTCAAAAACTCAAAAGCTTCACCATAAACGCACAACTGAACAGTATTCAGTCATCTGAGTCATTTTAAGATGACTGTATACTAAGATTACTGTTTGATATCTGCCGACGTCAAAAACTCAAAAGCTTCACCAAAAACGCACAACTGAACAGTATTCAGTCATCTGAGTCATTTTAAGATGACTGTATACTAAGATTACTGTTTGATATCTGCCGACGTCAAAAACTCAAAAGCTTCACCAAAAACGCACAAGTGTTGATTCTGTACAGTATTCACTCATCTGAGTCATTTTAAGATGACTGTATACAAAGATTACTGTTTGATATCTGCCGACGTCAAAAACTCAAAAGCTTCACCAAAAACGCACAACTGAACACTATTCACTCATATTCAGTCAGTTTAAGCTGACTGTATCCTAATATTACTGTTTGATATCTGCCGACGTCAAAAACTCAAAAGCTTCACCAAAAACGCACAACTGATATTCAGTCATCTGAGTCATTTTAAGATGACTGTATACTAAGATTACTGTTTGATATCTGCCGACGTCAAAAACTCAAAAGCTTCCCCAAAAACGCACAACTGAACAGTATTCACTCACATTCAGTCATTTTAAACGGACTGTATCCTAAGATTACTGTTTGATATCTGCCGACGTCAAAAACTCAAAAGCTTCACCAAAAACGCACAACTGAACAGTATTCAGTCATCTGAGTCATTTTAAGATGACTGTATACTAAGATTACTGTTTGATATCTGCCGACGTCAAAAACTCAAAAGCTTCACCAAAAACGCACAACTGAACAGTATTCAGTCATCTGAGTCATTTTAAGATGACTGTATACTAAAATTACTGTTTGATAACTGCCGACGTCAAAAACTCAAAAGCTTCACCAAAAACGCACAACTGAACAGTATTCACTCACATTCAGTCATTTTAAACGGACTGTATCCTAAGATTACTGTTTGATAACTGCCGACGTCAAAAACTCAAAAGCTTCACCAAAAACGCAAAACCGAACACTATTCACTCACATTCAGTCATTTTAAGCTGACTGTATCCTAAGATTACTGTTTGATGTCTGCCGACGTCAAAAACTCAAAAGCTTCACCATAAACGCACAACTGAACAGTATTCAGTCATCTGAGTCATTTTAAGATGACTGTATACTAAGATTACTGTTTGATATCTGCCGACGTCAAAAACTCAAAAGCTTCACCAAAAACGCACAACTGAACAGTATTCAGTCATCTGAGTCATTTTAAGATGACTGTATACTAAGATTACTGTTTGATAACTGCCGACGTCAAAAACTCAAAAGCTTCACCAAAAACGCACAACTGAACAGTATTCACTCACATTCAGTCATTTTAAACGGACTGTATCCTAAGATTACTGTTTGATAACTGCCGACGTCAAAAACTCAAAAGCTTCACCAAAAACGCACAACTGATATTAAGTCATCTGAGTCATTTTAAGATGACTGTATACTAAGATTACTGTTTGATATCTGCCGACGTCAAAAACTCAAAAGCTTCACCAAAAACGCACAAGTGTTGATTCTGTACAGTATTCACTCATCTGAGTCATTTTAAGATGACTGTATACTAAGATTACTGTTGATATCTGCCGACGTCAAAAACTCAAAAGCTTCACCAAAAACGCACAACTGAACAGTATTCACTCACATTCAGACATTTTAAGATGACTGTATCCTAAGATTACTGTATGATATCTGCCGACGTCAAAAACTCAAAAGCTTCACCAAAAACGCACAACTGAACAGTATTCACTCATCTGAGTCATTTTAAGATGACTGTATACTAAGATTACTGTTTGATATCTGCCGACGTCAAAAACTCAAAAGCTTCACCAAAAACGCACAACCGAACAGTATTCACTCACATTCAGACATTTTAAACGGACTGTATCCTAAGATTACTGTTTGATATCTGCCGACGTCAAAAACTCAAAAGCTTCACCAAAAACGCACAAGTGTTGATTCTGTACAGTATTCACTCATCTGAGTCATTTTAAGATGACTGTATCCTAACATTACTGTTTGATATCTGCCGACGTCAAAAACTCAAAAGCTTCACCAAAAACGCACAACTGATATTCAGTCATCTGAGTCATTTTAAGATGACTGTATCCTAAGATTACTGTTTGATATCTGCCGACGTCAAAAACTCAAAAGCTTCACCAAAAACGCACAACTGAACAGTATTCACTCACATTCAGTCATTTTAAGATGACTGTATCCTAAGATTACTGTTTGATATCTGCCGACGTCAAAAACTCAAAAGCTTCACCAAAAACGCGCAACTGAACAGTATTCAGTCATCTGAGTAATTTTAAGATGACTGTATCCTAAGATTACTGTATGATATCTGCCGACGTCAAAAACTCAAAAGCTTCACCAAAAACGCACAACTGAACAGTATTCACTCATCTGAGTCATTTTAAGATGACTGTATACTAAGATTACTGTTTGATATCTGCCGACGTCAAAAACTCAAAAGCTTCACCAAAAACGCACAACCGAACAGTATTCACTCACATTCAGACATTTTAAACGGACTGTATCCTAAGATTACTGTTTGATATCTGCCAACGTCAAAAACTCAAAAGCTTCACCAAAAACGCACAAGTGTTGATTCTGTACAGTATTCACTCATCTGAGTCATTTTAAGATGACTGTATCCTAACATTACTGTTTGATATCTGCCGACGTCAAAAACTCAAAAGCTTCACCAAAAACGCACAACTGATATTCAGTCATCTGAGTCATTTTAAGATGACTGTATCCTAAGATTACTGTTTGATATCTGCCGACGTCAAAAACTCAAAAGCTTCCCCAAAAACGCACAACTGAACAGTATTCACTCACATTCAGTCATTTTAAGATGACTGTATCCTAAGATTACTGTTTGATATCTGCCGACGTCAAAAACTCAAAAGCTTCACCAAAAACGCGCAACTGAACAGTATTCAGTCATCTGAGTAATTTTAAGATGACTGTATCCTAAGATTACTGTTTGATATCTGCCGACGTCAAAAACTCAAAAGCTTTACCAAAAACGCACAACTGAACAGTATTCACTCACATTCAGTCATTTTAAGATGACTGTATACTAAGATTACTGTTTGATATCTGCCGACGACAAAAACTCAAAAGCTTCACCAAAAACGCACAACTGATATTAAGTCATCTGAGTCATTTTAAGATGACTGTATACTAAGATTACTGTTTGATATCTGCCGACGTCAAAAACTCAAAAGCTTCACCAAAAACGCACAACTGAACAGTATTCACTCACATTCAGTCATTTTAAACGGACTGTATCCTAAGATTACTGTTTGATATCTGCCGACGTCAAAAACTCAAAAGCTTCACCAAAAACGCACAACTGAACAGTATTCAGTCATCTGAGTCATTTTAAGATGACTGTATACTAAGATTACTGTTTGATATCTGCCGACGTCAAAAACTCAAAAGCTTCACCAAAAACGCACAACTGAACAGTATTCAGTCATCTGAGTCATTTTAAGATGACTGTATACTAAGATTACTGTTTGATATCTGCCGACGTCAAAAACTCAAAAGCTTCACCAAAAACGCACAACTGAACAGTATTCACTCACATTCAGTCATTTTAAACGGACTGTATCCTAAGATTACTGTTTGATAACTGCCGACGTCAAAAACTCAAAAGCTTCACCAAAAACGCAAAACCGAACACTATTCACTCACATTCAGTCATTTTAAGCTGACTGTATCCTAAGATTACTGTTTGATGTCTGCCGACGTCAAAAACTCAAAAGCTTCACCATAAACGCACAACTGAACAGTATTCAGTCATCTGAGTCATTTTAAGATGACTGTATACTAAGATTACTGTTTGATATCTGCCGACGTCAAAAACTCAAAAGCTTCACCAAAAACGCACAACTGAACAGTATTCAGTCATCTGAGTCATTTTAAGATGACTGTATACTAAGATTACTGTTTGATAACTGCCGACGTCAAAAACTCAAAAGCTTCACCAAAAACGCACAACTGAACAGTATTCACTCACATTCAGTCATTTTAAACGGACTGTATCCTAAGATTACTGTTTG
Organism: Trachinotus anak; assembly: GCF_046630095.1. Taxonomy (NCBI): domain Eukaryota; kingdom Metazoa; phylum Chordata; class Actinopteri; order Carangiformes; family Carangidae; genus Trachinotus; species Trachinotus anak. The sequence goes on along the minus strand of NW_027273879.1, from coordinate 21,717,066 downwards.
ATAACTGCCGACGTCAAAAACTCAAAAGCTTCACCAAAAACGCAAAACCGAACACTATTCACTCACATTCAGTCATTTTAAGCTGACTGTATACTAAGATTACTGTTTGATGTCTGCCGACGTCAAAAACTCAAAAGCTTCACCATAAACGCACAACTGAACAGTATTCAGTCATCTGAGTCATTTTAAGATGACTGTATACTAAGATTACTGTTTGATATCTGCCGACGTCAAAAACTCAAAAGCTTCACCAAAAACGCACAACTGAACAGTATTCAGTCATCTGAGTCATTTTAAGATGACTGTATACTAAGATGACTGTTTGATATCTGCCGACGTCAAAAACTCAAAAGCTTTACCAAAAACGCACAACTGAACAGTATTCACTCACATTCAGTCATTTTAAGATGACTGTATACTAAGATTACTGTTTGATATCTGCCGACGTCAAAAACTCAAAAGCTTCACCAAAAACGCACAACTGATATTAAGTCATCTGAGTCATTTTAAGATGACTGTATACTAAGATTACTGTTTGATATCTGCCGACGTCAAAAACTCAAAAGCTTCACCAAAAACGCACAAGTGTTGATTCTGTACAGTATTCACTCATCTGAGTCATTTTAAGATGACTGTATACTAAGATTACTGTTGATATCTGCCGACGTCAAAAACTCAAAAGCTTCACCAAAAACGCACAACTGAACAGTATTCACTCACATTCAGACATTTTAAGATGACTGTATCCTAAGATTACTGTATGATATCTGCCGACGTCAAAAACTCAAAAGCTTCACCAAAAACGCACAACTGAACAGTATTCACTCATCTGAGTCATTTTAAGATGACTGTATACTAAGATTACTGTTTGATATCTGCCGACGTCAAAAACTCAAAAGCTTCACCAAAAACGCACAACCGAACAGTATTCACTCACATTCAGACATTTTAAACGGACTGTATCCTAAGATTACTGTTTGATATCTGCCGACGTCAAAAACTCAAAAGCTTCACCAAAAACGCACAAGTGTTGATTCTGTACAGTATTCACTCATCTGAGTCATTTTAAGATGACTGTATCCTAACATTACTGTTTGATATCTGCCGACGTCAAAAACTCAAAAGCTTCCCCAAAAACGCACAACTGAACAGTATTCACTCACATTCAGTCATTTTAAGATGACTGTATCCTAAGATTACTGTTTGATATCTGCCGACGTCAAAAACTCAAAAGCTTCACCAAAAACGCGCAACTGAACAGTATTCAGTCATCTGAGTAATTTTAAGATGACTGTATCCTAAGATTACTGTTTGATATCTGCCGACGTCAAAAACTCAAAAGCTTTACCAAAAACGCACAACTGAACAGTATTCACTCACATTCAGTCATTTTAAGATGACTGTATACTAAGATTACTGTTTGATATCTGCCGACGTCAAAAACTCAAAAGCTTCACCAAAAACGCACAACTGATATTAAGTCATCTGAGTCATTTTAAGATGACTGTATACTAAGATTACTGTTTGATATCTGCCGACGTCAAAAACTCAAAAGCTTCACCAAAAACGCACAACTGAACAGTATTCACTCACATTCAGTCATTTTAAACGGACTGTATCCTAAGATTACTGTTTGATATCTGCCGACGTCAAAAACTCAAAAGCTTCACCAAAAACGCACAAGTGTTGATTCTGTACAGTATTCACTCATCTGAGTCATTTTAAGATGACTGTATACTAAGATTACTGTTTGATATCTGCCGACGTCAAAAACTCAAAAGCTTCACCAAAAACGCACAACTGAACAGTATTCACTCATCTGAGTCATTTTAAGATGACTGTATCCTAAGATTACTGTTTGATATCTGCCGACGTCAAAAACTCAAAAGCTTTACCAAAAACGCACAACTGAACAGTATTCACTCACATTCAGTCATTTTTAGATGACTGTATCCTAAGATTACTGTTTGATATCTGCCGACGTCAAAAACTCAAAAGCTTCACCAAAAACGCACAACTGATATTAAGTCATCTGAGTCATTTTAAGATGACTGTATACTAAGATTACTGTTTGATATCTGCCGACGTCAAAAACTCAAAAGCTTCACCAAAAACGCACAAGTGTTGATTCTGTACAGTATTCACTCATCTGAGTCATTTTAAGATGACTGTATACTAAGATTACTGTTTGATATCTGCCGACGTCAAAAACTCAAAAGCTTCACCAAAAACGCACAACTGAACAGTATTCACTCACATTCAGTCATTTTAAACGGACTGTATCCTAAGATTACTGTTTGATATCTGCCGACGTCAAAAACTCAAAAGCTTCACCAAAAACGCACAACTGAACAGTATTCACTCATCTGAGTCATTTTAAGATGACTGTATCCTAAGATTACTGTTTGATATCTGCCGACGTCAAAAACTCAAAAGCTTTACCAAAAACGCACAACCGAACAGTATTCACTCACATTCAGTCATTTTTAGATGACTGTATCCTAAGATTACTGTTTGATATCTGCCGACGTCAAAAACTCAAAAGCTTCACCAAAAACGCACAACCGAACAGTATTCACTCACATTCAGTCATTTTAAGATGACTGTATCCTAAGATTACTGTTTGATATCTGCCGACGTCAAAAACTCAAAAGCTTCACCAAAAACGCACAACTGAACAGTATTCAGTCATCTGAGTCATTTTAAGATGACTGTATACTAAGATTACTGTTTGATATCTGCCGACGTCAAAAACTCAAAAGCTTTACCAAAAACCACAAACTGAACAGTATTCACTCACATTCAGTCATTTTAAGATGACTGTATACTAAGATTACTGTTTGATATCTGCCGACGAAAAAACTCAAAAGCTTCACCAAAAACGCACAACTGAACAGTATTCACTCATCTGAGTCATTTTAAGATGACTGTATACTAAGATTACTGTTTGATATCTGCCGACGTCAAAAACTCAAAAGCTTTACCAAAAACGCACAACTGAACAGTATTCACTCACATTCAGTCATTTTAAGATGACTGTATCCTAAGATTACTGTTTGATATCTGCCGACGTCAAAAACTCAAAAGCTTCACCAAAAACGTACAACTGAACAGTATTCACTCACATTCAGTCATTTTAAGCTGACTGTATACTAAGATTACTGTTTGATATCTGCCGACGTCAAAAACTCAAAAGCTTCACCAAAAACGCACAACTGAACAGTATTCATTCATCTGAGTCATTTTAAGATGACTGTATCCTAAGATTACTGTTTGATATCTGCCGACGTCAAAAACTCAAAAGCTTTACCAAAAACGCACAACTGAACAGTATTCACTCACATTCAGTCATTTTAAGATGACTGTATACTAAGATTACTGTTTGATATCTGCCGACGTCAAAAACTCAAAAGCTTCACCAAAAACGCACAACTGATATTCAGTCATCTGAGTCATTTTAAGATGACTGTATACTAAGATTACTGTTTGATATCTGCCGACGTCAAAAACTCAAAAGCTTCACCAAAAACGCACAACTGATATTCAGTCATCTGAGTCATTTTAAGATGACTGTATACTAAGATTACTGTTTGATATCTGCCGACGTCAAAAACTCAAAAGCTTCACCAAAAACGCACAACTGAACAGTATTCACTCATCTGAGTCATTTTAAGATGACTGTATCCTAAGATTACTGTTTGATATCTGCCGACGTCAAAAACTCAAAAGCTTCCCCAAAAACGCACAACCGAACAGTATTCACTCACATTCAGTCATTTTAAACGGACTGTATCCTAACATTACTGTTTGATATCTGCTGACGTCAAAAACTCAAAAGCTTCACCAAAAACGCACAACTGATATTCAGTCATCTGAGTCATTTTAAGATGACTGTATCCTAAGATTACTGTTTGATATCTGCCGACGTCAAAAACTCAAAAGCTTCACCAAAAACGCACAACTGAACAGTATTCAGTCATCTGAGTCATTTTAAGATGACTGTATACTAAGATTACTGTTTGATATCAGCCGACGTCAAAAACTCAAAAGCTTCATCAAAAACGCACAACTGAACAGTATTCAGTCATCTGAGTCATTTTAAGATGACTGTATACTAAGATTACTGTTTGATCTCTGCCGACGTCAAAAACTCAAAAGCTTTACCAAAAACGCACAACTGAACAGTATTCACTCACATTCAGTCATTTTAAGATGACTGTATACTAAGATTACTGTTTGATATCTGCCGACGTCAAAAACTCAAAAGCTTCACCAAAAACGCACAACTGATATTAATTCATCTGAGTCATTTTAAGATGACTGTATCCTAAGATTACTGTTTGATATCTGCCGACGTCAAAAACTCAAAAGCTTCACCAAAAACGCACAACTGAACAGTATTCAGTCATCTGAGTCATTTTAAGATGACTGTATACTAAGATTACTGTTTGATATCTGCCGACGTCAAAAACTCAAAAGCTTCACCAAAAACGCACAACTGAACAGTATTCACTCACATTCAGTCATTTTAAACGGACTGTTTCCTAAGATTACTGTTTGATAACTGCCGACGTCAAAAACTCAAAAGCTTCACCAAAAACGCAAAACCGAACACTATTCACTCACATTCAGTCATTTTAAGCTGACTGTATCCTAAGATTACTGTTTGATGTCTGCCGACGTCAAAAACTCAAAAGCTTCACCATAAACGCACAACTGAACAGTATTCAGTCATCTGAGTCATTTTAAGATGACTGTATACTAAGATTACTGTTTGATATCTGCCGACGTCAAAAACTCAAAAGCTTTACCAAAAACGCACAACTGAACAGTATTCAGTCATCTGAGTCATTTTAAGATGACTGTATACTAAGATTACTGTTTGATATCTGCCGACGTCAAAAACTAAAAAGCTTCACCAAAAACGCACAACTGAACAGTATTCACTCACATTCAGTCATTTTAAACGGACTGTATCCTAAGATTACTGTTTGATATCTGCCGACGTCAAAAACTCAAAAGCTTCACCAAAAACGCAAAACTGAACAGTATTCACTCATCTGAGTCATTTTAAGATGACTGTATCCTAAGATTACTGTTTGATATCTGCCGACGTCAAAAACTAAAAAGCTTCACCAAAAACGCACAACTGAACAGTATTCACTCACATTCAGTCATTTTAAACGGACTGTATCCTAAGATTACTGTTTGATATCTGCCGACGTCAAAAACTCAAAAGCTTCACCAAAAACGCAAAACTGAACAGTATTCACTCATCTGAGTCATTTTAAGATGACTGTATCCTAAGATTACTGTTTGATATCTGCCGACGTCAAAAACTCAAAAGCTTTACCAAAAACGCACAACCGAACAGTATTCACTCACATTCAGTCATTTTTAGATGACTGTATCCTAAGATTACTGTTTGATATCTGCCGACGTCAAAAACTCAAAAGCTTCACCAAAAACGCACAACCGAACAGTATTCACTCACATTCAGTCATTTTAAGATGACTGTATCCTAAGATTACTGTTTGATATCTGCCGACGTCAAAAACTCAAAAGCTTCACCAAAAACGCACAACTGAACAGTATTCAGTCATCTGAGTCATTTTAAGATGACTGTATACTAAGATTACTGTTTGATATCTGCCGACGTCAAAAACTCAAAAGCTTTACCAAAAACGACAAACTGAACAGTATTCACTCACATTCAGTCATTTTAAGATGACTGTATACTAAGATTACTGTTTGATATCTGCCGACGTCAAAAACTCAAAAGCTTCACCAAAAACGCACAACTGAACAGTATTCACTCATCTGAGTCATTTTAAGATGACTGTATACTAAGATTACTGTTTGATATCTGCCGACGTCAAAAACTCAAAAGCTTTACCAAAAACGCACAACTGAACAGTATTCACTCACATTCAGTCATTTTAAGATGACTGTATCCTAAGATTACTGTTTGATATCTGCCGACGTCAAAAACTCAAAAGCTTCACCAAAAACGCACAAGTGTTGATTCTGTACAGTATTCACTCATCTGAGTCATTTTAAGATGACTGTATACTAAGATTACTGTTTGATATCTGCCGACGTCAAAACTCAAAAGCTTCACCAAAAACGCAAAACCGAACACTATTCACTCACATTCAGTCATTTTAAACGGACTGTATCCTAACATTACTGTTTGATATCTGCCGACGTCAAAAACTCAAAAGCTTTACCAAAAACGCACAACTGAACAGTATTCACTCACATTCAGTCATTTTAAGATGACTGTATCCTAAGATTACTGTTTGATATCTGCCGACGTCAAAAACTCAAAAGCTTCACCAAAAACGCACAACTGAACAGTATTCACTCATCTGAGTCATTTTAAGATGACTGTATCCTAAGATTACTGTTTGATATCTGCCGACGTCAAAAACTCAAAAGCTTCACCAAAAACGCACAACCGAACAGTATTCACTCACATTCAGTCATTTTAAACGGACTGTATCCTAACATTACTGTTTGATATCTGCCGACGTCAAAAACTCAAAAGCTTCTCCAAAAACGCACAACTGATATTCAGTCATCTGAGTCATTTTAAGATGACTGTATCCTAAGATTACTGTTTGATATCTGCCGACGTCAAAAACTCAAAAGCTTCACCAAAAACGCACAACTGAACAGTATTCAGTCATCTGAGTAATTTTAAGATGACTGTATACTAAGATTACTGTTTGATATCAGCCGACGTCAAAAACTCAAAAGCTTCACCAAAAACGTACAACTGAACAGTATTCACTCACATTCAGTCATTTTAAGCTGACTGTATACTAAGATTACTGTTTGATATCTGCCGACGTCAAAAACTCAAAAGCTTCACCAAAAACGCACAACTGAACAGTATTCATTCATCTGAGTCATTTTAAGATGACTGTATCCTAAGATTACTGTTTGATATCTGCCGACGTCAAAAACTCAAAAGCTTTACCAAAAACGCACAACTGAACAGTATTCACTCACATTCAGTCATTTTAAGATGACTGTATACTAAGATTACTGTTTGATATCTGCCGACGTCAAAAACTCAAAAGCTTCACCAAAAACGCACAACTGATATTCAGTCATCTGAGTCATTTTAAGATGACTGTATACTAAGATTACTGTTTGATATCTGCCGACGTCAAAAACTCAAAAGCTTCACCAAAAACGCACAACTGATATTCAGTCATCTGAGTCATTTTAAGATGACTGTATACTAAGATTACTGTTTGATATCTGCCGACGTCAAAAACTCAAAAGCTTCACCAAAAACGCACAACTGAACAGTATTCACTCATCTGAGTCATTTTAAGATGACTGTATCCTAAGATTACTGTTTGATATCTGCCGACGTCAAAAACTCAAAAGCTTCCCCAAAAACGCACAACCGAACAGTATTCACTCACATTCAGTCATTTTAAACGGACTGTATCCTAACATTACTGTTTGATATCTGCTGACGTCAAAAACTCAAAAGCTTCACCAAAAACGCACAACTGATATTCAGTCATCTGAGTCATTTTAAGATGACTGTATCCTAAGATTACTGTTTGATATCTGCCGACGTCAAAAACTCAAAAGCTTCCCCAAAAACGCACAACTGAACAGTATTCACTCACATTCAGTCATTTTAAGATGACTGTATCCTAAGATTACTGTTTGATATCTGCCGACGTCAAAAACTCAAAAGCTTCACCAAAAACGCACAACTGAACAGTATTCAGTCATCTGAGTCATTTTAAGATGACTGTATACTAAGATTACTGTTTGATATCAGCCGACGTCAAAAACTCAAAAGCTTCATCAAAAACGCACAACTGAACAGTATTCAGTCATCTGAGTCATTTTAAGATGACTGTATACTAAGATTACTGTTTGATATCTGCCGACGTCAAAAACTCAAAAGCTTTACCAAAAACGCACAACTGAACAGTATTCACTCACATTCAGTCATTTTAAGATGACTGTATACTAAGATTACTGTTTGATATCTGCCGACGTCAAAAACTCAAAAGCTTCACCAAAAACGCACAACTGATATTAATTCATCTGAGTCATTTTAAGCTGACTGTATACTAAGATTACTGTTTGATATCTGCCGACGTCAAAAACTCAAAAGCTTCACCAAAAACGCACAAGTGTTGATTCTGTACAGTATTCACTCATCTGAGTCATTTTAAGATGACTGTATACTAAGATTACTGTTTGATATCTGCCGACGTCAAAAACTCAAAAGCTTCACCAAAAACGCACAACTGAACAGTATTCACTCATCTGAGTCATTTTAAGCTGACTGTATACTAAGATTACTGTTTGATAACTGCCGACGTCAAAAACTCAAAAGCTTCACCAAAAACGCAAAACCGAACACTATTCACTCACATTCAGTCATTTTAAGATGACTGTATCCTAAGATTACTGTTTGATATCTGCCGACGTCAAAAAACTCAAAAGCTTCACCAAAAACGCACAACTGAACAGTATTCAGTCATCTGAGTCATTTTAAGATGACTGTATACTAAGATTACTGTTTGATATCTGCCGACGTCAAAAACTCAAAAGCTTCACCAAAAACGCACAACTGAACAGTATTCACTCACATTCAGTCATTTTAAACGGACTGTTTCCTAAGATTACTGTTTGATAACTGCCGACGTCAAAAACTCAAAAGCTTCACCAAAAACGCAAAACCGAACACTATTCACTCACATTCAGTCATTTTAAGCTGACTGTATCCTAAGATTACTGTTTGATGTCTGCCGACGTCAAAAACTCAAAAGCTTCACCATAAACGCACAACTGAACAGTATTCAGTCATCTGAGTCATTTTAAGATGACTGTATACTAAGATTACTGTTTGATATCTGCCGACGTCAAAAACTCAAAAGCTTTACCAAAAACGCACAACTGAACAGTATTCAGTCATCTGAGTCATTTTAAGATGACTGTATACTAAGATTACTGTTTGATATCTGCCGACGTCAAAAACTAAAAAGCTTCACCAAAAACGCACAACTGAACAGTATTCACTCACATTCAGTCATTTTAAACGGACTGTATCCTAAGATTACTGTTTGATATCTGCCGACGTCAAAAACTCAAAAGCTTCACCAAAAACGCAAAACTGAACAGTATTCAGTCATCTGAGTCATTTTAAGATGACTGTATACTAAGATTACTGTTTGATATCTGCCGACGTCAAAAACTCAAAAGCTTCACCAAAAACGCACAACTGAACAGTATTCACTCACATTCAGTCATTTTAAACGGTCTGTAGCCTAAGATTACTGTTTGATAACTGCCGACGTCAAAAACTCAAAAGCTTCAACAAAAACGCACAAGTGTTGATTCTGTACAGTATTCACTCATCTGAGTCATTTTAAGATGACTGTATACTAAGATTACTGTTTGATATCTGCCGACGTCAAAAACTCAAAAGCTTTACCAAAAACGACAAACTGAACAGTATTCACTCACATTCAGTCATTTTAAGATGACTGTATACTAAGATTACTGTTTGATATCTGCCGACGTCAAAAACTCAAAAGCTTCACCAAAAACGCACAACTGAACAGTATTCACTCATCTGAGTCATTTTAAGATGACTGTATACTAAGATTACTGTTTGATATCTGCCGACGTCAAAAACTCAAAAGCTTTACCAAAAACGCACAACTGAACAGTATTCACTCACATTCAGTCATTTTAAACGGACTGTTTCCTAAGATTACTGTTTGATAACTGCCGACGTCAAAAACTCAAAAGCTTCACCAAAAACGCAAAAGCGAACACTATTCACTCACATTCAGTCATTTTAAGCTGACTGTATCCTAAGATTACTGTTTGATGTCTGCCGACGTCAAAAACTCAAAAGCTTCACCATAAACGCACAACTGAACAGTATTCAGTCATCTGAGTCATTTTAAGATGACTGTATACTAAGATTACTGTTTGATATCTGCCGACGTCAAAAACTCAAAAGCTTCACCATAAACGCACAACTGAACAGTATTCAGTCATCTGAGTCATTTTAAGATGACTGTATACTAAGATTACTGTTTGATATCTGCCGACGTCAAAAACTCAAAAGCTTCACCAAAAACGCACAACTGAACAGTATTCAGTCATCTGAGTCATTTTAAGATGACTGTATACTAAGATTACTGTTTGATATCTGCCGACGTCAAAAACTCAAAAGCTTCACAATAAACGCACAACTGAACAGTATTCAGTCATCTGAGTCATTTTAAGATGACTGTATACTAAGATTACTGTTTGATATCTGCCGACGTCAAAAACTCAAAAGCTTCACCAAAAACGCACAACTGAACAGTATTCAGTCATCTGAGTCATTTTAAGATGACTGTATACTAAGATTACTGTTTGATATCTGCCGACGTCAAAAACTCAAAAGCTTCACCAAAAATGCACAAGTGTTGATTCTGTACAGTATTCACTCATCTGAGTCATTTTAAGATGACTGTATACAAAGATTACTGTTTGATATCTGCCGACGTCAAAAACTCAAAAGCTTCACCAAAAACGCACAACTGAACACTATTCACTCATATTCAGTCATTTTAAGCTGACTGTATCCTAATATTACTGTTTGATATCTGCCGACGTCAAAAACTCAAAAGCTTCACCAAAAACGCACAACTGATATTCAGTCATCTGAGTCATTTTAAGATGACTGTATACTAAGATTACTGTTTGATATCTGCCGACGTCAAAAACTCAAAAGCTTCCCCAAAAACGCACAACTGAACAGTATTCACTCACATTCAGTCATTTTAAACGGACTGTATCCTAAGATTACTGTTTGATATCTGCCGACGTCAAAAACTCAAAAGCTTCACCAAAAACGCACAACTGAACAGTATTCAGTCATCTGAGTCATTTTAAGATGACTGTATACTAAGATTACTGTTTGATATCTGCCGACGTCAAAAACTCAAAAGCTTCACCAAAAACGCACAACTGAACAGTATTCACTCATCTGAGTCATTTTAAGATGACTGTATACTAAGATTACTGTTTGATAACTGCCGACGTCAAAAACTCAAAAGCTTCACCAAAAACGCACAACTGAACAGTATTCACTCACATTCAGTCATTTTAAACGGACTGTATCCTAAGATTACTGTTTGATAACTGCCGACGTCAAAAACTCAAAAGCTTCACCAAAAACGCAAAACCGAACACTATTCACTCACATTCAGTCATTTTAAGCTGACTGTATCCTAAGATTACTGTTTGATATCTGCCGACGTCAAAAACTCAAAAGCTTCACCAAAAACGCACAAGTGTTGATTCTGTACAGTATTCACTCATCTGAGTCATTTTAAGATGACTGTATACTAAGATTACTGTTTGATATCTGCCGACGTCAAAAACTCAAAAGCTTTACCAAAAACGCACAACTGAACAGTATTCACTCACATTCAGTCATTTTAAGATGACTGTATCCTAAGATTACTGTTTGATATCTGCCGACGTCAAAAACTCAAAAGCTTCACCAAAAACGCACAACTGAACAGTATTCACTCATCTGAGTCATTTTAAGATGACTGTATCCTAAGATTACTGTTTGATATCTGCCGACGTCAAAAACTCAAAAGCTTCACCAAAAACGCACAACCGAACAGTATTCACTCACATTCAGTCATTTTAAACGGACTGTATCCTAACATTACTGTTTGATGTCTGCCGACGTCAAAAACTCAAAAGCTTCACCAAAAACGCACAACTGATATTCAGTCATCTGAGTCATTTTAAGATGACTGTATCCTAAGATTACTGTTTGATATCTGCCGACGTCAAAAACTCAAAAGCTTCCCCAAAAACGCACAACTGAACAGTATTCACTCACATTCAGTCATTTTAAGATGACTGTATCCTAAGATTACTGTTTGATATCTGCCGACGTCAAAAACTCAAAAGCTTCACCAAAAACGCACAACTGAACAGTATTCAGTCATCTGAGTAATTTTAAGATGACTGTATACTAAGATTACTGTTTGATATCAGCCGACGTCAAAAACTCAAAAGCTTCACCAAAAACGTACAACTGAACAGTATTCACTCACATTCAGTCATTTTAAGCTGACTGTATACTAAGATTACTGTTTGATATCTGCCGACGTCAAAAACTCAAAAGCTTTACCAAAAACGTACAACTGAACAGTATTCACTCACATTCAGTCATTTTAAGCTGACTGTATACTAAGATTACTGTTTGATATCTGCCGACGTCAAAAACTCAAAAGCTTCACCAAAAACGCACAACTGAACAGTATTCATTCATCTGAGTCATTTTAAGATGACTGTATCCTAAGATTACTGTTTGATATCTGCCGACGTCAAAAACTCAAAAGCTTTACCAAAAACGCACAACTGAACAGTATTCACTCACATTCAGTCATTTTAAGATGACTGTATACTAAGATTACTGTTTGATATCTGCCGACGTCAAAAACTCAAAAGCTTCACCAAAAACGCACAACTGATATTCAGTCATCTGAGTCATTTTAAGATGACTGTATACTAAGATTACTGTTTGATATCTGCCGACGTCAAAAACTCAAAAGCTTTACCAAAAACGTACAACTGAACAGTATTCACTCACATTCAGTCATTTTAAGCTGACTGTATACTAAGATTACTGTTTGATATCTGCCGACGTCAAAAACTCAAAAGCTTCACCAAAAACGCACAACTGATATTCAGTCATCTGAGTCATTTTAAGATGACTGTATCCTAAGATTACTGTTTGATATCTGCCGACGTCAAAAACTCAAAAGCTTCCCCAAAAACGCACAACTGAACAGTATTCACTCACATTCAGTCATTTTAAGATGACTGTATCCTAAGATTACTGTTTGATATCTGCCGACGTCAAAAACTCAAAAGCTTCACCAAAAACGCACAACTGAACAGTATTCACTCATCTGAGTAATTTTAAGATGACTGTATACTAAGATTACTGTTTGATATCAGCCGACGTCAAAAACTCAAAAGCTTCACCAAAAACGTACAACTGAACAGTATTCACTCACATTCAGTCATTTTAAGCTGACTGTATACTAAGATTACTGTTTGATATCTGCCGACGTCAAAAACTCAAAAGCTTTACCAAAAACGTACAACTGAACAGTATTCACTCACATTCAGTCATTTTAAGCTGACTGTATACTAAGATTACTGTTTGATATCTGCCGACGTCAAAAACTCAAAAGCTTCACCAAAAACGCACAACTGAACAGTATTCATTCATCTGAGTCATTTTAAGATGACTGTATCCTAAGATTACTGTTTGATATCTGCCGACGTCAAAAACTCAAAAGCTTTACCAAAAACGCACAACTGAACAGTATTCACTCACATTAAGTCATTTTAAGATGACTGTATACTAAGATTACTGTTTGATATCTGCCGACGTCAAAAACTCAAAAGCTTCCCCAAAAACGCACAACTGATATTCAGTCATCTGAGTCATTTTAAGATGACTGTATACTAAGATTACTGTTTGATATCTGCCGACGTCAAAAACTCAAAAGCTTCACCAAAAACGCACAACTGATATTCAGTCATCTGAGTCATTTTAAGATGACTGTATACTAAGATTACTGTTTGATATCTGCCGACGTCAAAAACTCAAAAGCTTCACCAAAAACGCACAACTGAACAGTATTCACTCATCTGAGTCATTTTAAGATGACTGTATCCTAAGATTACTGTTTGATATCTGCCGACGTCAAAAACTCAAAAGCTTTACCAAAAACGTACAACTGAAGAGTATTCACTCACATTCAGTCATTTTAAGCTGACTGTATACTAAGATTATTGTTTGATATCTGCCGACGTCAAAAACTCAAAAGCTTCACCAAAAACGCACAACTGAACAGTATTCATTCATCTGAGTCATTTTAAGATGACTGTATCCTAAGATTACTGTTTGATATCTGCCGACGTCAAAAACTCAAAAGCTTTACCAAAAACGCACAACTGAACAGTATTCACTCACATTCAGTCATTTTAAACGGACTGTATCCTAAGATTACTGTTTGATATCTGCAGACGTCAAAAACTCAAAAGCTTCACCAAAAACGCACAACTGAACAGTATTCACTCATCTGAGTCATTTTAAGCTGACTGTATACTAAGATTACTGTTTGATAACTGCCGACGTCAAAAACTCAAAAGCTTCACCAAAAACGCAAAACCGAACACTATTCACTCACATTCAGTCATTTTAAGATGACTGTATCCTAAGATTACTGTTTGATATCTGCCGACGTCAAAAAACTCAAAAGCTTCACCAAAAACGCACAACTGAACAGTATTCAGTCATCTGAGTCATTTTAAGATGACTGTATACTAAGATTACTGTTTGATATCTGCCGACGTCAAAAACTCAAAAGCTTCACCAAAAACGCACAACTGAACAGTATTCACTCACATTCAGTCATTTTAAACGGACTGTTTCCTAAGATTACTGTTTGATAACTGCCGACGTCAAAAACTCAAAAGCTTCACCAAAAACGCAAAACCGAACACTATTCACTCACATTCAGTCATTTTAAGCTGACTGTATCCTAAGATTACTGTTTGATGTCTGCCGACGTCAAAAACTCAAAAGCTTCACCATAAACGCACAACTGAACAGTATTCAGTCATCTGAGTCATTTTAAGATGACTGTATACTAAGATTACTGTTTGATATCTGCCGACGTCAAAAACTCAAAAGCTTCACCATAAACGCACAACTGAACAGTATTCAGTCATCTGAGTCATTTTAAGATGACTGTATACTAAGATTACTGTTTGATATCTGCCGACGTCAAAAACTCAAAAGCTTCACCAAAAACGCACAACTGAACAGTATTCAGTCATCTGAGTCATTTTAAGATGACTGTATACTAAGATTACTGTTTGATATCTGCCGACGTCAAAAACTCAAAAGCTTCACCATAAACGCACAACTGAACAGTATTCAGTCATCTGAGTCATTTTAAGATGACTGTATACTAAGATTACTGTTTGATATCTGCCGACGTCAAAAACTCAAAAGCTTCACCAAAAACGCACAACTGAACAGTATTCAGTCATCTGAGTCATTTTAAGATGACTGTATACTAAGATTACTGTTTGATATCTGCCGACGTCAAAAACTCAAAAGCTTCACCAAAAACGCACAAGTGTTGATTCTGTACAGTATTCACTCATCTGAGTCATTTTAAGATGACTGTATACAAAGATTACTGTTTGATATCTGCCGACGTCAAAAACTCAAAAGCTTCACCAAAAACGCACAACTGAACACTATTCACTCATATTCAGTCATTTTAAGCTGACTGTATCCTAATATTACTGTTTGATATCTGCCGACGTCAAAAACTCAAAAGCTTCACCAAAAACGCACAACTGATATTCAGTCATCTGAGTCATTTTAAGATGACTGTATACTAAGATTACTGTTTGATATCTGCCGACGTCAAAAACTCAAAAGCTTCCCCAAAAACGCACAACTGAACAGTATTCACTCACATTCAGTCATTTTAAACGGACTGTATCCTAAGATTACTGTTTGATATCTGCCGACGTCAAAAACTCAAAAGCTTCACCAAAAACGCACAACTGAACAGTATTCAGTCATCTGAGTCATTTTAAGATGACTGTATACTAAGATTACTGTTTGATATCTGCCGACGTCAAAAACTCAAAAGCTTCACCAAAAACGCACAACTGAACAGTATTCACTCATCTGAGTCATTTTAAGATGACTGTATACTAAGATTACTGTTTGATAACTGCCGACGTCAAAAACTCAAAAGCTTCACCAAAAACGCACAACTGAACAGTATTCACTCACATTCAGTCATTTTAAACGGACTGTATCCTAAGATTACTGTTTGATAACTGCCGACGTCAAAAACTCAAAAGCTTCACCAAAAACGCAAAACCGAACACTATTCACTCACATTCAGTCATTTTAAGCTGACTGTATCCTAAGATTACTGTTTGATATCTGCCGACGTCAAAAACTCAAAAGCTTCACCAAAAACGCACAAGTGTTGATTCTGTACAGTATTCACTCATCTGAGTCATTTTAAGATGACTGTATACTAAGATTACTGTTTGATATCTGCCGACGTCAAAAACTCAAAAGCTTTACCAAAAACGCACAACTGAACAGTATTCACTCACATTCAGTCATTTTAAGATGACTGTATCCTAAGATTACTGTTTGATATCTGCCGACGTCAAAAACTCAAAAGCTTCACCAAAAACGCACAACTGAACAGTATTCACTCATCTGAGTCATTTTAAGATGACTGTATCCTAAGATTACTGTTTGATATCTGCCGACGTCAAAAACTCAAAAGCTTCACCAAAAACGCACAACCGAACAGTATTCACTCACATTCAGTCATTTTAAACGGACTGTATCCTAACATTACTGTTTGATGTCTGCCGACGTCAAAAACTCAAAAGCTTCACCAAAAACGCACAACTGATATTCAGTCATCTGAGTCATTTTAAGATGACTGTATCCTAAGATTACTGTTTGATATCTGCCGACGTCAAAAACTCAAAAGCTTCCCCAAAAACGCACAACTGAACAGTATTCACTCACATTCAGTCATTTTAAGATGACTGTATCCTAAGATTACTGTTTGATATCTGCCGACGTCAAAAACTCAAAAGCTTCACCAAAAACGCACAACTGAACAGTATTCAGTCATCTGAGTAATTTTAAGATGACTGTATACTAAGATTACTGTTTGATATCAGCCGACGTCAAAAACTCAAAAGCTTCACCAAAAACGTACAACTGAACAGTATTCACTCACATTCAGTCATTTTAAGCTGACTGTATACTAAGATTACTGTTTGATATCTGCCGACGTCAAAAACTCAAAAGCTTTACCAAAAACGTACAACTGAACAGTATTCACTCACATTCAGTCATTTTAAGCTGACTGTATACTAAGATTACTGTTTGATATCTGCCGACGTCAAAAACTCAAAAGCTTCACCAAAAACGCACAACTGAACAGTATTCATTCATCTGAGTCATTTTAAGATGACTGTATCCTAAGATTACTGTTTGATATCTGCCGACGTCAAAAACTCAAAAGCTTTACCAAAAACGCACAACTGAACAGTATTCACTCACATTCAGTCATTTTAAGATGACTGTATACTAAGATTACTGTTTGATATCTGCCGACGTCAAAAACTCAAAAGCTTCACCAAAAACGCACAACTGATATTCAGTCATCTGAGTCATTTTAAGATGACTGTATACTAAGATTACTGTTTGATATCTGCCGACGTCAAAAACTCAAAAGCTTCACCAAAAACGCACAACTGATATTCAGTCATCTGAGTCATTTTAAGATGACTGTATACTAAGATTACTGTTTGATATCTGCCGACGTCAAAAACTCAAAAGCTTCACCAAAAACGCACAACTGAACAGTATTCACTCATCTGAGTCATTTTAAGATGACTGTATCCTAAGATTACTGTTTGATATCTGCCGACGTCAAAAACTCAAAAGCTTTACCAAAAACGTACAACTGAAGAGTATTCACTCACATTCAGTCATTTTAAGCTGACTGTATACTAAGATTATTGTTTGATATCTGCCGAGGTCAAAAACTCAAAAGCTTCACCAAAAACGCACAACTGAACAGTATTCATTCATCTGAGTCATTTTAAGATGACTGTATCCTAAGATTACTGTTTGATATCTGCCGACGTCAAAAAACTCAAAAGCTTCACCAAAAACGCACAACTGAACAGTATTCAGTCATCTGAGTCATTTTAAGATGACTGTATACTAAGATTACTGTTTGATATCTGCCGACGTCAAAAACTCAAAAGCTTCACCAAAAACGCACAACTGAACAGTATTCACTCACATTCAGTCATTTTAAACGGACTGTTTCCTAAGATTACTGTTTGATAACTGCCGACGTCAAAAACTCAAAAGCTTCACCAAAAACGCAAAACCGAACACTATTCACTCACATTCAGTCATTTTAAGCTGACTGTATCCTAAGATTACTGTTTGATGTCTGCCGACGTCAAAAACTCAAAAGCTTCACCATAAACGCACAACTGAACAGTATTCAGTCATCTGAGTCATTTTAAGATGACTGTATACTAAGATTACTGTTTGATATCTGCCGACGTCAAAAACTCAAAAGCTTTACCAAAAACGCACAACTGAACAGTATTCAGTCATCTGAGTCATTTTAAGATGACTGTATACTAAGATTACTGTTTGATATCTGCCGACGTCAAAAACTAAAAAGCTTCACCAAAAACGCACAACTGAACAGTATTCACTCACATTCAGTCATTTTAAACGGACTGTATCCTAAGATTACTGTTTGATATCTGCCGACGTCAAAAACTCAAAAGCTTCACCATAAACGCACAACTGAACAGTATTCAGTCATCTGAGTCATTTTAAGATGACTGTATACTAAGATTACTGTTTGATATCTGCCGACGTCAAAAACTCAAAAGCTTCACCAAAAACGCACAACTGAACAGTATTCAGTCATCTGAGTCATTTTAAGATGACTGTATACTAAGATTACTGTTTGATATCTGCCGACGTCAAAAACTCAAAAGCTTCACCATAAACGCACAACTGAACAGTATTCAGTCATCTGAGTCATTTTAAGATGACTGTATACTAAGATTACTGTTTGATATCTGCCGACGTCAAAAACTCAAAAGCTTCACCAAAAACGCACAACTGAACAGTATTCAGTCATCTGAGTCATTTTAAGATGACTGTATACTAAGATTACTGTTTGATATCTGCCGACGTCAAAAACTCAAAAGCTTCACCAAAAACGCACAACTGAACAGTATTCAGTCATCTGAGTCATTTTAAGATGACTGTATACTAAGATTACTGTTTGATAACTGCCGACGTCAAAAACTCAAAAGCTTCACCAAAAACGCACAACTGAACAGTATTCACTCACATTCAGTCATTTTAAACGGACTGTATCCTAAGATTACTGTTTGATAACTGCCGACGTCAAAAACTCAAAAGCTTCACCAAAAACGCAAAACCGAACACTATTCACTCACATTCAGTCATTTTAAGCTGACTGTATCCTAAGATTACTGTTTGATGTCTGCCGACGTCAAAAACTCAAAAGCTTCACCATAAACGCACAACTGAACAGTATTCAGTCATCTGAGTCATTTTAAGATGACTGTATACTAAGATTACTGTTTGATATCTGCCGACGTCAAAAACTCAAAAGCTTCACCAAAAACGCACAACTGATATTCAGTCATCTGAGTGATTTTAAGATGACTGTATACTAAGATTACTGTTTGATATCTGCCAACGTCAAAAACTCAAAAGCTTTACCAAAAACGCACAACTGAACAGTATTCACTCACATTCAGTCATTTTAAACGGACTGTATCCTAAGATTACTGTTTGATATCTGCCGACGTCAAAAACTCAAAAGCTTCACCAAAAACGCACAACTGAACAGTATTCAGTCATCTGAGTCATTTTAAGATGACTGTATACTAAGATTACTGTTTGATATCTGCCGACGTCAAAAACTCAAAAGCTTAACCAAAAACGCACAACTGAACAGTATTCAGTCATCTGAGTCATTTTAAGATGACTGTATCCTAAGATTACTGTTTGATAACTGCCGACGTCAAAAACTCAAAAGCTTCACCAAAAACGCAAAACCGAACACTATTCACTCACATTCAGTCATTTTAAGCTGACTGTATCCTAAGATTACTGTTTGATGTCTGCCGACGTCAAAAACTCAAAAGCTTCACCATAAACGCACAACTGAACAGTATTCAGTCATCTGAGTCATTTTAAGATGACTGTATACTAAGATTACTGTTTGATATCTGCCGACGTCAAAAACTCAAAAGCTTCACCAAAAACGCACAACTGAACAGTATTCAGTCATCTGAGTCATTTTAAGATGACTGTATACTAAGATGACTGTTTGATATCTGCCGACGTCAAAAACTCAAAAGCTTCACCAAAAACGCACAACTGATATTCAGTCATCTGAGTCATTTTAAGATGACTGTATACTAAGATTACTGTTTGATATCTGCCGACGTCAAAAACTCAAAAGCTTCACCAAAAACGCACAAGTGTTGATTCTGAACAGTATTCACTCATCTGAGTCATTTTAAGCTGACTGTATACTAAGATTACTGTTTGATATCTGCCGACGTCAAAAACTCAAAAGCTTCACCATAAACGCACAACTGAACAGTATTCAGTCATCTGAGTCATTTTAAGATGACTGTATACTAAGATTACTGTTTGATATCTGCCGACGTCAAAAACTCAAAAGCTTCACCAAAAACGCAAAACCGAACACTATTCACTCACATTCAGTCATTTTAAGATGACTGTATCCTAAGATTACTGTTTGATATCTGCCGACGTCAAAAAACTCAAAAGCTTCACCAAAAACGCACAACTGAACAGTATTCAGTCATCTGAGTCATTTTAAGATGACTGTATACTAAGATTACTGTTTGATATCTGCCGACGTCAAAAACTCAAAAGCTTCACCAAAAACGCACAACTGAACAGTATTCACTCACATTCAGTCATTTTAAACGGACTGTTTCCTAAGATTACTGTTTGATAACTGCCGACGTCAAAAACTCAAAAGCTTCACCAAAAACGCAAAACCGAACACTATTCACTCACATTCAGTCATTTTAAGCTGACTGTATCCTAAGATTACTGTTTGATGTCTGCCGACGTCAAAAACTCAAAAGCTTCACCATAAACGCACAACTGAACAGTATTCAGTCATCTGAGTCATTTTAAGATGACTGTATACTAAGATTACTGTTTGATATCTGCCGACGTCAAAAACTCAAAAGCTTCACCAAAAACGCACAACTGAACAGTATTCAGTCATCTGAGTCATTTTAAGATGACTGTATACTAAGATTACTGTTTGATATCTGCCGACGTCAAAAACTCAAAAGCTTCACCAAAAACGCACAACTGAACAGTATTCACTCACATTCAGTCATTTTAAACGGACTGTATCCTAAGATTACTGTTTGATATCTGCCGACGTCAAAAACTCAAAAGCTTCACCAAAAACGCAAAACTGAACAGTATTCAGTCATCTGAGTCATTTTAAGATGACTGTATACTAAGATTACTGTTTGATATCTGCCGACGTCAAAAACTCAAAAGCTTCACCAAAAACGCACAACTGAACAGTATTCACTCACATTCAGTCATTTTAAACGGTCTGTAGCCTAAGATTACTGTTTGATAACTGCCGACGTCAAAAACTCAAAAGCTTCAACAAAAACGCACAAGTGTTGATTCTGTACAGTATTCACTCATCTGAGTCATTTTAAGATGACTGTATACTAAGATTACTGTTTGATATCTGCCGACGTCAAAAACTCAAAAGCTTCACCATAAACGCACAACTGAACAGTATTCAGTCATCTGAGTCATTTTAAGATGACTGTGTACTAAGATTACTGTTTGATATCTGCCGACGTCAAAAACTCAAAAGCTTCACCAAAAACGCACAACTGAACAGTATTCAGTCATCTGAGTCATTTTAAGATGACTGTATACTAAGATTACTGTTTGATATCTGCCGACGTCAAAAACTCAAAAGCTTCACCAAAAACGCACAACTGAACAGTATTCAGTCATCTGAGTCATTTTAAGATGACTGTATACTAAGATTACTGTTTGATATCTGCCGACGTCAAAAACTCAAAAGCTTCACCAAAAACGCACAAGTGTTGATTCTGTACAGTATTCACTCATCTGAGTCATTTTAAGATGACTGTATACAAAGATTACTGTTTGATATCTGCCGACGTCAAAAACTCAAAAGCTTCACCAAAAACGCACAACTGAACACTATTCACTCATATTCAGTCATTTTAAGCTGACTGTATCCTAATATTACTGTTTGATATCTGCCGACGTCAAAAACTCAAAAGCTTCACCAAAAACGCACAACTGATATTCAGTCATCTGAGTCATTTTAAGATGACTGTATACTAAGATTACTGTTTGATATCTGCCGACGTCAAAAACTCAAAAGCTTCCCCAAAAACGCACAACTGAACAGTATTCACTCACATTCAGTCATTTTAAACGGACTGTATCCTAAGATTACTGTTTGATATCTGCCGACGTCAAAAACTCAAAAGCTTCACCAAAAACGCACAACTGAACAGTATTCAGTCATCTGAGTCATTTTAAGATGACTGTATACTAAGATTACTGTTTGATATCTGCCGACGTCAAAAACTCAAAAGCTTCACCAAAAACGCACAACTGAACAGTATTCAGTCATCTGAGTCATTTTAAGATGACTGTATACTAAGATGACTGTTTGATATCTGCCGACGTCAAAAACTCAAAAGCTTCACCAAAAACGCACAACTGATATTCAGTCATCTGAGTCATTTTAAGATGACTGTATACTAAGATTACTGTTTGATATCTGCCGACGTCAAAAACTCAAAAGCTTCACCAAAAACGCACAAGTGTTGATTCTGAACAGTATTCACTCATCTGAGTCATTTTAAGCTGACTGTATACTAAGATTACTGTTTGATATCTGCCGACGTCAAAAACTCAAAAGCTTCACCATAAACGCACAACTGAACAGTATTCAGTCATCTGAGTCATTTTAAGATGACTGTATACTAAGATTACTGTTTGATATCTGCCGACGTCAAAAACTCAAAAGCTTCACCAAAAACGCAAAACCGAACACTATTCACTCACATTCAGTCATTTTAAGATGACTGTATCCTAAGATTACTGTTTGATATCTGCCGACGTCAAAAAACTCAAAAGCTTCACCAAAAACGCACAACTGAACAGTATTCAGTCATCTGAGTCATTTTAAGATGACTGTATACTAAGATTACTGTTTGATATCTGCCGACGTCAAAAACTCAAAAGCTTCACCAAAAACGCACAACTGAACAGTATTCACTCACATTCAGTCATTTTAAACGGACTGTTTCCTAAGATTACTGTTTGATAACTGCCGACGTCAAAAACTCAAAAGCTTCACCAAAAACGCAAAACCGAACACTATTCACTCACATTCAGTCATTTTAAGCTGACTGTATCCTAAGATTACTGTTTGATGTCTGCCGACGTCAAAAACTCAAAAGCTTCACCATAAACGCACAACTGAACAGTATTCAGTCATCTGAGTCATTTTAAGATGACTGTATACTAAGATTACTGTTTGATATCTGCCGACGTCAAAAACTCAAAAGCTTCACCAAAAACGCACAACTGAACAGTATTCAGTCATCTGAGTCATTTTAAGATGACTGTATACTAAGATTACTGTTTGATATCTGCCGACGTCAAAAACTCAAAAGCTTCACCAAAAACGCACAACTGAACAGTATTCACTCACATTCAGTCATTTTAAACGGACTGTATCCTAAGATTACTGTTTGATATCTGCCGACGTCAAAAACTCAAAAGCTTCACCAAAAACGCAAAACTGAACAGTATTCAGTCATCTGAGTCATTTTAAGATGACTGTATACTAAGATTACTGTTTGATATCTGCCGACGTCAAAAACTCAAAAGCTTCACCAAAAACGCACAACTGAACAGTATTCACTCACATTCAGTCATTTTAAACGGTCTGTAGCCTAAGATTACTGTTTGATAACTGCCGACGTCAAAAACTCAAAAGCTTCAACAAAAACGCACAAGTGTTGATTCTGTACAGTATTCACTCATCTGAGTCATTTTAAGATGACTGTATACTAAGATTACTGTTTGATATCTGCCGACGTCAAAAACTCAAAAGCTTCACCATAAACGCACAACTGAACAGTATTCAGTCATCTGAGTCATTTTAAGATGACTGTATACTAAGATTACTGTTTGATATCTGCCGACGTCAAAAACTCAAAAGCTTCACCAAAAACGCACAACTGAACAGTATTCAGTCATCTGAGTCATTTTAAGATGACTGTATACTAAGATTACTGTTTGATATCTGCCGACGTCAAAAACTCAAAAGCTTCACCAAAAACGCACAACTGAACAGTATTCAGTCATCTGAGTCATTTTAAGATGACTGTATACTAAGATTACTGTTTGATATCTGCCGACGTCAAAAACTCAAAAGCTTCACCAAAAACGCACAAGTGTTGATTCTGTACAGTATTCACTCATCTGAGTCATTTTAAGATGACTGTATACAAAGATTACTGTTTGATATCTGCCGACGTCAAAAACTCAAAAGCTTCACCAAAAACGCACAACTGAACACTATTCACTCATATTCAGTCATTTTAAGCTGACTGTATCCTAATATTACTGTTTGATATCTGCCGACGTCAAAAACTCAAAAGCTTCACCAAAAACGCACAACTGATATTCAGTCATCTGAGTCATTTTAAGATGACTGTATACTAAGATTACTGTTTGATATCTGCCGACGTCAAAAACTCAAAAGCTTCCCCAAAAACGCACAACTGAACAGTATTCACTCACATTCAGTCATTTTAAACGGACTGTATCCTAAGATTACTGTTTGATATCTGCCGACGTCAAAAACTCAAAAGCTTCACCAAAAACGCACAACTGAACAGTATTCAGTCATCTGAGTCATTTTAAGATGACTGTATACTAAGATTACTGTTTGATATCTGCCGACGTCAAAAACTCAAAAGCTTCACCAAAAACGCACAACTGAACAGTATTCACTCACATTCAGTCATTTTAAACGGACTGTATCCTAAGATTACTGTTTGATAACTGCCGACGTCAAAAACTCAAAAGCTTCACCAAAAACGCAAAACCGAACACTATTCACTCACATTCAGTCATTTTAAGCTGACTGTATCCTAAGATTACTGTTTGATGTCTGCCGACGTCAAAAACTCAAAAGCTTCACCATAAACGCACAACTGAACAGTATTCAGTCATCTGAGTCATTTTAAGATGACTGTATACTAAGATTACTGTTTGATATCTGCCGACGTCAAAAACTCAAAAGCTTCACCAAAAACGCACAACTGAACAGTATTCAGTCATCTGAGTCATTTTAAGATGACTGTATACTAAGATTACTGTTTGATAACTGCCGACGTCAAAAACTCAAAAGCTTCACCAAAAACGCACAACTGAACAGTATTCACTCACATTCAGTCATTTTAAACGGACTGTATCCTAAGATTACTGTTTGATAACTGCCGACGTCAAAAACTCAAAAGCTTCACCAAAAACGCAAAACCGAACACTATTCACTCACATTCAGTCATTTTAAGCTGACTGTATCCTAAGATTACTGTTTGATGTCTGCCGACGTCAAAAACTCAAAAGCTTCACCATAAACGCACAACTGAACAGTATTCAGTCATCTGAGTCATTTTAAGATGACTGTATACTAAGATTACTGTTTGATATCTGCCGACGTCAAAAACTCAAAAGCTTCACCAAAAACGCACAACTGAACAGTATTCAGTCATCTGAGTCATTTTAAGATGACTGTATACTAAGATGACTGTTTGATATCTGCCGACGTCAAAAACTCAAAAGCTTCACCAAAAACGCACAACTGATATTCAGTCATCTGAGTCATTTTAAGATGACTGTATACTAAGATTACTGTTTGATATCTGCCAACGTCAAAAACTCAAAAGCTTTACAAAAAACGCACAACTGAACAGTATTCACTCACATTCAGTCATTTTAAACGGACTGTATCCTAAGATTACTGTTTGATATCTGCCGACGTCAAAAACTCAAAAGCTTCACCAAAAACGCACAACTGAACAGTATTCAGTCATCTGAGTCATTTTAAGATGACTGTATACTAAGATTACTGTTTGATATCTGCCGACGTCAAAAACTCAAAAGCTTAACCAAAAACGCACAACTGAACAGTATTCAGTCATCTGAGTCATTTTAAGATGACTGTATACTAAGATTACTGTTTGATAACTGCCGACGTCAAAAACTCAAAAGCTTCACCAAAAACGCACAACTGAACAGTATTCACTCACATTCAGTCATTTTAAACGGACTGTATCCTAAGATTACTGTTTGATAACTGCCGACGTCAAAAACTCAAAAGCTTCACCAAAAACGCAAAACCGAACACTATTCACTCACATTCAGTCATTTTAAGCTGACTGTATCCTAAGATTACTGTTTGATGTCTGCCGACGTCAAAAACTCAAAAGCTTCACCATAAACGCACAACTGAACAGTATTCAGTCATCTGAGTCATTTTAAGATGACTGTATACTAAGATTACTGTTTGATATCTGCCGACGTCAAAAACTCAAAAGCTTCACCAAAAACGCACAACTGAACAGTATTCAGTCATCTGAGTCATTTTAAGATGACTGTATACTAAGATGACTGTTTGATATCTGCCGACGTCAAAAACTCAAAAGCTTCAACAAAAACGCACAACTGATATTCACTCATCTGAGTCATTTTAAGATGACTGTATACTAAGATTACTGTTTGATATCTGCCGACGTCAAAAACTAAAAAGCTTCACCAAAAACGCACAAGTGTTGATTCTGAACAGTATTCACTCATCTGAGTCATTTTAAGCTGACTGTATACTAAGATTACTGTTTGATATCTGCCGACGTCAAAAACTCAAAAGCTTCACCATAAACGCACAACTGAACAGTATTCAGTCATCTGAGTCATTTTAAGATGACTGTATACTAAGATTACTGTTTGATATCTGCCGACGTCAAAAACTCAAAAGCTTCACCAAAAACGCACAACCGAACACTATTCACTCACATTCAGTCATTTTAAGATGACTGTATCCTAAGATTACTGTTTGATATCTGCCGACGTCAAAAACTCAAAAGCTTCCCCAAAAACGCACAACTGAACAGTATTCACTCACATTCAGTCATTTTAAGATGACTGTATCCTAAGATTACTGTTTGATATCTGCCGACGTCAAAAACTCAAAAGCTTCACCAAAAACGCACAACTGAACAGTATTCAGTCATCTGAGTCATTTTAAGCTGACTGTATACTAAGATTACTGTTTGATATCTGCCGACGTCAAAAACTCAAAAGCTTCACCAAAAACGCACAACTGAACAGTATTCACTCACATTCAGTCATTTTAAACGGACTGTATCCTAAGATTACTGTTTGATATCTGCCGACGTCAAAAACTCAAAAGCTTCACCAAAAACGCACAAGTGTTGATTCTGTGCAGTATTCAGTCATCTGAGTCATTTTAAGATGACTGTATACTAAGATTACTGTTTGATATCTGCCGACGTCAAAAACTCAAAAGCTTCACCAAAAACGCAAAACCGAACACTATTCACTCATATTCAGTCATTTTAAGCTGACTGTATACTAAGATTACTGTTTGATATCTGCCAACGTCAAAAACTCAAAAGCTTTACCAAAAACGCACAACTGAACAGTATTCACTCACATTCAGTCATTTTAAATGGACTGTATACTAAGATTACTGTTTGATATCTGCCGACGTCAAAAACTCAAAAGCTTCACCAAAAACGCACAACTGAACAGTATTCACTCACATTCAGTCATTTTAAGATGACTGTATCCTAAGATTACTGTTTGATATCTGCCGACGTCAAAAACTCAAAAGCTTCACCAAAAACGCACAACTGAACAGTATTCACTCACATTCAGTCATTTTAAGATGACTGTAACCTAAGATTACTGTTTGATATCTGCCGACGTCAAACACTCAAAAGCTTCACCAAAAACGCACAAGTGTTGATTCTGAACAGTATTCACTCATCTGAGTCATTTTAAGCTGACTGTATACTAAGATTACTCTTTGATATCTGCCGACGTCAAAAACTCAAAAGCTTTACCAAAAACGCACAACTGAACAGTATTCACTAACATTCAGTCATTTTAAGATGACTGTATCCTAAGATTACTGTTTGATATCTGCCGACGTCAAAAACTCAAAAGCTTCACCAAAAACGCACAACTGAACAGTATTCAGTCATCTGAGTCATTTTAAGATGACTGTATACTAAGATTACTGTTTGATATCAGCCGACGTCAAAAACTCAAAAGCTTCACCAAAAACGCACAACTGAACAGTATTCAGTCATCTGAGTAATTTTAAGATGACTGTATGCTAAGATTACTGTTTGATATCTGCCAAAGTCAAAAACTCAAAAGCTTCACCAAAAACGCACAACTGAACAGTATTCACTCACATTCAGTCATTTTAAGATGACTGTATCCTAAGATTACTGTTTGATATCTGCCGACGTCAAAAACTCAAAAGCTTCACCAAAAACGCACAACTGAACAGTATTCACTCACATTCAGTCATTTTAAGGTGACTGTATACTAAGATTACTGTTTGATATCTGCCGACGTCAAAAACTCAAAAGCTTCACCAAAAACGCAAAACCGAACACTATTCACTCACATTCAGTCATTTTAAGCTGACTGTATACTAAGATTACTGTTTGATGTCTGCCGACGTTAAAAACTCAAAAGCTTCACCATAAACGCACAACTGAACAGTATTCCGTCATCTGAGTCATTTTAAGATGACTGAATACTAAGATTACTGTTTATCTGCCGACGTCAAAAACTAAAAAGCTTCACCAAAAACGCACAACCGAACACTATTCACTCATATTCAGTCATTTTAAACGGACTGTATCCTAAGATTACTGTTTGATAACTGCCGACGTCAAAAACTCAAAAGCTTCACCAAAAACGCAAAACCGAACACTATTCACTCACATTCAGTCATTTTAAGCTGACTGTATCCTAAGATTACTGTTTGATGTCTGCCGACGTCAAAAACTCAAAAGCTTCACCATAAACGCACAACTGAACAGTATTCAGTCATCTGAGTCATTTTAAGATGACTGTATACTAAGATTACTGTTTGATATCTGCCGACGTCAAAAACTCAAAAGCTTCACCAAAAACGCACAACTGAACAGTATTCAGTCATCTGAGTCATTTTAAGATGACTGTATACTAAGATGACTGTTTGATATCTGCCGACGTCAAAAACTCAAAAGCTTCAACAAAAACGCACAACTGATATTCACTCATCTGAGTCATTTTAAGATGACTGTATACTAAGATTACTGTTTGATATCTGCCGACGTCAAAAACTAAAAAGCTTCACCAAAAACGCACAAGTGTTGATTCTGAACAGTATTCACTCATCTGAGTCATTTTAAGCTGACTGTATACTAAGATTACTGTTTGATATCTGCCGACGTCAAAAACTCAAAAGCTTCACCATAAACGCACAACTGAACAGTATTCAGTCATCTGAGTCATTTTAAGATGACTGTATACTAAGATTACTGTTTGATATCTGCCGACGTCAAAAACTCAAAAGCTTCACCAAAAACGCACAACCGAACACTATTCACTCACATTCAGTCATTTTAAGATGACTGTATCCTAAGATTACTGTTTGATATCTGCCGACGTCAAAAACTCAAAAGCTTCCCCAAAAACGCACAACTGAACAGTATTCACTCACATTCAGTCATTTTAAGATGACTGTATCCTAAGATTACTGTTTGATATCTGCCGACGTCAAAAACTCAAAAGCTTCACCAAAAACGCACAACTGAACAGTATTCAGTCATCTGAGTCATTTTAAGCTGACTGTATACTAAGATTACTGTTTGATATCTGCCGACGTCAAAAACTCAAAAGCTTCACCAAAAACGCACAACTGAACAGTATTCACTCACATTCAGTCATTTTAAACGGACTGTATCCTAAGATTACTGTTTGATATCTGCCGACGTCAAAAACTCAAAAGCTTCACCAAAAACGCACAAGTGTTGATTCTGTGCAGTATTCAGTCATCTGAGTCATTTTAAGATGACTGTATACTAAGATTACTGTTTGATATCTGCCGACGTCAAAAACTCAAAAGCTTCACCAAAAACGCAAAACCGAACACTATTCACTCATATTCAGTCATTTTAAGCTGACTGTATACTAAGATTACTGTTTGATATCTGCCAACGTCAAAAACTCAAAAGCTTTACCAAAAACGCACAACTGAACAGTATTCACTCACATTCAGTCATTTTAAATGGACTGTATACTAAGATTACTGTTTGATATCTGCCGACGTCAAAAACTCAAAAGCTTCACCAAAAACGCACAACTGAACAGTATTCACTCACATTCAGTCATTTTAAGATGACTGTATCCTAAGATTACTGTTTGATATCTGCCGACGTCAAAAACTCAAAAGCTTCACCAAAAACGCACAACTGAACAGTATTCACTCACATTCAGTCATTTTAAGATGACTGTAACCTAAGATTACTGTTTGATATCTGCCGACGTCAAACACTCAAAAGCTTCACCAAAAACGCACAAGTGTTGATTCTGAACAGTATTCACTCATCTGAGTCATTTTAAGCTGACTGTATACTAAGATTACTCTTTGATATCTGCCGACGTCAAAAACTCAAAAGCTTTACCAAAAACGCACAACTGAACAGTATTCACTAACATTCAGTCATTTTAAGATGACTGTATCCTAAGATTACTGTTTGATATCTGCCGACGTCAAAAACTCAAAAGCTTCACCAAAAACGCACAACTGAACAGTATTCAGTCATCTGAGTCATTTTAAGATGACTGTATACTAAGATTACTGTTTGATATCAGCCGACGTCAAAAACTCAAAAGCTTCACCAAAAACGCACAACTGAACAGTATTCAGTCATCTGAGTAATTTTAAGATGACTGTATGCTAAGATTACTGTTTGATATCTGCCAAAGTCAAAAACTCAAAAGCTTCACCAAAAACGCACAACTGAACAGTATTCACTCACATTCAGTCATTTTAAGATGACTGTATCCTAAGATTACTGTTTGATATCTGCCGACGTCAAAAACTCAAAAGCTTCACCAAAAACGCACAACTGAACAGTATTCACTCACATTCAGTCATTTTAAGGTGACTGTATACTAAGATTACTGTTTGATATCTGCCGACGTCAAAAACTCAAAAGCTTCACCAAAAACGCAAAACCGAACACTATTCACTCACATTCAGTCATTTTAAGCTGACTGTATACTAAGATTACTGTTTGATGTCTGCCGACGTTAAAAACTCAAAAGCTTCACCATAAACGCACAACTGAACAGTATTCCGTCATCTGAGTCATTTTAAGATGACTGAATACTAAGATTACTGTTTATCTGCCGACGTCAAAAACTAAAAAGCTTCACCAAAAACGCACAACCGAACACTATTCACTCATATTCAGTCATTTTAAGATGACTGTATACTAAGATTACTGTTTGATATCTGCCGACGTCAAAAACTCAAAAGCTTTACCAAAAACGCACAACTGAACAGTATTCACTCACATTCAGTCATTTTAAACGGACTGTATCCTAAGATTACTGTTTGATATCTGCCGACGTCAAAAACTCACAAGCTTCACCAAAAACGCACAACTGAACAGTATTCAGTCATCTGAGTCATTTTAAGCTGACTGTATCCTAAGATTACTGTTTGATATCTGCCGACGTCAAAAACTCAAAAGCTTCACCAAAAACGCACAACTGATATTCAGTCATCTGAGTCATATTAAGATGACTGTATACAAAGATTACTGTTTGATATCTGCCGACGTCAAAAACTCAAAAGCTTTCCCAAAAACGCACATCTGAACAGTATTCACTCACATTCAGTCATTTTAAGATGACTGTATCCTAAGATTACTGTTTGATATCTGCCGACGTCAAAAACTCAAAAGCTTCACCAAAAACGCACAACTGAACAGTATTCACTCACATTCAGTCATTTTAAGATGACTGTATCCTAAGATTACTGTTTGATATCTGCCGACGTCAAAAACTCAAAAGCTTCACCAAAAACGCACAACTGAACAGTATTCACTCACATTCAGTCATTTTAAGCTGACTGTATACTAAGATTACTGTTTGATATCTGCCGACGTCAAAAACTCAAAAGCTTCACCAAAAACGCAAAACCGAACACTATTCACTCACATTCAATCATTTTAAGCTGACTGTATACTAACATGACTGTTTGATCTCTGCCGACGTCAAAAACTCAAAAGCTTCACCATAAACGCACAACTGAACAGTATTCCGTCATCTGAGTCATTTTAAGATGACTGAATACTAAGATTACTGTTTGATATCTGCCGACGTCAAAAACTAAAAAGCTTCACCAAAAACGCACAACCGAACACTATTCACTCATATTCAGTCATTTTAAGATGACTGTATACTAAGATTACTGTTTGATATCTGCCGACGTCAAAAACTCAAAAGCTTTACCAAAAACGCACAACTGAACAGTATTCACTCACATTCAGTCATTTTAAACGGACTGTATCCTAAGATTACTGTTTGATATCTGCCGACGTCAAAAACTCACAAGCTTCACCAAAAACGCACAACTGAACAGTATTCAGTCATCTGAGTCATTTTAAGCTGACTGTATCCTAAGATTACTGTTTGATATCTGCCGACGTCAAAAACTCAAAAGCTTCACCAAAAACGCACAACTGATATTCAGTCATCTGAGTCATATTAAGATGACTGTATACTAAGATTACTGTTTGATATCTGCCGACGTCAAAAACTCAAAAGCTTTCCCAAAAACGCACATCTGAACAGTATTCACTCACATTCAGTCATTTTAAGATGACTGTATCCTAAGATTACTGTTTGATATCTGCCGACGTCAAAAACTCAAAAGCTTCACCAAAAACGCACAACTGAACAGTATTCACTCACATTCAGTCATTTTAAGATGACTGTATCCTAAGATTACTGTTTGATATCTGCCGACGTCAAAAACTCAAAAGCTTCACCAAAAACGCACAACTGAACAGTATTCACTCACATTCAGTCATTTTAAGCTGACTGTATACTAAGATTACTGTTTGATATCTGCCGACGTCAAAAACTCAAAAGCTTCACCAAAAACGCAAAACCGAACACTATTCACTCACATTCAATCATTTTAAGCTGACTGTATACTAACATGACTGTTTGATCTCTGCCGACGTCAAAAACTCAAAAGCTTCACCATAAACGCACAACTGAACAGTATTCAGTCATCTGAGTCATTTTAAGATGACTGAATACTAAGATTACTGTTTGATATCTGCCGACGTCAAAAACTCAAAAGCTTCACCAAAAACGCACAACCGAACACTATTCACTCACATTCAGTCATTTTAAGCTGACTGTATCCTAAGATTACTGTTTGATATCTGCCGGCGTCAAAAACTCAAAAGCTTCACCAAAAACGCACAACTGAACAGTATTCAGTCATCTGAGTCATTTTAAGATGACTGTATCCTAAGATTACTGTTTGATATCTGCCGACGTCAAAAACTCAAAAGCTTCACCAAAAACGCACAACTGAACAGTATTCACTCATCTGAGTCATTTTAAGATGACTGTATACTAAGATGACTGTTTGATATCTGCCGACGTCAAAAACTCAAAAGCTTCACCAAAAACGCACAACTGATATTCAGTCATCTGAGTCATTTTAAGCTGACTGTATACTAAGATTACTGTTTGATATCTGCCGACGTCAAAAACTCAAAAGCTTTACCAAAAACGCACAACTGAACAGTATTCACTCACATTCAGTCATTTTAAACGGACTGTATCCTAAGATTACTGTTTGATATCTGCCGACGTCAAAAACTCAAAAGCTTCACCAAAAACGCACAACTGAACAGTATTCAGTCATCTGAGTCATTTTAAGCTGACTGTATACTAAGATTACTGTTTGATGTCTGCCGACGTCAAAAACTCAAAAGCTTCACCAAAAACGCACAACTGAACAGTATTCACTCACATTCAGTCATTTTAAGATGACTGTATACTAAGATTACTGTTTGATATCTGCCGACGTCAAAAACTCAAAAGCTTCACCAAAAACGCACAACTGATATTCACTCATCTGAGTCATTTTAAGCTGACTGTATACTAAGATTACTGTTTGATATCTGCCGACGTCAAAAACTCAAAAGCTTCACCAAAAACGCACAACTGAACAGTATTCACTCACATTCAGTCATTTTAAGATGACTGTATCCTAAGATTACTGTTTGATGTCTGCCGACGTCAAAAACTCAAAAGCTTCACCAAAAACGCACAACTGAACAGTATTCACTCATCTGAGTCTTTTTAAGCTGACTGTATCCTAAGATTACTGTTTGATATCTGCCGACGTCAAAAACTCAAAAGCTTCACCAAAAACGCACAACTGTTGATTCTGAACAGTATTACTCATATGAATCATTTTCTGTGCAATGAGACCTAAAAATATTGCTTTATACCTGCTGACCTCAGAGACTCAAACACATCACACAAATCACACAACCATTGATTCTGATCAGTATTCACTCACCTTCACTAATTTTCAGTTCACTGTCTCCTAAAACTAGTGCTTCTGTCCTGCAGATCTCAGAAACTGAAATACATCACACGAAACTAACAACTGTTGATTCTGATCTGTTTTCACTCATACTGTGTGATTTTCTGTTCACTTTCTCCTAAAAATAGTGCTTCACACCTGCAGACCTCAGAAACTAACAAACTGATGAACGTCATGATATGTTGAAGAAGATGCAGCAAAAGATTGTTTATAATGAATTCTATAAGCTTCTGTCTCAAAACATCACAAAGTATTATGGAGCAAAACTGTAGTCAGACCCCCACACAAACCATCGCAGCAGATCATCATTTCTAGTTCAACACCGATCCACACCAGAACCAGAACCCATGACATGGTCAACGTCACAAAGAGTGAGGCAGATGTCTATACAGCATGTAGGCATGTTCCTCTGTGCGTGTGTGTCTGTGTCGACTGAATATGCAGCCCTACCTGTATGGGAAACAATGTGTCTACCTAAAAATATTGATGTTGAAGCATTTTCAATGTTGACATTAATTATGGCGAATTCAGCCCTACAAAAGCTTCTATCCAATCAGTCTTACCTTAAAAAATTGACCACAAAGGTTTGGGTTGACTCTTCTGGCCTGTCCTCCCTGGCATCGACAATGTTAGAAAGCAATGTCCAGCTCTCACCCAGTATGTCAAAAATCCATCTAGGTCTTCACTGTCCTCTTGACTTCCTCCTGCATGCTGATGTCATTATGTTCTCCCTCTGCTTGCTTAATACAACAGCACAACCACAGAAAACAAACACAGTAATGTCATCTCTGAGTCCTAATTCTTACAAATTTCATCTTACTCTTTTTCAGCAACTTATCTCCACTCCGCTTGCTCATGCTCATCTATGAATTAACTCTTCGATTAAGCAGCCTTTGAACTAATAACAGTGGTGGAGGTAGTATTCAGACCCTTTACTTCAGCAAAGGTACCAATACAGCAAATCCTCCATTGTAAATCCTGCATGAAAAATCCTGCCTTCGTAAAAGTACATGAGTATTAGCAGCAAAATGTAGTTAGATTACATCAGAAAAGTAATGGTTAGGTCCCTCTGACTGAGTGGCAGGAACCTAACCATTACTTAGTTGATTAATCTGAGAGGAAACATACACCTGTTTTCATCTTTTGGACTTTTTCTCTATTCTTTGATTTTTGTTGAGATGTATTGAAATGAAACCATGTGACAAGTTTACAGGGAAAAATCACTATTTAGTGGAGCTGTTAATAACTCATAGATATCTGAAATGTGACCCTGTCTGCACACTGCTTTTTGTAAAATGTCAGAGGCCAAAAAGCTTTGAAACCACAGGTTTAATCTCTAACTATGCATTGCATTTTAATGCTTGTTAAACTAACCTTTGTGTGAAATACTCATGTTAAAAATAACTATTACTAAAAATAACCATCGCCAGATGAGTGTATTGGAGTAAAAAGTACAATATTTCCCTCTGAACTTCAGTGAAAGTATACCATAGCATAAAATTATTAAAAAAAAATTATTTACAGTACCCAAAAGAGGTTAACCATGATGGACAGCACATTCTGTAACAGACCAGCAGGGGGATCCATACACTTTTTAACCTGTGCCAGAGAGTTGATGGAACCAAATTATTCATAATCAGAACTCTTCCTCTGTACAATATGTGAGGTAACAGCTACCCCCACTTGGCCAACCTTCCCTCCACCTTCTCCTCCACTTCCTTCCAGTTTTTCTGTACAGTCTGATCAGATCAGAACTAGTATGCCTTTTCTGATTGGAGGTCTTCAATGCCGCCTTTTCACAAGAGACATTGAGAGTGTACTGGTGACAAAGCTACTTGATTTCCACTTTCCCACAATCCCACCACTGCTTCAACAATGTAAAATCTCCTTTCCAAGTTCTAAAAACTTTCCAAAACTAGAATTTACACACAGTTGTATGCCTCCACCTGTCAGACTAATTTCAGATCACATCTTTGTTTTTCCAGAGTCATATAAAATATTAACCATTTGTGTGAAATTTTGTCATAATTGCTGTGTGAAGTCTTGAGTAATGCTAAAAAGTATTTTGTGAAGTCACAATACCCTTGACACTGACCACCAAAATCTAATCAGTTCTTTCGTACCAAATTTGAAGAAATAACTGTGTATGGTGAGGTCACCAAGACCTTGACCTTTGACCACAAAAATCTTATCAGTTCATCCTTGAGTCCAACTAAATGTTGGCACAACTTGAGTCCAACATTTAGTTGGACTCAAGTTGTGACTCAAGTTGGACTCAAATTTCAAGAAGTTCTGTCAAAGTGTTACTGAGATGAGTTTCTAAAATGTTAAATGTGCATCTAATAACAAACAAGTGTTCCAGTGCCAGTATGCAGACTTGTATTTCAGATTTGCAATAACACATTACACAACACTGTGGGAATGATCTGATCAGAACCCCAGTATCCTGCAGTATCCTACACCCTTTTAAAATATTGAACTGATGCTTAAAACAAAAAACAACAACAAAAAAAAACAACAAAAAAGAACCCAACTGTCTCATCTGGCCATAGAAAAATAGGAAAATAGTAAGCAAAAGTCGTAACAAGTATTAATCCCTGGCTGTCTGAACAAGTCCGTACGTGAACCTGCGGAAGGATCACTACCGTTTCTGAACACTCATGTGTTACTGTCTGTGCATTTCTCTCCATACATCATTTAACCTGTGAGCCTACACCAGCTGCTTTGTGGCACATTTTGAAGCAGCATGAGGCTCAGTGTGGCTAATGTCCAGCTCATTGTTCTCTGCACAGTTGAAATCTCCTCCAATTAAAAACTGTTCAGGACCACACTGACTTAAAATCACACAGAGCTCATTTAAATACTGATCTCTGTGCACTGTGTTGGGTGTGTAGATAGTCTCAGGCTCTGGATGCTCCTCCTGCTGCTGCTCTCTCAACCTGCCTACTACGCTATTCTTGGCCTGAAAGCCACTGGTGTTCATCTGCTTTCTCTTGAGAGCAGGGACTTTAAACACATTGTCATCCACCATCAGGTCCTCATCAGTGTCCCTTGCTACATCAGTGTAGCAAGTGTCCTTTGCTACTCTGTCTGCAGTGTTCAACACAGCCGGCTCTTGTCCTCCTAAGCTCTATCACAGCTGTTACTTTCTGGCTATGTCCACACTACTGTTCTCATTTTAAAATGCATCACTTTTGCTACATTTGTGCCTGGCATCCACACTACTCCTGAATTTTCTAAACGGAGACATTTGGAAATGATGCTGGCCCTGTGTTAGTTTGAAAACTCCAGCCATGCGTTTGTAGTCTGGATGGGCAAAACAGAGACCTCTGGAAACAATGATATAGACAACCACAGTCGCTCCCCGATTGGGTCTTATCAGCCTTGACTACCAGCTTTGTCTGGATGGAGATCGTTTTCATTTCTCTCCAGAAATGTTTTAAACTCTGTAAAAATCTGCTATGATTAATATTTTGTTTAACATGGTTTTCCCGCATAAAAGGTGAAAAAAAAAATCAAAAACTGGGGCTGTAAGCACATCTACACTCCTCATTGAAAAAATCTGGATCAGGCCTTATGCCCCACCCGCCACTGCTGCTTGCACTTGGTTTACAGGTGAAACAACAGAGCATATCAAGATGGTTAGTGGAGGAAACATCACAAAGTCTGAGCTGCATGTTTGTGCCTCAGTCATACCCAGACTCAGGAGTTTTTGAGTTTATTGTGATCAAAATTGGTTCCTGGAAGACATGTCAGAACTGTATGCGTAGCTCACTGATTACGTTGTTTGTTATCTTGTAACCGCGTCAGTAGCTGTGCTAGTGCTAACTAACACAGTGTCATCGGCTGTGCAAGTGCAAACTCTGGCCCTCTGTCCTGACAAGGTCTTGGGTTTATTTTGTCCGCCCCCTCATCTCCACAAGTTGACAGGATTGGTTCATACAGCTAATATGACCTATTAATCCCTGGCTGTCTGAATCTGTTTCTATGAGACTGTTATTGGTTCACAGTGACCCTTTAATTGGCTTTTTTGTCTGAGCAGTTGCTCAATTTGTGGTAAATGAAGACAGCTTTCCTTTTAGCTTTTTCTAACAATTGGCTATTGTTAGAAAGAGTGATGTCGTGTAAATAACACTGGGAGACATCGGACAAAATAGTTGAAAATATCTCTTTTATAGATGCTTGTTGAACAGTTGGTTTGATAAAGTTCTTATTAGCCTTTTACTTTTTATTGCACCTAAAATAACATAAAGTACAGCAATAGTGTACTTGAGTCAACTTTTCTTCACCTGGTTCTGTGTCCAGTGCAGCCTCTCTGCCCTGCTGTTTGTTCCGCGTGTTTGTATGTGTTTGTGTCTGTATCTCGTGCATGTCTGTACCTTGTGCAGAGAACAGAGAACAGAGAGCAGAGTTAAGAGCAGAGGAACAGTGCAACCGTAAATGATAAAATAGAAAAGAAATATATGTCTATTTTCTATTAATGTTTTGTGGTATTTTAAGTTAATGTTTATGTTGCGGCTGGCTGCCATAAATAAACCAATGTATGGGAAATGACGCGTTGACTTAAAATAGTCTATAGTATAATAGTAGACTCATCACTGCACCCCAAGCATGCGCACAGACAAACCTCTGATGGTGTTCAAGCACCTGCCTTTTTGGCATCTGATCAGATAAGTGCTCTTTTTACAATACTTTTTTTATTTATTTCTCCTTTTCTAAGTTAATATTTAAGTAATTAAATTTGTCTCGTGGCATCAGTTCTCATCTAAAAAACATGCTGAATTGACCAATGACTGTGTTTCAGCTTCCCTCGTCACAGTCTCCACAGTTAACCTACACAGACTGAGAGGACCGCAGAGCAGCTCTTTTCACTGACCTACCTTCACCGGTGACAACCAAGTAACGAGTGTTTGTCCTAAGCCTTGGTATTGTTTGTCACTGTTGTGAAATTAAACTACTATTAAAACAGCTCAATACAGACCAATAGCAACATAATGCTCCCTTTCCAGGGGTACACAGTGTGTTCCTTGTACAGTACACAGAATACAATGAGCCTAATTGTTGCTGCATTCTAGTTTGGAAGGTAGATTGGTTGGTTTATCATTATTTTATATAGTTAGAGACCAGCTTTTTTCAGTTTTACATCAACAAATCTTTATTTGTTGAGACTGAATTATTATTTTATAGACAAATCTATACACGTGAAAATGCCCTAAAACACAGTGTGTCATTGTTTTCTTTGGTGTTGCCTGTTCTTGTGATAAATGTAGAAAAGTACTAAAGACCATTGTCTCTGTGCAAATTGATAATTTTATCTGCAAGTGTAGAGTATTGAAATGAATAAATATGAAAGTAACTTTATTTAATTTAATAATTATGAGAGGAATGTCCCCTTTTCCCCTTGAGCACCTACCCCTCAAAATGTCTGTGCATGGGCCTGCTGCAGCCCTACAAAAGATTCCATCAAATCAGTCTTACCTTAAAAAATTGAGGTTTGGGTTCGGGTTGATTCTTCTGGGCTCTCCTCCTTGACGTACACGATGTTGGAAGGCAATGTCCGTCTATCACCCAGGATGTCACAAATGTCCTTCAAAGGTCCTGCCTGCTCACTGTGTCCTCTTGACCTCCTCCTGCCTGCTGACTGTCATTATGGCCTCCCTCTGCTTCAACAGTACATAAATGTAAAACTCACATCACCCATACTTTCCTGTTCAGTTTGAAACCTGCAGGACAGCCACAGAAAATACACACTGCATTATCATCTCTGAGTCCTAATTCTTACAAGTGTCTTCTGAAAGTAACAGTTAGGTCCATCTGACTAATGTATTATTGTATATGACATCATCAGATGATTAATACTGAAGCATCAGTTTTCAGCAGCATGTTACTCTTTGAACTACTTTATATAGAGTTTTATATAAAGGGTCACCAGATAAATCTGAAGGGTTATCAGATGATAATTTGGAGAGGAAAGAAGAAAGAATAATACCAATACATAGATCTGATACATACATAGACCATCTCAGAGCTTTAGAGGGAAAATCACTATTTGGTGGCACTCATAGGCCCTGTTAAAACCTGGGATTAACATCCATCTCTGGTGATCCAATCACACCCAGACAGCTCTAAGTAGAGTTGTGACTGTACCCAGGACATATTGAGGACACATTTGAGATCCGATCACCCAGACCAAAGGCTCTGGGCCACATGGCCACATTCTTTTAGCAGTGTGAATGCAAATGCATCCATTGCCACTCAGATAACACATGGTTAGACATAGAACAAATATTATGTGTTAAGTCTCATACTTGAGACTCATACTTGAGACTTAACACCAACAATATCAGCGACTCTGACAGCCTGGTGGAAATTCCACCAAATCACAAACTCTGTCCTTACACCATCTAACCTCACCCCAATATGGAATAATCCAGACTTTCTTATCAATAAAGCACCACTTAACTTCTGCACCTGGGCTGAAAAAGGAATCACACACCTCAAGCATATCTTCCATAATAATAAACTGGCTTCATTCAATCATCTGACCCAATTGGACACTTCGCTCTCTAAATGCAGGTCTACTTGTGGTTCCCAGAGTTTGTAATAGCAAAATGGGGGGTGGAGCCTTCAGCTATCAGGCCCCTCTCCTGTGGAACCAGCTCCCTGTGTGGGTTCAGGAGGCCGACACCCTCTCTACCTTTGAGATCAGGCTTAAAACTGTCCTGTTTGGTAAAGCTTATAGTTAGGGCTGGCTTGTGGTTCAGGGCAGGCTGTCCTGAACCATCCCTTAGTTATGCTGCTATAGAGCTAGACTGCTGGGGGATTTCCATGATGCACTGGGCTCTCTCTCTCTCTCTCTCTTGACTACTTTATGCCATTAACTTTTTAACTTTTTTTAACGTTTTT
Organism: Trachinotus anak; assembly: GCF_046630095.1. Taxonomy (NCBI): domain Eukaryota; kingdom Metazoa; phylum Chordata; class Actinopteri; order Carangiformes; family Carangidae; genus Trachinotus; species Trachinotus anak. The sequence continues at coordinate 21,675,607 of NW_027273879.1, read as the reverse complement.
TTTTCCTCTCCTCCGTAGTTTGTGCTTCTCCTCTCTCTCCCTCTCTCTGTCCTCATTCTGCAGGTATCTCTGCCTCTGGAGCAGCAGGATCCAGGTCCACCACTACTCATCATTACTATTAACCACTGTAATCTGTCATTATTATTGATCACACCATTACCTATACAGCTGTTCCTGGTCTCTCTCTCTCTCTCTCTCTTTTCCCCTCTCTCCTCCCCCCACTCCCCCTTTTTTTCTCCTCCTAAACCCAACCAGTCGAGGCAGATGGCCGCCCACCCTGAGCCTGGTTCTGTTGGAGGTTTCTTGCTGTTAAAAGGAGTTTTTCCTCCCCCCCTGTCGCCAAGCACTTGCTCTTTGTGGGAATTCTTGGGTTTTTCTCTGTAACAAAGTAAGGTCTTGACTTTACCCTGTAAAGTGCCTTGAGATAATGTATATTGTGATTTGGCTCTATACAAATAAAATTGAATCAAATTGACTCTGACCAGTATGGCAAGTATGGCATCGAGAGTGACCACTTCTTAGAATACTTACAACTTAAATCCTGTATACAAGCAAAATGTAACATAACAGCCTGTAATCTGGAACTCTCATTCTCAACTTATTCTCTAGTCTCCATACATATGTACTCCATACAACTCACTACCTTGGGCAAAAAATATTTAGAATGGGATTCACTTCTGAAATTTGTACCAATTGCACCCAAACAGGCCAGAAACCTACATGGCACCTGGCACTGCACACCCATTCACCAATTTTGGAAAAAAAGTCATACGATCACTATCTGCCATCTTTGGCTGCCACATTCCACTTTCCCCCTCACTCTGCTTATTAGGAGACATGTCAGCTATCAACATTAACACAACAAACAGCAGAACCCTCCTCATTGCCCTAGCTATCGCCAAGAAGACTATCCTCATGAACTTGAAATGAAGGAACACCACAACACTCTGGAAAAACGTACTCTGGAATATATCTCTCTAGAATATTCATCAACTCACAATAACAGCCCGATATCAGAACCATACCCCACATAGCAACCCTTCATTAATTTTCTACACTACTGAGTTCTTCCTCCGTTCATTATCTACGTCATTATCATTATCACTGTTCATACTTATTCTTGTTATTACTATTACGATCACTATTATGATTATTATTACTTCTCTATTTGATGGTTCCTTTATTTATTCTGTTTTTTCTTTCTTTTTTTGTCCACCAACTTCCGGCGTGGTTTCTATATACACACTCCAACAATTAAGTTGCTATCCTTTTTTTCTCTTTACTATTTTTTTTTTTAACATTATAACTACTATTATTATTGTTATGTACAGAATCCATAGGCTTACTCTCTCAGTTTTCTGTGTAATCATGTATACCACCATTACTATCATACTTCAATTTTTTATTCATTTATTTTTATCCATTTTGTATTCCTGGGTTTGCTTTAGTACATTCTATTCTCTTATTTCATTATTATTAATATTACTATTATTTCATCATTATTAATATTACCATTACTATCACTACAATTATTATTAATTTCTTATTTCTGTTATTATATTATTTTGAAATATTATTAATTCATTTATTTATCCATTCACTTTTTGTTATTGTTAATATCTATTTATTTACTCAATTTATTTTATTTATTAAGGGAAAGGATCCCACATCTCTCACGTCTTTTAATACAATACATTAGATTAGGGTTAAAAAAAAAAAGAAATACAAAAGTATTATAACTTCAAAAGACAAACTGAACCACCACTGCCATTGATAAACTCTATGGCCTTGTTCATTACCTGCCAAAAACATGCATCTTACAAGTAGACAGATGTAAAATGAACAAATGAGCAAATGAACACTTATGTATTTAGCCAATCAGACAGACGGAGGAGCTGGGCAATCATCGGCTCTGCACAGCTCAAATGAGATAAGCCTTAAGCCACTTGACAGAGTCAAATATTCTGGTTTCATTGTGAAACTGTGGCGGCACAACTGAGTAGGCAGTCTTTTAGTGTGGCCACACGTTTGCGTTCACATTGCTAAAAGAATGTGGCCACAGACATGATCTGATGTAGTCTCAGTGCCTCTTGCGTGCGTTACCTGTCCACCTGTGATCGGATCACCCCATCTCCACAACAAAATCCACCAGTCTCACTGCGCACAACTGATCACCCATATTTGAAAGGATACACTATCAGTTAGCCAACATTAGCTAGCTAAACTGTAACTTCGGGCAAAAATTAACTAGCTAACATTAGCACTCCTCCACAAATACTTGACATAATCAAATTCAGATTCTCTGGTGCTGAGAAAGTAAAGTGTCTTAAACAAGCAAGATCGTTAACCACTGCTACTTACATTTACTTCCATCACACAGACGGTGATACAACACGGTGCATGGATGCGAGTGCTTTGCAGGGCATGTGGTTGCAGGATGCTCTGAAGGGAGTAAGGCGGGCAGATCAAAGAGGCGGCGCGAGGTTTTGATGTGGGAGAGAGAGACTAACCGTCCACATTAAGAAAAAGTGTGACCCAGGGGCGTCTGGCGGCGGCGATTCTTTGATGTGGGAGAAACAGAGGAGACGTATCATCCAAATTAAGAAAAGGTATGAAAATATCCTGAAAGAGAGTGGTCGCTGGGTAGCTGAGTGGTTAGTGCATATAACATGTGAAGCGATCTTTTCATCAGCGGAGTCACCGGTTCGACTCCCGACACCCCAACTCTTTCGTTCATGTCATTACGTCTCCTTTTGCCCCTTTCCTGTCACTCTCTCCTGTCCTATCTAATAAAAGCAAAAATGTCCCCAGAATTTCGTAAAATGAAAACATTCTTCCTGTCCATCACAGTCAGAGGGTGTACCCCGCCCTCGCGCAATATCAGCTGGGATTGGCTCCAACGCCCCCACCCCCGTGACCGGGCCTCTGATAAGCGGCATGGAAAATGAATGAAAAAAATTAATGAATGAAGTTTTCAAAAGTTCATTTTTGCATTACCTAACATTCAATGTGTATTTAGTAAAGCCATGTTTCCTTGTTAAACTAATGCGTTCTCTCTCTTCCCTTGCCTTTCCAAATGGTCGTTTCAATGAGAGATGCAAAAATACAGTTAGAAAAAGTAATGATGACGTTGCTGCTCCATAGACACTCGAGACATGACAGCAGCAGAGAGTTATTCAGACCATCGGGAAAGTGACAAATCAATTATTGTAATTTAATTTATATAATTAGACCCATGTTGCTCTGTGTCTCTATAGTTCTGAAACTGTCTCGTGATTCAATAACAGGTTTTTAGGTTAGTATGCCTTTACGAAAATGATGAATGTAATTGTGCTTCAACACTGAAATCTAGTGATATAATTTTGCATTTTTGGTTAGCATAATTAAAGAATATATGCTGAATATGCTTCCGGTCCATTAAGTCGGAACATCAGAGCACAGTTTGTATGGAGAGCGGAATGACATGCAGGGAAGAGTCGGGCCGGTAGAGAATCGAACCGGTGATTGCCTGCTAAGCCTGTCTTGCGCTCACGTGGTACGCGCCCGAACCAACGGGCCGCCGTGTACATTGTAATTTTTTGACCCAGACAAAGTGAAATACAAAACATGAAGTGAATACTGGTCAGGATCAACAGTTGTTTGATTTGTGTTAAGTATTTGACTTTCTCAGGTCGGCAGGAATGAATCCCTGCTTTTAGATCACATTGCACAGAAAAAAATTCAGAATGACTGAATACTGTTCTGAAACAACAGTTATGCGATCTTTGTAGAACTTTTCTGTTTCTGAGGTCGGATGGAATGGCTCCCTTATTTCAGGTCACATTGCACAGAAAATGACTTAGATTGAGTTATTTCAAATTGCACAGAAAATGACTTAGATTGAGTGAACACTGATCAGAAACAACAGATATGCGGTGTTTGGGAAACTTTTCAGTTTCTGAGGTAGGCATGTATGATTGTCTGCTTTTGGCTCATATTGCACAGAAAATTACTTAGATTGAGTGGACACTGATCAGAAACACCAGTTATGCGATCTTTGTGAGACTTTTCAGTTTTTGTGGTCGGGCATGTATGTAGAACTCCTCTTATTTCAAATTGCACAGAAAATGACTCAGATTGAGTGAACACTGATCAGTATCACCAGTTATGCGATCTTTGGGAAACTTTTCAGTTTCTGAGGTCGGCATGCATGTCGTACTACTTTGATGTCAAATTGCACAGAAAATGACTTAGATTGAGTGAATACTGTACAGAAACACCAGTTATGCGATCTTTGTGAAACTTTTCAGTTTCTGTGGTCGGCATGCATGATTGTCTGCTTTTGGCTCATATTGCACAGAAAATGACTTAGATTGAGTGAATACTGTACAGAAACAACAGATATGCGGTGTTTGGGAAACTTTTCAGTTTCTGAGGTCGGCATGTATGTCGTAATACTCTTAGGTCACATTGCACAGAAAATGACTTAGATTGAGTGAACATTAATCAGAAACAACAGATATGCGGTGTTTGGGAAACTTTTCAGTTTCTGAGGTCGGGCATGTATGTAGAACTCCTCTTATTTCAAATTGCACAGAAAATGACTCAGATTGAGTGAATACTGTACAGAAACACCAGTTATGCGATCTTTGTGAAACTTTTCAGTTTCTGAGGTCGGGCATGTATGTAGAACTCCTTTTATTTCAAATTGCACAGAAAATAACTTAGATTGAGTGAACACTGATCAGAAACAACAGATATGCGATCTTTGTGAAACTTTTCAGTTTCTGTGGTCGGCATGCATGATTGTCTGCTTTTGGCTCATATTGCACAGAAAATGACTTAGATTGAGTGAACACATCAGTATCACCAGTTATGCGATCTTTGTGAGACTTTTCAGTTTTTGTGGTCGGGCATGTATGTAGAACTCCTCTTATTTCAAATTGCACAGAAAATGACTTAGATTGAGTGAACACTGATCAGAAACACCAGTTATGCGATCTTTGGGAAACTTTTCAGTTTCTGTGGTCGGCATGCATGATTGTCTGCTTTTGGCTCATATTGCACAGAAAATGACTTAGATTGAGTGAACACTGATCAGAAACAACAGATATGCGGTGTTTGGGAAACTTTTCAGTTTCTGAGCTCGGCATGTATGTAGAACTCCTTTTATTTCAAATTGCACAGAAAATAACTTAGATTGAGTGAACACTGATCAGAAACAACAGATATGCGGTGTTTGGGAAACTTTTCAGTTTCTGAGGTCGGCATGTATGTCGTACTACTCTTAGGTCACATTGCACAGAAAATGACTTAGATTGAGTGAACACTGACCAGTATCACCAGTTATGCGATCTTTGTGAAACTTTTCAGTTTCTGTGGTCGGCATGTATGTAGAACTCCTCTTATTTCAAATTGCACAGAAAATGACTTAGATTGAGTGAACACTGATCAGAAACACCAGTTATGCGATCTTTGGGAAACTTTTCAGTTTCTGAGGTCGGCATGTATGTAGAACTCCTCTTATTTCAAATTGCACAGAAAATGACTCAGATTGAGTGAATACTGTACAGAAACACCAGTTATGCGATCTTTGGGAAACTTTTCAGTTTCTGTGGTCGGCATGCATGATTGTCTGCTTTTGGCTCATATTGCACAGAAAATGACTTAGATTGAGTGAACACTGATCAGAAACAACAGATATGCGGTGTTTGGGAAACTTTTCAGTTTCTGTGGTCGGGCATGTATGTAGAACTCCTCTTATTTCAAATTGCACAGAAAATGACTTAGATTGAGTGAACACTGATCAGAAACAACAGATATGCGGTGTTTGGGAAACTTTTCAGTTTCTGTGGTCGGGCATGTATGTAGAACTCCTCTTATTTCAAATTGCACAGAAAATAACTTAGATTGAGTGAACACTGATCAGAAACAACAGATATGCGGTGTTTGGGAAACTTTTCAGTTTCTGTGGTCGGGCATGTATGTAGAACTCCTCTTATTTCAAATTGCAGAGAAAATGACTCAGATTGAGTGAATACTGTACAGAAACACCAGTTATGCGATCTTTGTGAAACTTTTCAGTTTCTGAGGTCGGGCATGTATGTAGAACTCCTTTTATTTCAAATTGCACAGAAAATAACTTAGATTGAGTGAACACTGATCAGAAACAACAGATATGCGATCTTTGTGAAACTTTTCAGTTTCTGTGGTCGGCATGCATGATTGTCTGCTTTTGGCTCATATTGCAAAGAAAATGACTTAGATTGAGTGAACACTGATCAGAAACAACAGATATGCGGTGTTTGGGAAACTTTTCAGTTTCTGAGCTCGGCATGTATGTAGAACTCCTTTTATTTCAAATTGCACAGAAAATAACTTAGATTGAGTGAACACTGATCAGAAACAACAGATATGCGGTGTTTGGGAAACTTTTCAGTTTCTGAGGTCGGCATGTATGTCGTACTACTCTTAGGTCACATTGCACAGAAAATGACTTAGATTGAGTGAACACTGACCAGTATCACCAGTTATGCGATCTTTGTGAAACTTTTCAGTTTCTGTGGTCGGCATGTATGTAGAACTCCTCTTATTTCAAATTGCACAGAAAATGACTTAGATTGAGTGAACACTGATCAGAAACACCAGTTATGCGATCTTTGGGAAACTTTTCAGTTTCTTAGGTCGGCATGCATGATTGTCTGCTTTTGGCTCATATTGCACAGAAAATGACTTAGATTGAGTGAACACTGATCAGAAACAACAGATATGCGGTGTTTGGGAAACTTTTCAGTTTCTGTGGTCGGGCATGTATGTAGAACTCCTCTTATTTCAAATTGCAGAGAAAATGACTCAGATTGAGTGAATACTGTACAGAAACACCAGTTATGCGATCTTTGTGAAACTTTTCAGTTTCTGAGGTCGGGCATGTATGTAGAACTCCTTTTATTTCAAATTGCACAGAAAATAACTTAGATTGAGTGAACACTGATCAGAAACAACAGATATGCGATCTTTGTGAAACTTTTCAGTTTCTGTGGTCGGCATGCATGATTGTCTGCTTTTGGCTCATATTGCACAGAAAATGACTTAGATTGAGTGAACACTGATCAGTATCACCAGTTATGCGATCTTTGTGAAACTTTTCAGTTTCTGTGGTCGGGCATGTATGTAGAACTCCTCTTATTTCAAATTGCACAGAAAATAACTTAGATTGAGTGAACACTGATCAGAAACACCAGTTATGCATTCTTTTTGAAACTTTTCAGTTTCTGTGGTCGGGCATGTATGTAGAACTCCTCTTATTTCAAATTGCACAGAAAATGACTTAGATTGAGTGAACACTGATCAGAAACAACAGATATGCGGTGTTTGGGAAACTTTTCAGTTTCTGAGGTCGGCATGTATGTCGTACTACTCTTAGGTCACATGGCACAGAAAATGACTTAGATTGAGTGAACACTGATCAGAAACACCAGTTATGCGATCTTTGTGAGACTTTTCAGTTTCTGAGGTCGGGCATGTATGTAGAACTCCTCTTATTTCATATTGCACAGAAAATGACTTAGATTGAGTGAACACTGATCAGAAACAACGGATATGCGGTGTTTGGGAAACTTTTCAGTTTTTGTGGTCGGCATGCATGATTGTCTGCTTTTGGCTCATATTGCACAGAAAATGACTTAGATTGAGTGGACACTGGCTCATATTGCACAGAAAATGACTTAGATTGAGTGAACACTAATCAGAAACAACAGATATGCGGTGTTTGGGAAACTTTTCAGTTTCTGTGGTCGGGCATGTATGTAGAACTCCTCTTATTTCAAATTGCACAGAAAATGACTTAGCTTGAGTGAAAACTGATCAGTAACACCAGTTATGCGATCTTTGTGAAACTTTTCAGTTTCTGTGGTCGGGCATGTATGTAGAACTCCTCTTATTTCAAATTGCACAGAAATGACTTAGATTGAGTGAACACTGATCAGTAACACCAGTTATGCATTCTTTTTGAAACTTTTCAGTTTCTGTGGTCGGGCATGTATGTAGAACTCCTCTTATTTCAAATTGCACAGAAAATGACTTAGATTGAGTGAACACTGATCAGTAACACCAGTTATGCATTCTTTTTGAAACTTTTCAGTTTCTGTGTTCGGGCATGTATGTAGAACTCCTCTTACTTCAAATTGCACAGAAAATGACTTAGATTGAGTGAACACTGATCAGAAACAACAGATATGCGGTGTTTGGGAAACTTTTCAGTTTCTGTGGTCGGCATGTATGTAGAACTCCTCTTATTTCAAATTGCACAGAAAATGACTCAGATTGAGTGAATACCGTACAGAAACACCAGTTATGCGATCTTTGTGAAACTTTTCAGTTTCTGTGGTCGGCATGCATGATTGTCTGCTTTTGGCTCATATTGCACAGAAAATGACTTAGATTGAGTGAACACTGATCAGAAACAACAGATATGCGGTGTTTGGGAAAGTTTTCAGTTTCTGAGCTCGGCATGTATGTAGAACTCCTCTTATTTCAAATTGCACAGAAAATGACTTAGATTGAGTGAACACTGATCAGAAACAACAGATATGCGGTGTTTGGGAAACTTTTCAGTTTCTGAGGTCGGCATGTATGTCGTACTACTCTTAGGTCACATGGCACAGAAAATGACTTAGATTGAGTGAACACTGATCAGAAACACCAGTTATGCGATCTTTGTGAGACTTTTCAGTTTCTGAGGTCGGGCATGTATGTAGAACTCCTCTTATTTCATATTGCACAGAAAATGACTTAGATTGAGTGAACACTGATCAGAAACAACGGATATGCGGTGTTTGGGAAACTTTTCAGTTTTTGTGGTCGGCATGCATGATTGTCTGCTTTTGGCTCATATTGCACAGAAAATGACTTAGATTGAGTGGACACTGGCTCATATTGCACAGAAAATGACTTAGATTGAGTGAACACTAATCAGAAACAACAGATATGCGGTGTTTGGGAAACTTTTCAGTTTCTGTGGTCGGGCATGTATGTAGAACTCCTCTTATTTCAAATTGCACAGAAAATGACTTAGCTTGAGTGAAAACTGATCAGTAACACCAGTTATGCGATCTTTGTGAAACTTTTCAGTTTCTGTGGTCGGGCATGTATGTAGAACTCCTCTTATTTCAAATTGCACAGAAAATGACTTAGATTGAGTGAACACTGATCAGTAACACCAGTTATGCATTCTTTTTGAAACTTTTCAGTTTCTGTGGTCGGGCATGTATGTAGAACTCCTCTTACTTCAAATTGCACAGAAAATGACTTAGATTGAGTGAACACTGATCAGAAACAACAGATATGCGGTGTTTGGGAAACTTTTCAGTTTCTGTGGTCGGCATGTATGTAGAACTCCTCTTATTTCAAATTGCACAGAAAATGACTCAGATTGAGTGAATACTGTACAGAAACACCAGTTATGCGATCTTTGTGAAACTTTTCAGTTTCTGTGGTCGGCATGCATGATTGTCTGCTTTTGGCTCATATTGCACAGAAAATGACTTAGATTGAGTGAACACTGATCAGAAACAACAGATATGCGGTGTTTGGGAAAGTTTTCAGTTTCTGAGCTCGGCATGTATGTAGAACTCCTCTTATTTCAAATTGCACAGAAAATGACTTAGATTGAGTGAACACTGATCAGAAACAACAGATATGCGGTGTTTGTGAAACTTTTCAGTTTCTGTGGTCGGGCATATATGTAGAACTCCTCTTATTTCAAATTGCACAGAAAATGACTTAGATTGAGTGAACACTGATCAGAAACAACAGATATGCGGTGTTTGGGAAACTTTTCAGTTTCTGTGGTCGGCATGTATGTAGAACTCCTCTTATTTCAAATTGCACAGAAAATGACTCAGATTGAGTGAATACTGTACAGAAACACCAGTTATGCGATCTTTGTGAAACTTTTCAGTTTCTGTGGTCGGCATGCATGATTGTCTGCTTTTGGCTCATATTGCACAGAAAATGACTTAGATTGAGTGAACACTGATCAGAAACAACAGATATGCGGTGTTTGGGAAACTTTTCAGTTTCTGAGGTCGGCATGTATGTCGTACTACTCTTAGGTCACATTGCACAGAAAATGACTTAGATTGAGTGAACACTGATCAGAAACAACATATATGCGGTGTTTGGGAAACTTTTCAGTTTCTGTGGTCGGGCATGTATGTAGAACTCCTCTTATTTCAAATTGCACAGAAAATGACTTAGATTGAGTGAACACTGATCAGAAACAACAGATATGCGGTGTTTGGGAAACTTTTCAGTTTCTGAGGTCGGCATGCATGTCGTACTACTCTTAGGTCACATTGCACAGAAAATGACTTAGATTGAGTGAACACTGATCAGAAACAACATATATGCGGTGTTTGGGAAACTTTTCAGTTTCTGTGGTCGGGCATGTATGTAGAACTCCTCTTATTTCAAATTGCACAGAAAATGACTCAGATTGAGTGAATACTGTACAGAAACACCAGTTATGCGATCTTTGTGAAACTTTTCAGTTTCTGTGGTCGGCATGCATGATTGTCTGCTTTTGGCTCATATTGCACAGAAAATGACTTAGATTGAGTGAACACTGATCAGAAACACCAGTTATGCGATCTTTGTGAGACTTTTCAGTTTCTGTGGTCGGGCATGTATGTAGAACTCCTCTTATTTCAAATTGCACAGAAAATGACTTAGATTGAGTGAACACTGATCAGAAACACCAGTTATGCGATCTTTGGGAAACTTTTCAGTTTCTGTGGTCGGCATGCATGATTGTCTGCTTTTGGCTCATATTGCACAGAAAATGACTTAGATTGAGTGAACACTGATCAGAAACAACGGATATGCGGTGTTTGGGAAACTTTTCAGTTTTTGTGGTCGGCATGCATGATTGTCTGCTTTTGGCTCATATTGCACAGAAAATGACTTAGATTAAGTGGACACTGGCTCATATTGCACAGAAAATGACTTAGATTGAGTGAACACTAATCAGAAACAACAGATATGCGGTGTTTGGGAAACTTTTCAGTTTCTGTGGTCGGGCATGTATGTAGAACTCCTCTTATTTCAAATTGCACAGAAAATGACTTAGCTTGAGTGAAAACTGATCAGTAACACCAGTTATGCGATCTTTGTGAAACTTTTCAGTTTCTGTGGTCGGGCATGTATGTAGAACTCCTCTTATTTCAAATTGCACAGAAAATGACTTAGATTGAGTGAACACTGATCAGAAACAACAGATATGCGGTGTTTGGGAAACTTTTCAGTTTCTGAGGTCGGCATGCATGATTGTCTGCTTTTGGCTCATATTGCACAGAAAATGACTTAGATTGAGTGAACACTGATCAGTAACACCAGTTATGCATTCTTTTTGAAACTTTTCAGTTTCTGTGGTCGGCATGCATGATTGTCTGCTTTTGGCTCATTTTGCACAGAAAATAACTTAGATTGAGTGAACACTGATCAGAAACAACAGATATGCGGTGTTTGGGAAACTTTTCAGTTTCTGAGGTCGGCATGTATGTCGTACTACTCTTAGGTCACATTGCACAGAAAATGACTTAGATTGAGTGAACACTGATCAGAAACAACATATATGCGGTGTTTGGGAAACTTTTCAGTTTCTGTGGTCGGGCATGTATGTAGAACTCCTCTTATTTCAAATTGCACAGAAAATGACTCAGATTGAGTGAATACTGTACAGAAACACCAGTTATGCGATCTTTGTGAAACTTTTCAGTTTCTGTGGTCGGCATGCATGATTGTCTGCTTTTGGCTCATATTGCACAGAAAATGACTTAGATTGAGTGAACACTGATCAGAAACACCAGTTATGCGATCTTTGTGAAACTTTTCAGTTTCTGTGGTCGGGCATGTATGTAGAACTCCTCTTATTTCAAATTGCACAGAAATGACTTAGATTGAGTGAACACTGATCAGTAACACCAGTTATGCATTCTTTTTGAAACTTTTCAGTTTCTGTGGTCGGGCATGTATGTAGAACTCCTCTTATTTCAAATTGCACAGAAAATGACTTAGATTGAGTGAACACTGATCAGTAACACCAGTTATGCATTCTTTTTGAAACTTTTCAGTTTCTGTGGTCGGGCATGTATGTAGAACTCCTCTTACTTCAAATTGCACAGAAAATGACTTAGATTGAGTGAACACTGATCAGAAACACCAGTTATGCGATCTTTGGGAAACTTTTCAGTTTCTGTGGTCGGCATGCATGATTGTCTGCTTTTGGCTCATATTGCACAGAAAATGACTTAGATTGAGTGAACACTGATCAGAAACAACGGATATGCGGTGTTTGGGAAACTTTTCAGTTTTTGTGGTTGGCATGCATGATTGTCTGCTTTTGGCTCATATTGCACAGAAAATGACTTAGATTGAGTGGACACTGGCTCATATTGCACAGAAAATGACTTAGATTGAGTGAACACTAATCAGAAACAACAGATATGCGGTGTTTGGGAAACTTTTCAGTTTCTGTGGTCGGGCATGTATGTAGAACTCCTCTTATTTCAAATTGCACAGAAAATGACTTAGCTTGAGTGAAAACTGATCAGTAACACCAGTTATGCGATCTTTGTGAAACTTTTCAGTTTCTGTGGTCGGGCATGTATGTAGAACTCCTCTTATTTCAAATTGCACAGAAAATGACTTAGATTGAGTGAACACTGATCAGAAACAACAGATATGCGGTGTTTGGGAAACTTTTCAGTTTCTGAGGTCGGCATATATGTCGTACTACTCTTAGGTCACATTGCACAGAAAATGACTTAGCTTGAGTGAACACTGATCAGAAACACCAGTTATGCGATCTTTGTGAAACTTTTCAGTTTCTGAGGTCGGCATGCATGATTGTCTGCTTTTGGCTCATATTGCACAGAAAATGACTTAGATTGAGTGAACACTGATCAGTAACACCAGTTATGCATTCTTTTTGAAACTTTTCAGTTTCTGTGGTCGGCATGCATGATTGTCTGCTTTTGGCTCATTTTGCACAGAAAATAACTTAGATTGAGTGAACACTGATCAGAAACAACAGATATGCGGTGTTTGGGAAACTTTTCAGTTTCTGAGGTCGGCATGTATGTCGTTCTACTCTTAGGTCACATTGCACAGAAAATGACTTAGATTGAGTGAACACTGATCAGAAACAACATATATGCGGTGTTTGGGAAACTTTTCAGTTTCTGTGGTCGGGCATGTATGTAGAACTCCTCTTATTTCAAATTGCACAGAAAATGACTCAGATTGAGTGAATACTGTACAGAAACACCAGTTATGCGAGCTTTGTGAAACTTTTCAGTTTCTGTGGTCGGCATGCATGATTGTCTGCTTTTGGCTCATATTGCACAGAAAATGACTTAGATTGAGTGAACACTGATCAGAAACACCAGTTATGCGATCTTTGTGAGACTTTTCAGTTTCTGTGGTCGGGCATGTATGTAGAACTCCTCTTATTTCAAATTGCACAGAAATGACTTAGATTGAGTGAACACTGATCAGTAACACCAGTTATGCATTCTTTTTGAAACTTTTCAGTTTCTGTGGTCGGGCATGTATGTAGAACTCCTCTTATTTCAAATTGCACAGAAAATGACTTAGATTGAGTGAACACTGATCAGTAACACCAGTTATGCATTCGTTTTGAAACTTTTCAGTTTCTGTGGTCGGGCATGTATGTAGAACTCCTCTTACTTCAAATTGCACAGAAAATGACTTAGATTGAGTGAACACTGATCAGAAACAACAGATATGCGGTGTTTGGGAAACTTTTCAGTTTCTGAGGTCGGCATGTATGTCGTACTACTCTTAGGTCACATTGCACAGAAAATGACTTAGATTGAGTGAACACTGATCAGAAACAACATATATGCGGTGTTTGGGAAACTTTTCAGTTTCTGTGGTCGGGCATGTATGTAGAACTCCTCTTATTTCAAATTGCACAGAAAATGACTCAGATTGAGTGAATACTGTACAGAAACACCAGTTATGCGATCTTTGTGAAACTTTTCAGTTTCTGTGGTCGGCATGCATGATTGTCTGCTTTTGGCTCATATTGCACAGAAAATGACTTAGATTGAGTGAACACTGATCAGAAACACCAGTTATGCGATCTTTGTGAGACTTTTCAGTTTCTGTGGTCGGGCATGTATGTAGAACTCCTCTTATTTCAAATTGCACAGAAATGACTTAGATTGAGTGAACACTGATCAGTAACACCAGTTATGCATTCTTTTTGAAACTTTTCAGTTTCTGTGGTCGGGCATGTATGTAGAACTCCTCTTATTTCAAATTGCACAGAAAATGACTTAGATTGAGTGAACACTGATCAGTAACACCAGTTATGCATTCTTTTTGAAACTTTTCAGTTTCTGTGGTCGGGCATGTATGTAGAACTCCTCTTACTTCAAATTGCACAGAAAATGACTTAGATTGAGTGAACACTGATCAGAAACAACAGATATGCGGTGTTTGGGAAACTTTTCAGTTTCTGTGGTCGGCATGTATGTAGAACTCCTCTTATTTCAAATTGCACAGAAAATGACTCAGATTGAGTGAATACTGTACAGAAACACCAGTTATGCGATCTTTGTGAAACTTTTCAGTTTCTGTGGTCGGCATGCATGATTGTCTGCTTTTGGCTCATATTGCACAGAAAATGAATTAGATTGAGTGAACACTGATCAGAAACAACAGATATGCGGTGTTTGGGAAAGTTTTCAGTTTCTGAGCTCGGCATGTATGTAGAACTCCTCTTATTTCAAATTGCACAGAAAATGACTTAGATTGAGTGAACACTGATCAGAAACAACAGATATGCGGTGTTTGTGAAACTTTTCAGTTTCTGAGGTCGGCATGCATGATTGTCTGCTTTTGGCTCATATTACACAGAAAATGACTCAGATTGAGTGAATACTGTACAGAAACACCAGTTATGCGATCTTTGTGAAACTTTTCAGTTTCTGAGCTCGGCATGTATGTAGAACTCCTCTTATTTCAAATTGCACAGAAAATGACTCAGATTGAGTGAATACTGTACAGAAACACCAGTTATGCGATCTTTGTGAAACTTTTCAGTTTCTGTGGTCGGCATGGATGATTGTCTGCTTTTGGCTCATATTGCACAGAAAATGACTTAGATTGAGTGAACACTGATCAGAAACACCAGTTATGCGATCTTTGTGAAACTTTTCAGTTTCTGTGGTCGGCATGCATGATTGTCTGCTTTTGGCTCATATTGCACAGAAAATGACTTAGATTGAGTGAACACTGATCAGAAACAACGGATATGCGGTGTTTGGGAAACTTTTCAGTTTTTGTGGTCGGCATGCATGATTGTCTGCTTTTGGCTCATATTGCACAGAAAATGACTTAGATTGAGTGGACACTGGCTCATATTGCACAGAAAATGACTTAGATTGAGTGAACACTAATCAGAAACAACAGATATGCGGTGTTTGTGAAACTTTTCAGTTTCTGAGGTCGGCATGCATGATTGTCTGCTTTTGGCTCATATTACACAGAAAATGACTCAGATTGAGTGAATACTGTACAGAAACACCAGTTATGCGATCTTTGTGAAACTTTTCAGTTTCTGAGCTCGGCATGTATGTAGAACTCCTCTTATTTCAAATTGCACAGAAAATGACTCAGATTGAGTGAACACTGTACAGAAACACCAGTTATGCGATCTTTGTGAAACTTTTCAGTTTCTGTGGTCGGCATGGATGATTGTCTGCTTTTGGCTCATATTGCACAGAAAATGACTTAGATTGAGTGAACACTGATCAGAAACAACAGATATGCGGTGTTTGGGAAACTTTTCAGTTTCTGAGCTCGGCATGTATGTCGTACTACTCTTAGGTCACATTGCACAGAAAATGACTTAGATTGAGTGAACACTGATCAGAAACAACATATATGCGGTGTTTGGGAAACTTTTCAGTTTCTGTGGTCGGGCATGTATGTAGAACTCCTCTTATTTCAAATTGCACAGAAAATGACTCAGATTGAGTGAATACTGTACAGAAACACCAGTTATGCGATCTTTGTGAAACTTTTCAGTTTCTGTGGTCGGCATGCATGATTGTCTGCTTTTGGCTCATATTGCACAGAAAATGACTTAGATTGAGTGAACACTGATCAGAAACACCAGTTATGCGATCTTTGTGAGACTTTTCAGTTTCTGTGGTCGGCATGCATGATTGTCTGCTTTTGGCTCATATTGCACAGAAAATGACTTAGATTGAGTGAACACTGATCAGAAACAACGGATATGCGGTGTTTGGGAAACTTTTCAGTTTTTGTGGTCGGCATGCATGATTGTCTGCTTTTGGCTCATATTGCACAGAAAATGACTTAGATTGAGTGGACACTGGCTCATATTGCACAGAAAATGACTTAGATTGAGTGAACACTGATCAGAAACAACATATATGCGGTGTTTGGGAAACTTTTCAGTTTCTGTGGTCGGCATGCATGATTGTCTGCTTTTGGCTCATATTGCACAGAAAATGACTTAGATTGAGTGAACACTGATCAGTATCACCAGTTATGCGATCTTTGTGAAACTTTTCAGTTTCTGTGGTCGGCATGTATGTAGAACTCCTCTTATTTCAAATTGCACAGAAAATGACTTAGATTGAGTGAAAACTGATCAGTAACATCAGTTATGCGATCTTTGTGAAACTTTTCAGTTTTTGTGGTTGGGCATGTATGCAGAACTCCTTTTATTTCAAATTGCACAGAAAATGACTTAGATTGAGTGAACACTGATCAGAAACACCAGTTATGCGATCTTTGGGAAACTTTTCAGTTTCTGAGGTCGGCATGCATGATTGTTTGCTTTTGGCTCATATTGCACAGAAAATGACTTAGATTGAGTGAACACTGATCAGAAACACCAGTTATGCGATCTTTGTGAAACTTTTCAGTTTTTTTGGTCGGGCATGTATGTAGAACTCCTCTTATTTCAAATTGCACAGAAAATGACTTAGATTGAGTGAACACTGATCAGAAACACCAGTTATGCGATCTTTGGGAAACTTTTCAGTTTCTGTGGTCGGCATGCATGATTGTCTGCTTTTGGCTCATATTGCACAGAAAATGACTTAGATTGAGTGAACACTGATCAGAAACAACGGATATGCGGTGTTTGGGAAACTTTTCAGTTTTTGTGGTCGGCATGCATGATTGTCTGCTTTTGGCTCATATTGCACAGAAAATGACTTAGATTGAGTGGACACTGGCTCATATTGCACAGAAAATGACTTAGATTGAGTGAACACTAATCAGAAACAACAGATATGCGGTGTTTGGGAAACTTTTCAGTTTCTGTGGTCGGGCATGTATGTAGAACTCCTCTTATTTCAAATTGCACAGAAAATGACTTAGCTTGAGTGAAAACTGATCAGTAACACCAGTTATGCGATCTTTGTGAAACTTTTCAGTTTCTGTGGTCGGGCATGTATGTAGAACTCCTCTTATTTCAAATTGCACAGAAAATGACTTAGATTGAGTGAACACTGATCAGAAACAACAGATATGCGGTGTTTGGGAAACTTTTCAGTTTCTGAGGTCGGCATATATGTCGTACTACTCTTAGGTCACATTGCACAGAAAATGACTTAGCTTGAGTGAACACTGATCAGAAACACCAGTTATGCGATCTTTGTGAAACTTTTCAGTTTCTGAGGTCGGCATGCATGATTGTCTGCTTTTGGCTCATATTGCACAGAAAATGACTTAGATTGAGTGAACACTGATCAGTAACACCAGTTATGCATTCTTTTTGAAACTTTTCAGTTTCTGTGGTCGGGCATGTATGTAGAACTCCTCTTATTTCAAATTGCACAGAAAATGACTTAGATTGAGTGAACACTGATCAGAAACAACAGATATGCGGTGTTTGGGAAACTTTTCAGTTTCTGAGGTCGGCATGTATGCAGAACTCCTTTTATTTCAAATTGCACAGAAAATGACACAGATTGAGTGAATACTGTACAGAAACACCAGTTATGCGATCTTTGTGAAACTTTTCAGTTTCTGTGGTCGGCATGCATGATTGTCTGCTTTTGGCTCATATTGCACAGAAAATGACTTAGATTGAGTGAACACTGATCAGAAACAACAGATATGCGGTGTTTGGGAAACTTTTCAGTTTCTGAGCTCAGCATGCATGTCGTACTACTTTGATGTCAAATTGCCCAGAAAATGACTCAGATTGAGTGAATACTGTACAGAAAAACCAGTTATGCGATCTTTGTGAAACTTTTCAGTTTCTGAGGTCGGCATGCATGATTGTCTGCTTTTGGCTCATATTACAGCGAAAATGACTCAGATTGAGTGAATACTGTACAGAAACACCAGTTATGCGATCTTTGTGAAACTTTTCAGTTTCTGAGCTCGGCATGTATGTAGAACTCCTCTGATTTCAAATTGCACAGAAAATGACTCAGATTGAGTGAATACTGTACAGAAACACCAGTTATGCGATCTTTGTGAAACTTTTCAGTTTCTGTGGTCGGCATGCATGATTGTCTGCTTTTGGCTCATATTGCACAGAAAATGACTTAGATTGAGTGAACACTGATCAGAAACAACATATATGCGGTGTTTGGGAAACTTTTCAGTTTCTGTGGTCGGCATGCATGATTGTCTGCTTTTGGCTCATATTGCACAGAAAATGACTTAGATTGAGTGAACACTGATCAGTATCACCAGTTATGCGATCTTTGTGAAACTTTTCAGTTTCTGTGGTCGGCATGTATGTAGAACTCCTCTTATTTCAAATTGCACAGAAAATGACTTAGATTGAGTGAAAACTGATCAGTAACATCAGTTATGCGATCTTTGGGAAACTTTTCAGTTTTTGTGGTTGGGCATGTATGCAGAACTCCTTTTATTTCAAATTGCACAGAAAATGACTTAGATTGAGTGAACACTGATCAGAAACACCAGTTATGCGATCTTTGGGAAACTTTTCAGTTTCTGAGGTCGGCATGCATGATTGTCTGCTTTTGGCTCATATTGCACAGAAAATGACTTAGATTGAGTGAACACTGATCAGAAACAACGGATATGCGGTGTTTGGGAAACTTTTCAGTTTCTGTGGTCGGAATGCATGATTGTCTGCTTTTGGCTCATATTGCACAGAAAATGACTTAGATTGAGTGAACACTGATCAGAAACACCAGTTATGCGATCTTTGTGAAACTTTTCAGTTTTTTTGGTCGGGCATGTATGTAGAACTCCTCTTATTTCAAATTGCACAGAAAATGACTTAGATTGAGTGAACACTGATCAGAAACAACAGATATGCGGTGTTTGGGAAACTTTTCAGTTTCTGAGGTCGGCATGTATGTCGTACTACTCTTACGTCACATTGCACAGAAAATGACTTAGATTGAGTGAACACTAATCAGAAACAACAGATATGCGGTGTTTGGGAAACTTTTCAGTTTCTGTGGTCGGCATGCATGATTGTCTGCTTTTGGCTCATATTGCAAAGAAAATGACTTAGATTGAGTGAACACTGATCAGTAACAACAGTTATGCGATCTTTGTGAAACTTTTCAGTTTCTGTGGTCGGGCATGTATGTAGAACTCCTTTTATTTCAAATTGCACAGAAAATGACTTAGATTGAGTGAACACTGATCAGTATCACCAGTTATGCGATCTTTGGGAAACTTTTCAGTTTCTGTGGTCGGCATGCATGATTGTCTGCTTTTGGCTCATATTGCACAGAAAATGACTCAGATTGAGTGAACCCTGATCAGTATCACCAGTTATGCGGTCTTTGTGAAACTTTTCAGTTTCTGTGGTTGGCATGCATGATTGTCTGCTTTTGGCTCATATTGCACAGAAAATGACTTAGATTGAGTGAACACTGATCAGTATCACCAGTTATGCGATCTTTGTGAAACTTTTCAGTTTCTGTGGTCGGGCATGTATGTAGAACTCCTCTTATTTCAAATTGCACAGAAAATGACTTAGATTGAGTGAAAACTGATCAGTAACATCAGTTATGCGAACTTTGTGAAACTTTTCAGTTTCTGTGGTCGGGCATGTATGTAGAACTCCTTTTATTTCAAATTGCACAGAAAATGACTTAGATTGAGTGAACACTGATCAGAAACACCAGTTATGCGATCTTTGGGAAACTTTTCAGTTTCTGAGGTCGGCATGCATGATTGTCTGCTTTTGGCTCATATTGCACAGAAAATGACTTAGATTGAGTGAAAACTGATCAGTAACATCAGTTATGCGATCTTTGTGAAACTTTTCAGTTTCTGTGGTCGGGCATGTATGTAGAACTCCTTTTATTTCAAATTGCACAGAAAATGACTTAGATTGAGTGAACACTGATCAGAAACACCAGTTATGCGATCTTTGGGAAACTTTTCAGTTTCTGAGGTCGGCATGCATGATTGTCTGCTTTTGGCTCATATTGCACAGAAAATGACTTAGATTGAGTGAACACTAATCAGAAACAACAGATATGCGGTGTTTGGGAAACTTTTCAGTTTCTGAGGTCGGCATGTATGTAGAACTCCTCTTATTTCAAATTGCACAGAAAATGACTCAGATTGAGTGAATACTGTACAGAAACACCAGTTATGCGATCTTTGTGAAACTTTTCAGTTTCTGAGGTCGGGCATGTATGTAGAACTCCTTTTATTTCAAATTGCACAGAAAATGACTTAGATTGAGTGAACACTGATCAGAAACAACAGATATGCGATCTTTGTGAAACTTTTCAGTTTCTGAGGTCGGCATGCATGATTGTCTGCTTTTGGCTCATATTGCACAGAAAATGACTTAGATTGAGTGAACACTGATCAGTAACACCAGTTATGCGATCTTTGTGAAACTTTTCAGTTTCTGTGGTCGGGCATGTATGTAGAACTCCTCTTATTTCAAATTGCACAGAAAATGACTTAGATTGAGTGAACATTGATCAGAAACACCAGTTATGCGATCTTTGTGAAACTTTTCAGTTTCTGAGGTCGGCATGTATGTCGTACTACTATTAGATGACATTGCACAGAAAATGACTTAGATTGAGTGAATACTGATCAGAAATAATCGTTTCTGAGGTTGGCAGGCCCGCAAACCTCAGAAACTTTAAAGCTTCACAACAATCACACAAGTGTTGATTCTGACCAGTATTCACTCACACTGAGTCGTTTTCAGTTGACTGCCCTCGGAAATTTGTGTTTCATGCCTGCAAACCTCAGAAACTGAAAAGCTTCACAAAATTCACTTAAGTTTTGATTCTGACCAGTATTCACTCACACTGAGTGGTTTTCAGTTGACTATCTTTGAAGATGCCTGTTTCAAGCCTGCACACCTCAGAAACTGAAAAGCTTCACAAAAATCACACAAGTGTTGATTCTGACCAGTATTCACTCACACTAAGTGCTTTTACATTGACTGCCCTCGGAAATTTGTGTTTTATGCCTGCAAACCTCAGAAACTGAAAAGCTTCACAAAATTCACATAAGTTTTGATTCTGACCAGTATTCACTCACAATGAGTGGTTTTCAGTTGACTAACTTTGAAAATTATTGTTTCAGGCCGGCAAAACTCATAAACTGAAAAACTTCACAAAAATCACACAAGTGTTGATTCTGACCAGTATTCACTCACACTGATTGGTTTTCAGTGGACTTCCCTCGAAAATGAGTGTTTCATGCCTGCAAACCTCAGAAACTGAAAAGCTTCACAAAAATCACACAAGTGTTGATTCTGACCAGTATTCACTCACACAATTGCCCGTAGGTGTGAATGTGAGTGTGAATGGCTGTTTGTCAGCCGTGTTATAGACTTACGTCCTGTCCAGGGTGTATCCCGCCCTCGCCCAATGTCAACTGGGAT
This sequence comes from Trachinotus anak, assembly GCF_046630095.1. NCBI lineage: Eukaryota > Metazoa > Chordata > Actinopteri > Carangiformes > Carangidae > Trachinotus > Trachinotus anak. The sequence continues at coordinate 21,653,694 of NW_027273879.1, read as the reverse complement.
TGTCTCCAGCCCACTTTGGATAATGGATAATAATGGATAAATGTTGTTTTTGCATTTATCCTGCAGACCTCAGTGTTCTGCATACAGTAAATTGTAGGACTGCCAGTAAATTTTGGACGTCCCAAAACATTCCTTAGTCCAAAGACTTTAGGGAAATCCAACAGGTAAATCCCATTCTGGGATCGTTGCAGTTTTGCTACAACAAATTTAGGGATTACAATGGATTAAAAAAAAATCAGGTGGTGAAATTTAAACTTATCACAATATCAAGAATTGCAAACATGTTGAGTCCAGGAAGTTTAAGACATTTTTGTGGCTGTTCATGAGGCAGGAAATCCAAAATGTTCATCCAAAATTCACTGACTCATAGATTATGGTCAGAGAAACACTTATTCCTTTATTAATGTCCAGGTTTATTAATGTACACACACAGACATGCTACTGTCAGCTGTTTTAATCCCAGCAGGGGAAGATTGCTCTGTCATGTTGATCAGCTGTTTGAATAAAAGTCACTGGTGTGTGTGTGTGTCTGTGTGACATGATATCAAAGTTTTGCAATGCCTTCCATCTGACCCGCCTGTCAAGGGATTTTGTCAGCAGCCGCAAGAAGTCGCACATTAAAGTGTAATTCAGACTCTCCCTCACACACACACACACACACACACACACACACACACACACAAACACACACACAAACACACACAGAGGCACGCACACACACACGCACTAGCACAGGCACGCACGCATGCACAAACACACATGCACACTTGAAAGACAAAACGAAAACCAAAGAAAACACAAGCTGTTCACAACCTAATAATTGTGATTTAGTTGCATCCGAACAGGTAATGCAAGAGTTGATAGGAAAACAAATCATATACATACATTCATTTAAATTCATATTGAATGTAATTTGGATGACATTACTTTTCTCCCAAACTATATTTGCTGTTTCTAATTAGTTGTATACATAACCAGAATTTCAGGTTCCCGAATAGATTTATTTTGGTCCAACACCTGTCTTCAGGAATTTAACTTAACAAGACACATCAAGCCCTTTTATTACTGTCTGTACCACCCTGTGTCTCAGAGATCTCATTTATGTACAATCAATTTGCAACAGAGAATATGTTTTGAAGAAAAATGATTTCTTGTCATCACTTTTTAATTCACTCGGGATGCTGTTAGTGTCAACATGCAGACTTAAAGTATTTTTTGAATGTATGAAGTGCTACATTTATAAACAGCACCAGAGTTGCCAGGAGGCAGCAGGGGTCCAGACTGGTGCTTTTGTTGCCTAAACCACAGACAGGAGTCTGTGGTTTAGGCAACAAAAGCACTTTGGTTAAGGATGGGGAAAGATTGTGGTGTGGTTAGTCCAGATAAAGTTCACTGTGACTTAAAAACCATAATGCTGTCTCATCTCATACACAGCAAAACACAGCAGAAGTCAATGGGACCACCGTGCACATTGAAAATTGACACTACAGTGGAACCCAGGGTCCCGACCAAGTGTCTGTGTTTGATGAGCTGCAAGTGAGACTTCCCAGTATCATACAAATGTATCAGTATAAAGTTCACAGACAATTTATTTCTTTTTCTGCCAAAATATCTGATCTTCCAGGACAATGTCCAACCACTTGTGAGACCAACATTATGTTTAGACTCTAACAGCTCTTGGTTAAGTTTAGGGAAAGATTGAGGTCTATTTTTTTCTGTAAGATAATTACGTTTGTCACCACAGTATAATTAGGAAAGAAATTTAGTAATATATGAATTTAATTTCTAGGAAACCGGGTTGGTCCATACCAGCGTGTCAATACTGAAGATTCTGCTAAATCCTGTAAAATGTTCATTGACAAACATATCTCTATGAAAGTTTCTGTCTCTCCCTCTCTGTGTCTCACACAATCAGACACAGACTCTGGTATACCGGGAGTTTAAAGACAAATAAGCTTTGATTAAGATCCCGGTGCCATTTGGTTAAGCCAAGTGACATCTGTGTCTTTATGTACAGTGCTGCATGTGTATGTAAAATAATACTTCTGTGGACAAAATCAAAATGTCCTCACACTGAAGAGGCATCTGGTTACACACAAACTTTCATCTGGTGCTGATTTTTTTTTTGTAATCAACTTTTTATTAGTTTCAAAACATTGAAAATATAGTAAACACACATACATTGAATAGTAAATACACAGAACGCCCGTACCCATTCCTCCCCTCCCCTCAGAACATACAGAACACCCCTCCATCCTTTCCCTCTCTTCCCCTCCTACCCCTCCCCACTGAAAACACAGAACCACCCCCTTGCGCACCCTTCCTCACCTCGACTCCCTCCCCACGGGACACACAGTCATATGTTTTACAAAATCAGAGTCAAAACAATCAAATAGGATGATGTAACATACAGGATTACATAACATACAGAGATACGGATGGTCTTCAAGAGTCATGCCAATAATGTTTTAACGTCTTCTGCCATCTGGTGCTGATTTATTAGAGAATGAATCCACTCAAAATACTTCACCTGTCAACTCTCCAGCAGCTGTGGGTCAGAAAATGCTGAATCTAGAACATCATCAGTTAAACGTCAGGTACTGGTATGATTTTCTTCAAGTTGAGAAGAGACAAAAACTAAAAGACAAAACTAACACAGGAGAAGAAGAAGGTACTCTGTCACAGTTTGGTAAATGTTCAGCTACATTTAAAACTCCAGTAATGCATGTTACTCCATAAATGTTGAAGAATTGTGAGAGACAGATTAAAAAAACAGAGACCAAAATCCCCCAGCTTTCAGTTGCTTGTATGTGTCAACCTCCAAACACACTGGATCCTCCCCCAGTGATGGAACAGTAGCATCTCTTGGAAGGCACTTCCCTGCCTGGTAAACAACCACATGTATCAAACTTCACCGCCCCAATTTTTGTGAGACAATTGTGATGCAGATCAAGGCTGTTCTGTTTGAATAAAGCACTAAGTCATTAAGTAGTCAAAGCAATTAAACGACGACTCATCTTCTGACTTCATTTAGATTCACTTGAAATCACATCTTCATGTTGTTTTCCATTTTTTCCCTATGTTGTCTTGTGTCATATTGTTGTATGTTGTCTCTGCTGTCATTTCACTTATAACAATCACAATTAGAAAAAAAGACTTTGGAAAGATAAAAAACAGAACAAAGGAGAAAAGAGAAATGAGGAGAGAGAGGAAAGAGGAAAACAAGACACAGGAGAAAATGATTCGGATGACGATAAAACAATGGGGGAAGAGGGGAGGAGTTAAAAGAGGAGATAAAAACAGAAAGAAGTGGAGAGAGAGGAGGACAAGAAGTTAAAACAGACAAAGAGATGTGAAAAAGAAGAGAACAGAGAAGAGGAAATGAGGAAACATTGATAAGGGAAATAAAACAAGAGATTGAGAGGAGAGAAAGAGTGGAAAAAGAACAAGAAAGAAGAAAAAAGGAAGAAGAGAAAAAAGAAGCAACAAAGACAGAAAGTCCAGAAACAACAGTAAGTGACCAAACAAGATTCATTCATCAGGATTTTAATGTTAGATGATGTCAGTCATTCAACCACTACAATGGAAAAGATGTTTCTCTTTCATGACTCTGATGTAACAAGATGCAAAACTTTGTGTGTCTGCAGAGTGGGTTTCCACTCCTAAACGACTGCTGTGTGTTTCCTGTTGTCAGGTGATGAATGCAGCTCGGATTCATGACAAACAGAAGCTGAGGTCGTTCTGGGAGCAGAGGATCATTAAGCACAGCGAGCAGATGGACGAGGAGGAGAACCGCATGAGCAGCAGCGCTCTGGCACGGTCGGCAGGAAAATGATTAACTGTGTCTCAAATCTGTAGGTGGTTGCTCCACATTTGTAGTTTCTCATAGAACAACATTTGTCATCAGCTGGAAGTTTTATTCATTACAATCCCAGCTGAGTGGAGTGGAGCCCATTTATACTTAGTCATGCAGCTTGGTAGATTGCACAAGTACTGGATATCAAAAAGCTAAGAGTGCATACAAGAAAATAGCATCATTTACACGCACACACACACACACACACACACACACACACACACACACACACACACACACACACACACACACACACACATATGCACATGTATATGCCTATAAAATCATTTAATTTTATTTCATTGTGCTCCCCACATCATATAATATTCTTCATGTTTTTCCAGATCTTTGCTGACACTGTCGCCCCTTGCCCCCAAATTCAGCCTGACATATTTGGTATTTTTGAAAACTTTGGGTTATCTTTTAAAGTTGAAGATTAAGTTCTGGGAGTGTGATCAAAGTTTAGCCAAACATGAGGTTATTGAGTAGAGGAACACTGGATCCAGCCGGATCAGGAAAGGAACTTTAAAAATAAACTTTATTAGTCTCCTCACTTTTCATCCCTCTCTCTGAGTCATAACTTGATTAGTTTAGAAAATGCCTCGGTTATGTTTACAGCTCGTCTGTCTGTCATCACATAGTAGCCTGAGAATGTTGATTAGAGGCAACGCAGCTATATGTTTGAATCCTGGAGATCAGTGTGAATACTTGAGGACAGACAAGCAGATCACTGCAGATTAAGAGACACATGACAGAGTGTGCTGACAGACAAATGCTTGCTAACACAGACACAACAACATTAATCCTGTCACAGCTAGACTCAGCCTCACACACATGCACTGCTCCTTTTTTTCCCGTAACACAATTATCCCTTACAGCAATGCCTGTGGATCAAATTTCACTGAATGTCTGCATGATTAATTTAAGCCCAGGAGTTATGGTGTCAGGGTAAATACTGGCCTCTGATATTCTGACAAAACCTCTGCTCATCTCTGGCTCCCAAACAGTGAGTGTAGCCTACACAGAGCCAAATATAAATGACTTTAGTCATCTTTAATATATATATATATATATATATATATATATATATATATATATATATGTACCGTATCTTAGCTGTTCCTAGGACTGTGCTCTTCTGGACAGAGACCTCAGATGTTGTACCTGGAATCTGCTGGAGTCATGGAGTCATACTCCCAGTTTGGGGGTCACAGCCCCCAGTGCTCCAATTACCACTGGTACCACTGTTGCCTTTACTCTCCACATCTTTTCTAGCTCCTGTTTCAGCCCTTGGTATTTTTCGAGATTCTCATGTTTTTTAACCCTGATGTTGCTGTCGTTGCGATTGCTACATCTATCACCACTGCCTTCTGTAGTTTGTCGACCAACATGATGTCCGGTTGGTTAGCCATCACCAGTTTGTCAGTCTGGATTTGGAAGTCCCACAGGATCTTAGCTCTGTCATTCTCATCCACCTTAGGAAGTGTCTTCCATTTTGAACTTGGGACTTCCAGTCCATACATGGTGCAGATGTTCCTGTACAATATGCCAGCCACTTGGTTATGGCGTTCCATGTACACTGTTCCTGCCTGCATCTTACACCTGCTTTTATCTGCTGAACTGTCTCAGGGGCATCTTTACACAGCCTGCACCTGGGATCCTGTCTGGTGTGCTAGACCCCAGCCTTTGCTGATCTTGTACTGAGTGCCTGTGCTTGTGCTGCCATGATTAATGCTTCTGTGATGTCTTTCAGTCCAGCTTTCTCCAGCCACTTTCTCATCCTCCTCTTCATCATCATCAGGTTTCTGCTGCCTGAGGTATTCATTTAGCAGTTCATCTTCCCGATGTACTCCTAGATCTTAGTTGTTTCAATCTGGACAGTGGTTCTTACACTCACTAGTCCTCACTAGTCTCAGGGTGCTGGATTTGGGGTGAAACCCTTTCGTACATTCTGAGGAGCTTCCTTGTCCTGATGTTGGTGGCCTCTATCTCCTCCTTTGGCCAGCTTATTATACCAGTGGAGTATCTGATGACTGGCAGGGTGTACATGTTAATGGCTCAGCTCTTGTTCTTGCCATTCAGCTGGCTTTTTGTTTCCATTTGCCTGTAGGATCCCAAGGTATTTGTAGCTGTCCTGAACATCTGTAATGTTGTCTTCTGGTAGCTCAGCTCCCTCGGTTCTGACTATCTTCCCTCTCTTTATCTAGTGCAAATTATATTCCAGTGTCGTTGCTGCAGACCCTGGTGATGTGGATCAGTTATTCAATGTCTTGCTCATTCCTGGCATACAGCTTGATGTCATCCATGTAGAGGAAACCGGTATCTGTAGCCACCTCTGTGATGATCTGGCTGAGGGGGTTCAGGCCTATGCAGAAGAGCAGCTGGGATAGTGCATCACCCTGGTATATGCTGCGCTTGATGGTGACTTGTGCAACTAGCTTTGAGTGGGCCTCTAGAGTTGTTTTCCACAGCCCCATTGAGTTCTTGATGAAGGCTCTTAGTGTCCTGTTGATGTTATACATTTCCAAGCATTCCAGTATCCATGTGCGTGGCATTGAGTCATGGGCTTTCTTGTAGTCAATACAGGCAATGCAAAGGTTGGTCTGCCTAGTCCTGCTTTATCGACCAGTAACTAGTGCTTGGCTCCCCTGGTATTACTACCAATTCCTTTCTGGGCCCCACTCATGTACTGGGCCATGTGGTTACTCATCTTAGCCGCTATGATGCCTGACAGGAGTTTCCATGTTGTGCAGAGGCAGGTTATTGGCCGGTAGTTGGATGGAGTTGCTCACTTCTGAGAATCCTTTATGATCAGGACTGTCTGTCCTTGGGTCAACCACTCTGGGTGGGTTCCATCCATCAGCAGCTGGTTCATTTGTGCTACTAGGTGTTCATGGAGTGCTGTTTCTTTAGCTAGTAGGTGTGGTTCATGTCAGGGCCTGGTGCTGTCCAGCTATTTATAGCTTATCTTGTTCAACTTGTAGCCAAGCATCTCTAGGATCACTGTTGCTGTGGTGTGTATCAGCTCAGATTTGTTTTTAAATGAGCTGATATATATATATATATTACCCACATATGGTGAAATCTTGACTGGACATGCTCCAATCAATGCATTATAAGATGTCATATCAAAGAATCTCCAGATATGCTCCAGATTCTTGCAAGAACCTAAAAAGGCTATCTACAGATTCTTGGGGTTTTGTTGCAGTGTCCTTTCCAGTCCCATAGTAAGTCAATCCCAGGCTGCTGATACCAATCAGCAATCCTCCTTTGTACAAAAAACGCAAAGAGGAGAGGTCACATAGGATTACTGTATACATGCATAAAGCATGCATGAAGTTCGACTATGACAGCCGGAAGAAGAAATAGTTCCTTTCAACAAGGTATTATTCAGACTATTTTGGTGATAGCATAGTTACTTTCTACTGTGTGCCCTGTTTTCTTTTTTACTTGACCTCATTTATTGTCTGTTCCAATTTTGTGCACGTGTTGCAAGTATTGTAACACTGCAGCTTGTTAGTGACTGTTCTTACCAGTAAAATGACACCAATACCCTTTTTACACCAAAATTAGGTTTTTTAAAAGTTTTAAAAACTTATTTCGGGGGTACCCTCACTCTTGCAGTCCTGAGCACAGTGTAGTCACAGTGTTTCTGGTTTAACAGCACTGTGCTGGACCATGACAGGTCTGTTTACAGTGTGTAGACAGACATTGCAGCACAGAAAAGGGGTGTAAATTACCCAGCCTGGTCAGCTTGATGATGTAGACTGGTTGCAGTTGGTTAACTGAGAGCTCAGAGAGCTGGTACTAATAGATCAATAAGTTCACCTTTTTTATTAAAGAGATATAATTGTATCATCATGAATCAACTGACTGATAATTCCATTGACAACTGACAATTATTTTACCAGCTACCAGTGTTCATACCAGCATTAGCATGTAAGAATCACTCTCTGCACTGACCAATCAAACACATGCAACCTTACATTTGTGGTAGATCACAAAACAGAAACAGCATAATTCTGTTGTTCCTTCTGTCTTTCTGTTGTTGCCTCTAAATCATGGTGATGGAGGATATGTTGGTTGCTGTTGTCAAATCCTGTTGTTTTGGTATAACCTTCCTCAATCATTTCATCTTGTCACTGGTGACTAATCTTGTGAGTGTGTGAGTATGAGTGTGTGTGTGTGTTTCTTTTAACCACCTGCTAATGGCTTTTTCACCCCTGTTGCCTCTCTCTCTCTCTCTCTCTCTCTCTCTCTCTCTCTCTCTCTCTCTCCCTCCCTCTCCCCAGGCTGAGGCAGCAGTGGGTGGTCAGGTTAGATCAGAGGAATCAGCACCAGCAGAGTTTCTTCGAGGAAAGAATCAAACGAGCTCAAAAAGCTCAGCAGAGCCTCAGGAGCCTCGATTCAGCCTGAAACCAACAGATCAGCCTGATGAAGAGAAGCTACAGTAGCAGCTGTGCAGAGTGAATTTGTAATATTAAAATTTCTAGTATTATGTATTTATTTGAGAAAGTAAATATTTTCAAAATGGAGAGAAAGTGGAGATTCACTCTGAAAATAATCCACCAGAAAAGTTAAAACATTTGAAAAACCATTGCTATGAATAGAAAGTGGGTTAAAAAAAATCAAACATAAATTATATTGTTGTTGGATGACAAATAATTTGGGAAGTAGTTGACTTGTTGTAGAATGTTTTATCATTTATGTTGCACTTCATGCCTGCCCAGTACCATTGTTTTGCCTTTATTGTAATGTATTGTTAAGTGTGTGTAATTGATAGTCTTAAGTAAATAAAATATCATTCTATGGCTAAAAACTTGGATCTTCAGTTGAGGTGATTTTCATTCTTTCAAAGTATACATTAAAGAATTAAAATCTAAAAATTGTCATATTGCCTCAATAGGCTTGGGTTGGTCATTATACTCACCTTCAGTCCTGACAACCATGTTGCTCTCTTCTTGGCTAATACCCCTTGTGTCATACAGCCTCCCTAGCCAGAAGTGTCAGACCTCTTTGAAAAGGTGGCTCAAGACTTGCATCTGGAACGGGATGTGAAAGAGAGGCTGGTAGAGATGTTACAATACAACACTGATGTCTGTACCAACAAAGTTGAACACACTGGGTCGCTGAAACATCAAATATTCTTGACTGATGACCTACCAATAAAACAGCAAACTTTACCACCTCTCTCCTCCCAAGCAGAAGGTGTTAAAGGAGCTTCTGGATGAAATGCTGGAAAATAATGTAATTGAACCTTCATCTTCACCATGGGCTTCTGCAGTCGTTATTGTCCCTATGCAAACTGGAAAATCCAGGTTCCGTGTAGATTACAGGAAAACAAATGCAAAGACACATACTGATGCATATCCCATCCTTCTCGAGTCCCTTGCTGGAGCCACAATATTCTCTGCTCTGGATCTCAACAGTGGATACTGGCAGGTGGAGATGGATCTGGATTCCCAAGCCATGACTGCATTAATCTGTCAATACAGCCTCTACCAGTTAAAGGTAATGCCTTTTGGCTTGAAAAATGCTCCTGCCACCTTTCAGAGACTCATGGACGTGATCATAGGAGAACTCAAGAACTGTGAGAGTATTTAATGAATCCTTCTATCCTGGGACATCCTTACTATTATCTTCCATTCCTGGTTTTCATGGATTACAAGTGAAGTTGACCTTGGTACTGTCCTGGTTCTTGGTACTGTCCTGTCTAATTATGTGGGAGATGAAGATAAAAACTTAATAGACCTTTAAACTTACATAATTTTGTTTTGGTATTGCATTTAAGAATTTAATATGCACATTATGTTCATTTTCGTACTGTGATTGCCCATATGTCATGTCATGTTGTGTTTGTGTTTTTTTTGTTTTTTTTGACTTACCTCCACACCACCAGGCCAGTCAGCCAAACATCACATTTTCCAACGCAGTGACTGTTTTCACATACCTGAGGCAAGATCAGTATGGTGTCAGACACCAACCAGTGAGGAGCGGGGAGAAGGTCGTCATCTGTCCACACACCTACCTCTGGCATTTTGCACCCCTGTGGAGAAGAATTTTTGCTCTTTCCTCTTCCCTCCCTGGTGGCTGTCTGGATCCGATGATCAGACAGATGCCGTGGAAGTGGTTCATTATTTTCCTTGTTTTTGTATGACTATGACTGTGCAGGGTTTGTTGACCTGTGCACTACAGTGACTGGACTTTGAGTGTTGTTTGACCGGGAAAACCTGTGGAGGAATTATTGTCTTCTGGATTGGATTGAATTTTACTGAACTGGTACTGAGGGAGACAGAGCATGTGTTTTTTATTTACTTATAACAATATGAGTTTTGAAAAATTATATGCTGTGTGGTTGGCTTCATTTCATTTTGACTTGACTTCATTAAGTGTTTTTTTTCTTTTTTTTTTTTTTTTACAAATAACTCCTGAAACTGTTCTATAAAGACATGACCATGTTTTAAAAATATAACTGTATTTCTCACATTATATTCAAAGTGCTCCAACCTGAGAGATCTCCGACAATGGCAGGTGTACAATATCTTCATGGTCATGGTAACAATAATGAACATGTGATTAAGCTTATGGAACAGTCACATTTTGGTCAGGTTTAGGCACAAAACCTACTGGGTAGGTTTAGGGAAAAGATTAAGTACTCTCTTAAGATTAGAGGACCTTCATCGTCATGGATGGTAAGGTAATGCTGGGGGACAGTCATGGATAAAACAATGGTCATTGGTTAGAAACAGGGAACAAAAGCAGTCTTGTGTTAAAGTCCAGTGTTTTGTTGACTTTTTACTTTTACTTTTTTTTTTACCTAACCCAACCTCCACTGTATGCAAACTGTGTGCCTCTTAACAATGTCACCTGACTTCCTCCTTTGCTCCCATCATAATTACAGCAGTCACTGAGAGCACTGTCACTTGAATGTAACTGTGGGTCATAATAAATGTGCATAAATATTAATAAATATTGCTTGCATAAACAACCTATGGGGTGTTTTTTTTATGGGAGGACAGCCTCTCTTTAGCATAACAGAAGGGTTAAAAGTTTAATGTATATATGCTACAAATGAATCAAGTTCATTCAAACACTACTGGAATTAAAAATAGAAAAAAAGCATAGGTGCAACCAGAAGGTTCATTTTCATTTCATATTTGGGAATAATCTTTGCCAGCATTAGCAAAACCCAACAAATCAAAGTGTCTCTGACGGATTCAATTAGTTGAAATTAGTAAATGTGGTCCTGACACTGACACAGAAGTGTGTCTCAAAAAGACAGGCTACATATTTTAACATCCAACAACCTCTCAGTTACAAACCAGCTGAGCAATCAGGTCTCTCTGAGCTATATACGCTCTCAAATACACATGGAGTTCAGATGAGAAGATCATGTGTGAACTTGTGTGAAGTTTTTTTTTCTCTACAGATTTATGAGAATGAGTTTTTACACATTAATAAAAATGAACTGAGAGAGAAGAAGGTAAGAAGAAGGTGTGGTTTCTGCAGACTTAAATCAAAATGGAGTCAGTGAATGCTGTGGTCCTACAATGCACCTCTTTGACATAAATACAGAAACTTGCTCATTGCAAGTTAACTTGGAAAAAGTCAGAAAACATCAACTAATAAATCTTAGGTTTTTCACTTGCTATTTGCAGTGTTTCCAGATTTGCACTAGAGTTCCAGTCATTCTGACCATGGTCCAGCTGTACATGTATTGCATAATTTGCTGTTTGTACAAAACTGTCAATGTATAGCTATTATGAGATGAGGACAGAGTATAGTCCTCATGTGGAGTCTGCAAAAGGATTCTGCAATTCATCTTTCAACCAGAAGAGAGCAGCAACACACAGTAAAACATCCAACCAGCAACTGGGAAGAGAAAATGGTATAAAACTCCTTCTTAGTATGTGGCCAAAAGTATGGGGACAACCCTTTCCACATATTTTAGTGTACTTTTAGCTTGGAGCTTCTTTCTTCCAGGCTCCTAAGCTCCTTAGCTCCTATGAAAGAAAATGTAAATGCTACTACAACTATTTAACTGCTATCCCTCAGTGCAGTGTATAATTAATGTATATAATGAGTCAGATTATAGCCTGGAAATCAGCACTTTAGTTGTTGGATTTTTTAATATCATTCTGTGTTTCCTGATTATGAAGAACCTGGAGTTCTATACAGATTGAATTAGTGAGCAGTTCAGATGATGTTCCCTGTGTCCTTTCCTCCACACAGCGCATACAACACTGTATGTGGTGTCACTGGCAGGAAATTATGTCTTTCAGGTTGTAAAGGACTTGGTGAATAGATGAGACTGGACATGATCTGCTAAATATAAACACTGACCTCTCCGCTGACGCAGAGAGCAACCTGAGTCACAGCTTCTGCTGATAAAAACACTGAGCAAACACAGACACAGAAATGTCATGATGACAGTTGTGAGGCTGGTGCTGATGTTTTTGTGCTGCTGCCAGCGAGGCCTGGGGCCTGCTCCAGAGAGCAGGTTTAACAAACTCTGAACCTAACCCTGAGCTGTGTTTTGACTGACCCTGAGGCAGTTTTTGGTTCCAGAACAGCAATCCATTGTGAGTATGCTCATGCATGAAGATCTGATAGCATGTAACAAAAGGCAGAGCCTCAATTTAATCCAGTGGAGCCACTGCATATGTACATGCATCATGTATGAAGTATGACATTCATCTAAAAGACTGGATTTCCCAAAATCTTTCAAAATTTAACTCTGACAAGACAGAAGTCCTCATCACTTGCCCTGACCACAAATACAGCCACTTATTCACAGCATCAAGTCAGCTGCAACAAATCTTGGTGTAGCCTTAACTGTGTTACTTGAGCCTGGGGCAACGTGAAGAAAGTAGTCCAGACATCTTTTCATCAACTGATTCATATTTCCAAAATTAGATAATTTCTGTCTTTTAGTGACAGAGAACATTATACATGCTTTTACATCCTCCCTTCTCCATTATTGTAATGCCTTGTTTGTTTTGCTGTCTGAACAGTTGAGTTATGGGAACTAGAAACCAGCCATGTTGCAGAAAACATGTTCATAATCTCCCCATTCTGAGATACAGCGTTAAATGATGTGTTTTTGAACAAGATTTTGATGTCACAGTGAAGTTGACCTTTGACCCTTTGGATATAAAATGTAATCACTTAATTTTATCCTTATAGACATTTCACATTTAAATGTTGTCATAGTTAGTGTATGAATTCACAGTGACATTGACTTGAAAGCTATTATTATTACCCTTGAAAAACACATTAGTGGTTACAGAACGGGAGTTGGAGAAGAGAAAAGAGTCTCTAAGATAATATTTTGAAATTTCATTCAATCTAGATCACTTATTCATCATTTTCTTAAGACAGTGGCAGCTGGTGATTTTTTTTTACCTGGGTGGGGCTTCTGTTCACACATTAACAATGAACTATAGAAGGCTATTACATGTATACAACAGAGAACTAAACACTCAACCAATAATCTGTCTCTTTTTCAGCAGGCAGAAAGTTCCTCTAGAAAACAAAACAAACCTTGAACATGAGAAAAGTTGATTTAATTTTAGTTTTAATTTAAGTACTGACTGTACATTCATATCCTTTATCAACATGATAAAATATCATCTTTATTCTGCTTCCCTGCTTAGATAATGACAGCAATGCAAATATGTAATAGTGCATTTAAAGAGTGACAGTCCACAGTTTAGCCTACCATGCCATCTTTGTATTGGCTGCTCCTTTTCTTTCTTTTGTGTGGTCTTGTCTCCATCTGGACTGTGGAGTTGTACAGGCTAATACTGTGGTAATGAATTTTTGTGTCCTCCAAGGCTGCAGTACTGCGACCAGATGTAAACAGAATAAAATTAAGTCAGAGCTCAAAGTACTACAATATTACAGTATTTAATACTTTATGTCTTTAGAGAGTGGAAAAGAGTGGCTGAAAGTCTGATAACATGACAAAATACAAACAGGGTCAGCCTTCCTTGTGTGCAGCCCTGATTGGCCACTCACTCATGAATCCCCTTGTTTTATTGTTTTTAGGACGCTGTCCTCTGAAACACTGCTTCACAGCCTGGTGTTAAACTACTATTTAAACAATTTGAATACAAGTTTTGAATATTCGATACTTTAATTTTCTGTCTGAATGTATGAAATCTATAGAAATAATTTCCAAATTGGCTGTTGGTAAATTCCAATAGGTGGTTTTCAAAATACAATATTTCTGTGGAGTTGAGATTCAATAATTGCCTTATCTTAACTCGTGCACATTATCTTGAAGAGGAAAATACTTCCACACGACTCAGATGTGAAAAGCAAAACAAAATATCTTTTTTCAACAGTCTTGCAGTATCCTATTACAGTAGTATTCAAAGTTAAGTTCTCCCAATTATAGAAGTCATAGGGAAGTGGTGGGGATCGATGGGCTGTGCACGTCACTTCATTTCTCATGAACAGGGAAGAAGCTCTCTCACTTTCTCCTTTCTGTAAAGGGTTTGTGATGATTAGGCTTTAACCAGCAGCAGCAGTAGTTGGTCAGCAGGGGGCAGCAGTTACCCTCGTGTCTCACTGAGGCGTCTGTATTCAGGGTCACAGAGCTGCTGAGATCAGAGCGGCTGGTTCTTCACATTATCCACTGTAATCTGTATCAGTTCTAAGTTTAACAGGCAGACTCCCCTCCGTGATGACTCTGTTTGCTCTGAGATTTTCAGGGCTGAAGCTCCCAGTAGCTCTTTATGGGGCCTGTTCACACCCTAACGCTCTCACCCAGTAAAGCTCATTTGGTTAAAGTGCTCAGCAGTGACCCTGAAAGCCCTAAATTTCCCATCTAGCACACTGTTGGTACTTCGAAACACATCACAGTCCACAAATGAGCTACAAAGCACTCACAGTAAGACAGCTGCTGGGACCTGTAGTCTGTAAAACATCAATACAACAACAGCAGCAAGAAAGAAAGACAACAGAAAAGACAAAAAAGCAACAGAGAGAAAGACAACAACAAACACAAAAACAAAAAAAGGGACATTAAAGAAAAAAGATGCCAGTCTCTCAATACTTTTAAATTTCCCTCCCTGTCCCTAAGCCCATGATTCTGACTGAAAATCCTTAAACTCTGCCCACAACAGCTGGGCACTGTTGTTTGTATGAAACAAACAGGAGGAGAAAGTGCATTTGTTGGGGACTATTTTCTATCTTAATCCATATTTGGAGCTGAATATTCGGGGCAGCAGGATGTTTGTGGGATTGACTTCAAAATAAACTACAGTGTGTGTGTGTTCATGAAGGAACGTCAGCCAGTGCAACAGTGCATGTTTGTGGTGTGTGGTTTTAAAGGTTTCTGGACAACAGTGGAGCTCTATGGCACAGAGGAATGAAATATCAGGCGTTGATACACACACACAATACTTGATAGAAGGATACATCAATGCTCATTTTTTTCATGGGATTTTTTTAATAATAGAAGTATGAAGAATATCTCAGACATGCTTTAAATTTGCCCTGTTTCTTCCACAGTGTCTACACAGGCTGTCTAGTTAAAACTGCACTTTAGCAGAGTAGCAGCAGCATTTTCGCAGCTCTGAGAGCCCGACACAGTCACTGTAGTTACAGTCAGAAGTTTACACACACACTTAGGTTGAAGTCATTAGTCGGTAAGAGCATCTATTTAGTGCATGACACAAGTAATTTTTCCAACAATTGTTTTCCAACAGATTCGCTATCACTATTCCAGTGGGTCAGAAATTTACATTCACTAAGTTGACTGTGCCTTGAACCTGCTTGGAAAAATCCAGCAAATTATTTCATGGCTTTAGAAGCTGCTGACTGGCTAATTTAATGTGACTTCAGTGGAGGTTTCCCCTGTGGAAGTATTTTAAGGCCTTTACCTTCAACACTTAGCGCCTCTTTGCTTGGCGTCTTGGGAAAATCAAAAGAAGTCATAACAATGATTGTGGACCTCCACAAGTCTGGTTTATCATTAGGATAATTTCCAAACACCTGAAGGTTTCACATTCATCTGTACAAACATAGAATACAAGTATAAACACCATAGGTCCATGCAGCTGTCATACCACTCAGGAGATGTGTTCTGTTTTTTTCTTTTTCCAAAAGAGAAAATCAACCCCAAAACAACATCAAACGACATTGTGAAGATGGAGGAATCAGGCACAAAAGTTTATATAAAATGAGTCCTACATCAACATGACCTGAAAAGCTGCTCAGAAGCCACTGCTCCAAAAACACCATAAGACAGCCAGACTAACAGAATAATGAAAGATAAAGTATATATATATATATATATATATATATATATATAGAAGCAACATCTTGAGACATCACACTGCACCAAACCCCAAGAATTCGGAGATATCCTTTTTAGGTTCTTGCAAGAATCTGGATCATATCTGTTCATTTTTTGATGAGACGTGTGATCAGTGTGTCCAGTCCAGATCTCATCTTATGTGGATCATAGTTTTCTGACAGACTGGTAATGTGCTAAAAGAAATAAAAGCTTGAACAAATCATTTTCTCTACTATTATTCTGACATTTTATATTCTTGAAATGAAGTAGCGACCCTAACTGACCTAAGACAGGTAATGTTTATGAGGATTAAATGTTAGCAGTTGTGCAAAATCTTCAGTTTAAATGTATTTGGCTATGGTGCATATCAGAATCAGAATCAGAATCAGAATCAGAATCAGTTTTATTGCCAAGTATGTTTTCACATACAAGGAATTTTTTCTGGTGATTGGTGCAATTGATCAGCAACAGTGGGGCTCTCTAGCCTTGTTGATGAGGCTAATAGCAGATGGGAAGAAGCTATTTTTGTGGCGAGAGGTTTTGGTCCTGAAGGACCGCAGCCTCCTGCCAGAGGGGAGTGTCTCAAAGAGTTTGTGTCCAGGGTGGGAGGAGTCAGCTACAATCTTCCCTGCACGCCTCAGAGTCCTTGAGGCGTACAGGTCCTGGAGGGACGGAAGATTGCAGCCAATCACCTTCTCAGCAGAGTGGATGATACGCTGCAGTCTGTTATTGTCCCTCTCCGTGGCAGCAGCGTACCAGATGGTGATGGAGGAGGTGAGGATGGACTCGATGATGGAGGTGTAGAAGTTCACCATCATAGTCCTTGGCAGGTTGAACTTCTTCAATTGCCTCAGGAAATACATCCTCTGCTGAGCTTTTTTGATGAGGGAGCTGATGTTTAGCTCCCATTTGAGATCCTGTGTGATGGTGGTTCCCAAGAAGCGAAAATGCTCCACGGTAGCCACGGGGGAGTCACACAGGGTGATGGGGGTGGGTGGGGCTGGGCTCTTCCTGAAGTCCACTATCATTTCCACTGTCTTCAGAGCGTTTAGCTCTAGGTTGTTCTGCCTGCACCAGGTCACCAGACGCTCAGTCTCCCACCTGTAGGCAGACTCATCGCCATCAGAGATGAGTCCAATGAGAGTGGTGTCGTCTGCAAACTTCAGGAGCTTGACAGACTGATGGCTGGAGGTGCAGGTGTTGGTGTACAGGGAGAAGAGCAGAGGAGAAAGAACGCAGCCTTGCGGGGATCCAGTGCTGATGGTCTGGGAGTCAGACACGTGCTTTCCTAGCTTCACGTGCTGCCTCCTGTCAGACAGGAAGTCGGTGATCCACCTGCAGGTGGAGTCAGGCACGCTCAGCTGGGAGAGCTTGTCCTGCAGCAGAGCCGGGATGATGGTGTTGAAGGCAGAGCTGAAGTCCACAAACAGGAGCCTGGCATAGGTCCCTGAGGAGTCCAGGTGCTGGAGGATGAAGTGGAGAGCCATGTTGACGGCGTCGTCTACAGACCTGTTGGCTCTGTAGGCGAACTGCAGGGGGTCCAGGAGTGGGTCAGTGATGGATTTGAGGTGGGACAGGACAAGACGCTCAAATGATTTCATGACCACAGAGGTCAGGGCAATGGGTCTATAGTCATTTAGTCCTGTGGGCCTTGGTTTTTTGGGGACAGGGATGATGGTGGAGGATTTGAAGCAGGCTGGCACGTGGCAGGTCTCCAGTGAGGTGTTGAAGATGTCTGTGAACACTGGAGACAGCTGATCAGCACAGTGCTTCAGGGATGATGGAGAGACAGAGTCAGGACCGGCTGCTTTGCGGGGGTTCTGCTTCTTAAAAAGCCTGTTGACATCTCTCTCCAGGATAGAGAGAGACGCTCCTTTGGTAGAGGAGGAGGAGGGGGGTTCTGATGTGGCTCTGATGTGGAGGTTAGTGTCAGGCTTGTCCCACTGTCTTTCAAAGCGGCAGTAGAACTCATTCAGATCGTTGGCCAGACGGAAGTCATTAATGGAGTGGGGGGGTTTAGGTTTGTAGTTAGTGATCTGTCTGAGCCCTTTCCAGACAGAAGCAGAGTCATTGGCTGAGAACTAGAGCTGAAGTTTCTCAGAGTACAGTCGTTTAGCTTCTCTCACCGCTTTGCTAAACCTGTACTTGGACTCTTTAAACTTGTCCCTGTCCCCACTCCTGAAAGCTTCCTCCTTTTGCCTCCTGAGCTGACTGAGCTTAGCTGTGAACCAGGGTTTGTCATTGTTATAACTCACCCTGGTGCGTGATGGGATACAGCAGTCCTCACAGAAGCTGATGTATGACGTCACAGCCTCTGTGAACTCATCCAGACTGTTGGAAGCAGTCCTGAACACCTCCCAGTCAGTGCAGTCCAAACATGCCCGCAGATCCTCTATGGCTTCACTGCACCACTGCTTTGATGTCCTCGCAACAGGTTTACACAGTTTTAGTTTCTGCCTGTATGTGGGAATCAGGTGGACCATGACATGGTCAGAGTGGCCCAGTGCAGCCCGGGGGACGGCGTGATAAGCACCACTGATTGTGGTGTAACAGTGGTCCAGAGTGTTCCCCTCTCTGGTCGGGCAATTAACAAACTGTCTGTATTTGGGCAGTTCATGACTGAGGTTCCCTTTGTTAAAGTCACCAAGGACAATAACTACGGAGTCCGGGTTGGTCTGCTCCACACACAGTATCTGGTCGGCGAGCGCCCGCTGTGCCTCCTGCACGTTGGCCTGTGGTGGGATGTAAACACCGACCAGGATGATTGAGGTGAACTCACGGGGGGAGTAGAAGGGCCTGCAGTTTATGATGAAAGTCTCCAGGTCAGGAGAACAGTGCTGCAGGATCACTGTCACGTCTCTGCACCAGCCACTGTTTGCATAAAAGCAGATTCCTCCACCTTTGGTTTTGCCGGACAGCTCTGTGTCGCGATCCGCTCTGAAGAGCTGGAAGCCGGCCAGCTCCAGCGCAGAGTTCGGAATCGATCCACACAGCCACGTCTCCGTGAAGCACAGGACGGCAGATGAGGAAAAGTCTCTGTTCTTCTGCACCAGTAGCTGAAGTTCATCCAGTTTGTTGGGCAGTGAACGCACGTTGGAGAGAAAGATACCTGGGAGAGGTGTGCGGAGTGCGCGCCGGCGGAGACGCGCAAGCGCACCGGCACGTTTTCCTCTCCTCCGGCGTTTCACTGCGAGAGCAACGGTCAGTGCACCTCTGACCAAAATGTCCAATAATCCCACAGATGAGTCGAGAAAAGTAGGAAAAAAATCCACTGGAGTTGTTTCTCTGATATTAATGAGCTCTTCTCTGGTGAAAGAGCTCCGGAAACCAAAGCAGAAAACTGGATTTATAAAGAAAATAAGGCAAAAAAATGCGCACCAAAACACCGAGGCAGCCATCCGCGGCGCCATGGCAACAGAATTAATATAAATCATATAAACTGATTTCAGCTGTAGATGCAGAAAATACATAAAAAGCACAAGTAAAAAAACAAAAGTTGTCACACAGCCTTAAAGTCAAACTGAAATTAAATGTCATTTTTTTTGTCTGCCACAGCATACCTATCTGCTCTCTTCACTATATTGTCTGTCTTAGACAATCTGAGCGTAAGATAGTGAATGCATGCTGATGTGGCGGCGCGAGCGCTAGGACACACACACACACACACGACAACGCCACCCTGGGAATTTCACCCAAGGAATTGTGAACCCTCAATTGATACCAGATATTTTAAAGAGGCATACAGGTTCGTTCTACTCAGGAGGCCGGAGACATGGTTCCATCCATCAATAATATTTATTAACAATTTAGTAACATAAGGATGATCATTAAAAACACAATTCACTCAGTAGCAGGGTAACTGAAAGTAACTGGAGCTTAGGGGCTTACTAGTGGTAGGGTAGGTCCACAGAAAGGGGATCCCAGGAGAAGTCACCCGAAAGCACACTTACATACACACCCACACAAGTGGAGTCAATACTGGGAGCCTCAAGACACTGCACACAAAAAGAGGGCTCCACCACCAAAGAAGGACACCAACCCCACCACCACCACCACCACCACCACCACAGGTCCCCAGCTCCTGATTAAGGCTGCTAGATGGCAGCTGTATTACATTCACACTTAAAAACGGGCCCACGTTAAAATAAACACAAAAACATTAAACGATTACAGGCCAAACTACTAAGAGGAAAACCAGCCAGAGGCAAAGCAGCAGCGTCCTTGCTGTGTGCGCCACGACAGCAGCCGTCGCTCCAATAAGGCTGCGCACGCCAACAGCAGGCCAGTTCCTACAATGCATGCAGATCAAATTAGACCACAATAATAAATAAAATAAAAAACTAATGTTAGAATAGGCTACATACCAATCGGGCAGCGTGAGCTCTCACCCGCAGGAAGACAAGGGAATCTGCAGGCACTAGTCTGATACAGCAGTCATTACCTAAAGCAAAACTGTTTGTAAAATGCCACCGGCAGGAAGTTTGCGGCACAATGAAACTGGGGAGGAACCTACCAGCGGTGATCAGCAGAAAGGTCACTGGTCAGAACACGGGAAGCAACAGCCAGGAGATCTATAAAGTCATAAGCAACCAATATAAGCAGCCTCGCAACAATGTCATGCCAAATTGCAAACAACGGAGATTCTCTCCTACCTGCGGCAAAACGGAAGCAAGGGGCACCGGAAACGAGGCGCGCACTCTCAGCAGGAACGAAAGGGCACCCGAGAGTCACCTGCTTTTATAGTGCGTCCCCTTATGGTGATTGGCCAATAATGACCTAGTGATCTAACAGAAAGATCCTCTTAAGCCAAAAGCCGCTACAACAAATCTTTATTCTGCTACACTGAGGTGTCAAGTGGAGTGATCACCGGAACAGTTAAAATGCCAAGCTCACTTTATATCAACTGAAACTAGGTTTTAAAGCTGCCATGGTCTGTTGCTTTGTTCATTTCTGTGAATCAAACTGTTACAGTCTGCTCTGTTTAAATGTGACGATGTAGCACAAGTTGGCTAAACTAGGGTTAGCTCCATCTGCATCTGGCAGACGGAATGAGATAATAGAAGTCATAGAAGTGTTGTTCAAATCTAACTATATTATAACTTATTTATAGTCAAGAATTGAAACACACCGCTTTACTCAGACGTGATTGTTTGAGCAAATAAATGATAGTTTGGGTTATTTGATGTGGTATTGTATGAGGTGCTCCAGTGCGTCACCAGTTTGGAGAAGTCTCCAGGAGCACCAGCACAGAAGCTGAGCATTGTACTGCTGCAGATGGTGACAACAGAAAAAACATATTTCAGCCACGTGATAAGATGCCCACTTAAAAAAAACAATATCAGCTTAAGTGTGTGCTATATTTAGAACATTTCTACTGCTTTATCTTGCCATTAAACAGCTTTATGACTCAAACAGATGAACTTCAGCGTGACACAGTGAATGGCATAAGTGCATTTATGCATAAGAAAAAGGACTGTTTTTATTTTGGTCAGGTCCATTATTTTGGATTTACATGTTCAAAAATCACTTATGAGTGATTATATTGAGCCATGCAGTGTAGGCTGAGCTTCAGTCTGGTCAACAATTTTTACTGCGGTCGTGGATTTCAAGTAGTTTAGCTTAACTTATCCAAGTTAAACTGAGTAATTAGTCAGTACAATAGTTTTAGATGTCACACATTTGTGTTTGGGTCAAATATTACAAATGAGACAAAGTAGAACATTAATGTGACATAAACGTGTACACCGAAAAGATTTTCATATTTCTTGAATAAAGCTAAAAAGTTGTTTTGCCAATATAAAAATAAAGGTTTGAAAAAGACTTAGATGAAGAAAGAAGAAAGAAGAAGAAAATCCAGCCTGTTTTACTTAGATAAAGTTTGCCAAATCTTTTCAACTATTGCTAAAAAAGAAAAAAAAATCGGTCAGCTTCCAGCCAGTGTGAACAGTCTGCCATCTTGTCTGCAGGCAGGTTGGGTTGAGTATATGGGTCAGCAGGAATGCATGAGCAGGGCCAGTGAGCAAAACACTAACGCACATGTGCAGTGGGCCGCACGATGTGGAAACAAGTCCAGAAGCTCGACAATGTTCATGTGCCAGCTAAGCAGTTATCATTGGTGACCGGGTGCCCAGTGTCCACTTCCTATAATACATCCAGGCTGCTGTTGCTCACAATATGCCTCCTGTGGACACACAGTTTTAAGTTCAGTGCTTCAAAAGGAGTTCAGCTGGCATGTCATCCAACCAAAGTCAAAAATGTTTCTGTCTGTTGTGAATGACTACACTTGGTAAAAAGCCTGTTGTCTTGTGATGGATCAGTCAAATAAAGATCAGCACACACTTTCCAACTGTTTCTCCTCAAGACCCTCATGTCCTGTACGTGGTTGTGCACAAAAAGTGAGAGAAATAGTTGTAAGAAGAATGAGATTAAAAAAAAGGGCCTGAGAGAAATGATGCTATGGTATAAGTTACATTAACAGAAAGACACATTGGGATGACAGTGACAAAGCAAACACACAGCAACAAGCTGTTTGTCAGGCTGAACAGATGACGACAGTGGAGCCTGATAGATGTACCGTTGGCCTGTTTTTGCCACAAATGGAAGCTCTTAGATGCAGCTGGCGACAGCAGAGTTATTGATCAGTGTCCGCCGGCCCAGCATCCAGCTGACAGTCAGTCAGAGGTTCCTGCCTTCATCACCTGCTGCCTGAAAGCTGAAACAACAACATCTTACCTACCCTGCTCGCTGTGTGGGACTGTCCCTAAACCAGTACATTCTCACTCCCAACTCCTGACATACGGCTGCTTGGTCAGGACCCCCTGGGGTCACTTTTTAAGACATTGGGTGAGGTCACCCTTTCGTGTCATTTTTCAATGTGCAGAGGCAACACATTTTTGAAAGAATGAAGTGATACATGTATTAACAGCAGAGGAAAGTCAAGAAAGTCAATCACAGTGTGACTAAACTAAACCCAGTACTGAGGGGGTTTTGACTAAGCGTCTCTATGTGACAAGCTGGTCTGCCCGAACATACGTACGTACTCACAGATCCAAACAACTGCAGAGACACTCCTGGAAAAACGACTTGACTGTGGTGAGGACATCCTTTAATATTCTGCAGCTGTCGTCCTGATAAACAGAGAGGACTCTGCTGTCTGTCTGGCAGCTAATTAGCATTTTTCTTTTATCAAGCAGGAAATTAATCTGACGTTCTGTCCAGATATCACATCGTCACTGTCACACTTTCATTTGTGGATTTCATTCAGTCTACTTTTAATGAACACTGAACACTGGAACAGAACACAGCAGCTGTTCACTGTCTGCGCGTACACACAATAAAGTCGTGAATAAACATCAAAATTAACCTTCAAAATCAAAAGTTCCTGTTTCCTAAGGACAGTGGGTTGTTGTGTGTATTTAGAGTCAAAGAACTGATATTATATATTATATTATATTATATTATATTGTGATATTATAAATCATTCTTCAGAAAGGTTTCCAGCATCAGCAGGTTAGAGAAAAAAGAAAAATCATTTCCTGATAAACCACAACATGATGTTAACTGTCACTTACAGAACAAAATGAATCACATTAAGATGTCAATTCTGTCCCAGTTCAGCTCAGGGTCTGCTGCATGTCCTTTGTACTTTGTTGTTATTTGTTATTCTGGGTTTCATTTTATATTTTTTTTTAAATATTGCTTTATTTTGTTTGTCACATAATCAAATTCTTCACTTTTAAATCTTACTAGATGTATGGAACAACCATTGACTTTTACACTGCGCTCCTTCACAACAAATGTAAACACATTTCAAGATTTCTGCTTGTTAAATGCCAGCACTGCTCTTTAGAGAGCCAGGACTATCCTACAAGCCTTCTAATCCACACCCTTCATCCAACTAAGCCCTAAACTACCTGGTATTCTACACACTATTTGTCTTCAACAGTATTCTGTCACACCACCTGTGTGCCTGTGACTTCCTCATAAAGGAAAACACTCAAAAATACAACCCCAAAATTTTCCATGGTTCTCTGTGAGACCTCTTCCTCCTATTTCCTGACAAAACAGTGCCTTTACCTCTTTCATTCATCATACATAACATAAGCCTTCACACTTCACTACGGAATATCAAATATCAAAACAATATTTGTTTCCCACAAATATATATAATTTCAAAAGTTAACTGTGAGACAACAAGATGTCTCGTAGAAGTTCATTCTGCACGTATCTGTACTGAAGGCTTCACATCACATTTGTGTAAGCGCCACACTGGACCATGATTGGCCTCCACACCAGAGTGATGTCACAAGGTCCTGGTCGTACATACCTGTGTTAAGATGAGATTGAATTTGAGCACAGAGAAACTTTCCCTTCAGCAGATGAATGTGAAAACTTCTGGTGTCAAACTGTGGACACAGATCATGTTGTTTAATGAAGTTCAAATGACGGAACAACAACGAGACAAGGACTTAAAGCACCACCAGGGATTAGCAATCCTGTCAGGCTTTACATGGTTTATACTGACTGCAAATATGTCCGGTGCATGATCTTTTTCTCAGGATTATTTCTGGCAGTTTTGCAGACAAGTATAAAGGCCAAGAAGAGAGAGAGGTGACTATAACATGCAACAAATGTTTGAATGCTGAAATCAAACTGGGGATGTTGTTACATGCAACCTAACCATGAGGCTATCAGGACACCACAGCAAGCAAGTCCTCAAGCTGAACTGACCATACTGAATCATCAAGACTGTCCCCCACAGGAGGAGTGACAGCATCAGGGGTTTTTAGCAAGTGCCTCAAAATGATGTATGTTCACGTCTGAGTAACAAAGCCCTCTAGTGGCCCCTAGTAATTGTGAGTAAAGTTGAGAGATCAGGTGACTCAGCGTTTACAGAGTGACAAAGTCTGCACAGGAGGGAGGTCAGGATGAATAGATATGATTGTAACCCTGACAACAAAGGTCCCCTAACTCTTCACCTAACCAAGCCCAATGAACCTAACCAAACCTTAACCATAGCCTTTTCACATGTAACACATTTGGAAGGCAAGGACAAGTGATGTCATCCTGCCAAGAGGAGCATCAAATCAGAAAACGTGTCTATCAGACAACTCCGCCCTATTTTAATGATGATGTTCTTGCTTTTTTTCTCTACTTTTAGGCCAGATGATTCCACATAGGCTTCTCTGAGCTCCTGAACTGGGATTCCCTTGTTCCCATGTTAGCTTGTGTTCTAAGCCCCATTCGGCTGTATTTCTCAAGGAAAGGTGGGGTGACTGGCTGGTTCTCCTCTAACCCTCTTATTGTGTTAGGGTCAAATTTGATGTGTAAAAATATACTATTAATTATTTCTGATAGAAACAAGACCCACTAAAGGCAATAAATTACATTTTGATCATATTTGTTTTAACATATATATCAAACATATATATATATATATATATATATATATGTATATATATATATATATATATATATAAG
The DNA here is from genome assembly GCF_046630095.1 of Trachinotus anak. Lineage (NCBI taxonomy): Eukaryota > Metazoa > Chordata > Actinopteri > Carangiformes > Carangidae > Trachinotus > Trachinotus anak. The sequence continues at coordinate 21,628,051 of NW_027273879.1, read as the reverse complement.
AATATTTAAATTATGTTTCATGCCAAGAAAGTGTAGATGTTGTAGAGTGGCACACAGAAAATATGATCCCACAAACACCTCACCACTCTCTTACTCACACACACACACACACACACACACACACACACATACACACACACATACACACACAAACACACACACACACACACACACAAACACACACACACACAAACGCACACACACACACACACACACACACACACACACACACACACACACACACACACAGACACAGACACACACACACACACACACACACACACACACACACACACACACAAACACACACACACACACACACACACACACACACTTCATTCTCACAGATGAGGTACTGAGAACACCACAGTGGCTCATTATGTGTGCAGTCTCACATTACAAGACGAGACAGGACATACAGTCTGCTTTGAGCTGTTCATATCACAGCCTATAGAAAAGGTCATTACTGACATGACCACCATGGAAGTGAGACCAGTGTTGGGAACAGTGGGAGAGAGACTAACACATGACATGTTGATACTTGCTCGGGTACACAAATCCACCAGTGAGGCCACTTCTAGTATACAGGATGTATACACTTCAAGTATACAGGATGCTCAAACAGGCCGGGCTGTTTTCCACAAACCTATGTCCCTTCAAACCTTTCATGTTTTTGAGAATTATTCAAATGACAATCGTGAGACATGATTTGCTCGTTATGACGGACAAACATAAGAGATGTTTGGGACAAATGAGTGGAACGCTTGCCACTGGCCTACGATCCAGGACCCAAGGTCACAGTAGATGAACAGCTGGTCCCATTCAAAGCTTGTTGTCCATTTAGACAACACATTCCCATTAAGCTTGGAAAATATGGCATTAATATTTGGGCAGCTTGTGATACAAAGAACAGCCATACATGGAATATGCAAATAAACACATTTTGAATAGGAAGGTATGTGTTCAGTTTTGACCCATAACATAACAATGTAATGATAATTGCTCATTTCAACGTACAAGTATAAACAAGTTGTTTTGTTGTGTATCATTAGCCTCTCATGTTCTGATCACATCTATGGGCAGTTTTGAGTCACCAGTTCACCCAACGTGCATGTCTTTGGACTGTGTGAGGGAGCCAGAGAACCCGGAAGGAACCCACTCAGACACAGGGAGAACATGCAAACTCCACAAAGAAAGGTCCCAGGCCCGGGGTTCAAACACAAACCTTCTTGCTGTGAGTGGCATTTGTCAGAAATGTATATATAATGTATACAGTACGTGATAATAATATAGGTGACATATATGGCAGCATCACTCTTGATATAGGGACATATATGTCATATATTACATTTTGGTATAGGTGAGGCCTGTAACTGGCAGGTGAGAACTTCAGTCTATCCAACTATTTTAATTTCCTCTATTCATGTTAAAATCTCATCTTCCTCAACATTTCCCTGAGTCACTGCAGGTCATTCTGGATTAGAGCATCAGCTGTGTGTGTTGTTTCCTCTCCCGCTGCAGTATGAGCATGCCGTTTGCTAATCTCTCTAAAATGAGCAGGGAGTGGATCTGACAGCTCACTGTTCCCTAACTGACAGCCAATTCACCCATTTTCCAACACAAAAATTAAACAGACGCTATTCTTGGATTGTGAATCCACATGACATGTTTCAGTGTCACACTGTTTAGAAAAGTTCTCTGTTTTATTGTAATTGCAGCAAGAGGCAGATTTCTAATTAGTATTGGCATTGGCAGAGAGAGTTTCATGGCATGAAACAACATGAATAAAGACAGCTGTGTAAAAACTAGCATGAATGTGGCTGATGGTGACGTGGTTATTTGTTAGAACAGTTTGCTGTTAAGATTCATGATTTCTTACTCCACCAGGCAAAAGTAACTTTGGTATTTTTGTATCTTTGACTCATTTACATTTAATATCAGCAGTAGCTGACACTCTACAGCTGAGGTGGGGACAAAGTTATTGTTTTGTATCTCACAAGTGAGTCACAAGTCAAAACCAGCAAGTCTAATCAGCGCTGCCTGAGGACTAGAACAAAACTCTCCTATGGTTTCCTGGCTGGTTCCCTGCTGGTGGTAGAAATGTGAGGAGGAACTTTATTTCATCTTTGTTGTTGTTTATTTTCAAGACACTGTCATTTGCTTGTTGGTGTAACTGATAAACAAATCTCCTCCAATGACAAGTCATTTCACACCTCAATACACTGATCTAACTCAGGCGACACTGTGTGTGATTGTGTGTGTGCCATCACCTTGTGGGTGGGAATACTTTGCAGACACTGCAGACAGCAAGGCGCTCAACACATTAACACATTGGATTACAATTAATCTGGAACGAGGTCAGGGATACAACACACCTTCCATGTCTGATGTCGAGTATAATCACTTCTGTCATTGTACCTGTAATTATCATTTGACTGCATTTCACAGAAACAGAGGGAATATTTCAGTCTCAATGAAAAACCAAGTCACAGCGAAGATAAAATCCCGCTCCTGTGCCTATCAAATAAACCTTGAACTTAACTGTGGCAGCAAATAGAACTGGATCATCTATTTGTTTCAGGCTTATAAACCCTCATTCAGTATGTTGTCAAATAATGAAAACAATGAGAGAAGAAGAAAAAGATACAAGAAGAAAGGAAACAAAGAAACAGAAAAAAGGAAAGTCGGGAGAAAGAACTGAGGCGATGCAGCAGAGAACTGATGATGAGGGGGAAGCTGATATAATTTGCCTGTCAAAATTCATTAGGGCTAAACTTGTGTGAGACACGCACACACGAACATGCACTCACTCACACACACACACACACACACACACACACACACACACACGATGGTTTTAATTCCAGAATCTCATTTCAGATCTGATTAATTACTCTCTCACGCTTGACGAAGGAAATCAGCAGCAAAACTGAAGGGATTAACACACACACACACACACACACACACACACACACACATAGATGGTAAATGAATTATTCATCTAGCTCGCCTGTTTTTGTTTTAAATTGAAAAATACAACAGCAACAAAATTATATGGGCAAAACAATGGCACATAAATTGTGTGTGTGTATGTGTGTTACACTGAGCTTAGCAGTTAGATATCCAGTCAAATAAAAACAAAAGCAACACATTTCGATGACAACAAACATGGCTATATATGGTGCAGCTGCTGCACATTAGCTCAGTGGCATTTAAAGTCCCTCTCCAGTCACATTTGTGTTTCACTAGCTACACTGTAATGTTTGAATATCACTGTACAGAAAGATGCATGTGCAGCAGAAGGAAGTGAAGGTTTTAACATTCATTCTACTGAAGGGAGAAAGTTTCTGTGTGGTTTCAGGTGAAGTCTGAAAAGGTGGTGTTAAAGCCTGCGATGGGAGACTGACTGCTGTCAATATCCATTTCATTCCACCATTGTGTGGTCAAAGCAGACAAAAGCCTTGACTGAGATGGACCACATGGTCCCCTAAATACAGGCTGGCCAAGTGTACAGAGGCAGAGGAACACAGTGGTCGAGCTGCACTGTAGGAGGGAGCACTCCCCTTCATTGTCCTGCAGCACCGGTGTGAGAACAACAAGAAGCCAGTGAAATGAACGCAGAAGAAACATGGCATGGGAAATAAATAGAAATAAAGGGACTAACTACAGAGGTCTGAGTGATTGGATCTAAGTGCATCTTGGGTGCGTTCACACCTGAACCTGTGATTGGATCACCTGAGACGGATGTTAATACCAGGTCTGAACAGGGCCTTTCTTGATTGTGGTAGCTTGATGGGGTGGTGGTGGAGACACCGTGGTTACTGTTATTCAGGGTCAAAAGTTGTCAACATAATAATGTTGTCAGTATGGACAGGCATGTGGATCGTCTCCCTAGTTTAACTCCAGAATTCAACAACAGACCTTAAGGGAAAGGTTTATTCAAGACAGAAGAATCTATGAACCTGCACGGAGACATCTGGCTGCTTAAAGGATCTATAATGACTTAATTAATGAATTAACCTTCACCCCTTTTGTCTGCAGTGGTCATGGTGGTCTCATATCAGTCTGAGAGCATGTGAAGTACCAATCACAATTCATTACTATGGTGGCCGTTACTAACACTCCATGAAAATGAATTCTGACTGGTTTCATGGCTCATTGTGAACCTGTGACCTCCAGCAGAACAACTTTCTGCTCACTTCTAGAAAACATGTTGCACATTAAATATGCTCTGCATTAAGATTTATTTCAGTTTTGACTAAATGCTTTACAAACCCGTGAACAAGAATAGTGTGAAGAAATGTGAAACATGTTAATTGCCTTATATTTTGACAGGCATATACACTGTATATACATGCAAAAGTGATTTATGACATTAAAATATATTAAGAACTCCAGCATGTTCTGTCTGTGAGTGCCCCCAACAATTCTGAGCCCATGCAGGGAAGGACCCACCTCTCCCTGGAGGAATGCTGTCAATGGAGAATCACTGCATGTACTGAAGCCAACATGGATACTTTATTGCTTCTTGTCCAGTAAGAGTAGTGGTATGTTTTGAAACTGTCCTAGATGAATATTTAATGCTGATAAATTCTCCTGAGACTCCTGTTTCTTACTGCAAACAGGACCTTCTGCTCATCTTATCATCTGAAAAGGCATACCAAGAGGTGGATCCTCCAGGTTCAAGCAACGGCCACATAGCTCAGTGTGCCCAGTCCACTTTAACTGGGATTTCATTCTCACCCAAGCCCAGTACTTAATGAAAATGTGTGGTTCAGTATGAATACTGAGGCGCCAAGGTAGCCTCCATTCACCAGATAATCTGAGTCTGTATCTTGTTTCAGGCCCATTATTCTGATGGTATTTCTTCTGCCTCACAACTCAAGGTCATCAGCTCAGTGATGGAGAAATGACACATGTTTGAATAGTTCCTTGACCAGGGTAATTTCCTTCTCCAAGTCAACGCTTGAGTGTTTTGGAGGATGGGCAAGACACCATGTTCACCTATCCATGATCATGTGAATCTCAAAGCTTATATTTTCACTTTGGTCATAGGCATTTGAGACAGATAGACTCATCATACATACATAGTATAAATACTTAGTTCTCATGTTCATTGGCTGTACAAAAAAATGATTGGATGTTGGAGCAGAGCCAGTGTTTGGTCCTGGCATCAGGAACTGATTAAAGCTCAGGATGAACATTATAAAACAGCAGATTTGGGTAAAAGAGCAAAGGAAATAAAGAGAAATATGTATATAAAAAGAAATCCTGCATTGTCCTTGGAAATGTAATCCCTTTTCCTCGAATAGGAGTCTCAGGAGAAGTTATCAGCTGGCACAGTTTCACAATGTACCACTACTGGTTGGTGAGACAGTCTCATCATGGTTACCTGACATGCTGAGCTGCACCAGAGTTGTGTGGTGGGTGAGGTGACCGTCAAGAGCACTGGCCTGAATGATTCTGTGGAATGTCGAGTCCACAGGCCAACTGAAAATCCTGAACGTTGTACCCGTGGACGGGCCCGTTATGAAGGTTCTGAAAGGTTCTGAAGGCTCAGTAATGTGAGTAAATGCTTAAACCTTTGTCAATATAGGGATGCGATACCTCGTTAGATCAGTTAGTCTCTAGAGTTCGAATATTAACCATAACCGCATAAATATGATTTATTAATATCGACCAACATCGTGTACCAACCAGGGGTGGTGATTCTATAAATATTAAGATATAAATATTGTCATGACAAATCCATACCAGACCTTCAAGCGATTATTTATCAGCGGCACATCTCATTCATTTATCTTCTTCCTCCTTTGTGAGATTTCTGTGTACAAACTGATGTCGCTGATGTGGTTTAGGTTGGGTTTTAGTCACATGCAAAACAAGCACATTGTCAGAAAAAAGAAGGTTTTACCTTTCAAATGATATCTCATAAATGCATGTTAGCCTTACAGTTCTTCTGTTGTAAGCTTATTATATATACATTTGCAAATCTATGCAAGTTAGGTAAAAATAGATGGGTTTTAAGACTATAAACACTGTCCCTGCCCAAGGTCACTTTGACAGTATTCACTTGTGTGATTCTGCTGAAAAGTCTTGCAACTAGTCAGAATCAATCAAAAGCTCACTGTTTTATAATTAAAATCCTCTATATGAAATCCAACATCACTGAGGAGACAGAAGGTAGCACTGATGTCCTCTTTTTGTTCAGCTGTGAGAAAATCTCTACTGACAAATACAAATGGATTTGTCATGAATAATGAAGTGAATGAATCATCCGACAGCCTGTATCCGCTTGATGACTGAAATGTGATGTGCATGTTCTTACTGTTGTAATGTCGGTGTTCCAGGACACGAGGCTAATTCCAAGGTTGTAAATCACTGTGGTTCAGAGAGAACAGAAGAGAAAAAAATGACGTGAGACAAAGCTGCAAATGATGATTAGCGAAGTCTAAGTAAAAAGGATGACGAGACTGAAAGGTTAATTTGCCAGTTTGAACAAGTTGGAAGGCCCAGTGATGTTAATGGTGGCTGGTCTGTCTGCTGATTAGCTACAATAAAATGTCTCAGCAACTGCAGGTCAGGTTGTCATGAAACGTACTAAACATATTCCACTTCCACAGAGGATGACGTTTTTAGGCTTAATTGACCCCATGACCTTTGCTAAGTGCTACCCTCAGGACAAAACAAAACTCTGCAGTGTTTTACAGGGGACAGCACAGCACAGTTCCAAGCATCTCTTTTCCCAGAGACATATCAACAATGTACGTTGTTGGTGAGAAAAACACCATTTCACTATCAATTCATGTTTCAGATTCCAAGAACCGCAACTCCAGATGGAACCCGGACTGGCTCACCATCCCACATTTCCAAAATTGGCTGTACCTCACTTAACATGGTATGAATGGTATATCAGTGTGTGTTATTTTTGTAACAAATTATATTATTTGACTTTTTTATTTTTAAAGGAATGTTTTGTTGAATGTGTAGACAACACAAGCCACCTGTCAAGAAAGGCCCCTTAAAAAGGACCTTCATAGAGACTGGGGCTGTAGTATTTAGAGAGAATTATCTGGAGCGTCATATCTCCTCAAAGCCTCATCAGTACAGCATGCAGTGTCATGCCTCTCTTGCATCAGGTAGTATACTTTTTTTTTTTTTAACAACTTTTAATGCATACATTATTTCTGCAACCTATTACCTATATTTGGCCCATATTTTGAATGATTTCTTTACCCATAGGCAAGCATGGTGCAAGCCTTTGAATCCACCCATCATGGGTGGATTGAAATGCCTGTGCTGTACTACCCTAAACTGTTGAATCTAGTTCAGCCTCTGGATTGTGATAACTTTGAAAAGCTGAAGGTAAACAAATTACAAATTGATGCTTGTTAAGGTCAGTGCTGGAATGACAGGCCAAATATTTAATTAGCTCCTTTCTACTAACTATCAGTCTCATAGAATTGTGGATGAAATGCTTGAGGCCCTCAATGAAATAGTAGAGTTGCCAATTTTGAAAGAAGTACAGTCTTCTCAGGCAATTGATCTGTAGGTTGATTAAACAAATGACTTGTCCATAACCCGCCAGCTGGATTTACATGTATGGTGGGTTATTTTTGATCTGTGTGCTGTGCTTTTTGCACAGATGCAGTTTAAGGGCGTGAAATGTATGAAAACCTTTTTAATTTAAAATGTGTAAAAACCTTATTTCATTTCAGATACCTGGGCAAAGATGGCTGTGTTTACAATCATTTCCTGGACTTGGTAAGGCTTGATGATGGAAAACTGAACAGTATTGTTGTTGCTATCAAGAGTGTGTTATACAAGAAGACGCTCCCAGTAAACAGGCTTTACGGACTTGGGACAGTTATTGTTATATTTGGTAGATTCTCTGAGATTTCTGTTGTAAGCTCTTACTTAACATTAGTTAAGTTTATTTCAAGAACCTTTGATCAGAGTAACAACAGGCTTCTTAGGTCCACATTACACCCCAACACCAAATTTACATTTTAACCTTGGGTCGTGTTAATGGAGCTGTCCCGCTGTTTCCCTGCACTGGTTTCTGTTGCGTGTGCTGCACACAGACTTGCATTGGCATGCAAAGAAATTCTCTCACATATATGGCTTCCTTCAGGGACCATCTTCAGGATCTGCATCTGTTTTTTAGTTACAGTGCAAATAGGCGGGCCACACTCAGATCTGCTGCCACCACACTTGGCCTGAGTGCTTTAAAAACTTAGGGTGCGTTTTCACAAATTTCTAGAAATCAATTGAATTGAATACACGTTCCAGGACATTGAGGTCTTAGGGGCCCTCAGTGTCCTGGGTCCAAGGGCAGCTACGTCAGATGAAATGGCCATCTCAATGCTCAACACTCTGACCTAAAAATTCCTTCCTGGATAGGGTGCCACAGTTGTGCAGGAGTGGACCTCTATCAGGCAACATATGCAGTCAGGATTTTTTAAGGCTGGTATATTAACATTACCCTGATCATGAACTGAATTGTCTGTCTTGTCTGTCTCTGAGGCTGGAATGACATACTTTGACATATTTACTATTGTTCTGCTTTGGTTAAAGGGCAAAACACAAGCTGAGACTATGCAGCTGCAGGGCAGTGAGCATGATGAATGGGCTGAAATATATCCCTATCTCAGCCAACTAGCTGCCATTGGGCTGGTCATCCCAGTCTCAAATGTGAACTGTGAAAGGGATTTCTCAACTATGAACAGAGTGAGTGACTTATCTTTCTTTTAGCACTAGGTTTAGTATAGTAAATGTAAAGCAAAGTGTCCATGACCAATCTGAGAAACAGATTGCAAGGGGAGCACTTGGCTGCCTGTCAATCAATGGACCAGAACCTGACCAATTCCCATATGAGCAGGCGATGGAGAAATTCTTAAAAGAAAAAAAACAGAAAAATGTTGTGTGTCACACCAATCACTCCTGCCTCACCCAGCCCACCACATGTTAAAACTGACTTTGTCAAAAAAAAATCACTTAGTTAAAATGTACTTTGCTTATAACCCCCACACCCCCCTTACCCCTATTGCCATAGTGCATGCAAGGCAGCTGTGTCGGTTCACACTGTACACTCATATTCCACTGATCCAACAGTGACCTACCATTAGCAACTTTTCTTTCTTGGCATCATTCCCACTGTTGGTAAGTCTGAAGAAACAGCTAAATCATCAGTGTGTTGTTTGTTCCAGCAGCTTCTGGGGGACCCAAGCGGGACCAAGGATTGTTTCTCCCCTTTAATCTCTAATTGTTAGCTTTCAGCTGTTTTTGCAGGTTGGACTAAGGATCAGAAAATCAGAAAGTAAAGTGGGAGGTGTCACTCAGGAAAACCTGAGAGAGAAGTTTACACAGCCTTCAATATTTGATTCATGTTTTACTCAAACTTTTAAAAAGTTTTTTGTGGCCTTACCTTGACCTGACCTGAGCTACACTTTCATCACCAGTGGTGTGAGAAAGGATACTCATGAGTTTTCACACACACACACACACACACACACACACACACACACACACACACAGATAGATATTCAGCTACATAACTTCATAAGGTGAGATATAAATGAAATGATTCCAGTATTGATCAGAGGACTGCAGCCGTCAGTCTGACACTGGAAGTGATGATTCATTCATCTGAGAGTGAAATGAGCAGCTGATCACAGTCATGCAAGGACAAACACTGCATAACACAGAGGACAGAGGCGTACACAAAGTACTGTAAAAAGTAATGATGAAACAATTTGTAGATAAGTCTTGAGCAGAAATAAGTGGTTATCATTTTATCAATTCATCTCTCAGTTATTAGGTTAATTTAAAGAGTACTCCAGTGATTTCAGATCGCACTTCCATAAAGGGGAGAGAAAGAGAATAATTCAGTAAAGAATGGTTCAAATTTGGGCAGCAGAGATATCCTGAATTGTAGTCCTTAGTATGGGTAAAGCGCACCCATTGGTTTGTGAACTGCCGTTTTGAAGCCGAGTTTGCAGTTTGGCCATCGCCATCTTGGGCTAGATTGTTTTCAGGTTGTTGTGGACACAATATCTCAGTAGCATCTTGACAGAACTTCTTCAAATTTGACATTTGACTTGTATTCAAGGATGAACTGATTAGACTTTGGTGGAGGTCAAGGTCACAGTTACCTAACAAAACACTATTTTACCATTTCTCAAGACTTCACACAGCAATTATGACAAAAAATTCATTGTTTTATGTGACTGAGTCACAGAGACATACAACCACAATGCAGTAATTCTAATTTGAAACCAGAAGAAACCATATTTGGACGAGAGCTGAGGAGGAGTGAGGGGTGGATCTGACCTGCTCTGTGTGTCAATCACACGGTAGCCCCGCCCGAATGCATCCCCTGCTTTTATCATCTTTTTTCCTCTAAATGGAGCATAATTTAAAAGATGAACATCATGTTGTATTGAAGAAGACTTGACACTAGAGACTGAGACCATAAACTCATCAGGAAAACATTAACTGAGGTAATAAATCCAGTGAGAAGTAGAAACATTTTCCCATAGACTTCAATACAATCAGACTTCTTTTTACAACCAGTGGAGTCGCCACCTGATGATCATTAGATAGAATGCAGCTTTAAGGCTCTTCAGCACTGACTTCACATTTAGGTCCCAGAGTCTGCATCCATTTTTATAACAGTCTATGGTCAAACTTCCAAAGACCTGGATCTTAATTTCCCACAGTACAACTTGATAGCATATCTTTTTGTTACTAAACTAACAAACAGAAATGAGAAACAAAAATATGTATTCAATAGCTGAGTACATGCTATCATGCTAACTCAGCACCATTGTGCCCAACCAGGTGTGTGCTGCCAGGTTAGCAGGTAGTAATAATCCTCCCCGAAATAACTCAGAACAATTGGATACCTACTCTTTCCATGTTGTTACAGGAACAATTAAACTTCTACATGTCTTGGGCATTAAACCTAATTGCAACTACATCTGAAGACCAATTGCTATTTTTTTTTTTTTTTTTTTTTGCCTGAGACCAAACAAAAACAACAAAATCAAATAAAGTAAAGCCCTACTGTTCATTCTTATATAATTGGACATATATAATCAAGTAATAAGTTCTAAAAGTTACCATTAACCACTGTGCTAATTTGCTTTTTTAGCAAGCAGCTAACTCAACTGAATGTTGGCTAACTATGTAATTTGGATGAGGTTGGCAGGTTTGGCCTTTTTCAGCTTCCAGTGTGCAACTTCCAGTTGTGCAGTGCTGGACACATGTGCAGTGGGTTTAGAGCTTGATTGCTGCAAACAGCTGCTAGGCACTGGAAAAGTTACTCAGACTGAGAGTGGGACTGAATCCATCACTAACTGAACATTAAACTAAAACTATGAGCTGAAAGAGTCGAGCGGAGATCTGCAGGGGAGGTAATAACAATTCTCTGTGTGTTTGTCACAACCACATCACAAAATACGCAATCATTTGACCCATTGTTATTATGAAAATAGTGATCAGTATGATTTTAAGCAAAAATCCAACTTCAATTTAAAGAATTTGAATGGCTAGACAGTTGCCTCTGTGCCTCTGTGTGATCGTTTGGTTTGATAAAATTACACTGGAAAACATGAAAAAAAGTTTTCCTTTTCACCCATTTTTTCACCTTCAACTCTTTTCCATTATCCAATTCTTTTTTATGCATGCCTGTGAATTAAAATATATTAGCTGCAAACACTTTCAGAAGTCGGTGGGGCCACACTTGAGTAGATATTTTATATAAGGGCCTATCCTGCATTTATATACACTTAAATCTTCTTTATATACAGAATGATAATAATAATAATAATAATAACATAATGTATATAACATAATGAAAATAATTATGTGTAAAGCTCTGCTGTAATTGGAACTAAAATTTAGATTGAATGATAACTTGCAGGACACAGGGAAGTATATTTTAAATAGTAAATAGTGTCTTCAGGTATTCCCCTCAGGCTCTCTCTGCTGCCAACAACCTCCACCAACAAAGTAAGATTTATTGCTCTGAGTGGACAGTAAGAAGGGTGAAGATGACTCTGATCAATGTATCAACATTATCAACTCCTATCTTTTCTCATGTGGATGTTGGCAGTTGGACAGTCAGAGAACAATGAGAGATTTTAGTTTGAAAATCAAAATGTAACAACGTGTTAGGGGCAAGATGAGGAAAAGAATAGTGGATATGGGCCCCCATATGGCAGGTGTGCATGAATTTGTCTTAAAATGTGATCAGATCTTCATCTAAGTTACAATAATGAACAAACACAAACTATTTAACACATAAATCATTGTGTTGTTCTTGTCCACGTTGGAAAGAGCGTTTAAACATTCACAGTGCAAGTGAAAGGGTGACAGAGTCATCTCAAAGAGTTTAGATCTCCATCAGTTCTACAGTTAAACAAACTGTCAGTCACTAGAAATAGTTTAGTTCTGTGGCTTCTGTTGGGATCTCAAGCCATGGGTTCTGAGAAGAACGATGGAGAGGCCTACATGTCCCTCAAAAGCCTGAGTCTCAAGCCATGCATCCTGAAGGGAACAAAGGAGAGGCCTGCATGCCCTCCAAAAGCCTGAACCTCAAACCATGCATCCTGAAAGGAACAAAGGAGAGGACTACATTTCCCTCCAAGCAACGGAGCCAAAACCACCCCCACAATTCACACCTATGTGTGAATTAGAGTTTGAAGGGAAACTCAGCACCGGCATTGGCCGAGGCCAGGCATTCTCAGCAGGGATCCCCGGTGACGTCACTCAGGTAATAAAAGTGACCCTCCTCCTGCGCTTAATTCCCGTGCACCAGTTACAGTAGAGAGCTACTCCAGCTCTCTCCGCGACTCGGCTGCTGAAAGGGAGCAATCTGCAACATTTCACCTTTTTCCACAACTTCTTAAGGCCAAGGTCATAGTCTTCAACTCACGGGCCGAGCGCACAGACTGCTGTTCATTTCCTTTTTCGGATTCGACATAGATCGCTGTGCAATCAGCTGATTTTACGTCCTGTGAGGATGAGCACGGCGACTTTGTTAAAGACAAAAACAAAGTTCATCGTCCCTCATCTGTGATCTTCCCGCTGCCGCCGAGGAACTCATCACACTGTCATGGCCAGAAGAGCGAGACACGACCCGATGAGCTCCCAGCCAAGGACCGAGCTGTGGAGAACCAGAGCGGACTTTCTTTTCTAACTCCGAAGGATCGGAGCAACTCACAGTAAGAAGCTGATGTCTGGGCAGAGACACAATTAGTGTACCGTGTTGTATTTTGCTATCTGACTTATAAGTGCTGCATATCCTGTTGTTTTCGTTCACTGTGATCAGCTTAATAAGCCAAATATCACTAGTTAAAGGGCCAATATCCGACCAGACGAACTCCGATTCTCTGGCTCCGTTATTGTGTAGTGATATTGTGGTGATTATTAACTGTGGTGATGACCTCTTGTGGACTCTTTCCTCTCTTCACCTTTATTCTCCCTCTTTTCTCCCAATCACGCACCTCATCTACCTCTCACCCACATTCAGGCTGCCCTAGAGTGTGATCGCGTCATAGACGTAAAGCTCAAGGGTCCCTCCCTTTGTTCTCGTTGTTCATGCCATTCACGCTCTGCGGCCAGCCGCCATCTTGGCTCTAGCGACGACCTCACTCGCGTCACGCTGCTGCCATCTTGGCTCCTACTGACATGTCACTCACGTGACTTCGTCACCATTTCCTCTCTCTTTCTCTCTCTCCCTCACACACACACACACACACGGTTGTTACATATGTGTTTTGCCTGTAATTATCTAGTTAGTAACCAATGTTTGTTTTAGTTATAGTTGGATTATAATCGGTTTAATATTAAGTAATGTTATTTTGAACAATTATTACTCTTATTAACGACAGTCAGTGCTCAAATTTATCCTTCAACCAACCTTCTGAGACTGTATTTTGAGCCATCAATTTGGTCATTGGTCCCTGGTGACAGGGTGGTGCCCCGAGGTTACTACTTGTAGTAAACATCTATATATATATTGGTGATTATCACTGATAATCATGAATATTATAAGCCAATAACCAAATTGCCCCTACCTGTGCCCCAACACTTCTTTCCCTAATAGTGGGCACCCAGCTAAGATGACTCCAAAGGCACAACACAGGTGGTCAGTGAGGTAAAAAAGAAGCTCAGAGTAAGAGGCCCTAGACAGCTCCTCATCATCGAGGGGAGAATGAATTCCCATGTTGTACTACAGAATGACTTGTGTGGTCCAGTCAGAGCCCAAATCTGAACCCAATAGAGAGGCTTTGGAATGACCTGAAGAGTCACCAGACATCCTGAGAATATGTCTGAGCTGAAAGAAGAATGGTCCAAACTTCCTCAGAATGGTCTGGGGTTATTGGAACCAAATGAGGTTCGACCAGCTATTTATCACGGGGTTCATTTACTTTTTCTACCATAACTGTAAATGTTTAGTGCGTGTGTTCAATAAAGACACAAAAGATTTTAATTGTTAATGTTATATTAGCTAAAGGGACATTGTGTTTGTCTGTACTTGTGAGTCAGATGAAGATCAGATAACATTTTATGAGCAATTAATACAGAAAACCAGGCCATACCAAAGGTTTCAAATATCTTTCTTGGCACAGAGTCTCCCTGTGTTGATGCTGCAGCAGATCAATATCATTAACTGTTGAATCATGTTTCCTTAAAACAGGACAAATCTGCCAGCTGAATTTTTCCTGTGAAGTTTCCTCAGTCAAGTTGTGAGGTTCTCATTCATAAAACACACAGTAGTAATCAGAATTTTACATGACAGCTCCTGCTCACAGCATCAAAGAACCACAGTCACACATGAAACATGCATCACACTCACAGCTTCACTGAGCTTAACTGTGGAAATGAAAAAAAATGAAAGCACGCTGTGAATGAGGTGCTCACCCCTCATCGACTTACAGCTGACACTTCACACACACATTTTTTATCAAGCTTTTCAGCTTCAACCTGAGATTTTATCATTCATGCTTCAATCTCCTTTAGCATGTTTGAGTTCCATAAAAAAGCCCACAATGCCACATGCAAATCTATTTTTTTTTCTATGTTCTGAAAATGCAGGGTGTGTGAGATGAACATTTTAGATTCAGGTATTAATGTACTGATTCGGTTTAAGTAATATTTTTATGTTTCTGTTCTCAAGCTTTAAAACTTGAATGACCTGAAACACAAGTCAGGACATATTCAGTACTTAATACTTAATATTATTAATATAATAATAATAAAAAAATATAATATAATTATGAATTAAATTACAATTAATGTAATGAATTAATATCCATCAATTATATATACTGTATATATACACTCACTGACCACCTTATTAGGTACACCTTGCTGGTACCAGGTTGGTCCCCTTTTGCCTTCAGAACTGCCTTAATTCTTCGTGGTGCTAGAAACATTCCTCAGAGATTTTGGTCCATGTTGACATGACAGCATCACACAGTTCCTGCAGATCTGTCAGCTGCACATCCATGATGTGAATCTCTCGTTCCACCACATCCCAAAGGTTCTCTGTTGGACTGAGATCTGGTGACTCTGGAGGCCATTTGAGTACAGTGAACTCATGTCATGTTCAAGAAACCAGTTTGAGATGATCTGAGCTTTGTGACATGGTGCGTTATCCTGCTGGAAGCAGCATCAGAAGATGGTTCACTGTGGTCATAAAGGGATGGACACGGTCAACAACAATACTCAGGTAGGCTGTGGTGTTAAAATGATGCTCAGTTGGTACTAAGGGGCCCAAAGTGTGCAAGAAAATATCCCCCACACCATTACACCACCACCACCACCAGCCAGAACCGTTGATACAAGGCAGGATGGATCCATGCTTTCATGTTGTTGACCTCTGACCCTACCATCTGAATGTTGGAGACCAAGACTCATCAGACCAGGCAACGTTTTTCCAGTCTTCTATTGTCCAGTTTTGTTGAGCCTGTGTGAACTGTAGCCTCAGTTTCCTGTTCTTAGCTGACAGGAGTGGTACCTGGTGTGGTCTTCTGCTGCTGTAGCTCATCTGCTTCAAGGTTCGATGTGTTGTGTGTTCAGAGATGCTCCTCTGCAGACCTTGGTTGTAAGCAGTGGTTATTTGAGTGACTGTTGCCTTCCTATCAGCCCGAAGCAGTCTGGCCATTCTCCTCTGACCTCTGGCATTAATAAGGCATTTTCTCCCAGAGAACTGCTGCTCACTGGATATTTCCTCTTTTTCAGACCATTCTCTGTAAACACTAGAGATGGTTGTGCAAGAAAATCCCCGTAGATCAGCAGTTTCTGAAATACTCAGACCAGCCCGTCTGTCAATAATCATGACACGTTCAAAGTCACTTAAATTACTTTTCTTCCTCATTCTGATGCTGGGTTTGAACTTCAGCAGGGCATGTTGACCATGTCGACATGACTAAATGCACTGAGTTGCTGCCATGTGATTAGCTGATTAGATAGATGGGCAGTTGAACAGGTGTACCTAATAAAGTGGCTGGTATATATAGTTCCCGGGGTGTATATGTGTGTGTATATGTATATATATATATATATGCTTTAAGTGGCTATGATAAAAATACATCAAACAACATCCTGAAAACAATGTGACTGTGTGAATCTCTCATAACCACTCTCATAGCCTTGTTTGTGTCAGTAAATGCATCTGTTTTCAGTGAAAATGCTCTAAAAACCCACCTGCTCAGCACCACACAGACAAAGGTAGAGACTATCTGATGAATATAATAGAATATGTAGCAGCTAAAGAGCCAGATATTTCCCTCAGACCAAAAAACACTGTTTCCTAGAAATTAAGTTGATATACAACTAATTTGCAACAGCAAATATGTTTGAAGGAAACCTAATTGCGACTGGATTGTTTTCTATTAACTTAATGAGGAAATGATGTTAATTAGCATATACAAAACTGCTGATACCGAACATATCAGTGAAATGTTCAAAATATATCCTGTGCCAAAACATATCCATTTGAAGTGACTGCAGGATTATAAAACCTCTGTGCTTATGCTTTGGCACTGGCAGCATTTGTTTAAAATAAACTCCTCCTTTAAAAACTGAGCTCAAAGGTAATTTGTGCAAGAAGCTTATTATTACCGATAATTACTTTGTGTTGTCAGGTGACCTCTAGCAGCCATAGAATTATGTCAGGAGCCAACAATGGATACAGGGTACAACACTGTGTGAAACTGATGGTCAGTGTTGTTTCTTTTGTCTGCATGTATATTATCCTTACCATGATGACAAGGGTCCTCTAATTTTAAGGAAGTAGTAGTAAGCCAAACCATGATCTTTCCTAAACCTAACCAAACCTTAACTGTGTATCTATTGTTATTACCATGACAATGAAGATCCAGTTCACCTTCCTTCTTCGAAGGGTTGTATTATTGTTACCATGATGTATTCGAGGGACAAATGATCAGTATGGTCAATCAGTGTGACTTGCTCATTTACTTGCTACAGATGCCTCTTAATGCTTAATGCGCAGGTATAGCTTCCATACACGTCTGTGCATGATGCTGTAATATCATAACTGATCTCAGAACAGTAGGGGCTGAGTCAAGCACACTTTGGCTGTAGCTAATCACCAGTCAAAGATCCCAGGATTATCCTGGGATAAAACCTCTGAATGATGTTGCTTTCCCCTCCAGTTGACAAGCTCCAGTCTTTGTCAGCGGGACACGAAAATGACAGGAACCATTGATACAACGACTGGTTGTCAAGCTAGCTTGCATGGACAATACCCTGCTGTCGCCATAACTGGGCGGCTGCATGCAAGCAGATCTTTTATGGGACAGAAGGCTGTTCTGAGATCAGCTGTAAGGAGAGCTATTGCATCCACTTTGATCTCATTCTAATTGATGTCTATTTTTAGCTTTATCTAAGCTCTGACGGTACGCCACTGTGTTATATACAACACACATCAGTCAAATCAATCAGTCCCTCAGCAGCGCAGCACAGCACGGTCTGGTTGGGAGCCGGGGGAAAAGGCAAAGTAAAGCCAGTAATGGCAGGTGCCATTTTAAAATAACCATTAAACACAACAGTATCTGATTTAAATAGAAGAATACAAAATGACATATTACACTTTAAATTCAACTATATATTAATGTCAACATCAATTATTTATGTATTTCTTTAATTAATAATTCCTCCTACACATGAGAAGGCGTCATACTGTAACAACATAAAACTTCATACATAAAGATGGAATATTTCTTTAGTGCAGTACAGTGATCAGGTTTTACACAAGGTCAACATGGTGTCATCCACGTCATTTCTGTGTGCTATGTCCTGAACATTTCCTCCAAAACATATTTCCCAAAACAATTTGGTTATATTTGGTAAGTAACTGGTGTGCTGCAGGTTGATTAATGTTGCATTTGAACAGTGTAGGTCTCAAGCAGTCGTCAAATTAAAGGGTTAAACTGACATTTCTCTTCACTGTTTGAACTCACAACTGACAGTGGGAAGCGACTTTATTGACTCTCCACTCAGAGCACTCTCTGCCCCCTGCCGCTCTGACCGCCTGCTCATTTTCTGTTCAGAGATGGCACCCTGCAGGGCATCATGGGAAAGAGCGCGTGTGTGTGTGTGTGTGTGTGATGTCCAATAACTCAGACTAACTTCAGACTAACTAGACTGAGACTGTGATTGGGCGATTCATATCACAGCATGAGACCCAAACATGCACATGTGCATGCAAATACACACATATTTATCCTACTTTGTGAGGACACTCCCTTCCCTAGCCCCTCATCCTAATATTAACAATCACAAATAAATGCCTAACAAAGGCATAGTATGTGTAGTGTAGTTGTTGCACTGCATGATTCCTTGTGCAGATAATTTCCTCCTTGTGGGGGAAGGTTTTCTAACCCTAACCCCGACCTAAACCCAACTCTACCTGGAACCCTAAAACCAGGTCTTAACCCTCAAACAAACTTTTGAGGGCGTGAAAACCAGCCAAAACGTCCTCACAATGATGGTTTTAAACCAACATAGAGTATGTCCAGTATAGAAAGACATGCACGCACACACACACACACACACACACACACACACACACACACACACACACACACATTTTCACAGAACTCTTCAAATAATAAGAGAGAGAACATCAGTACTGACATTCTCGCTGTGTCTTAATTTAGATTCCTACATGTAGTACTCTGTGCACAGTATGTACATACTGTTAGAGTGTGTACATTTAAACAGGATAGTCGTGTCTGAAATCCAACATGGCTGTTGTGCTCTTACCAGAAAGGACGATCACATTTGACTGCGATTATCTCTCAGCAAAATGTCTGCTGGCTGCTTTGCTCACTTGACTTAAAATGAACACTTTACTGTGTGTGCCCCCCGTGTCACATGACATGGAGATTACACCACTATCGGTGCATACAATGAGTCCTCCTTCCTCTGCCTCCTTTCACAAGTTTAAAAACAGGTTGGTGGTCCCCTACCCTTCTGCTCTGTAGCCAACGGGGTGACCACTGAGGGTGAGACGTGTCCACATTTCACTCAAGTTTTAATCAACTGTTTGATATACCATTAAGAGCACACTATCTGGGCACTCGTGCCCCGCATGTTGCCATAGTTATCAGTGTTAACACACTAATGGACTCAAAATAGCAAGTGTAAGTATGGAAGGACATGAATTGAGCTTCTCTCTTCTTTATTCAGCCATGTTTTCCTGAGGCAGATGAAGGAACTCTAAAGTAGCTGTAAAAATATGACTGTTAAGACAGGGTTTTAAAGTACTGATAGACAACAAATCAAAGCGTTGAAAAATGCTTCCCTCAAACATTGATTGTCCAATCATTGCTTAAGAGCTGTAACTACACATGATGGGCCTGTCAAGCTCTGAAATCAAGGATTTCTCCATGAGCTGAAGTGGCGGGGTTCATCATTTGTGTGAGGTTATAGGTAAATATCCCTATTTACAATGAGCTGATCCACTTTGTTGGATTTCCCTGCTGTGCAGTATTCAAAATCAACAGCTGTTGACTCGAAAGGAGCAGCTTTTGTATTTGAGTTTCAAATGATAAAACTGCCACCCCTGCCTCTGTGAACTGCTTCACAGGCACAGGGGCAGTAACTAATAGGGGTGGGGCTTGGTGAATGGTGAGTTCTGTATTTTACTGGTCGCTGGAAGCAGCACAAGCAGGATGGACCCAAACAGACATGCAAGACAGGATCATGCAGTGATGGAGCTTTAATTAAAGAGTTCCGGCTTACAGGCAGATGGATGGATGAACAGACAGATGAGCTGCTGAGTAGGCAGGCAAACAGGCAGGAACAGGCAACAGGTAACAAAACTCTGGAAGCTGGTCCAAAGGAGAAAGCACTAAGAAACAAAAGCAGGAAGCAGATGGGCAGGGAAAAGAAGGCACACAGACAGATTGATGATAAGCCTGTGACAATGGCAGGCATATGGCTTCAGTGATGAGGGAACTGCAATGTTGTGCAAGTTCACACCTAACCAGGGCTGCCTCCAAGTTGATCATGTTTACAGTTCACAATTTAGAATTTTAAACTAAGTTCACAGGCCCAATAATGCATCAGTCCACATTCATTCCCTCTGTTTTTTTAATGAGCTGCTCTGAGCTATTCATTTTCAGTAGAAACTCCCTCTGCCATCCATCCACAGCCACCAGTCACTGTCAACTCAAAACAGATTGGTTTACTAATGTAATTCACCTCTACGCACGTTTTTATTATGCATGTGAAAAAAGGTGCAGTAAAGGTATAGGGTAGATCAAATGGAAATTTTTAGTCGGCATTAATTATGCAGTAGTTCGAAAATATGTTTGAATTTCCAGCACTATCCATGCTGGATTCTGTGAAGACTACTGTGCTCAGTTTCTTCTTCTGATTTTTTTATTTTTTTACTTTCTTTTGGCAAATAGCTTTTTGGTGCATTACTGCCACCTTCTGGTTGAATGAATGTGCTCTCATGTAAAACACGGGAACTATGTTGAGGTGCATGGGTGGGCAGAAAACTCAGGTGATGACAGAGATAAAAAAAACAGGTGAGAGAGTGAAACTAGACAGAGAGAAGGTCTGGAGACAGTGAACTGGCCCATCAGTGTGGCAGACCACCAGGATTTCTCCCAGTGCTGCTGATGGCCAGTTCAACTAGGATTTACTATAACCACTCAAAATCAGGAGGGGGTGGTGAATGGAGACAGCTGTTTATGGCTTGTAGCTCTCTCTCTCTCTCTCTCTCTCTCTCTCTCTTGTTAAGTGTCTCTTAGCTTACCTGTCCTTTCCCTTCTCTGTGGGTTGTTATAATGGGGGAAAAACGAGTTCCCTGTCCTCACTCGCCTGACTGCCGTCCACACACCTGATTCCACTTTGCATCAGCCCTGCAATCACCTAAACTTCCCTAACCACACACATTTTTTCTCATTTTCTCTGCCAGTTCATATTCCAGCCCCATCGTCCCCGCTCACTGTCAGGTTGTCTGCCTTGTTCCTGCATTTCGGCCTCAGTGTTTTCATATGTTCCTGCATCCTGCTTGTAGTTGCTGGTGTCTGCTCCTGCCTGTCGACTCAAAGCCTGTTTATTTGATTTATTTTATCACTCACTTTATCATTCTTCACCTACCTTCATGTGTGTCTGCATTTGGGTCCAGAAATCACTGAACTATGACAGTATGTCTGTCTGTCTGTCTGTCTGTCTGACTGTCTGTCTGACTACTGTATCTCCTCCACTCTGATCAAGTTACATTACAAGTAACATTAAATATGACACAAAATTTGTTTGAAGATAGTGACAAAGACTGTGCCAGGTCCAGTGAAATAGGTGCTGGAGCCTGTTCCAGCTCTGCTGCCACCAACAGATTCAACAAACTGATACAGTAGGTTGGCTCAGTGCTAGGGGTGGAGCTAAACCCTGTGCAGTAGTTGTGGAGAGGAAGATGCTCTCCATCATGAATGCTGTATCCCAGCCTTCATACAGTGTTCTGCTCAGGAGGACTGGAACAGTGTATGAAGGGGACCCTCCATCAGCACTGTGCTGTAAACTACTGTTCATTTACTGTTAAATTTGCACGTTCCCTTTTTTTCACTTTTGTCCATACTGTGATTCTACTCCACACATTACTTTTAGCAGTTACTGTGTATTCTGTCCTCATTCTGCAGGTCTCTCTGCCTCTGGAGCAGCACGATCCAGATCCACCACTACTCATCATTACTATTAACCACTGTTATCTGTCATTATTATTGATAACACCATTACCTACACAGCTGTTCCTGGTCTCTCTCTCTCTTTCTCTCTCTCTCTCTCTCTCTCTCTCTTTCACCTCTCTCCTCTCCCCACCCCCTTTTTCTCCTCTTAAACCCAACTGGTCGAGGCAGACCCCCCAACCCTGAGCCCGGTTCTGTTGGAGGTTTCTTCCTGTTAAAAGGGAGTTTTTCCTCCCCCCTGTCTCCAGCTGCTGCTCTTTCTGGGAACTGTTGGTTTCTCTCTATAACAAAGTAAGGTCTTGACCAGACCCTGTAGAGTGCCTTGAGATACCCGTTTCACTTATTTACTTCCTCTTTCCTAACTGAGTGTTGAACAACAGTAACAAAACAAATTTCTCTGTGGGGATCATTAATTGTTTTCTGATTCTGAATGACAAGTGACTTCCTGTCACTGGTCCCAGCTATTGTTGTGAGTACTGTTGTCATAGGCCTGTGAATATTCTCATTTGTCCAGGTCATAGTATCTCAAAGGAGGTTTAAATCGAAAGCAACTGGACTTGGTTATTTGTCTAGGAAGATGTTTCACCTCTCATCCAAGAGGCTTCATCAGTTCTTTCTCGCACCTGACCAGGCTGGGACTGGTCCAGTCCCAGCCTGGTCCAGTTGCTTTCGATTTAAAACTCCTTTGAGGGACTGTTGTCATAATGATGTTGCCAAGCAACCACTGGAATTTTTGCACAGTTCTGAATATTGTGAAAAATCCATTTATATTGCTATATATCAGAATCAGAATCAGTTTTATTGCCAAGTATGTTTTCACATACAAGGAATTTTTTCTGGTGATTGGTGCAATTGATCAGCAACAGTGGGGCTCTCTAGCCTTGTTGATGAGGCTAATAGCAGATGGGAAGAAGCTATTTTTGTGGCGAGAGGTTTTGGTCCTGAAGGACCGCAGCCTCCTGCCAGAGGGGAGTGTCTCAAAGAGTTTGTGTCCAGGGTGGGAGGAGTCAGCTACAATCTTCCCTGCACGCCTCAGAGTCCTTGAGGCGTACAGGTCCTGGAGGGACGGAAGATTGCAGCCAATCACCTTCTCAGCAGAGTGGATGATACGCTGCAGTCTGTTATTGTCCCTCTCCGTGGCAGCAGCGTACCAGATGGTGATGGAGGAGGTGAGGATGGACTCAATGATGGAGGTGTAGAAGTTCACCATCATAGTCCTTGGCAGGTTGAACTTCTTCAATTGCCTCAGGAAATACATCCTCTGCTGAGCTTTTTTGATGAGGGAGCTGATGTTTAGCTCCCATTTGAGATCCTGTGTGATGGTGGTTCCCAAGAAGCGAAAATGCTCCACAGTAGCCACGGGGGAGTCACACAGGGAAATGGGGGTGGGTGGGGCTGGGCTCTTCCTGAAGTCCACTATCATTTCCACTGTCTTCAGAGCGTTTAGCTCTAGGTTGTTCTGCCTGCACCAGGTCACCAGATGCTCAGTCTCCCACCTGTAGGCAGACTCATCGCCATCAGAGATGAGTCCAATGAGAGTGGTGTCGTCTGCAAACTTCAGGAGCTTGACAGACTGATGGCTGGAGGTGCAGGTGTTGGTGTACAGGGAGAAGAGCAGAGGAGAAAGAACGCAGCCTTGCGGGGATCCAGTGCTGATGGTCTGGGAGTCAGACACGTGCTTTCCTAGCTTCACGTGCTGCCTCCTGTCAGACAGGAAGTCGGTGATCCACCTGCAGGTGGAGTCAGGCACGCTCAGCTGGGAGAGCTTGTCCTGCAGCAGAGCCGGGATGATGGTGTTGAAGGCAGAGCTGAAGTCCACAAACAGGATCCTGGCATAGGTCCCTGAGGAGTCCAGGTGCTGGAGGATGAAGTGGAGAGCCATGTTGACGGCGTCGTCTACAGACCTGTTGGCTCTGTAGGCGAACTGCAGGGGGTCCAGGAGTGGGTCAGTGATGGATTTGAGATGGGACAGGACAAGGCGCTCAAATGATTTCATGACCACAGAGGTCAGGGCAATGGGTCTGTAGTCATTTAGTCCTGTGGGCCTTGGTTTTTTGGGGACAGGGATGATGGTGGAGGATTTTAAGCAGGCTGGCACGTGGCAGGTCTCCAGTGAGGTGTTGAAGATGTCCGTGAACACTGGAGACAGCTGATCAGCACAGTGCTTCAGGGATGATGGAGAGACAGAGTCAGGACCGGCTGCTTTGCGGGGGTTCTGCTTCTTAAAAAGCCTGTTGACATCTCTCTCCAGGATAGAGAGAGACGTTCCTTTGGTAGGGGAGGAGGGGGGTTCTGATGTGGCTCTGATGTGGAGGTTAGTGTCAGGCTTGTCCCACTGTCTTTCAAAGCGGCAGTAGAACTCATTCAGATCGTTGGCCAGACGGAAGTCATTAATGGAGTGGGGGGGTTTAAGTTTGTAGTTTGTGATCTTTCTGAGCCCTTTCCAGACAGAAGCAGAGTCATTGGCTGAGAACTGGAGCTGAAGTTTCTCAGAGTACAGTCGTTTAGCTTCTCTCACCGCCTTGCTAAACCTGTACTTGGACTCTTTAAACCTGTCCCTGTCCCCGCTCCTGAAAGCTTCCTCCTTTTGCCTCCTGAGCTGACTGAGCTTAGCTGTGAACCAGGGTTTGTCATTGTTATAACTCACCCTGGTGCATGATGGGATACAGCAGTCCTCACAGAAGCTGATGTATGACGTCACAGCCTCTCTGAACTCATCCAGACTGTTGGAAGCAATCCTGAACACCTCCCAGTCAGTGCAGTCCAAACATGCCCGCAGATCCTCTATGGCTTCACTGCTCCACTGCTTTGATGTCTTCGCAACAGGTTTACACAGTTTTAGTTTCTGCCTGTATGTGGGAATCAGGTGGACCATGACATGGTCAGAGTGGCGCAGTGCAGCCCGGGGGACGGCGTGATAAGCACCACTGATTGTGGTGTAACAGTGGTCCAGAGTGTTCCCCTCTCTGGTCGGGCAATTAACAAACTGTCTGTATTTGGGCAGTTCATGACTGAGGTCACCTTTGTTAAAGTCACCAAGGACAATAACTACGGAGTCCGGGTTGGTCTGCTCCACACACAGTATCTGGTCTGCGAGCGCCCGCTGTGCCTCCTGCACGTTTGCCTGTGGTGGGATGTAAACACCGACCAGGATGATTGAGGTGAACTCACGGGGGGAGTAGAAGGGCCTGCAGTTTATGATGAAAGTCTCCAGGTCAGGAGAACAGTGCTGCAGGATCACTGTCACGTCTTTGCACCAGCCACTGTTTGCATAAAAGCAGATTCCTCCACCTTTGGTTTTGCCGGACAGCTCTGTGTCGCGATCCGCTCTGAAGAGTTGGAGGCCGGCCAGCTCCAGCGCAGAGTTCGGAATCGATCCACACAGCCACGTCTCCGTGAAGCACAGGACGGAAGATGAGGAAAAGTCTCTGTTCTTCTGCACCAGTAGCTGAAGTTCATCCAGTTTGTTGGGCAGTGAACGCACGTTGGAGAGAAAGATACCTGGGAGAGGTGTGCGGAGTGCGCGCCGGCGGAGACGCGCAAGCGCACCGGCAAGTTTTCCTCTCCTCCGGCGTTTCACTGCGAGAGCAACGGTCAGTGACCTCTGACCAAAATGTCCAATAATCCCACAGATGAGTCGAGAAAAGTAGGAAAAAAATCCACTGGAGTTGTTTCTCTGATATTAATGAGCTCTTCTCTGGTGAAAGAGCTCCGGAAACCAAAGCAGAAAACTGGATTTATAAAGAAAATAAGGCAAAAAAATGCGCACCAAAACACCGAGGCAGCCATCCGCGGCGCCATGGCAACAGAATTATATATGAGTAGTATTAAAAATAAATCTTCACTTTCCAAAGATGTCCTCACCCTCAGGGTTTAAAAAGACTCAAGTCCTCACACACACCACATTTTCATACTTGTTTTCAATTCCACCTCCATGCACCTAAAACATTCTCAAACACCTACAGATACTCTCCTCTGACACACACACACACACACACACACACACACACACACACACACACACACACACACACACACACACACACACACACAGACACATACACACAAACACACACACACACACACACACACACACACACACTAACACACACACACACGGTGTTGCTAAGAAGAGGCTCTTGGTGGTGTACAGCTGCTTTGCTGCAGCTCGTTAGCAGCGGTTCATCTATAGAGTCTTGTAAACACACTCACTCTGTATATGTGTGAAGAGTTAATTGATTTGTGATTTGATATAACAACTTGTCCTGAAATAAAATTTTTATGACTGGTGTTTTTTTTTTTCCAGCTGGTTTATCTTCCCATCCCCTCTGTATCTTCTTCCCTCCACGTTCCTTCTCATCTATTTTTTGCACTCACTTACTTTTAATGACTGTCAGTAGGAGATATGGTGAAATAAACCCAAGTAACCTGCTTTTGTTTGGCTTGATATTGCAAATACAAACATGGGAAAGCCAGCTTCAGTGTCAGCACATCTCTTCTTTCTTTTCTTCCCTTCACATCTCATTTTCCATCTCTCGTTTAAATACAAAGGTGTTTCATGGCCTTGAATATACCAGAAGGTAATTTTAAATAGTAAAAAAATTATAATAAACAATATTTGTTTTTATTTTTCTTCACTCTCGCTTTTATTATTAATCTATTTTTCATTTACTATTGTCGTTGTTTTCTTTTTTTTAATTCTGTTTGCTGTGAATGGGTTGTATCTTACCAATCTTTATAAAGGAATAGATATTAACAATAAATAAATCACAGAGTACAGAGTTGTATTCCAGATAGTGGACTGAGTGCAAACTCGGGGTGTGTGTTAACCCTTAGATGAGGGGAACCTGAGTTTTCAGTTGCAGTGAGAGAGATTATGCTCTGGGAGGCTGACCTGTTTCTCTCTGTCTCATTTACATTACATTTACATTTACTCATTGGGCAGACACTTTTATCCAAAGCGATTTACAAGGGAAGGACAATAGTAAAGCTACAGTGCAGTGGGAAACCTTTGTGTAAGTATTACATATTACATCTATTTAATAAGTGCTGGGAGACTGTATAAGTGCATCAAAAAGTGCATGGTAAGTGCTAGTTAGACAAGTTAAGGTTTTTAGGAAAGGAGGTGGAAGAAATTAGTTTTCAAGAGATTCAAGAGAGAAAATAGAGAGAGATGCCCCTGCTCTGATAGAACTTGGTAGCTCATTCCACCATCGGGGAACCACAGATGAGAACAGTCTGGACTGAGATTGCCTTGTGTGCAGAGATGGCAATACTAGACGACATTCCCTGTTGGAACACAGTGGCTGAGAAGGAGCATAAGGCTTCAAGAAGATGGGTGCAGACCCAGATGAGTAGCAGAATGACATATACCCTTTTGAGCTGTTTGAGGACCAGCTGGGCTGCCATTTTCTGGACCATCTGTAAGGGTTTCACTGAGCACAGAGGAAGGCCCACCAGAAGAGTACTGCCATAGTCAAGGTGAGAGATAACCATGGCCTGGACCAAGAGCTGGGTGGTGTACTGAATCAGGTAATGCCTGATTTTCCTGATGCAAAGCAGCACTACCGAGTCATCAAACATGACATCCGGGTTTCTTGTAACTTTAGATGGGGTAAGGCATGAGGAGGTGATTTTGATATCAGTACTGATTGGCCATGATGACTAGAAGTTCAGTCTTTGAGAGGTTTAGTTGAAGGTGATGTTTCTTCATCCATGCAGATTCATCAGAGAGACAAGCTGAGATCCGCGCAGAGACCGTGGGGTCGTCTGGGGGGAATGACAGGTACAGTCTCCTCCTGCTGAGTTCTTTTCTTCTAATAATTTAAGTCATTATTTTGCTATAGGATGATCCCCTGACCACTCACCTTTCTAGCAGCAGTAAACAAACACCAACAACAAATTAAAAACTGGTAACCCGTTAATTATGTAATCATTACCTAGAAATGACACAGTAATGTGAAGAAATTGCCAAGAAATAAAAAGTGAAGACAGTGTAATTTCCACAGTCTTACCTTCAATGAACCAACAGGAGTTGTAGCCACTCCAAAGGTTGTTTGCCAGAAATGAACTGCTGGAAATGTCACTATTGTTAACCCATATAATGTCAACATACAGATAATTTCCGTATGATTGAGGACAACATGGCAGCATCAAGATAATTACCTTCACCTTGGATGTCAAGTGTACAGTGTGACAGTTTCAACATAATCTATGAAGATTTTGACACATTAAAACAGAACTGTACTGTAAACTATCATCAAACTGAGCTGTTACTGAGTCATCTCTCATAATTTCATTATATCACAATAATTTCCTCAACAACAAATCAGAGACAGCAGGCTCCAAACAAGCATTTTATTCATAATATCCAGGCCACGTGATATTCACAAGCACCTTATTTTCTGATGGCAACTCATTGCACAATACAAACTGCTTCTATAAAAAGATATGACTATTTGCATGTTTACACAACACTTCAATGTCTGGCAGAAATAATAGTTTTAACAATTCATCTCACTTGTATAGAAACAATACACTGACTGAGATGAAAATGAGTTGAATTTATAGCAATTATAACAATAGCTATAAATTCTTTGTACAACACATCAATTTCATGCTTTGCATTGGAACTATTTTAAATTGCATCTTCCCTATTAAATAAATAAATAAACTAAACTTAAAATTGTCAAATTATCTTGACAGATTCAATAGCATGTTTCTCCTAACAGATTTGGTTGTGTGTCTAACATTACAGTCCTACACCCCAGGAGAGAAGAGAAAGTAAAAAAGACCAGATTTTTCAGTTTTTGGTGACCTAAACTTTTTTTTTTTTCTTGGGGTAAACTCTTACCTTTTAAGGTTATTCACTGTTCATTGGATTCAAACTCCTTAAATTTTAATAAAAACTGGAAAGATGGAGGTGCTCTAAGTCTTTTGACCAGTAGTGTATGTACTGTATATTGTCACAAGTTAATTTTTCTCGCTCCACTCTTTATTTATCTGTCGCCATGGTGAACCCTAACGTTAGAAGTCGCAATCACAGCTTATTCAGGCACTGCTTATCTGCTTTTGTGAACAGGCCTCTGATCTTAACATTTCATCAGTTTTGTACACCAACCATCCCCACAAAAAACACAGAAACAATAAAAAAATAATGGTCACAAGAATTTTATTGCAACAATTCATATGAACAATTCAACAAAGTAAGTAGTAAACTAAAATACAGAGAAAAGTGGATAAAAAACAACTAACAAGAACAATAATGATGACCAATCACAACAAAAAAGGCCAACAGCAAATTAAAAACAATCAACAAACAACCAACCAGTAACAACTAGAAACCACCAACAACAAATTAACCGCAATCTAATAATCAGCAATAACCAATAAAAAAAAACAAAACACTGAAAACCAGGCAACCACCAACAATCTCACATACACCATTGTCACAGTTCTACATTCCAGGTCACCTGCCCCACTTCTGCATTCCCTGTCATCCAGCTTCCAGTCAGTAATTTTCCTGCACCTCCCTGCATCAGCCACTCCCACCTAATCAAGCCAACTCTGTTCACCTGGTCACACACCTGCTCCTGATCACACTCACCCACCTTGCATCCCGCAGCCCTGACTTAGGCCGCGTTCAGACTGCCAGCCAAAATCCGATTTTTAGCCCATCCAGATTGGAACTGGATGGCTCTTTTGAAGTTTGAACAGTCACAAATCACATGAAATCCGATTTTTGGAAACCAGATCGAAACCACCTTCGGGAGGTAGTTTCAGATCGCATTTGGACAGATGCGTCTCAGTCTGAACAGCTCCAAACACTCAGATCGGTTTTGACTGTCCGTGACGTCACTCTACGCAACACCAGACCCAGCTCTTCGGGTGGCACCACACTCGTCGCTGCACAGAAACTCTGGCAGTGAGTGCAGCACGAAGCATTGTTGTGTATAATCCCACCAGCTTCCTGCGGCGTTGCAAATGTCTAGTACAGGGGTGCCAAATACGTCGATCGCGATCTACTGGTCGATCGCAAGAGAAGTGCAGGTAGATCGCACGGAACTCCCAATGAAGTTGAGGAAAAAATGTAGATCGCACAGCATTAAAAGGAGTAGAATCTACTTCTTTTAATGCCGCGATCGACGTATTGGGCACTCCTGGTCTAGTGCGTCTGAGATGTTCTGCACCTCTACTGGACAGTGATAAGGCCAATATACTGAGGTGACCTGCCTCCATCATGTTTGTTGTTGTTGTCGCTGTCGCAATTATATGACATATCAGACGCTCCGTTACTACAGCAACCTGTCAGATCAGTCAATAATGTGTTACAGTCTGAACAGAGCCGTATCCGATTTGGACACTTGCTAAAAACAGTCAGCCCTAAAAATCGGATTTGAGTAGGAATCTGATTTGAATCAGATTCGCCTGCAGTCTGAACGCGGCCTTACCGTCTCTCTCTGAACCCGGGAATCAGCTCAGCCTTCTGTACCTGACTATGAGCTCCCCCCTCAGCGTCCTCAGTCCCTGTCCCTGCCTGTGTCTGTGGCTGGGTGAGGTTTTCCTCTAGTTATTGCACAGTGTGTTTGAGTTTGGTGAACACGCTACAGACTCACCTGCTTTCTGGATTGGCTCACTCAGCCTAAGCCCCCGGGTCTGTCTCAAGCATCAGCTGCCAAAGAAATGTGAACTTTTTGTGTTACCTGCTTGCTCTGGCAGTAGTACAACAGGTGCGGTTGGTAGTGGTAATAGTTAGGTAAGGTTCCACGTCCATGTGCATCCTCGTGCTGGTGACCCACATCCAGTAGGTGTGTTTTAAAATGTGTATGAACAGCTGATACGATTTAACCATTTCACCTCTGGTGTGTTTTCATCCATCCATCTTGCTGACTACCACTTTAAATTTTTTTCACAGGTTATTTTTTGGACTTTGCATCGATGGGTCTTCTGAATGGTGAGTAGCCTTGAGGTGAATGTATGTAATATTTAGATTTTTTTTTTTGTAATTCTGCTGTAGTAATTTGTATTGTATCATGTTTTTAAAAGTATCATTTACTGGGTGATATTTGGTATTTTAACAAGTGGGCTGATACTGAGAACATTCCTCCTGTTGATGCCAACGGTTGGTGTTTAACACTCAAAGACTTTCTGTATTTTCCGCAGTGGATCTTTGCTAGTGTAAACCAGGGCCATCTACTAGCAGTGTAAATCATTATTTAATCGATGAGTAATTTATCGCAGATAAAAGTGAAATACTATCAGTTACTTCAACTATCTAGATGTTATATTCAAACACTGCTTGTGTGTGTGTGTCCTGTTTAGATCCGAGAAAAATTGCTTTCTCAAACATCTTAGGGCCAGACGACTGGCAGCAGAGAAAGAGAGAGGAGCAGGAGAGACGGGAGGCAGAGTATGTACATTTTCAGTCAAGTCTATCTTGGATGCACTTCTAATTTACCTGTGTATAGTAACAGCTTCTTCTGTGTGAGTGGTGTGTCACATCAGACGCCCCCGGTAGAGGAGTTATCTGGTGTGCGCCCCCCCCCCCCTTGAGGCGTACGATCCGGACCCAGTTCACTGAAGCTCTTCAAAGGGAGAGTAGTGTGTGAAGAGGAGGGGGAGGAGGAGGACTTTCTGTCTGCAACACCTGTGTTTGAGTGTCTTCAATTGCAGTTTGGTATTCAAGAGCTGTGTCTGCTTGACAGACAGGGCCAGCACTCTGATAACGAGTCTGCAGATTAGCGATTCACTACATTTGTTTGCTGAGACGACAGAGTCCCATTCAATCAGCGATGCTCTCCCTACTGTGCCCACGTGTCTTCGGCAGGAAGAGGACGCCTCACCACCCTCTACATCAGAGCAGCTAGGTTTCCAGGAGTTAACAGAGTTGCCTAATTTAAGCGAACTTTATGGCTTGTGTTTAAACATAAGCAATATAACATACACAAGACTGAGTGACCGGTGTAACCACTCAGTCACTAAGCAGCCTCGTAAATGATCCATTTGAGCAATACACTACTTTCTTAAACAATAAATTCACAGAATTGGAGAGCCCTTACAGAAAAACAAACGTGGAACTGTAACAATGCAACACAATTTTATTTAACACAGTTGTGGCCCAGAGAAAATCTGCTGCTCTGTATAGACGTGTGCAGGCTGCTAATAACAAACACCTGTCAAACCATATTTGGTTTAATTAGAAATCAAAAGGCTCTCACCCAAATGATTAAGTGTTGTGGGTCAGAGCCAGAAAAAAAGTTTTAGTGTGTGTGAGAGAGAGTCATAGCGCTCACTTATTAGTTGGAAACAATGTCCCCTCCTAGAAAATTTTCAAACAGTCATGTGTGTGGCCTGAGTGATGGTGATAGTGATGACCATGACACCACTGATGGTTATTTAGCTGCTAAAAGAAGGCTTGATAAACAATATCAGACACTCCTTAAACTGAAAAGCAAGTTGGCTCGTAGGACTCCTACTGCTGATGCTTCTGCTACTGTTACTGTCAGGGCGGTTGTTGACTACAATCACCCAGGATCTCCTCTGGTTCTGCCCAGGGGGGCGCTACCAGTGAGTCTGTGATAGATCATAAATTGGTGCAGTGGGGTTGGGGGGAAGGGGTCTGTAGGGGGTTCGTCTATTGCTGGAGGTGTGAGAGATCAGATACAGGTTAGGAACAGACCTGTTTTTACTGCATTTGAGCTGCGCAAACGTCTTGTTATTGGAGACACTGGTCTGGATGATTCAGAGCAGGAACCTGCCAGAGTCAGAGAGGCTGCCTGGTGTTACTGAAGAGGCGTTAGAGGGTTCACCCCCCAGTAGTGTTTTAAACATGGTGTTGAGGTCCATCCCTAGCCAGAGATGTACAAACCAATTTAAATGTTAATGATGAATACAATGTAGACTTCTTTCTGGAAGAAATTTCACAAGTTTTACAGAGGTTGGACCATTAATAATTTTTTTTTCTTACTAGTTAATTCGATGGTATTCATGTTTTAATAGTAATCTAAGAGTACCTAACTCCTGTTTGATATTTCAATAACTGAATCTAAAACAAATGAACATGTCAGATGAACTGCAGGGCAATGTTGTTCTGACACGGGCTTCTAACTTCACATTGCCTGTCTTAATAAGCAACACATTCCTTGAACATCCTTCATCAGGCTCCATGCTGAAGCAGAAGAAGGTATAGCCAGCACCAAAATCTTGACGTGATATGGCCACGGATCTGTCTTTAAGGTGGCGTCCGGTGGTTTGTATCAGCTGGTAATACTCTCTTGTGTACTGTCCTCTCTGTACGCTGATGGACAGTCTTTTCCCACAAAACCCTTTCAGCCACGTTTTCAGACATATAACCTCTGTCATAGCTTTCAAAATTAAATGGGTTACATGCATAACTCCCAGTATATCCCTCGTTATCGACAAATCCTACAACAACAAATTTGGGGATCAGGCTGATGTAGATTTTCTTGTTTGCACATTCTTGTACCAGTGGGTATGCAGATCCATTAGTTGTCTAAAATGCTTATTATAAAACTCTGTGCCTGCATCCGTTTGGAGTCTTGCTGGTACACGTCCCTCACTAAGTGTCACTAAGTGGCCTTTAACAGTTGCACCAGACTTTTTTTTTTTTTTTTTTAAGACATCTGAACCACACATATTTAGAAAAAACATTAATACGCTTTAACAAGTATCGTTGTCGTTTTCTGTAGAATAATCACTCATGTTGACTAAATTGGCCTGGAACTTGTTTGTCAATGCTGCTGACCAAAACCCTATTTCTTGGAAAATGTCTGGCTGCTTTGGCATGAAAGGTATACACATCCTGCCCCAGTAGAAAGTGTTAACTTCAGGTGATGCAGGCATCACATGTAGAATCTTTGACTGCACTGCAGAGCTTATGCACACTCCTGAGACCCCCAGGGTGAGCCGAATCATAATAGATTTTTTGCAAGGTGCTTTCCATAATCGAGATATAAGGAAATCTTGTTTGACATGGACATCACGATGACATTGGATGAACCAGATGCATTGCTTGAGTGTGTTAGCATACATGCTAATTCTCAACACTTGTCCATGGGAGGCTTTTATGAAAAAATGAAAGTAACAATAACATTAATGAAAATAATATTAACAATCAGAACATAATAGTGAAAGAAAGAGGGATGAAATGAAACATAAATGACCAAGAGATTTAAATGTATTTGTATACTAGTTATAGTACACACACACACACACACAAATAAGACTGTTCATTGACTGTAGTTAATCATTACAAACAAGAAAAAAGAATACATAGTGAGGTATAATACAAGAATTAAAAAATAGGAAAGTAATAATAGTTGTCAGTACTTACACTCAACTTTCCTGGTTACAATCCTACTCTCTCCTCTAATCCTTTCCAACAGTCTCCAACCATGCAAATTTGTGCCACTTTGAGAAAGTCATCACCAATCATGTTGTCATACATCTTTGTGATTGTACCCGTGATGTTATCCTGATTCTAGCTCGTGTAGAAAAGTCTCTGCAGCTCCTTGGACTCTGATGGCATAAATACTGTTTGAGTGCAAGAAAGGAGAGATGACGGGTATAAAGCTTCTTCATAAACTTGTCAAAGGAGCGCCCATAGAAAGAGGCAGGGATCTCCAACAGACACTTGTGATGTTTTTGACTGGGGTGATTAATCTCACATCCGTAGCAGTTCTCCTCCCAACACTTGTACAAAATATTATTAAATAACTGGAGGACACTGATTTAAACACCGTCTACAAACGCATTTCAGATCCCTCCAGCGAGATGCTCCCTGTTTACACATACAAAAAATTATAAAAATGAAATTACACACATTAAGATTTTAAGCATAGGCCTATTATGTCAGCAGCCCATTACTGCCCAAATGACTCCAAAGAGCTCTCATTTCTTTGTACATGGTTTGTGCAACATCTGTACTTTTGGTGAAACACATCATGGCTACCAGTGACACATTTTTGATGGTAATTCTTCCAATAGTTCACCAATTTCTAACAGACTCTGTGATGTCAGTGTTTGTACTTGCTAATGAGACGTTGTTTCCACAGGAACAGATTTAATAAAAAGCTAACCAGTAAGTCAGGTCCCCCTCAGTCCCATCTGTCTTTGAGTCAGACCAGCAGCAGTAATAATATTAATGACTCCTGAGCTGCATCGCCTTCACAGGCAGTTAGAGCTCTCAGATAGACACTGAGAGCAGCTGAACACACAGAATGTAAGCAGTCACCACCAGAGACACTTCAACTGGTTTATTAATCTGTTCTGACAAACTTGGAGTCTATTAGAGTTTGTAAAGACAAAAGGATATATACAACCTTTTTCCACTTAGGAAGAGATGTTTATGAAAGAACTGATTTTAAATCATGCTGGAGTACAACCAGGGGAAGGTATGAATTTACTAATAGAAAAGAGGTTTTTGAAGTGACAAGATAATGAAGATCAGCTGTAACCTGTTGATGTTGAGACCCTGGTGGAGGAAGGCGAGCCTTTTATAAACCTGACAGACAACAAAAACATAACGAGTCTATCAAAAGAAATTTACTCCAAATTCCTTGGGAAAGCAACTTTTTTAATACACATGCTCTCTCCATATTTATGCACAGTCAGTTGAGTCAGCTCCAAAACAAAGTTTACAAAATGAAAGTATTGAGAATGTATTATATATATATATATATATATATATATATATATATATATATATATATATATATATATATATATATATATATATATATTAAGAATGTGTAATTTAAAAGTGAAGTTAAAGTAACAAAAATAAGTGAGATTACAGAGTGGATGCTGTTAAAATGACTACATCTCTGTTAAGTTTCTGTTAACTGCTTAGACCCCAATACACACACAAGTAGCAGCCAGCGGCACAGGAGCAGGCAAGAGCTGAGGCAGAGGGAAAACACAGGTAAAGGTTTTGTCCAAGATAATGTGACGGGCCAGGTACCCAGTGCTGTGCCACGCCCCTGCTTAGTAGCACGCACTCACACACAGACACTAGGAAAGACAGACAGGCAAACACACACAGGAAACTGGGAAAATCTTTGGGTCACGGCAGAGCTGTGGGCATTTTCATTTGTTTTATTAAAAATAAGAGAATAGAGAAGGAAAGTTTCGATACCATAGCTCAGTACCATGTATATTTTCTCCTGTTTCTCAGTGTAGTTACCAAATGGCAACCCACCGTGACGTCACCCATTGGTTTGCGAACTGCCGTTTTGAAGCCTTGAGTTTGCAATTTGGCCGCCGCCATCTAGATTTGTTGAAACCAGAAGAAACCATATTTGGAGAAGAGGGTGAAGCTGAGTAGGAGCGAGGGATGGGGCTGACCTAAGAGCCGAGGTCACTGTGCCCGCCCACCTAAACTGTCGACCTGACAACGGCATCAATCTTTCGGCGACACAGCGCTGCTGAATCCGAAGTCATTTTCCATAAGTTGAGGTAAACTTTATTACGAAGTGTTAAAGTACTTTTAATAGTTAATAGTTAAAAGGGACTGCTCTAGATTGACAAGCCAAAAATTGTCAATCATACGTTAGCCACGCCCCAATGCATACCCTACTTTATCGTCTATTTTAGATTAAATGGGACTATAATTTTAAAAATGAACATCATGTTGTATTGAAGAAGACTTGAAACTTGCGATTGAGACCATAAACTCGTTATGAAAACGTTTCTTGGGGTCATAAACCAAATGAGAAGTAGGGTCATTTTCTCATAGACTTCCATACAATCGGACTTCTTTTTGCAACCAGTGGTGTCGCCCCCTGATGGTCATTCGATAGAATGCAGGTTTAAGGTACTTCCGCATTGGCTTCATTTTCCGGAGCCGGCGTTGACGTCCATTTTTATATATAGTCTATGGTAGTTACACACAGTTCCAAGCACAATATTCACAAAGACACAGACTTAACAAAGATAAGGAAACATTTAAACGATGTACATAAAGGTAGGTGAAAATCTAGATATTTTTTTTCAAAGAACAACAACAATGGACAACAACACAATCTGCCCCTGAGATAGACTTTATGCCTGGACTCTTTAGTTGTTCCGTTTTATTTTGAAATTACATCCTTATGTGTCTGTTGTCACTTCCTGCCCCAGTGTGCCTCTTGCTTCTTTGATTACCTGCTCCATCCTAATGTGCAGCCCCTGTGCCTCGTTACCTGCTCTCCCTCTGTGTTCCCCCACTCTTTGCTGGATCATCCGTTTTGCTCCTGTGTCGTTCCCCACTGATTTTCCTTTGTGGTCATGTGCTGCTTGGTATCTCTGATCTTTTTCTGGCCTTGCTCCCTGGGTTTTTCCCTTGTGCTCCTGCCTGCTTGTAAGTTTTGGACTTTTGTAGAAATTATTAAAGTACCTTCACTGCATCTATCTGCCTGTACATCTGCCTTTGTGTCTGTGCATCTACATTTGTGTCCAAAAATCACTGAACTTTGACAATGCCACCTGCTTAGATTTAGACAGGGACTGACAGATGTGGGTTATTGCTCAGTGATCACGTGGCTGATTTATCTGTTCATCAGATTGTTGGCATGTGGGAAGACCAAATAACCAAAAGCATGTAGAGGCCCAAACCTTGCAGACATATGTCAATGCTGAACCTCTAAAACCATGGAGGTTCCTCTGCTGCTGCTCCATCCTGCTGGGCGCCCAGATGATGAACCTAGTTCCTGGGATTTGCTTCTATTCAGTTACATACTTTTCTTCCAGGTTGCCCTTTTAGTATAGTATAGTATATAGCAGCGGTACTGTCTCCATGCCAACGATACACAGACAGTTAATGGATCGCACTGCGAGCGCATTTTTAAGTTTCACTTTCGCTTTTGAAGCCGTTCGCATTGTCACTTTGCCAGAGAGCAGGGGAGGGAGCCTAGATTGCGCACGAAAAAAAAAGGTTGCACGAAAATGGCGTATTCCAAATTATCTGCCAAAAGAAAGGTGGACAGTGAAAATCACTTGCAACAGTGTGTTTGCCTGGCCATCACACCATTTGAGCCAAAGTTCCAAAGACTGGCAAAAGACACAAGATGCCATTTCTCTCATTAAGCTGTGTTTCACACTGACACACTTAGAATGTAAAATAGTTTTTCATTATATTTGATTCCTGAGATCTTGATATGTTTGTTTGTTACCTGTTACGACTCTATGGAGGTGCTGATTTATTTTTTTAAACTTAATGGTAAACTGGCCTGACCGACCTCAATAAATGGACCTTTGAGTCACTGAAAATCATCTTTGTGGCCCTTGAAGATTTGTATTTGAGTACCCCTGGTATATAGTATAGCATAGTATAGTATAGTATACATAGCCTACATAAAAATATTCCAAACATAATCACATATTCTAGTGGAGGTAAACTCTGGGTCCGTATTACTGGGACTAGGGGGGTGGAAACATTTATATAATCTTCTTATCTGTAATTGTAAATATGACAATATATTCCCCATATTATGCCTTGAAGAATAGTGCAACACCTCTAAAGTGGACTGTACCATTTCTAAGCCTCCTCTGCTGCCTCGCCCCATCAGTGGCTCCATCCTCTACTTTATGTCTCACAAGCAAATTGAGATACTGTTGGTCAATGAAAGCAGCAGAGGCTAACTATCTAGCTTGTTTACTACACTTTCTTACCTTCAGAGTTTCTTAAGTTGTGTCAAGTTTGTTTCTAACTTTAGCCTTAAGTTGCAGTTTAGTGTTAGCTAATGTTAGCTAACCATACCTGTCAAGTATCCCATTTTTTCCCGCCGTCCTCCTGTATTAGTATTTTCCCGTAAATATCCCGTATTTTAACCTGCGTTATTAAAAAATAATAATGCCGGGCCCGGGCGGAGTAAAAGAAAAAAAAAGGAAAACATCCCCTGACCTCTGCCCTGAGCTCTGTCACTAGCCTCGCAATAATAAAAGATGGATGGACGCGACAGAGAGGGAACTCCTCCTGCAAAAAAACCCAAACCGTCGTGTAAATACCGAGATCGATGGGACAGCGAATTTTCGTTTCTGAAGAGGAGCAGGGTGGGGGAGTGGAGTTGTGCATAAAGCCTATTGCTGTTAGGCAAGGTAATTTTGATCTGCAATGTTCAGTCAAACACTTTTACTTTACAGTGGAAAGGCTAGGGGCTTCATTCCCCCAGTTGAGGCTGAATGCGGACAGGCTGAGAGAAGAATTCACAGAATTCCAACTGACAGATAGGAAGAGTCTACCCCAAGAAGACAGCATTGACCGATTCTGGGGCCTGGTAGGAAGGGACAGGTACAGTGAGCTGCCGAGACTTATGAAAGCTTTATTGAGCATTCCACATAGCAACACAAGCTCCGAAAGAGTATTTAGCATGGTCAGAAAAATCGTAACAGAGAATAGGGTGTCACTTGATAACACAACTGTTAGTGCTCTTCTCTCATGCAAAATCAACTGCTCTGGCCCAGTTCACAAATACACTCCTTCAAAAACAGTCTTAAAGAATGCAAAATCTGCAACAAACTTGTACAACAAGTCTCTAAAAGAGTAAAAATGAAAAGAAAAACTGAAAGAAAAGCAATATGAAATGAAAAGAATGTGTAGAATGAAAATAAAATGTAACAAGCAATGTTGAACAGATAATATGCAAATAAGACATTAAATAAATACTTTTCATATATACCCTTTTGTGTTTTCATTCAGGCTATAATGAATGTTCACAGCATGTCAATGTCAACAAAGGTAGGCTTAAGTGGTTGACAAGTGGTGATTTTAGCTTTCTTGTACACCTGTCTTAAAATGTAAGGGATACTGGAGCTTGGTCGGGGTGGTTAGACTGCTCGCGGCGGGCGCCGGAAAATTTCCCTTATTTTCAAATCCGAAACTTGACAGGTATGTAGCTAACTGCAGTCTTAAGTTACAGCTTAGCTAACTAATGTTAGCTAGATAATATCTCCCCCTTTGATTTCTTGTGTTGACTTGTCATTTTGTCACCAATATAAAATGTCATATGATCTAATGTTAGCAAACACTGGTGCTCAGTCATGAGCAGTGAGACACTGGAGGATTAGTGGTTGTAAATACATTTTGACATCAACGAAAAGGTTTTTAATTCATTTGGTGTGGTTTTAGCTTTTTACCTTTCACATTAGTTTTTATAATAGACACCCTCTTTGCTTTCACTCAGGAATCCAGGGGTTTTCCTGTTTGGGTCACTGAACAATATTAAAATACATGTGTGTCCAATATCTCACTGCAGCACTTGCCTGTGCTGTACTGGGTTCCCTTTCACCCTGGAGAAACGGTCAACCCCCCCGAGTGTCAATACATGTGTCAATACATCTCAGGTATCATTTACTTCTTTGAACTGTAGTTGTTGTTTTGTTGTTTCTTTTTTTTGTTTGATAATCTAATTTCACACAGTCATTTTAATGTCAGTTTCATTTCCATTTTCAGTCTCTGCTGCATGTGTGGGCTCACAGAAAAGCAGCAGCTGTCAAATCCACTCCACTCTTTTACTGACAGAATTAATCTTTAATTCAATTTCATAATGATCCACATCAAGCAGTAAAAGTATGTTCAAAGTAAATTTGTGTCAATTTCCAAATGTAATCAGTCAGTGGTCATTTTTAATTATGTGGCAGAGAGAT
Source organism: Trachinotus anak (assembly GCF_046630095.1). Taxonomy (NCBI): domain Eukaryota; kingdom Metazoa; phylum Chordata; class Actinopteri; order Carangiformes; family Carangidae; genus Trachinotus; species Trachinotus anak. The sequence continues at coordinate 21,587,174 of NW_027273879.1, read as the reverse complement.
AGCAGAATAGTAGACATCCCTGACAGCATCCCAGTTCCTGTTTTTGTTAAAGCTTCTATATATAAACAAAAATGAGCAGTGATAGTGTGGTTTATATTAAACTTTGTTACATCTTTAGTATGTAGTATCTGAAGTTCTATGTGTTGTGTGAATTTATGGGTTTGGTATGTTTAGCTAGGAGTCCCCTGGTCAAAAAGAGTTAATGGCCTTAGCCAGAAGGCTCTAGGGCAAAAAGAGTTAGGGGTCGTGTCTAGGGGTTTCTAGGTCAAAAGGTCTAGGTGTGGATGAGAGATTGATGACTCACTCATCTTATGTAAGGAAGCCCTTTTTCTGTAAGTTAGGAACCATATGTTTTACCTTAGGTTCACGAAAACAACCAACCTATATAGACAGGGAGTTAGAGCAGTTATTCAGAGGAGATTCATATTGGCTTCGACTCCTCTCTCAGGCAACCCAGGGTGCTTGATTTGATGCTGGACTTCTTTGTAATAAACCTCTTTATATACAAGCAAGACGGTGTCAGCGGAGTTTTCTTCATCATCATCACATCATCGCTGTTTAAGAAACAAGTGTAATTACCTTTCGGATATGGGAAATATTTTACTACACTGTCAATTCTGTTTTTCCGTCTATTTGTGGAGATTTGAGATGATTTTGTCACAGTTCAGTCAGGTACAGGTGTGTTAAATCTGTGCTGAGCTGAGCTGCTGACATTAGGAAGAACACCGTCCTTGCACATTTGTTTTTCTACTTCTTCTTCTTCTTTTTGTAGTATAATCACTGCCAGGCTGGCAGGCAGCAGATGGAGGCTAACATCTCAGCATGGAGGAAAGAGACGAGCTGTCAGATAGCTTATTCTGCGGCCTTGTGCTCCGCTAACAATCAATTCAACACAGGCCACCTCATCAGCCTGCAGACAGCAGTCAGCTACTTGTCAGTCTCCATACAGAGGAGACAGTAGAACCAGAGTGCAGTAGAACTCTGCAAGACACTTGTCGCTGTGCTCTCCTAAAGATGAATACACCCACATGTTACCTGAGGTGAGTGGAGGAGCCAAAAACTGTACTTATGTAAGAGTACTGTTACTTTATGCAATTACTACTTAAGAAGTAAACGTGTCACCAAAATAACTTCTTGAATTAGAGTAAAAGACTGTGTAAAAACGACAAGAGTAATGAGAAACTTAATAAGTAAAAGATAAAATTGAAGTATATTGTCTTTTTAACTCTGGATATGACTGACATCATTCCAACCACAGATGACCTTCCTCAGGTAAAACTCAGGAAGTGACCATATACCGGTGTACACATCATCATCTCTTCCTGCAGTGACACCATGACAATATTCCCAGTCTGTATCTCATCACAACTTCTAAATGAGAATATTACATTCATATTATATTCAATTAAGAGCGTAGTTGTTTCCATATTATCCAATATTTTCTTATGACTGGGTAAATAAATCAGCCAATCAGTAAATGATAATATATAATGATAATACTAACTTACTAAAAGTAACAAGATGAATGTATCCACATAGTAAGAGTAAAAACAAGCACTGTTATTATTGTAAAGTGTTTTTTCTTAAGAAATCTAGTCAATCAACTGTGAAAAGTACGCTGTATTAAAACAACTCCACTTCTGCCTGTTACTATGTAGACGACTCCATCCAGAGCCAGGAAATCAGAGGTGATGCTTGAAATGTTTCTGAGACAGAAATTAGCAGCTGCAGTCTCAAAGTTGTATTGACTTCCCTGAACTGAGTTTCTGTTGAAGAGTTTATTCAGGTTTCAGTCTGTTCCTTGTGATGGCTGGATGTGTTGTATCAGTCAGTTTAAAGCTACACTGAGTTGTATCAGTGCGACAGCCAGATGACCTCTGTCTAAAATACACTGGGGCTAAAACCAACTCATGATGCTGCCATCAGCCTGGATTCGGTTGTTGTTTTTAGAGGAGTTTTGTTGACTTATGACATTATCATGCTGCATAATGGCCATGTAAAAATCACTGAAGGGGATGAAATGTCCTGTTGTATAAAGTGCCACATGGTAAATTCAGAATGTGATTGGAAATAATTCCTGAGTGAAAACAGAATTTGTGTTACTGTGAAAAGAGAACACGAGGGCAGCAGAGTGGTGAGTATGACAGGACTGTGGAACTAGTGCTGTGGACACTACACTGAATTAAGCATGTGACAGGGGATTTCAACAGTATTGATACTGGCTTTAATTTAAGAATTCACTGTAAGTTAGTTTTCTGGAAATTTTCCGTAAATTTCAATGATGGAGTTTGTCATATACTAGAGGTGTTACAGGAGCCCAGAGCAACAGATAAAGGGTTAAAGAAAATGGGAGAAATGTTTTATGGACTGATGAGACTGAGGTTGAATCGGGGGCATGTCTACGGGTGGGCTCGGCTTGGCGTTGCCCACCCAGAGATAAGGCTTGCCCACCCATAGGAATCATCTATCCATCCAATGAAATCTCTGAAAAAAATCACCGTTATAGCTATTTTTTGAGCATTAATAGTTTTCTGTAATTTTGTCATTGGTCATCAAAAAATGCACCGCTTTCCTATTGGCCATTTTGAAGGTGTGGGTGTGCTTAGTCAGTGCTCCTCCTTTACATTATCGCCCCTGCTATTTAGGAAAAGCAAAATTTTTGTTATTGCCCACCCAAAGATGACATCCTAGTAACACCTCTGGGTCGAATTGTTTGGGTGTAGGTAGGGCTCTACATACCAACATGAAAACATTATCGAAAAGGTGGAGTAGGGTGGAAGGAGCATCATGATCTGGGGCTTTGGAGTGTCCCAGTCAGAGCCCAGACCTTAACCCGATAGAAATGCCGTGGAATGACCCACAGAGGTGTTCACACCTGACATCCTGACGATGTGTCTGAGCTGAGGCAGCTCTGTAGGAAGAATGGTCCAAACGTCCTTCTGACCCTTGTGCAGGTCTGATCAGCTGCTACTGGAAGAACCTGTTTGAGGTTATTGCTGCCAAAGGTTCAACCAGTTATTAAATCTGTGAATGTATAATGTGTATGTTCAGTAAAAACACAGAAGAGACCACACTCAGGACAAACGTCACAGCTGAATCATCAGTGTGTTGTTTGTTGTGTCCAACACCTTCACATCGTGGCTAGCAGGGCAACACAAATATCTTCACACCTTTTACTGAAGTCTCCCTACCTCACCATGTCACACACACACACACACACACACAAACACCATTAACCCCACTGACATCTACAGCACCACATCAGATACTTCACTGTAACTGATCAGTTGATGCAGAAATCAAGCAGCATATTTGCTTTTGTATCAAAACTTTATTTATCAAACAAAAAGAATGCACAATTGAAATAACATTTCTATAAAAAAGGACCATGGGACTGTTCTACAGTGCTTTACAAAACCAGCAATTGTATACAACATTGTGGATAGAAACTTTGCTTAACTTCGTCCAAGATGCATCGTCATCATCATCATCATCATCATCATCATCATCATCATCATCATCATCATCATCATCTTTTCACCCCTTCACTCAAACGAACAAAATGTACACTAAAATATTGCAGTCACTTAGCTAATTTGGTCAGAATGACTGTAGGACTGGACATTTTTTAAAGGATGAATTCAAACTGTATTTATTCTGAGCCGTCCATCTGTTGGATTCTTTGTCGAACAATGGCGTTCTGGAAATGAAGTAATTGTCTGTGGGAGAGGAGATAAGGGCTGTTTTAATTTGGCCCTTTTCACCCCAATGAGATGAGGTCCAAATCATTTTTCATTTTTTCTACACCATTATTTTCTTTTTGTTAGCCGTCGGCCTGGAGCTGTCAGTACTGGAGCTGACAGAGTCGATTTCACACCAACATCAGGACACTTTCAAAGTCAGCACATCCCTGACCAACTTCACTTTTTTCACGTTTTTTTTTTTTTGACCATGTAATTTGTCCCTTTTTTGATCATCAGTGGTTCCCACACAGGAGTAAAGCGCCTAAAGAAAGAATTTAATGAAGTTGAGTTTCCCTTTGACATGTGGGAGCCAAGCCTCCCCACTTTCCATCTTATCAGGTCTAGTTGCTGTTTCTGAGTTTCACATAGTCACCACAAGACAAGTTCACTGGGACTAGGGTCATTGCAGACAGAGGACGAGGTCTTTTTAAAGACCATCATGGTGTGACGCTGCAGGTATTAGTCCATGAACTGCAAATCATATTTACTATACTTCTCTGTGGAGCGTTTTCCACAGCTGCATCAGTGACTCTCTACCCTCCAGGCGGCCATTTAATTTAACCTTTTGGCCAAAGACATGTCATTGTGTGGAAAAGCAGTGGAGCGCAGGGATTATTTTAAGAAGCTCTTTATGGTGCTGCATTCAAGGATGCTCGGATGACTGAGCACTCAGCCATTTAGTTTGACCAGTGTTTTGGCCAATATTAGATTATTCCAGATATGACACACTGGTCTGCAGATAAGTAACAACACATCTGAGGTAATTACATTCATGCATTACATTGTTTGATGCCAATATTTTTTTGATGTCAAACTCTGGAATATCAATCAGCTTTGGCCTCAGAAATGTACTATTAGTTGGATTCTTCTGCCTACATATGTTTTTTTTGTTCTATTAGGAGCCCAAAAGCAGTTATCTGTCATTGTCTGAAATAATGAAACATGGTCAATACAAAGGACAATGGGAATTCCTGCAGTTAAAAAGTTAAAAAGTTGCTTTTGCAGACCTCATTTCCAGTGTCAGACCATCCCACCAAAACAGTTGACAAAACAATCACCATTATCTTCCACAAATACAATGACGCTAAAAGTTGACTGGTTTGGATTTTCTATCTACTAAAATGAACAACACCTCAGTCCCACCCAGACTCCGCCCTCTGCGCACTGATTAGGATTTCCTGGCTCCAGAAGGTGGTCAAGGTGTTAAACACAAAGATCACAGACCTTGATATGTCTGTCATTATGTACAGGCTCTACTTAGGATAACTGCATAGATGAGATCAATCTATAGATGCTCGACTAAAAATGAACAGGTGGTGACTGTATGTCCTCAGAGTGACCCAATATGGTACCAAACCATTCATATGTGACCTAAAAATATAAATAACTGTTCTACCATATTATTAAAAAAATACTGAAACCTTTTAAGGCAACAAACTAAAAGAAAAAACAAAACAAAAACTGAATGGCGCTTCAGTCCTCTTTTCATTTTGTCCTTTGCTAAACTAAATTTACATCTGCAGAAATATCACATGGTTATAAATAATAGTTGTAAAGAGCACTCAAAATAAAGTAATAATAATAATAATAATAATAATATATTAAATTTGATTATAAAAAGTTACTACTACTCTAGTGGTACTGTACATTGTAAAAAAGCAGTTTTCAGTAATGTAGTTCTGCTGCAGCAATGCTTTTCTCCACAGTAAAATACATGTGTAGAGCCAAAAAACAAACAAAACAAACCCTAACATGGCTGAAGGAAAAACCTTGTATCAAGGTGGAAATGAAAGTTTTGATTCAGGATTCACTGTGTGAAGAAAAAAAAAGGTAATTTTAGTTTCTTATACTTCCAGTTTAGTTTCCTTCATAAATGGCCAAATTTTGGGCTCATACTTGACAAAATGAACCTGAACATTTTGTAGTTCAGTTGCAGTTAATGATGAAGTTGTTAAATAACATTTTTATTTTGGGAGGCTGATTGTTCTGTTTTTGTTATGGTATCAGTAAACGGGGCTATTTATACGCTTTCTTTGACACCAAACGTGGTTTCTTGCCTGGAGCAGGAGGTGGTGCTCGTCTCTTCGGCCATCATTGTCTTTAGAGGTTATATGTCCTCTGAGGAGGCTGCAGTGAGTCGCTATCGGAAGTGACGAGGCGGGCTAGCTGGTTAGCGTGCTAACTTCAGCAGAAGAAAAGACAAGAGTTAAAATCGGTGTAACTTTCTACCCCTGGAGATAGCTGCTGGCGAGTAAAGGACTTAAGTTTGATGCTGAACTTGCAACATTTCTTCTAAACTGGTAGGTAAACAGCTGCTAATGCTAATGTTAGCTATGAAACAGTAGCAAAACTTACAGATAGCTCCTTTAAAGAACCATACCAGCATTTTTGGGCTTCACATTTTCCAAATCATGATTTAGATGAACTGATTTCCCTTCACTCAGCCACTGATTCCAGTCCTTTCTATGAAAATCAGCTCACGATCAACATTAGACTTTGAGCTCATCAATCAGCAGGTCTACATTTATTCTTGGTAATGTTATGTTATGTTACTGTACTGTAGTAACATAACATTGTTGATTAATGTGTTCCATAGAAATCACAGTTTATTGATAATGAGTCTTCTTGTCTTTATTTGTACTGATCTGCCTCATTTTAAATTATTTAGACACATTTCTACAAAAACAAGGCAAAATTGATGTGAAATGATCTCACTCAGCTGACAATGTTTTGTCATCCTTTCAGCTGAAGGGGAGACTAAGTGACTTTTTAGGATGGATATGTTGTTATTGTGAGTGCACCAGTTGGGGATTTAGCATCTGGACCAGAGACATTTTGACAGACAAGCTGGCTGTTTAGCGTGATGTCTCAGGTACAAGACGATCCCTGTCATCACTAGATCTGGTGTGTCTCTGTTTGCAGACAGCTGCTGAAACGATGCATCTGTGCCACTGAAGTAACACAAGCAGTTTTCTTTTTAAGTCTGTTTAAAAGGGACACTGCGCTTTTGGGAAAAACCCTCAGCTTAGCAGACATCTCATCTGTTCCCTGTGTGTCGGCTGTGTGTCAGGAACAAATTAACATAACACACATCACATTTTAAAATTGCACAAAGACTTCAAACAAAGTGACTTAATAAAGAGAGAGGAAAGTAATGCTGTGGTATAGACCATCTTATTGGCGGATCTTGACAGCAACAAAAGCTCTTAAGGGTAAATGAATAATGATTAATAACATGTCTGACGCAGGGAATGTCGGGAAGTGCATCTTAATGTCTGTCTTGAGGAATGACATTGGGTGAAAGGTGAACAGTCAATTACAAACTCAACTCAGATCGTCAGGAAGCTTAAAGTGAGCTGACTTTTTGACAGCAGCGTGGAAATGCCTTCCACTAACTGATTTAATCAGCCTATTAAATGTAACTGCACCACTTGAAAATGTTTTTAGACATGGTCTCAACTGTGTAGCCTGATTTCTCAGTCATTAAATGTCTCCTACAAACACCAAAGTCAAAGGACCATACTGTTGGTGTTCCCTGTTTTAGTCCACTTAACAGAAATCTTAATATAAATCTTTTGAACTTCCCAGCCCTGTAGGTCATCCACCAGATCCTGCATCAGCTTTAAGATTGATTTCCTTCCTCCAGGCAGCTTTTGGTTCCAGTTCTTTTCTGTGAAAGAGATCTTTGTGGATCCAAAATCTCAGACCTGGTCCAGGTTTAGGATGTATCCTAACCCGATGTGCAAATATTAATTTCAATCCAGATAGAGAGTGTGTGTGTGTAGTAACTGTTGACACACAGACCTGTCTACAGCACCCTGAGCCCAGAACAGCCTCACAGTCAACATGTACTGTCAGTGTGAATGAATGTGTGTTTTGTTTCACTACTGTTATGTGAATGTTATAAACCAGGTGCTAATTGGTTCCCTTAATTCTCCGGTCAGGTGCCATTAAACAGAGGACAGTGACATAATTAAAAGAGCTCCCAACAAACCCCTAAACGAAGCCACGTGGAAAACATGACATTTCTGTGCATCTCATGTATTCATTTGAGGAAAGTTAGTCTGTTCAAGTTTTCGTCTATTGTCATCATGTCTCATGTACATTTTGAATTATTCACTCAGTCTGTTTCCATTGCACTTTGTTGCATTTTATCTTTATCCATATAATTTTTTTTTTAACCTGATGAGCTCTTTTGCTGGAAATTCAAAAGAAGCAAACATGGACACCAGTGTTGAAAATGATGCTGTTTTCAGCTCTGTTGATTCAGCAGGTACTTCTCACATCTCAGATGTTGGAGTTTTTGAGATGGTCTCATCTGTCCCCTTGAATGTGATGGATCAACTTGCTGCAGCAAGTTTTAAGTAGCTTGTAATTGAGATGGAATTTTATTTTTTACTTAATTTTTCAGTCTTGTTAATATTTGCCATTTTCTGCTCTATTTGGCCTGATCAGTCAGTAATGGCTGCAGTATTATTCAGAAGTATTATTCCAGATAATGGTTAATTTAATTGTCATGTTGATCTAAGAAATGTCTATTTAGGAGCTTTTCTCTCATGATTACTGTTGAGGCTCTGACCTCTTCTTTCTTAATCCTGCTCACAAAGCTCAGTAAATGTGCAGAGTGATTCAGATGTCTGGAGCCAGGTTAAATTTCAAGTCTCCACAGTTTGATTTACATAGAATTGAACTAAATGAATAGCTGCTTGGAAGGAAGGAAATCAATCTAAGAGCTGATGGACGGCTTGGAAATGATCAGCAGTAGTGATATTTAATGTAATTCATATTTAACGGGCTAAAATGTGCAAAATTCCATTAAAGTCTAATAATCCCCTCTGCTTTCATCTTTCTTTCCTGTTTTGACACAGAGGAGAAAAAATCTTTTGTGTCAACAAACCATTTCATTTAGCGTTTACTGTTAAAATCTGATTTTCTTTCTTTAAATCAAATTCCAGTCTGGCCTGGCAGTGTTGGACTGTTCCATCTGTCTGCAGCTCTGCTCTGAAGGAGCAGCAGCAGAATGAAAGCACTTGGCTCAGACTGGATGTGTATCCCAGAGCAGGCTGATGAGTTTGATCCCCACACCGCCCGCCTGCCTGCATTCATTCACCTTTCATCCCTGCGCCCGTTCTGCGGAGACATTACCTTTCCATCCCTCCATCCCTGGGACTTTTCCCTGCTGCTATAACAGCCCAGCGATCGTGAGCTTGAATCATAATATTTGAAACGGCATTATATAATGAATTCCCGGCCTCATTCCTCCGTGCCCTCACTCACATGCACAAACTCCTCTGAAGATCAATTCACCATCTCTGCCTCTGCTCTGTCTCCCTCAGGCTTTTTCCTTTCATCACAGAAAGATAAAGGTCTGTAAATTACACTGTAGTGACAGGGGTGACACAGTCAAATATGGAGCCATACTGAAGGCCTGTTATATTTTTTTCTTCAGCTAATCAATGAATCATTTGTCATTTTAAATCCTTGCCTTCTTTCTGCACACACGTTTGCTCACATCTTCTAAATCATATTTTCTCTATAGAACAAGGGAGGTAATTCCACTTATTCCCACGTATTCAGGAAGTTTGTAAAAATACTGGTTAATAATTTGAAAAATGGATTGCTGCAGGTCATCATTTGGCAGCACTTCTGTCTGAAAACACAGCTTTAAGGCTCAAGAACACACCAATTTAGATTTTTCTTTTTTTACGGGGTAGGGTCCACTGCAGTGTTTGACTAATTAAGGAGCAAAGGCTTTCACAAAGTTACATAAAATATCCTTTACCCACCCATTTAAAGGTGCATGCTCTCTGCATCCACGTCCTAACCTCATGTTACAGAGGTCACCCTGAAACCAAAACCCTGCAGGTTTGATTCCCTCATTCCACTTTTAAAGCCTGCTTATAATAAAACTAAATGTGGCACAAGAAAATTCTCTAGTTAATAGTTCACGATTGAATAAAACTGTGTCTGACTGTGGGCTGTTTGTTAACAATTTTTTTAGGTTTTCATGTAGGTTTGTGTCAATTGAATTAGTTTGGAAATGTTTTTCACAAAAAAAGAGCCTGATTTAAAATAAAAAACAAACAAAAAACACAGTTCTGACAGGACAGTGGATGTAAAAATATACTTTGTGGCATATGCATTATTTGTGTTATTGTTTTTTCCCCTTCTTATTTTTGTATAAAAATGGAACCACCCCAAGTCAACTCAAAGTGAAGCTGGTGGTTTTTGCAATTTTCCCACGTGGCTGGACAAGGTTGACAGAGGTACATGTGTGTTTATCTCATGAAAATAAATATGGATTCATCAAAAGCAGAGGCCCAAATACAACACACTCCCCTTTAGTCAAACACATACTGAAACTGCACCAAGTGAAAAAAATAACCAATACGCCCCACTAATAATAATGATAATAATTGTATAATAATTAATCCTGATCCTTCATGGTGTTGCTGTAACACCTCCTTCACAAATGACAGTGATGCCAAATTTCCAGGGCGTGGCTGTTTGCTTTTTAGATGGAATATCTTTCAGGATCCTGACTCTATGGATCTTTTTTTTTTTTTTAATCAAGATAACAAACTATTTTCTCAATAAAACAAGATGATATTTCTGTGACTTTTAATTTGAGGCCTTGATCAAGAGATAATAGCATTTGTTTTTTGTTTTTTTATCTTAACTGATTATTAAACTGTCTTGTGATGATGACTTCATTATCTCTTTCCTTGTGTTCATTATAATTTTTCACTGTGCATCTAAAATGCTAGTCTTCCATGAACAGGTATCTCAGCACTGCATTCACTTTAATACAGTTTAGTTCTCCAACCAGCAGGGAGTGACCACACACTGGAGAACAGACAGTGCAACGTGACAAATTGTGAATGACGTGCTCAGACTGAATCTGAACATGTTTCTGAAAAGGACCAATCATTGCCTACCACCCAAAGCCAACCTTCATTAGGATGGATGGGATGGGTTATACCGATCCACATCCAGATTTCTTTTAACATCTGTTCCACACAAGTCATCAGCTGTTCACTGACTTCCAGTCCATGTTTGGGAATGACACAGATTTAAACAAGGACCAAGAACAAAAGAAATTACAAGTTAAGCTTTCTAAGATGAGAATTTGGCAACAACACGAGTCCTTGTAGGTAAGACTGGAGTTTGTCTGGGTTAGGGAGAGTAAAGGCTTGGTCAAGAGCAGCGACAGACTGTGGGAGTCTATAGAGGTTTCTATACAGTCCTTTAAGACTAGAGTAAGCTGGATCCAGATCCAGACGATTCAGAACAGTCCAGCAGATACTTGCATGTTTTTCTGTCTGGCCAAAATCACATTTTTAACCCCTCATTATCCAGAAGTGGAAAGGCTGCATGGGTTATAGGTGTTAGTGGGTTCACTGAAATCAAAGTATTGTTGAAGAGAGGGAAAAAACCAGAGAGATACTGAGGAAAAAATAGCCAAGAAATGGATGAGGATCACGCAGTGTCACCACAACAGGTGTCCTCGGATCCAGGTGAGAAAAAAAAAGTTTTGGTGAAACTTTGGTGGCCGAGGATGTGTTTTCTATTTCTTACTGCAAGTTCAGTTATCTTGATCAAACCATGTACACATCCTGTAACTGCACAAAGTTGAAATCCCCCCCCCAGAAAAAAAGGAAAAAACAAATACTTTCAACAGTAATCATGAAAAATAACTGAGGTACAGTCACAGTAACTGAGTTGTGGAGAACTCAGCGGAGGAGGACGCTAATAAATACCACGAAGAAGAGAAACAGGAGGGCTCTTATAATGTTGTCTTCCTTTTTTGTGATAATCCTTTCCTCCTGTTTCATTATGTCGAGGCGCTAGGCATTGGGTTTTTCTAGTTTTGTGTTGGAGGTTGAAAGGTCTACAGGGGTTTCGGTTTGGACTCCTAAAGAAGCCCCTCAACCTGTTCTTGGAGTTGATGATGTGCTGCTGTAGTGTTTATCCTCTGTTTTATTCCCTTCTGTCCAGTCCCTGTCCCAAACAGTAGACACCAGCCAAGACCACTAAGGACCAAACAAACTCAACCCAGCACACAGGGAGGTTCCACAGAGGGGTCTTCAAACCCTGATTGACCTGTTGCTGCCCTTAGCGAATGGACATCAGCTGACATCAGGGCTTGAAGAAAGGCTCTAGACTAGACTGTGGCTGAGGGCTGGGCTGGACCAGGGTCAGAGGTTAGAAGGCGGAGCCGGTAATGGCATTGAGCTGCTTCATCAGTCCTTCTAGACTGGCCATCTGCTCTGACAGGTCGTCCTGCTCGTAAACCTGAAAGACAAAAAGTAGAGGTTACACAGGCTGTGAAGTAATTCAGAGGTTTATTCATTGTGAGCTAAAGATCTGACATTAAAACCATTTGTTATAATGTTGAATTTCCTTCATGTTCCAGTCCTGCACCTTGCTCTGCTGTAAATGACTGAAAACTGATGATGAGCTCATGAGAGTGTTTATCCATACAACAAGAAGAGTATGTTAAGAGGTGTCTAATCTCAGGTCTGAGATTCAAAGTGGACGATCCGCTGACATTAACACTTGGTGGACTGGGTTGTAAAATCCCAAAGACCAGAAGTTTCCATTGCATCACAGAGCAACACAGGATAACAGCCGGCCTAATTATAAACCTAGTCCTAGTCTTGCCTTTAAATGAACTAACTACAAACCTAACCCCACTGGAAATCAGCTTGCTGCTATGATGCTCTTAGCACAGATGGGAGTAAAAATACCTGAAGTGCTCCTGAACCAGCTGCTCAAGCGCTGTCCCATGTGACTCACAATTGAGCCAACAGTGCTGTCAGCAGCTATGCAGGAGAGCTACTCTTTTATTATTGAATCTGATGTTTTTACATCAGTGGCATAATCAAATGCACTGAAACTGAGGTCTTACAGGTAGAATGTGGGACACAGTGATAATGTGCAGGTTCACAACCTGTGTCACATCAGGTTAGATAACAATGAATCTCTGAGTCGACCACATCAAACATGTTGCTGTCACTGGTCTGCAGGTGTTTCAAAGGACAGACGGCTGCACTTTAATCCTGCAGATACTCTGTGATCACTGTGGAATGGTCCAGCTATACAAACTGTCTCCTCTGAGTGGTTTGGCTTAAGTGCCTCCATCTGTGTGTGCATGCGACTGACAGTCAAGTGCACATCTCTCACATATACACTTTCTCAGTGAGTTATATTGAGCGTGGCTTTCATGCAGAGTTTGTCCTCGCACTTGGAAAGAAAATATTCAATATTCTTCTCAGCGCTGTGGAAAACCGATAAGGGCACATACTTCTCACACTTAAACCCTTAAAGGTTTGTGTCAGCGCACAACACCTTTAGTCTACTTGTAGTGCATTAGTGATGTATATAGTCATTGTACACATTTTTCATTATAATGCAATGATCCTGCATAAATATAAGCAGCCCAGAGAAAAGGTCACTTACTGAGGCACTGCCACTAAATGCTAGGGTTGTGAACAATAAACCGATGCGACTGGATATTCGGTTCAACAAGTGAGAGATATGGCTGCATCGGTAGCAGCCTCCTCAATCGATACAAATTATCAATGAATTCCTAGATGAATCGGTTATAGAGTCATGGATCGGGTATCACGAGACTTTGAATCGGTTGGCGGCATTACACCATGGATGTATTATAAGAACTTATAATCTTATAATCTTATAATCTTATAATACATCCATGCATTACACACGCGCCAGGTCTCTAAAACAACGCGAGAGCTGAGGCTGCCCGCGAAACGCCGTAGCTGCTTAGCTGGCATGAGTGATAAACAAGGGACGACACGGAAAATGGAGGAGGTGGAGAACGAAAGCGTCAGCCTGACCAAAGATGATAATGCACCGAGAAAGATTTTCAATGCATCGGGGAAACAAAAATCCTAGGTGTGGACCGTTTTTGGGTTTTATAAGAAGGAAGGGAAGCTCGAACAAAGTTTGTTGTTCCTATTCTGTGCTACTTTTACCTCTGGAGTTCCCATCCAACGATTCAGCCAGACTTTTTTTTGGTCCATGTCTAAAAATAAATACATTGACATGTGATTTTGTTGTTCTGTTTTTTTTTTTTTGCCAGTGCCAGTCTTTTACATATTTAAAAAGAAACTATTGTATCACTTTCATAGACTTGGCTTCTTTATTATATAAAATATCTACAACAAATATTAACCATAGAATCGAATCGCATCGTTCTTACACTGTATGGAATCAATTCGTATCGAATAAAAGGATATCGTTTTTGAATCGAATTGTAACCTGTGTATCTAGATGCATATTGAATCGTTTATCACAGAGAGATGTGCAACCCTTCTAAATGCAGGTACTGTAAAAATACACAGTCAGTCTGGATCCACTAGAAATCTACAGTCATCAGTATAAACAGAATCATCCAACAGTACTTTGCCAGAACTTCTTTGAAGCCAAATGAAAGTCCTCCTCCATAGCCTCAGCAAACTCCTCCCATACCCAAGTTTTTGCTTCTGCAACTGCTGAAGCTGCAGCCCTTCTGCCCGCCCAGTACCTGTCTGCTGCTTCTGGAGACCACTGGGTCAGCCAAGCCCTAAAGGCCTCCTTCTTCAGCTTGACAGCTTCCCTCACCCCTGGTGTCCACCAGCGGTTCTTAGGTTGCCCCCTTGACAGGCACCAACAACCAAAACTCCTACCTGGTATTCAGCTTGGCCCCCTCAACTCCATGCCTCCAACCTCCTCTCTCTGTGATCCACGAGAAATTCTTCCAGAGGTGCGAGTTGTTGACCCCACAGACAGGGGCCTCCCCCAGCAACCCCCTCAGCAACCCGCAGTCGCACAGAGGTGACCCTCTCATTCCCCAGGGAGAACTCCAACACGGCAGCGCCCCACCGAGGGCTTGTGGGCATCCCCACACCCACCCAGTGCCTGACACCCTGGGCAACTCTAAATACTGGACTGCCTCTTCAGCCCCTCTCCTGGAGTTTGGTTCCAGTGCCCCTGCTATGCGTAGAGATGAGCCCAACTATATGTAGTTGGTACGGCTCCACCTCCCGCATGAGTTCAGGCTACTTCCCTGCCAGAGTGGAGACTGGATGACAGACCAAGGCAGGAACCTGGGGGTATGTTTAAGCTCTTTCCACCATAATAATGTTCAGCTAAAATGTATATTGGAGAAGCTGTGGGACTTAACTCTAATTAACTTGGTTTGCACTTCATTGTGTAAATGTTTGAAAATGTAAATGTTTTTCATAAAATGTCAAATAATCTGCGTGGGCATAAAGAAGAATGAAAGCAGGTTAATCATGATTAACACTTTAATCAACCCTGTTTTTATAATATTTTATTTTTGTGTATATCTCCCTCCAGAGAGGCCTGGACCTGTTGATCCAGATTTGAAAGTCAGATATCAGTGTGGCCTGGTCAAAGCTTTTAACCTGACCAGAGAGAGTTATGTTGGATCAGCTTTTGACCGGTTCCTGCCTCAGGACAACTTAACTCTCCCTCCAGTCATATATCGATTTTTATATTGCCCTCATTTAAAACGCCAATCGGGCCCAATCACAGCAGGACACAGTGGCAGGGGCGGCTGTGGCTCAGGAGACTGAGCAGGTGGTCCACCCTGGCTCCTCCAGTTCGCATGTTGAAGAATTCCTCAGCAAGATACTGAACTTCAAATTGCCCCTGGCTGTGCTACCAGTCCATTTACCATTTACCCAACAGGTAACAATCATCCTGAATCAACCTGCGGGAGCCAGTTTACCAGCTGACAAACAACAGACAGCTTCTGTTTCATATCTTTCACAGAGATGGAAGCAGGGTGCTCCACCACTCTGGTCCAGACTGAGACATCACAACTAGTCCATGGATGGCTATGAGATCTACGGATACTCATGGGCTCCTGCAGCATTACTCTTCATCACCAGTTCAAAATGTTTGTCTGCCCAACACTTTGTTCTACAGCCATCATACGTGCTTAGGGCTAATTAGCAAATGCCTTTAGCTCAGAGCACTGCTGCATCCAGTCCAGCCCTGCAGAGGTGCTATTATGGCTATAGACTTTTGTTATTACGTTACTTTAGTTCTAATTACTCAGCTGTCCACTTCATCAAAGGTGACTTTGAACAACTCCAAATCCTGCACAGCAGAGCAGTTATATAAGCAGGCAGCCCAGGGATTTAGTGACCACCCAGGTGCTAGCTTAGTCTTTCTGACCTCAGTCACACATCCTCCAACTCTAAAACAGAGGTGAAGCCTGAATGTACATGTGCTCCCTATGCAGGTATGAAGGGCTCACTCTAAACTCACAAAAACACAACCATACTGCAGGTGATCATACACTAATGAAAACATAATTATGAATATTATATTCTGTTTCCACCAACAGATTTCCCTAAATCCTACACACTGGTCCTTAAATATTTAAATAATGTATTACTTAAAGTCAGAGTATTTTACAATGATTTCTGTGTATTAAGTTTTAAACTCTCTTCAACAGATGACATAAATCTCTCTTAAATGACTAAGGAAATTTACAGTTTAGGAAGAAAAAGGACAAACAGCAGCTGTAAGGTTGTCCTCAACCCACACAATGTGATCTGTTGACCTGCCACTTTCACTCTGAATGAGCCCATAAAAGCTCATTCACATGCCACACATTGGCAGATATTTTCCACTGTCCATGGACAAAAAGGCTTCAATAAAAAATCATGAAAGTGTAAAAAGAATCCTACAAAACCCCAGCGAGCTCCTGATCTCATTTGTTGACCCATAACAGCAGAGCCTCTCTGTGTACATAAACATTTCATCGATGGGCTAAAACGACTGTTGATGCTCTGTGTACCTCTCTGATATCCTGTCATCTCTGTCGGCCTGGTGACCTGGATTCACGCTACCTTATAATCAGTCAGAGATTCATCCCAGCACAGCAGAGCACGATTTATCTGTGTCAGTGTGAAACACACACACTGTAGTTTATTTTGACTCAATCCCACGGACACTGTCCTGCTGCCCCAAACAAACACCAAATGAACATTAATACGCAGCTGAAAATAGTCTCCAACAAATGCACATTTCCTCCTGTCTAAGGGAGGTTTGATAAAAACGACCGTGTCCAGCTGTGTTTTTAAAAATACATTTGTGAGTTGTTCTTAAGTATTTACAGCAACCAATACGCTTGGAGCTGAGAGCCACAGAGAGGGAGAGGAAGTCTGAAATAATATCCACATCACACACTCCAACTCTGCTTTTTAAAAATAACTCTCTGGTGTAACGACATAATAAAAGCACCAGTGCAGTGTACTTTGCTCACCCTGTGTGCTGTAGTCTATTAACTAGCTTTGTGCGTGCACACACACGTGTGTGTGTGTGTGTGTGTGTGTGTGTGTGTGTGTGTGTGTGATGGATAGGCCAAGGGGGATGATGGGAAAAGACTAGATCAATTACAGAGATAGAGCAGAAGATGAAGAGAAAGACCTGCTGACCTTTAACACCCTCTCTTTCTCCTCTCTACCATCTTTCCATCTCATTTTCTTCACTCCTCCTCTCCAGGTTCATTGCTTCTTCCCTGATTTCCTCCTCTCATCTTCTGTTTCTGTGACGCTCTCTCCCTCAACTTCATTTCCACACTCTCCCTTTCTCTCCTTTTTTCTCATATCTTTTCTCACCCTCTTTTCCTCCATCCTTCTCCTTCCTGAAGCATCCCTCTCTCTCTTCCAGTTGCTAGGGCGACACCCCCTGCTCATGGTGTTTCCTTGTCCTTCTTCCTCATTTCCATCTCTCCTCTCCTACCATCCCCTGCTCATTTCATCTCATTTTCTCCTCCTCTGTCCTCCCTGTCTGTCCCTCCTGAAGATTCCCCCTCTTCCTGTTGCTGTGGCGACGCCTCCACCTGTCTTATTGTCATTGAGTCACATATGAATATTTAAGTCCTGACGTCCAGCATTCCTCCACATCATCTTCTGTCATTCATCTCTCTGCCTATCCTCCCCCGCTTTCCCTCCCTCCTGTCCTTCTCTCCTCCATCTATTTCTCCTCCTTCCTCACTCCTACACTCTCCCTGTTTTTCCCTCCATTAACTAATTCTCCACCCTCATCTCTTCCTCTCTTCCCTCTCTTATATTCTCTTTCACATTTTCCAATCTCCCCTCTCCTTCCTCACCCTCTCCTATATTTTTTCTTTCTTTCTTCCTCACCTCCTTGCCCTCCTATGTATTCCCTCCTCTGGTCTCATCATTGTTTCTCCTCTCCCTCCTACAATCTTTCTCTCCTTCCTACAGTCCTTCTTGTCCTCCTTTGTGTCCTTCCTCTCTTTCTAGAAATCCTTTCTCTGCTCCTCCTCCTTTCTCCTCCCCCTATGCCCTTCTTATCATTCTCCCATTCCTGTTTCTTTTTGACTCCTTTTCCTTTTTTCCTTTACCCCTACTCTCTTTCATTATCCCTCCCTAGGTCTCCTTCTAATCTTCCTTTTGTCCTTCCTTCCCCACTTGTACATCCCTTTCCTTTTTCCTTTTCCATCCTCTCATCCTCTCCCTTCTTCCTCTCCCACTGCCTTCTTTTTTCATTTCATTGTCTCTACCACCTCCTTTCCCATCCTCTCTCTACCCCTCCACCCCTCCTCCCTCTCTTCTTTCTCTCCTTTCTCTTTTGCCTTTCCACATCTCCTCAGTCCCAGTCACTAATGAACTCTACTGTATTCTACAGCTGAAAGGCCACCTACACACCGGAGGGAAGAAAACAGGTGTAGAGACAAGGCTGTGCAGGTGTGTGTGTCTATGTGTGTGTGTATGTGTGTGCATGTACGTGTGCATAAACCTCCCTCCCACCTCTCTGTCTCTCTCTTCCTCAGACTGTCTGTTCCGTCTCTCCGTTTCTCTACTTGTTCCTCGTTTGTATTTTCTGAATCTGGTTCTTGATATTTAAGAACAGTTTCACTACAACTCCTTTTACTGCATCTGACACCTGCGTCACTACAGAGCGGAAGAGCTCACTTTAGAGCTAGAACGACATACAGCGCTACATTCTAGAATCTTTGGCTGCTACTATTTTGACCCTTTGAAGCACCCTTACTTGTTGTAAAGCTGCCACAGACACTTTCTACAAAGATTTTACATGGTGGAGCAAGATACTTCATGGCAAGTCATGTGTCATGTCAAAGTGTTTAAATCCAATGTTGTTGGTGAAGATCGATCAAGCTGGAAAATAAAAATAAATGATCAAACATCTTTATAATTACACGTCTTTTTGTTTACTTTCATCCTGTAAAATGACCCACTATGGACATA
This sequence comes from Trachinotus anak, assembly GCF_046630095.1. Classification (NCBI taxonomy): domain Eukaryota; kingdom Metazoa; phylum Chordata; class Actinopteri; order Carangiformes; family Carangidae; genus Trachinotus; species Trachinotus anak. The sequence continues at coordinate 21,568,150 of NW_027273879.1, read as the reverse complement.
TCTTGGCCACAGTCCTTTAATAATCCTTTAATTTAAGGGCTCCTGATTAAATAACACAGGTTTAATATGTGAGCAGTTCATTTAGTCACTTCCTCTTTTCAAATTGTCATTTGAGTTATACCTGGCAAGGTAAAACTACCCTTTTCTCCACCATTTTTTTTTTAATAATTACAACTATAATAATCATTTTGTGATGGATATATGTTTTTGATTCTGTTCCTATCATCTTGTGATTTATCCTGCAACATCATATGGGGGGAGAGATCCTGACTCCCATGCTGGAAACCACAGATTTATACCACAGTGTTTCCATTTTAGAGACTTGCTACTTTTCATTCACAGTGTTTACTTTAGAGTGAAATAGTAGAACTTCACCTTGATCTGAAACAGTCAACTAGTTAACTAGTGGTTAACTAATTAACTGCCATTGTTCACTTTATTTTCCCTGTAAATCACCGAAAAGCTACTTTCATTGAAATTCCTGGCCAGATGTTTCACATTAAAAGCCTTCCTGTGGCTCAAAGAGCACAATTTCCCTGTTTCCAGGGAAAAAACAAAAGCAAAATAAAAGAGACTGAAATCATTTGTGAATGGAAACAGTAATAGTGTTAAAAAGAGCAGCAAAGTGGTATGACGCTGTATGAATCGTTGCTACAATGATGGAATTAGAGCTGCTGTGGAAATGTGTTGAATTTATTATTATAACACAGGCATTCCTATCCCCTCTGTGCATTTCTGTTTGTTCATACTGGCACACTGCTATTTAGATACTGGCTTTTATTTGACAATGTGGTTATTGGTTAGTTTAGAGATTCACATTTTACATTCAACAGCAGATAAATATGATTGTGGCCTGGTAAATATAGGCTGAGTCTACATCCCCCTCAGGGTCAATTTATCACTGTCACTCCCCACTTCCTGTTTTCTCCTGGGGAGTGATGAGGTCAGAGCTTTAACTCCCAATATCAGTTCTGTACATTTACATCCATTCATCGTCAGTTGGCTGAACTACAACTATTACTGCCAATATGGATGCTACCACTATACTAATACTATTATTACAACTTCAAATGTTAATTATTTTACAATTACTTTAACTAATGCTATTACATTGTTAATTAGTAAATAAATTGCTGTGTAAAATTAGCAGATTTACTCTTCCAGAAAGTCTAAAATAGAAAATAAAAGTTTGAGGATTAAAGGTTAATTCTGTATTATTCTGGCTGCTGTAGAAAATGATCGACAAGTGTCCTTTGTTATCATGTGTTGGTACCAATCAATCAATACCGCCCAGTAAACTAAATATATACACAACATCATTATATCATTATTATTATTATTATTATTATTCATACACTATATTACAGAAAAAGCAGAACTGTAGAGTCTCTCTGAATTTAGACTTCACATCAGTCAATAAGTTGTTAGCTTGTCATTTGAAGTTTGGGACACAGTCTGAATACGTAGAGGAGGCTCTTGATGGAACATGCATCCATTTTTACGAGTTGTAGAAAAATGCATCTAGTCTGTAGTTACATGTAATAGAACACAAGCTTAAGACAACTGATATAACTAATTACTTGTCACAGCTGTTTCTGTTTCATGTTTCCCAATACAAATGCATCAAAGGACTGAAAGCTGTTGGTGGTTTTTGCTTTTTGCAAGAGGTTTGACAGATGATGTCAAACTGTGATCTTATGAATAATATTAGATTTTACTAATTAAATGACTAATTGAGTTTTGTAAAATAATTTAAGGCATCACTGTGAAGTTCTGCTTTGCTTGCTTCATGTTGGGAAACCTCTCCACACTGAAACTGAAATTGTGGCATATAAGGCTGAATCCAATGGGACAATGTTTGACATTGACACTCCTGGCAAAGTAATGTACTTCTGGTGTAAAACTAAATCACACACTGCCAGTCTCTCCATCTGGACCTACGTTAGCGGCTGAATCCTCGGCAGGTCTCGTTCCTCCCTCCTCTGGTAAGTCTGGCGCTGTAGGGACGGAGACCGGCAGCAGAGGAGAACGAGCCTTTCCAGCCTGACCCAAAGAGGCTGTCTTCACCTGGGACTTCGGGAGGCTTGCAGCTGGGAAAGACAGGAAGGAATATTTGGACCAATAAATGACTTGATCATTTCACACACTTCCTTTTTTTCTGACATTTAGTGATCTCATCAACCATTTATAAAAGTTCTTAAATAGTAGAACTGCAGAGCAAGCATAGAACAAACTTGGACCGTAACCACGTTTGTAGCCCAGTGTAGACAGAAGACTGATTGTATGAATGGTGTCATTGTAATTATGATTTTAGAGAATGGCAAGCATAAGGTAGGACGGCAAGATAGAACAGCAAGCATAATCCAGAATTTTAGAGGTCGAACGACAGATGTCCTCTTGATTTCAAACACTGAACAGTGAACATAATCAATGATCAATGATAGATAGATAGACAGAGTTGTAGATAGATAGAATACTTTATTCATCCGCTTGGGGAAATTCAAATTGTCCAGCAGATCACTAACATATGTACTTTAGATTTTAGTCATGAGGCAGATCATATGAATGTAATCAACGATTTTGGACAGAATGGTGATTTCAAATGTGTTTGCCTGGGGCCACCAACAGCTCCAACTGAGCCGTCATCCACCCATAAACTGGGACAACTTATTCTAGGATCATCAGGTCACTCTGTGGTCACTTTCCATTAACAATCTCTCAGCTTGTTATAGAAACACTTGTTTCCAGAGAACTGCTCTTTAATATTGACGTCCATACGAGCACTGACAGGAACAGATGGCTCTGATAACACAGCTGCTATTGATTGGTCTAAATGACAAGTTCACATGCAACAGCTTATAGTTCCCTATTTTCCCTATAGGACAATTCGCTCTCTAAATGCAGGTCAACTTGTGGTTCCCAGAGTTTGTAAGAGTAGAATGGGGGGCAGAGCCTTCAGCTATCAGGCTCCTCTCCTGTGGAACCAGCTCCCAGTGTGGGTTCGGGAGGCAGACACCCTCTCTACCTTTAAGACCAGGCTTAAAACTGTCCTGTTTAGTAAAGCTTATAGTTAGGGCTGGCTCGGGTATGTCCTGACCCATCCCTTAGTTATGCTGCTATAGAGCTAGACTGCTGGGGGATTCCCATGATTCACTGGGCGCTCTCTCTCTATTTCTGTCTCTCTCCCTCTCTCTCTCTCGATGACTTCATGCCATTAACTTTGTATTTTTTTTCTCTCCCGTAGTTTGTGCTTCTCCTCTCTCTCTCTCTCTCTGTCCTCATTCTGCAGGTATCTCTGCCTCGGGAGCAGCATGATCCAGATCCACCACTACTCATCTTTACTATTAACCACTGTTACCTGTCATTATTATTGATAACACCATTACCTACACAGCTATTCCTGGTCTCTCTCTCTCTCTCCTCCCCCCACCCCCTCTTTTTATCTTCTCCTAAACCCAACCGGTCGAGGCAGACGGCTGCCCACCCTGAGCCCGGTTCTGTTGGAGGTTTCTTCCTGTTAAAAGGGAGTTTTTCCTCCCCCCTGTCGCCAAGTGCTTGCTCTTTGTGGGAACTGTTGGGTTTTTCTCTTTAACAAAGTAAGGTCTTGACCTTACCCTGTAAAGTGCCTTGAGATAATGTATATTATGATTTGGCGCTATACAAATAAAATTGAATTGAATTGAAATTGAACTTAGTGAACCATTGAACAGGAAACAGATCTGAGGTCTGATCACAGTCTTCTGTCTGCCCATCCATCCATCCATCCATCCATCCATCCATCCATCCATCCATCCATCCATCCATCCATCCATCCATTCAACTATCTATCTTCCAATTCACGTTATTCATTTACATTCATTCATCATTCATTTTCTCATCAAGTCATTTCACAGATCACCAGTCTTTTCAAACATTTGCCAGAAGGTCCATCAATCTTTTCATCCTTTCAGTTAACTAGTAAAAAAAACATGAATGATGGACAGCTAACCAACAAGGGGACAAAGTGTCCAGACACTAAAGAGAACAAACATCGAAAACAGCAGGAAAATAAATCAATACATAAATTCAAGTGATTTGTTCCCACAAAACAGATACCATTCAGGATGTCAAATCTAAGGATGCTTCTTCTTCTACAAAGCAAGAAGGAAAGTGAAAGAAAAACAACATGGAAGAGGAGACATAGGAGACAAAAGAGGGATGTCTAGATTTTTTTCCTCCCAGCTGATTCCCTGTACAGCCTCCGCATGTCTGAACACATCCTGAGGCTTCTTCTGCCCACACTCCCCTGCTTCTCTCCCTGCACTACATTCTTTAACTTCCTGATCAATAACATCCATTCTCCTCCCTGAGAAACAAAACACCTGGAACAGTTTTGATAGCAGTGGATTACACCAGAGAACAAGAAACACTCAAATTTAAACGGCCTTTTAACATCAACAGTCTTCACGGCATAGAAAAAGAAAAATCCTTCCTAGTTTTTTTTTGTCATGGTCTAGCCCTGACAAGAGGTCTTTGTTGTATGTCCTCCAACCATCTGAACAATCAACTGATGCTCTCATTATGAGGATAGCCACCTCTGCTTGCAGTCTAAAGTCTAAATTTGAAGAAGTACCATTCATGCAATAAGATCTCTACTCTTGCTTCACTAAGGGAAAGGGCTTTGAAGGCATTTTCACCTCACAAATTAGTGAACACGTAACTACTGAAATTTAAATATAATAACAACTGACGTCAATGTTGTTGTTCTGTGAATGTGTTTTAAATTCTGTGACATTTGAAACCTTTAAAATACAAATACTTACAAACCCTTTCAGATTCACCTTCGCTCATCACCAACTCTACTGTTGCTACAGCCCGGCTGCCTCCGGCCAACAATGGGTAATGCAGTTTGAAGCTGAGGGTTGCCAGATTGTAGTTGACTCTCCCCCATATCCAAATCTTTCACTCTTTATCAGTATGACTAGTATTTTGATGAAAACACAAATCTGGCAACCCATAGTTGCTGCATAGATCTTAGAGGTAACACAATGGGGAGTTAAAAGATTGTTTGAGATGGGTAAAACATGGCAGGGGCATGTCCCTACTGCCTATACATAAATCTATGCCCATGGTTACAACATAACAACCTTTCCTCAACAGAAAAGAGCAAGTATGAACACAATGTCAGACTGAAGAATTGTGAAAATGAAATGAAATGCCAGTTCAGTCTGAGCACCAGGCTACAACAACACAAAGACATAATGATATGACTGCAAAGTTGGAAAGTCCTGTCTCTGAAATGGTTTCAGGCTTCCTGGAAACATCCCTGCAGTTGAAAAGGACCGGCTGACTTCCAAATGATTCAAAAATTGAATTACACAGGGTATAAACTGTGTGAACTTCCTTTCCCCCAAGTCAATCCACTGGAAAATCTCTCTTTGATAAAGAGGAATAGTTTCCTAGATACTTTAAAAAAGAGTCCTTTTTCAAACCCAGTGGAAACGAAGCTTCTTTTTAATTAGATTTCTGTTTTTATCTTCAAACACTGTGTGGAAAATTTGCTTCATTGTCTCATGCAGAGAATAAAGATTTCTTTCCAACTGTTGAATCATACTCTCTGCTTTCCTGTAAACAGCATGAAAAAAGAACCTTAGGATCCCAGCTGAGAACAACAAAAACAAACTCCCAATAATTCCATTCCAACATCTCCTCCTCCTCATAGAAAAATGTGTTCGTCTGCTGTGCTTTACCTGTATACTGGAATGATTATGTGAATGTAATGTGCTGTGATTACTGGTATGTATGAAAAAGACATGATATTTCTTCTGGTGACACCTCAAGAGATAAGATATTTTTAGTTGATGTAAACATGTACAGTTCCTTATTTCCTTGGTTAAATTATGTCACAGAGGGAGAATGTCTACACTCTAGACATTATTGCTAACATGCTCACATAGCATTCTAATTATAGTTTAAGTTTTCACGTTAAGGCCCCGGTCACACCAGCATTAACAACAGAAATATGTTCAGTTTAGTGGAATTATTGTGATCAGTGTAAACCGAACCAGCTAACATGCTAACTGGCAGGTAGTAAGCTTAACCTGATGGCTACTGTGGCTAGCTATTGCTAACATGTTCCCAGCTACCAAGTACATTACTAGTTAGCATGTCAGCTACAATAGCTCACACACTATTCAGCTGACTAACTTGGCTGAGTTTTAAACTTGGCTCATTTGTAGCTTTTAGAAGAGGCAGAGCAGGGTGACCTTCTAACTCGTTAGGTGGATTTCTTTCTTAAAAGTGTAACCAAACTGTAAAAAAATGTCATTTACGCCTGGTTGAGATTTGATCACAAAGTGAGCTGCACCCCCTTTAAATCAGATCACATTCTCATAGCATGTATAAATGGGGTCTTTGATTTAAATACATTTAAACTGACATAAATTGTCGCCACCTGATAAGCGATTTAGTGTGAGAGGCTGCAATGGCTCAAAATGGTATAAATAGGGATGGGACAGTACTTTGTGACATATCACACTGCAACATATCAACCTGACGACAACAAAACATGTTTAGTACTATTGTTGTTTTGGGTTTTTATTGTATGTTTTACGGCCGTGGCACTTTGGGCAGGACTGCCTGATTTGAATGTCTTGCATAGGACAAACAACTACACACATTTCTGGCTATAAATCACCAGCGGGCCTTGTGTTAATACTTGTAAACTTCCTTTTTTCTTGTAACGTGAAGGTTGGTTGCTCCTTCCATGCTTGTTGCTTGCCTCTTTCAGACTTCCCCTGTCAACAGTATGTTTAATGTCACAATGCTCTGAATTGTGGGTAATTCCCTTGGGAAAAGTCTGCAGAAATGTGGACTTACAGAAAGTGTGAAAGCATGAAAGACTGAAAATGTCTGCGAGAGAACATGCACTTGATGATTTGACAGAGGGACAGTCCTTAGCGTCACAGACTTAGTGGGTCTGTGAGTGTGGGAACAGGCCTGTATCCTTCAGTCCCTGTACTTTAGTTTCTCAGTAATACTGAACTTGTGTAGTTCTGAATGTCTGTATTCTGTGACTGTGGTTTAGAAATCTCTGCCAGCATTATCCCAAAATGAAGCAGAAACAAATGAGTTTGTATGTCACAGTTCTCTCTCTCATTCCTTCGTCTGGACCTGCCATCCCTTCTGTTAGGACTCCTGTTTCAGCCTTGTTTATTCTGCCCTCTGTCTCCTCCTACCTTCCAGACTCGTCAGAGTCTATCCTATCCCTGTCACCTGACCGCCACATCCACCTGCTTACCTGTCACCTGAGCATCCCTGCCTACTTACACACCTGTTCCTCATGTCCCTGATCTGCTCCCAGGTATCTATGCCAGCCCTTTATCAGTCTGTTGTCAGATTGTCTGCTTATGTCTCCATGTGTTTCACTATGCCCGACCAGAGAGGGGAACACTCTGGACCACTGTTACACCACAATCAGTGGTGCTTATCACGCCGTCCCCTGGGCTGCACTGGGCCACTCTGACCATGTCATGGTCCACCTGATTCCCACATACAGGCAGAAACTAAAACTGTGTAAACCTGTTGTGAGGACATCGAAGCAGTGGAGCAGTGAAGCCATAGAGGATCTGCAGGCATGTTTGGACTGCACTAACTGGGAAGTGTTCAGGACTGCTTCCAACAGTCTGGATGAGTTCACAGAGGCTGTGACGTCATACATCAGCTTCTGTGAGGACTGCCGTATCCCATCACGCACCAGGGTGAGTTATAACAATGACAAACCCTGGTTCACAGCTAAGCTCAGTCAGCTCAGGAGGCAAAAGGAGGAAGCTTTCAGGAGTGGGGACAGGGACAGGTTTAAAGAGTCCAAGTACAGGTTTAGCAAGGCGGTGAGAGAAGCTAAACGACTGTACTCTGAGAAACTTCAGCTCCAGTTCTCAGCCAACGACTCTGCTTCTGTCTGGAAAGGGCTCAGAAAGATCACAAACTACAAACCTAAACCCCCCCACTCCATTAACAACTTCCGTCTGGCCAATGATCTGAATGAGTTCTACTGCCACTTTGAAAGACAATGGGACAAGCCTGACACTAACCTCCACATCAGAGCCACATCAGAACCCCCCTCCTCCTCCCCTACCAAAGGAACGTCTCTCTCTCTATCCTGGAGAGAGATGTCAACAGGCTTTTTAAGAAGCAGAACCCCCGCAAAGCAGCCGGTCCTGACTTTGTCTCTCCATCATCCCTGAAGCACTGTGCTGATCAGCTGTCTCTGGTGTTCACGGACATCTTCAACACCTCACTGGAGACCTGCCACGTGCCAGCCTGCTTCAAATCCTCCACCATCATCCCTGTCCCCAAAAAACCAAGGCCCACAGGTCTAAATGACTACAGACCCATTGCCCTGACCTCTGTGGTCATGAAATCATTTGAGCGCCTTGTCCTGTCCCACCTCAAATCCATCACTGACCCACTCCTGGACCCCCTGCAGTTCGCCTACAGAGCCAACAGGTCTATAGATGACGCCGTCAACATGGCTCTCCACTTCATCCTCCAGCACCTGGACTCCTCAGGGACCTATGCCAGGATCCTGTTTGTGGACTTCAGCTCTGCCTTCAACACCATCATCCCGGCTCTGCTGCAGGACAAGCTCTCCCAGCTGAGCGTGCCTGACTCCACCTGCAGGTGGATCACCGACTTCCTGTCTGACAGGAGGCAGCACGTGAAGCTAGGAAAGCATGTGTCTGACTCCCAGACCATCAGCACTGGATCCCCGCAAGGCTGCGTTCTTTCTCCTCTGCTCTTCTCCCTGTACACTAACACCTGCACCTCTAGCTATCAGTCTGTCAAGCTCCTGAAGTTTGCAGACGACACCACTCTCATTGGACTCATCTCTGATGAGTCTGCCTACAGGTGGGAGACTGACCGTCTGGTGACCTGGTGCAGGCAGAAGAACCTAGAGCTAAACGCTCTGAAGACAGTGGAAATGATACTTCTGGAAGAGCCCAGCCCCACCCACCCCCATCACCCTGTGCAACTCCCCCGTGGCTACTGTGGAGCATTTCCGCTTCTTGGGAACCACAATCACAGAGGATCTCAAATGGGAACTGAACATCAGCTCCCTCATCAAAAAAGCTCAGCAGAGGATGTATTTCCTGAGGCAGTTGAAGAAGTTCAACCTGCCAAGGACTATGATGGTGAACTTCTACACCTCCATCATTGAGTCCATCCTCACCTCCTCCATCACCATCTGGTACGCTGCTGCCACGGAGAGAGACAATAACAGACTGCAGCGTATCATCCACTCTGCGGAGAAGGTGATTGGCTGCAATCTTCCATCCCTCCAGGACCTGTACGCCTCAAGGACTCTGAGGCGTGCAAGGAAGATTGTAGCTGACTCCTCCCACCCTGGACACAAACTCTTTGTGACACTCCCCTCTGGCAGGAGGCTGCGGTCCTTCAGGACCAAAACCTCTCGCCACAAAAATAGCTTCTTCCCATCCGCTATTAGCCTTATCAACAAGGCTAGAGAGCCCCAATGTCGCTGATCCCCCTGATCCTCAATTGCACCAATCACCAGAAAAAAATCCTTGTATGTGAAAACATACTTGGCAATAAAACTGATTCTGATTCTGATTCTGATATACCTGCTACCTGCTGTCTGTACCAGCCTGCCTACCATCTGTCTGTCTGTAAGCCTGGTCCTCTCCATTCTTTCTATCAAAGTTCCTTCTCTGCACTGACCTGCCTGTGTTTCTCTCTTGGGTCTTCATGGTCCTCACTGCCTGTGTTGCTACCACTAGCTGTGACATTGTATGGCTTCTCAGCACACTGCTGTCAGGCTGAATCCAAACTGAACTGGGGGGGGGGGGGGGGGGGGGTCTGGCAGCTTGACTGCTCAGAAAGGTAAATATTTACCAAACAAGCTGGAGTGGAGGTGTGAAACACCCACCAGGGGTCACATCAGTGTCTGTCTGTTTATGGGTCAAAGGCAAAGATAGAGAGACTCACAGCGGAGGATGAAGGGGGTGGGGCTATTGATCTTTAGACAGTTTGAGGTAAATACAGATAAAGATGAAAAGAGTCTTTGAGGAAATGTTGTGTCTCTAGAGGGACACAGCTGGCATCTTGTCTGCTTCCCACAGCAGTGTGTTGCTGCTTCTTCAGCCTGAGCTCCCTCCTTATTTTGTGTCTGTCTAGCTGTCTGTCTGATGTCTGCCTGCCTGTGCACCTGTCTACCTGACTAGTGAGGGAGCAGCAGAGTGGGCAAGTTAAGGATGTTCTCAGATGAAAAGGATCTTCCAACTAATCTTGTTAAGTTAAACAGATGCCATGAATGATTTTTATTCCATGGTTTGGAGCACTTTCCTTTTATTGGAAAACATATGGAAAAAAAAAGAAAAGTTGGGAGTAATAAAAATAAATGTCATAATCCTGATGTAGTACCTGATAATCTAGTTTTACCATCTGATAATTTAGATTAACTGTCATTGATGTGATCTGCTCTTTCATCAGAATTTTCATGTTGCATATTAACATTTTTGATTTAAAAAGTCAAACTTTTTACCTTACTCTCACTCTCCTCCTCTTAGCTTAGGCTGTGTGTCACCGCACAGCTTAAAAGAAACCTTTGCCACGGGCAAAGCAGAAGATGAACTGTGAGGAGGAACATTATGTACACCCACAAACTGGCTGTGCTTCAGTGGGAAAAAGCTAATCAGCTAATTTTAAAGCATAGCAAGACAGATCAGGAGCCTAACCCTAACCCTGTTTGATCACGAAAGGAGGGACACTCCCTTGTGGCTAACAAAGATAGAACTGCTAATGAAGGAAAGAGCACTGCACTCTTGCTTTCATCGTCCTAGAAATATTTCCACAATACATTTTATCATTCAAAGACACAGAGACCAGTTTCCACGCCTTCATCTCTTCACGTCTCAACTACTCTAACAGTCTCTCCCCCTTCCCAACTCAAAAAATTATTAATCAGCTTCAGACTGAGCTGAACTTTTAACAAGATCCAGGAGAAGTGACCACATCACACCTGTATTAGCCTCCCTGCACTGGCTCCCAGTGTGTCATAGAATTTATTTTAGGATCTTACTGTTGACTTTTAAGTCTCTTCATGGCCTCTGTCCATGCTTTATATCTGACCTCTTAGTCACGAACAAAACGTTAGAGGTGCTGCTGAAAACTAGAGGTGACAGAGCATTCTCAGTCAGACGCCTGAAGGCTGGAGAAATCAGGTCAACACAATCAGTGACCTCTTTTAAATCTCTAGTTGGATATACTTTTATCAGATTACTTTTCCTGATTTTATTGTCTGCTGCTGCTTTTGCTGGCAACACTGTCATTAGTTTTCATTTCATTCATTTAGTCTCTGTCTGACTTTTTTGTATGATCCGCACATTTTCAGCCTCTTGCCTTTTGGGAGGCAGTTTATTTATATGATCTGCTGGTAGAACTTTGTAACCTGGGTTAAGAAAAGCGCTTGTATATAAAGATTATTATTGTTATTGTATTTCATGGTGGCCTAAAGAAATAGTTGTTACCATCAACATGACTCACATGACTTACTCTTTGTGTTGCAACATATATCCACACACACAACACAAAAACACACCCTTGTGATCATGGTGGTACTTGAAGCTGTCAGTGCTACTGTGCTTGCTGCCACACACCTGACCTGAAAGCTGTCCCACCCCCACCCCAGCATCCACCCGTAGGCTCTGTGTCTACAGTCCCCTCTGGGGGACGATGTATCATCTTCTCTGCTGTGCCAAATATCAGCGGTGTACAGATTCTACATTCACACAGCACACTTTGTTGTTTTGGTCAAATCCTTTAAAGCGTCAAACACATCCTGCTCCATCGGTGTTGATTTTTTCAGTATTTTTGCTTTGACTTGATTAAAAAGAAGCAAAAACATTCACCATGTTTTATTTTCCAGTTGTCAGTATTGTAAAAAAATGATTGAATTACAGTGACAGTGAAAGTCTTGCAATAAAAATGTCTCCTTATTATTTTGACAAAAAAAACATGATTCAGAAACTTAAGGAACAGAACCTGGAGGATCAGTTACACCCAGGCCAGGAGCTTTGTCATTTTAGGGGCACACAAAAAAATTCAGGGCACAAAGGCCCTGAGTGATTTGATGGCTACAAATAAATAACTTGACTTTTTGATAAGAAAAAAAAAATCATTGTGTTATCATGTATCAATTTACCAGACTCTATAGATATGTAAATATGTTTCATGTCAGAAAAAACTTTCAGCAGATGAATGTAAAAACAATCAAGTGTCAAACTCACATAAATTATATTGTACAGTTCAAATATGCAGTGCCGTCAAGACAAGCAAGGCCAGCAGTGTTTGACCAGTTAAAACTAAAGATAGATTTGTACTGATACATCTGATCTCAGAACAGCTTTCTGTCCCATAAAAGATCTGATACCTGTTTGCATTCATATTATAATTTACTGCCCACTTGACTTGTAGCGGCATGCCTATTGTTTCTGTCATTTTCATGGGTGTGACCGTGTCCTATTGACAAAGGCTCAGTTAGCAGAAGTTAGCAGTATAGAGTATGCGCACAACCAATCCAAGGTGCAGTGATGCTTTTAAATCAACCTTGACATTTTGACACTAGCTTGGCCACAAAGGCCATGGTGGTCGTGGGGCATCACAGTCAGAGGGAGTGGCTACGACTGCATGGTCGTCGTGGCTGCTGTGAAATTCCTACCCTGGGGACATCAGAGTGACAACTCATGTCATGTAAACCTCTTTTATGTGCAGTTTTCTATCCATCTTACAAACTGAGTATCAACCTTTCCTCTGCCCAGGTCTCTCTCACTCTCTCCAGCCCTCACTTTCTCTTGCCACAACAATCCAATTAAACCATGAGAACATCTCATTCTTTTCACAGGGGGAGTCATTCAGGCCCGGATAAACACACACACACAAGACAAACAATGAACATCAAACGCCATTGCTCACAAGTCTGTTTTTCCCTCCTTGATAGAGAGATGGAGGAGCTCTGAGGGTCTGTGTTGGAGAGAAGGGGTGTAGAGGAGGAGGTGCTGTGGGGGGGGGGGGGGGGGGGGGGGGGGGGGGGGGGTCACAGACTAAGCGGGGGGTCTCTGGGAATTGAGCCAATTGTTGCCGCAGGCTCTCTATTTCTGAGCGAAAGGTTTCCAGGAGCTGAAAATCAATGTTAATCTGAGGCCACCTGGGCGTGTAAACACAGCCATAATGGAACTATATATACCTACACACACACACACACACACACAGACACACACCGAGGTGATACACACCTACAGAAAGCATTACACACAACAAATACACACACACACACAGACACACACACACACGGTCCAGAGATCATATGTACTGTAGGCGAGTGTTTTGTTTTCTGTTCACGCTGCTGCAGGTGATCAGAGGGAGAGCGACAGGATGAGCCACACAGGGAGCGGAGAACCAGAAAGAAAGATATAAAAACGACTGACAGTAAGAGAGGAAGGGAAAAAAAAGAAAGTAAAGAAGAGAGAACATCTCCTTACTAACACACTTAATGGTGTGTTATATGAAGTACCTGGATGACAAACCAATGAGTGAGCAGAGAACTACAGATCTGACCTCTTCTCAGTCTGCAGGTTAACAGTGTACAGGTACAAAGTTTGCGCTGTGAGAGAATCTGTTTTTTGAGCTTGTTTCTGTATCTGCTCTCCACCAAAACAAGCGTGTTCTTGGGATTTTAAGTGGTTGCTGAGGAACCATTTTGGATGAGCAACAATCAACAAGAGACACCGTTATCCAGATGTTGGGGTCAAGTTAAAGGAGCAGAGTAGAAGTATTCTACTTGATAGATACTTATTCTCCAGCCATGTGCTATCTAATAGTAACCAAATTACCAAGCTTTGAATGTGTAGCCAATGCAAACATCTGATTGGGTGTTGTCCTGACTGCTGAAAACCTATACACTATGTGAATGTAGATTATGAACAAGCTCGTCACACAGAGAGCGATGATGAGAATCTCCCTTCTTGTTGCCATTTTTGTGGCCAGTTTTCTGACAATGTTTTTAATGGGTGTAGCTCACTAGCTGTGTAGGAGAAGGTGATGTCACCATTCTTAAAGGAGAGCTACCGCCTAGTAACTGATCAACGTGGGGATATGGGCTGTGGAATCAAGGCTTAGTTATTTGATCATAACTGGAGTATTGAAAAGTTTGATATTTTGACTTGATGCAGGTTTAGACACCATGCACTGTACCAAATTTCAAGGCAATCCAGCTGATATTTGAGAAGATATTTCAGTCCAGATAGGTGGAGTGTCTTACTAGAGCCTTTTCCAGGGCACTGTATTTGTCAAATATAATGGAGAGAGAGAGAGAGAGCGAGAGGTGGTCCTATGAAGAAACAGACAGGTAACATGGAGAGAGAGAGCGAGAGAGAGAGAGGAAGAGAGAGAGAGAGAGAGAGAGAGAGAGAGAGAGAACAGGAGAGTTCAGTCCAACCCTCTGGCTAATGTCAAGGCCAGTTACAGTACATCATAAACACACACACACACACACACACACACACACACGCACACACTTTCTCTTTCTCTCACTCTCACTCTCACACACACTCACACACACACACACACACACACACACACACACACACACACACACACACACACATGCTGTATAGACAAACACACACTGTGTAGCAGCCTGAGGCTAATGCATTTTGCTTTCCTGAATAAAATACTACACAAAGTGCAGTCGCTAAGTGGAGAGAATCCAGCTTACACAAAGAGCCAAAGAGTCACCAACCAACAAAACAATCAATGACAGACCGGAGCTTCAGAAGCTGCTGCAGACACTGAAACCAAACAGGAGATTTTTCAAGATTTTGTTGTTGTCATGTGAGACAAACCTCACTAATTTTCTCATGTCACCTAAATGAGTCAGACCCAGCTCTTAGTGTTTAATGATGAATAAACAAAAAATACAAATTTCCAGAAACTCTCAGGTTCAGGTCCAGGTCCAGGACGGGGAACATGTTCTCCGCTTCAGTCTGTGTACAATAAAGGTACATCACTTACTGCACTGACATAATACTTCATGAATTATTAAACCAAACTCTATGTCAGTTCTGTTGATTCCATGTAGTCATCTTTTTTTTTCATTTTGTATGATCTAATTTTTTTTCTACGTTGTGGTGAGGTTTCATTTGGTTTAACCCTGGGTGGATTGTTTACCTCACCTGCACATCCACGTCATAGAAAAACTATACATACAAATACACTCTATCTGTAATGTTTTATGTGTATAAATAATCAAATCAAATCAAATCAAATCAAATCAAATCTATACATTAGTGTGTCATGACTCAAGTTAACTGTGTCTCAACATATTTATTAAGACAACACACTATACATCAGTAATATACATAATTAAACACTTTAGACAAGGGTGGCCAACATGGTCAACATGTGACTGCAGTGAATGCAGCAGTTCTCTGGCAGCACGATCTGATGGAGGCTAGAGGACCTGATGCTAAACACACCCGCGCTCTGAGCCTCACTCTCAGACATGATGCTGACTGCTTTAGTCCTGTTACGTAATGTGATGTTGTGTGTGTTATGTGATGTGTCACGTCACGTCACAATATGTAACAACACATCGCACTGTCATGTTATACATTATGTCACATGATGTCAAATCACATCACCTCAAACAACATCATGTGATGTCATGTCATGCAATTTTCGTCATATCCTCATGTTTTGTCACGATACAACAGGTTATGTTAAGTTAATGTCACTTATGTGTCATCATGTCACTGGGGCATAATGTTTTGATATTGACCACATCCCCTCACTTTCTTGTACTTGCATGGAATAAAACAAACATCTAAAGAAACAATATTAGTTTTTAGTTCACCTACAAATTAAAAACTAGAATCACTGCCTCGCTGTTGTATCCCTACATTAACCAGTCAACTTTCAGGAAATGTGGTCACAATCCCCCCTTCTTATGTTCCTGAGTTACAGCGTTGAATAAAGGCCAGGGGTGTTTTTGCATTATGAAGTCCCAGTGAACTTGACCTTTGACCATTTGGTTATAAAATGTCATCACGTCATGATTTTAACCCTCTTAGAAATTTGTATCACAATTAGTGTATGAATTCTTGGTTTACGCCAAAAAAATGTGTTTTCTGAGGTCACAGTGACCTTTGACCTTTGACCACCAAAATCTAATCAGTTCATCCTTCAGTCCAAGTGAACGTTTGTGCCAAATTTGAAGAAGTTCCCACAAGGTGTTAACTGAGATATCGCGTCCACAAGAATGGGACGCGGACAACCCGAAAACAATATACCCTCAGCTCTGGCTGTCGCCGGCGTGGAGGCATAAGAAGAGGAACAAACAGCTGTACTCACTGGACTGTGGCATCATGGAGGTGTACACCTTGGGGTCGATAGTGCCCATGGGCGGTGGGAGCAGTGGGTTGGTGAAGCTTCGTAGCGGGTGGGTGGGCCGTACGCAGGCTGTTGGGATGGTCCTGCCGCTCCCTGCCTGGGCCTCCTCAGCGGCGACTGCAGCAGCAGCAGGGGCACCTGGGACTGGGCCAACTCCAGGAACATGCTCCACAGGTGGAGCAGAGGAGCCAGGAAGAAGGGGAGGGGCCTGCTGTGGTGGAGGCTGCTGCTGGAGGAGAGGATTGGTGGAGGTGTCTGAGGGCACTGCTGAAGAGGAGGGAGGAGGAGATGAAGGAAGTTAGGACAGAGGGGAGGAGGTGGAAAGAATTGGTGGGAGGATGAAAAGAGATGATAGATGGAGAGAAAGAAGGATAAAAGACGAAACATCCAATTAATCACAGAGTCATTTGTAGAAAGTGAACATTCATTTATAGAAAAGACAGAAAAACTACTTTACACAGAAGAAAACAAACTTCAAACGTGTGGATATTCTGAAGGAAAATCTTAAAGAGCTTCAGCCTTTTTTCAGACGGTTTCTGCTTTGATGTCGGCAGGAACACATGCAGAAATGTGCCACTGTTGTCCAAAGGCCTGCTGCTGCTACATGAGGACAGCAGCACTGAAAATATGTTTCTGTCAGGAGTGTTAGTGTAAATGTGTGTGTATATATAGATCTGCACAGACCTTCAGCTGTGTGCCCGCGCACCTGTGGTCCTTCATAATGTGTTTAAACCAGTGGTGTAGTGTACTTTGTTTCAGTGTGTATACTGTGGATTGGCTAGTGTGTTCTGAATGGGTATACGGCATATACCTGCGTGTCACTCAGACTACACCACTGGTTTAAACCGCACTATAGAAGCACTCAGTGCTTCTATAGTGGGGAAGCTGTGAGAAGCTGTGAGTTTTCCTTCCAAAATCAATTCGAAAACAGTCATATTTTGCCATTTACACACTGAAGGTTTGATGGATCCTTAAAACTTATTAAAACTCAACTGTATCATTTCATAACATAATTCAAAACACTGATCTTTCATACATGTGTGAAGAAACTCAGAACAGAACTTTGCAGATTTGTTGAGTGTGACGTTTTTGTTTCCGCTGAATTTCTTCAGATTCAGGGATTTCACCTTTGCAGAGATACATGAGAGAAAGAGGATAAAGAAGAAGAAGAGGAGGAGGAGGAGCTTCCTGCTGAAGAAAAGATAGACTGCGTGCAGAAAATGTCTCTGATGTGACATGAAAACCCCATGTAGCTACAGCCAGTCTGATCAGAGAGAACATGGGTGAGTGAGGACAGCCACTCATTTCATGTTGAGTCGCTGGGTGTTCATTAACCAGCTGAGGCAAGAGGAAAAAAGGAGGAAAGCTGAAGAAGAAATGTGAGAGACACTTGAAGACTGAGGGAACAGGGGGTGGAGAGAGATGATGGGAGGTGTAAAAGAAAAGGGAGAGCAATCTCCAACAGGTCCTCCAACCTGAGCAACCACGCAGGTTGTTTGTCCCTATGGCAACATAGGTCCTCTATGCCACCAGTGTGATTATTATTGTAACCATGACGACAAAGGTCTGATACACTTGTCACCATAGGAGCGTTATTGTTATTACAATTATTTCAGGAACTGCTCCTGTGGGTTGCATCAGAGGTTAGAGACAAACGACTTCTACGGTCGCTCAGGCTGGAGAAAATGAGAATGATATTGAAGAGTGATTAGGGCATAACACAATAAAATACCATCCCTGCTAACAATACAACTGCCTAACAATAACACAACATCAAGCTGAATAAATGTAGTGAAACAAAATGGCAGTTCAGTTCCATTTTCAGGCTGACGTGTGACAATATCCTCAACTCACTTCCACCCAGAGGGGAAAGAAAAAATTTCACCACAGAGGATTACTGCTAATTTGCTGTGGAAGGAAATCACAAGATCAGAACTAACATGGTACGGTTCACCAGTTACCCCTCTGATTAGCATAGAACTTGACGAGCGCACCTTCCCGACTCTAATCCTCCACTTCCTGTACATCACAGTGATGCTACTGTGATCCAGACATCAGACAGTTTGGATCATTTCATGATAGTTTCCAGACAACAAGGGTGATGCCAGAACTAAAGAAGAAGAACCAGAAGAAAACAAAACTTAAAGAAATAAAACAACAGTGAGCAGTGAGCACAGAGGAGATGACAGAGGAAGGGAGGATGTGTCCTCCTCGTTTTTCATAAGCTCTGGTATCACTTCCATTCATCCTCTTCTATTTGCACTGCCTACCCATCTCCTCTGCATCACAAACTCATCTCCACCACTTGTGATGGAAGGCTGCAATAACACAATTAAATAACACCTCTGTTATTTGTTCTCTTACTATGCTGACAAACAGAAACACAACAGTTAGTGCATTTTAATGTACGCATTGAGCGACAACAAATCCACTGGTTAGAGTCGCTGAAGCTGAATGGTGAAGTGATTTATTCAATTATGTTTTTATTTGCTCTGTCTGCAGAAGAACACAAACTCCTGACATCAGGCTGTAGAAATATCCAGTTGTGCTTTCACATCACAACTTTTTAAATGTTCCTAAGCATCACAACACAGGAGCCTCCTGGATCATTCAACCATACTGCAGCAAATCTGTGCAAGCATCACACATTGTGCCAGTGCATCATACTAAATCACAGGTTTTCTAATGTGTCTTTCAAGCTCTTGATTCTATTTTAGTGTTTGGCCCTTGTTTAGCACCCTCATGCATGTGCTAGAATACTAGCACATGCATGAGGGCGCTGGTGGCGTGTTTCACTGACTGCAGATATAAAATCTAGAATATGTGTTGCATTAAATCTGAAGAGATGTGAATCAGCTGTTGCTATGGCGAAGACTTCAACCAGAGCTATGTAATCAGCTAATAAACAGTTAATGGACTGCATTTACAGGGCTTTCATCCAAAGCACTCATTCACCCATTCACACACATACACACAGTGTCACACACACACACATACACACACACACACATGTACTTCCATCTTTGTGAGGACACTCATTGACATAATGCATTCCCTAGCCCCTTAACCATCACAACTGAGTGCCTAACCCTAACCCTGACCCAAACCTTAACCTAAACCTAATTCTAACCATAACTCTAAAACCAAGTCTTAACCCCCAAAATGTGATTTGAAGGTGTCTCAAAAAGTGAGGACCAAATGTCCTCACTTTCCCAAAATGTCTTCACTCTTTTTTTGGTCTTTTCTATGTAGCAAGTACGAGTACACACACACACACACACACACACACACACACACACACACACACACAGTCACACTCTGGGAATCAGGGTCCTGGGGTCCTGCTTAAGGACACTTAAAGGAGGAGGAGGAGTCTCTGTGATTAGTGGACAACCCACTCTACCTGCTGAGCCACAGCTGTCTCTAATCACTTTGCTGACGCTCTCTGGCTGGGTGTTGCAATGGACTTCTTACAATCCTTTTAGTTTGCAGTCAGAGAAGCTCACTGTTGTGTCTCATTGCTTGTAAAGTTTATGTTATCTCCCTCATTAACAGCCTCTGTATCTCTCTCTCATTACATCTGCCTCACTCTATCATTAGCTGCTCCACCCCACCCCTCCGTCAGCTTGTGTGTGTTTTGCCAGCAGTGATCAGCCTTCCCAGTGTGTTGGCTAACTCAATGACTGAAGCTTCTCCTCGTCTCGCTGCAGTTGTTAAATCATTGATACAAGCTGACCAGGAATTAGCCAATTACTGAATTACTGCTTCCCACCACGTCACTTAGCACTTAGCTATGCTGCAAAATGGCTTAAATACAACAGGGGGGATGTGTGTGTGTGTGTGTGTGTGGAGGAGGGGAGCAGTGGAAAAAGAGCTGGCAAGATTACACTGCTGCAGGGATTACACTGCTGCAGTGTAATCCCTGTTGTAAGGTTAAGGCTGTATTATTATGTCATAACAATAGTTTGTGATAATGATATTATGTGTTAATAACACCCATATTCATAGTAATAACAGTCTATCAGTAGCAGTAGTTACTTGTTGGATTCCCATTGTTTCCAGTGGTGCCTATAGTTTGATTAAGTGCTATCGGAAATGTAATGTAACGTTACAAAAGAAAAGTCTTTAAGAATTAGAACTAGCAAAGATGTCAGGCTCACGTCTCACACACACACACATGCTCAGGAGAGTTTTCTGGATGTGCAGTGGAGTGTGTCGTCTGTGACGGAAGCAAATTTCAGGCCGTGGCTTAATACAATTATGTGACAACTTGTACTCAATGTTTGAGTACAAGTTGTATATTTATGTATATTTATATATAGATAATATCAGTAGTATTGGAGTACCAGGTGTGTATCCTCTGTCCACGGTCAGGCTGGGGAAAGGCATCGGTCTCAGGCTGAACTTGTTGTGTGTGAAGCTGCAGGAAGGTGAAGGCAGAATACCAGGATACTGAGAGGAGTCCAGAGCTGGCACCGGGATAGCACTGACCACCGCTGAAATACACAGAAAAAACAGTCAGGAATCCAACACAGCAGACAGAGATGTAAGAAAACTCATCACTCATAATATCATTATATATATATATATATATATATATATATATATATATATATATATATATATATATATATACACATTTATACATACATACATATATCTATAGGGCTGTCAAATGATAAATGTTTTCTTCATCACGATTAATTGGATGTGTCATCACATTATTAAATTGCTATTATTTTGCATTTCAGAACAGTTTTCTCTTGCTTGACAACACATAACCGTCAGTCTGTCTGAACAAGAAGCTAACGTTAGCATGTCTGACGTGTAGTTATGAAGATATCGGATCATTTATTTCTCCGTAGATGAGCTCTGGGTAAGTTATATTTTTATTTTCCAACTCATTTGATCTACACCAATGACGATTCAGGCGTTGGATTTAAACACTCTCCAGACACGCCCCTTTATGCAGACCGGAACCGCCCCCTTTTTCTCCCATAGACATGACCTGCCATGTAAAATCTTTGTACGAAGTGTCTGTGGCAGCTTGACAACAAATAAGGGTACATCAAAGGGTCAAAATAGTAGCAGCAGCAGTGACGGTGTATGTAAAATGTGTTATGCTCGGTGATAACACTGACAGCCCAAAAATATATAAATATGTATGTGTGGGTGTGTGTATATACAGTATACACACACACACACACACACACACACACACACACATACATATTTATATATATATTTTATATACATATTCTTGAAAATCAACTCAGAAAAACAAAACAATCACACAGTAACATGTTTTTATTGACTAAAGAACTAAAGAAAAAGATACTAAAATCATGTAATTGAGTCTTGCAGCATTGCTCATAAAACAAGAGATGTGAGATATATCCCCCTGAGCAGTGCAGAAAAATAGAATAGGTGTTCATACCACCCAACCCTGAGAGTCAGGCTCACAGAGGGTAAACTAGGCGATACAACAGAGATTGCAGCAGTCAGTAAAGCAGTCAGCCAGAGCAGAGATGAGGAAAAACAGTCAGCAAAGCAGGCAGAGTTCATATTGTGACCTTGAGAGGAAACTGCAGGGATTCAAACTCACTAAGACTGATTACACTGCCTCAGGTACACAATACACACACACACACACACACACACACACACACACACACACACACACACACATCAACTCTTTCTCTTCATGCTTGTTAACCCTAGAACACTAACGTTAAAATTAGTAACACCATCACTAACGTTGGGTGAAAATCACCTGAACGCATGCCTCTTGAAAAAACCATAGATGGGAGGAGGGAAGCAAACATACCATTAATGACATCAATGAGCAGCCTGAAGCTACCCAAGGACCCATGCAACTCAGACAGCAGCAACACAATGAAAATCACATGACAAGAATCGTGTGGGTGAAAATCACCCGACGTTAGTGTTCTAGGGTTAAGAAGATAAGAGGCACTCCTATGAGTGTCTTGCTGTGTGTTTTTTGAATGCATATCCAGTCTAGTCTATGCTTGAGCTGCCTTCAGCACTGTGTTTGCTAATGGTAATAAACTGTATGTTTCTAAATTGTTTAGGGAGAAAAACCAAAGTACAGATTTGCAAACTGTCAAACTGTCTCTACCTGCTGCAGCTATAGGAATATTTTGCACCGCTCAGTGAAATCAGGTCCAGTGATCCTGCTGTAATGAACTCAGTGACGCATACTGGACACGCTGTGTCAGATGGTGTTCTCCAACACACCTCTGGTTCTTCTCTTTCATTCTGTCTGACCACTGTTAGGAGTTGACAGCTACGTTAATGTTGTAGATACATCACTTTTCTCAGCAGGGGGAGGATGGAAGATGGAAGATGAAATCAAATCAATCTGTTTTTACACCAATTTAAAGTTCTATCTATACTTTATGTTTGTTTAATCTGAAAGACCTTTATAAAGAGTTCTGAACTGGAACTATGTCTCGCTGGGCTGGTAACTTCCTGTAGCTCTGTTGTAACGCATGGGGTATCAGCCCTTCATCAGCCATCACAGTGAAGTGTAAAAATACAATTCATGTCATAGTTACACACATAAAGCATCACTTGTTACATACAGGTGAAAACAGTGCTTTTAATTAGAATTTAATGTGTTCTTTCAGACTTGTGTGAGATGTCACAACAGAAAAGTACAGCAGCAAAGAGTCACTGGTATTAAGCCTGTGAGGTCTGTTTCATGTCATATACTATGGCACGCACTGGCTGCACTGGGGCTCTGTCACGTCTCCGCCATTTGTTTTTCTTCCAAATGAATTCTAAGTGACTGACAGAAAGACGACAGGGGTGGGGTGGGGAGGTGGTTTCTGCCTCCTGCTCTCTCTTTTTGAACCACAGGGTCTAATTCTACTAAACCCTGATCAATTCCAATATTGATTGGAAAGTATTGATAATTTGGGTGAAGCAAGGCTGTGGTCAGCAGCTTTAGGTGGTGTGTGTGTGTGTGTGTGTGTGTGTGTGTGTGTGTGTGTGTGTGTGTGTGTGTGTGTGTGTTATTTACTTTGTTTGTGCTGTGATCATTTAAAGGGAGGCAGGGTTTGATTACAGCAGCGAGATGACCAGAGATGAGCAAGTCTGATCAATGCTATTATTGATCAAGACTATTGATGACTTTGGTGCAGTGAGGTAGCGAACTACAGGTTAATGGAGATTTGTGTGTGTGTGTGTGTGTGTGTGTGTGTGAGAGAGAGAGAAAATGACATAGTGAGAAAAAAATGAACAGACAATGACAAAAATAATAACACAAAACTAGAAAATAGATGAGGAAGACAAAGAAATAAATGAACAAAGAAAAATAGCAAACAAAAGAAGAGACGAACAAAACTTAAGAAAGATAATTTTAAAAAGACAGATAACAGAGAGGATAGAAGAATAAGCAGAGAAACTGAGATGACAGAGAGAAAAACCAGAAATGATAAAAAAGCACAAGCAGACTGAGATGAACCTGAAACAGACTGATAGAAAGAGACGCAGAGAAAAGGAAACCAGATAGGAGACACACAGAGATAAAAACAGAAGGTAGATAAAGAGATCACAAGGTCTGTTGTCTGCAGAGCAGAGATGTGGCAGCCAGATAAAAATGTCAAGAGGAGGCTTCAGAGGAAACAGAGAGAAACAGTTCAGACCCTACAGGACTTTAGAAATTAATGCATATTCAACTAATCCCCCATTACCTCCAAGAGGTTGCTATTCTGTCAAATTCTCACAAAAGTCAAATCAGAAGAATTCATGGGATTTGTGTCTGACTTAGTATCTTTTCCCTTAGATCCATTTCTGGGGTAAATGAAGTGAAATTGTCACTACATTTGGTGACAGTTTCATCTATGGAAGAACACCGCAAGGATTTCTGAAATCAGGTCTAAACTAGTCATTGTGGAATTCAAAGGTCATAATTTTGACAGTTTCAAATTCATTTAAAAGCCAGAAATGAAAACGTCAGTGATACTCAGTATGATTAAAAGTGAAAGAAGTGTGATTAAGAAGGTTAAGGTCATCTGCATATAGTGAAACTTTAAGGCCTGTACCACTTTTTCTTATCTGCCTTCCCTCAATTATGTATAATGTAATAATTTGGACTGAAGCAATACAGCAAATAGTAATGCTGACGCTAGACATCATTAGCTGGCTTTCTGTCAGGACCTCTGCTGTAGGATTATGATATGACATTTGTTTCAAAACCCATATTATACAAGCAACAGCAATGGCCACTGAAAATGGTCAAAGCAGCTTTTTCATTTCAAATAAATCAATTTAAAATGTATCTAAAATAATATGTTAAATAAATAAAAAGACGATGTTTTTAAATATAAGGAAGGTTTGTAACACTTTTCAGAAGCTTAAAATTTGGAGTTTGAGTTTTGTTGTTTTTTACAAACCTACATTTACACATACAGTATAGAGCTATTAACACATTATCACACTGTTTTCCAGTTCTTTGCTTTTTTATTTTAAAGGGTAATTTATTATTTGTGTATAATATCAATTCCATTTTTGTTTAACCTTTTGTATGATCTATCCATAATTTATTTTATGATATCTAAGCTATAAAAAAAAAAGTTCCAGATTACAAAACACATTTTTCATTAACGTCCATATTAACCAAAAATCTCTGTATGAACAAAAGCTGTTCATGAAAACTGAAAAGACACTGACTGATGATGTCTTTTTCCTTTAATGACACATTTCTTTTAACAGGAAATAAAAATATTCTTTTGGTGATCTCTTCACAGTTTATTGTTGTACTAATTAGCAGCATACTACCAATTGTAGGTATAATGGTTGATTGTTGTACCGCCCATTTTGTTGTGTTTAACAGGCAAATTTCAGTAAAGCAAAGCAGTAAAACCACACAGCCACAGCCAAGATGCACAAAAATATGAGGGAGGAGACAGAACAAGTCTTCTTGACCACACCTTTGTCTAAAACATGAAACAAACTTGGATAGAGAACAGACTAAAATAGAGGACAGGCCTGTGTGTGGGCAGAGGAAGCCTGAAGGGTTTTCCTGTTTAACTGTGACCCACATATCACACACACACATTTATGTAAAAACACAGGAGTGAATGTCACACGGCAGAAGAACTGATCAGTCACTTGCTGACTCACACTCTCCAGAAATAACCACTTTGTGTTGTGTGGCAGCATCAGCTTGTTACAACTGCAGTTAACAACCACAACAGGAAAGAAGAAGAATAAAAAGGCAGAGAGAGAGAGGGGGAGAGAGAGAGAGAGAGAGAGGTGTGGGTAGAGTAATTAGATAATCTGCTTCTGCAGAAAACTGGTTCATGGATGTCATGTGGTGTCACTGAGACTGCAGGTGCTGCTCATCAGTCTGTTGGTGAATTACAGCAGGTTTACACAGATGGATCTGTTTACAGTCAGCTACAACCACCATGAACTCCAGCCACAGTGTGTCAGCACAGTGTTAAAGAGATGAAAGAAGTGTGACGGAGCCACAGTTAGCGTGCTCATATAACTGTGAAACACACAGAATGATGGAGCTAATCAGGGTGATGTAAATGAAACAGTGCAACAGGAGTAAACAAGGTTTGACAGAGTCCTCGGGGGCAGACAGAGCCAACAGGAGTGAGATGTAGTTAAAGGGTGTATGGTGTAAATGACAGAAGTGTGACAGCATTGAAGAGTGTGTGGTGCCACTGTTATTAGGCTAAAATGATTCATTTTTTTCTCATCCAGATAAGTTAGTTCCTTGAACACATATAGAAGATTGATTTGTTAATGTTATGTGCTCTTATTTTGAAAAAAAGGCAACATGAGTAAAGAGGTGAAACCTTGATGAGCACTGACTGGCTGAGAGCTGATCATGTGACTGCAGTTACAAGTGACAACACTCACTCCCAACTTGTCACATACACATGTCGTTTTTTTCTGTGCAGGGCAGAGCTGTCTCCTACAAATCATGTTTTTGTACAACTAAACTGCAACAGCAAATACGTTTTGGATTGCAAACACTGTCCTGCTCATTTTAAGATGGAGAACACCAGGAGTCAACTCTCCTGTATAATCTCAGTTGAAAAAGTGCTTTAAACACAGCAGATGTCTCGTTTCCACTGATGCCAAAAAGGACAAGAGACTATAGTTTTCCTACAAACAGAAAAAATGGCCACAAACGCTGTTGACACAATTTTTCAGAACAAAACTGAACGTTTGTCTGATGTTAGCCGTTACAGTCCAGTGTCTTCCTGACATTAAACTGATGTGCAGTGCCTTCTGGTTGAAAACAGGCCAACTTTTCTGCTCTCTTTGATCATAACGTCAGCTGTTACAGAGAAGACAAATGCATATGTTGGCAGTGTTAGTTTTTTCAGCTGGTTCATATTTAACCTCAGTGCTCAGATTAAAGGTCCATGTTGGTTGTTGGCATATTTAGTCGACCTCATCCTTTATGTTTTCGGTCGATTATTCAGAAAGCAGCTTTGTAGAGAGGCTGTCTGGTTGAGTGTGATTAATTTAAGCAATACATCCAGGCATGAAACAAAAACAAGTCTGGAAAAATGCAACAACATCAGCAAATCCAATGCAATTCAACTGTAACAGTATACTGTAAGTCAGTTATTGCTATGGACTTCACTTTGACAACACAACCTCTGAGAATCCAGGTAAAAAACCTAAAATAGATCCCACCCCTGTAATGTTCCATTTTTTTCAGGACTGTGCCCGAAAGGTGTTGATTTTGTTGATCGGCCATACAGGTAGTGTTGTGCTACACTGTTATACTCTTATGGGAAGTTTGTAGAATAGGCTGAGCGCTACTATTTAAATACATTTGTAAAGAAAACATGTGGAACCTCCACTGCTGCCTTGAGTAGTTGGCTGAATATGACTTTTTAAGTAGCCTGACATTGTGTAACATCTAAACATTAGGTTAACACAAACCACATTCTTTTCCTAAACCTAACTGTGGACTGTCCCACAACTTTGTTTATTATTGTTAGTATATCGACAAAGGCCTGGTACATCTCCCACTGCTCCGCTCCCACAGCCTGCTTCACTGTTACCATGGGGATGATACGTCTGCCGCTGATATGCTCCTGTGGGTCATATCCAAGAGACCTAGGTGGGTGTTGAAGTTGGAGGACCTCTCTTGTCTGTTGCTGGGACTGAATATGGTTGGGTACTGTTTTTATTTATCACATTAGGTGATGATAGAACAGGCGACGATTCACAGCTGTTCACTCCAGTCTGATCTGAAACCTCACATGTGACTGAGCATCACCAGAATCACTGCTGGAGTCAGACACAGGCTTCAAACAGACACACACACACACACACACACACACACACACACGCACACACACAATCTATGAGCCCATTCACACACTGTAAATTGAAACGTAATGAGGGTTTAAAGTAACACTTCACTCTCACTTTCTCACACCCTTTCTTCTCTCTCTTCCTCTCTCTCTCTCTCCCATCTTCCACTGCACCTTTCCTCACTCTCTCTCTCTCTCTCTCTCTCTCTCTTTGCCTTTCCCCTGCTCATCCTCCTGTCCTCATTCGCTTGTCCCTTAGATCTACTCCCTCTTCCCTCTGTCTTCTGAGTCAGTCTGAGGGAACATACAGACTAATTATCTGTACCAGAAAGTGTGTGTGAGTGTGTCATTTTCAGTGTGTGTGTGCGTGTTCTCTCTCCCCTCAATTTTGCATCTGTCTTTGCATGAAAGACTTTTTACATCCTACCTCCCAGAGAAAGACAGAAAGGAAGAGAGAGATAAGCCGTCTGGCCATCACTGTCACCCTGAGACAGGCCACTCTGCAGCACAGCAGGGTTGTTAAACCCTAACCCTGATGCTGGGTTGGGTCCTGGGTTCAGGACTCTGTGTGGTTATTTCATGAGGATCTGTGGACTTATTTAGGGCACAAAACTCTTACTTACTTTCTTGCTGAGAAATTGATTAACACCATTCTTATGTGTGTATGCTAAAGACTGTGCTAAGTGGTTAGCTTAGTTTAGCACAAAGACTGAAAACAGGTGGAGCCAGCTAACCCGGCTCTGTCTAAAGGTAACAAATTTCACTTACAGGACCATTTAGGGTCGAACTGAAATAGTCATTCCCACCCTGTTCACCTAAAACCATCAGACTGCTACTTTTGTTGGCTAACCCTATTTGTTGATGTATTTGTTATCCAGATTACAAGATGCAAACATTTGTGATAAGTAGCTTGTCTGAATCCTGTGTTAGAAGTTATTCTATAGCTGTGGGTCGCTGATATAATTCCTCCACAAAGATGTAAGACAAGCAGACGGTGTACTGCCTTCAGGACACTGGGTCACATTGCAATTAGCTACTTTGCTGTCCATGCTCAGTAAATAGCAATGGCAATGGCAAATAACATGGCAAACGTGTCATTTATTTTGCAGCATTTACTGTGTCTGTGGTGGAACCTCTCTCTTGTTTATTCTCTCCCTCTCTGCTCCACCTTTCCTTTTCCTCTCACCATGACGACTTTCACCACACATTTCACTAGGCAACTTGTTTAAAATATCCACCACTGGTATCGGCACCTCTATAGCTCAAGGATTAAGATATTATATCTTTCTCCCTAAGGTGTAAAAACAACAGTTCTCCTTTTATGTATCAGATTTTTTCTTGGAACCAGTGAAGAAAGTTACAAAGAGAACAATTTCTCCACTTTCATTTGCTCGATAAAAACGGGCTGAGCTGATTGCATCATCCATGATTGATTAAAAAAAACATCCCCAAAGTAAGAGAAACAATATATCTGAAGTTAAAAGAAGTAAAAAAAAAAAAGTTAAAGGAATTTACACACAGGGTTGTGTCACTTACGTGTGTTGCTTGGTTGTGAATCCATAGGAATCATCATTTTGCCTCGTGTCCCCCTCCTGGCGGCCAGGGAGCGCTCCAGAGTGGAGATGCTGCTGGAGGCCTCGTCGCCATCCGCTCCTGCAACAGCAAAACATTCAAATACTGAAATGTTTCAAGCATTTCATAATTTACATTTGTTCTGGTTGTCAAAAGAGAATTGACTAAATGAGCTCAGCTCACAGTTTTCCGCTGGAAGAAATTATTTATATAGTTTTACATTTGTTTTTTTTAATTAATGATGAATCAGGATTCATCACACTACTAATTACATCAAGGCTCATAATGAGTTTAATTAATCAGTTAGCACCACAGAAATGAAGAAAGAAGAATTATGTAGTGTGCAAA
This sequence comes from Trachinotus anak, assembly GCF_046630095.1. Lineage (NCBI taxonomy): Eukaryota > Metazoa > Chordata > Actinopteri > Carangiformes > Carangidae > Trachinotus > Trachinotus anak. The sequence goes on along the minus strand of NW_027273879.1, from coordinate 21,538,466 downwards.
AACAGCATATCTAATCTTACCCTCTACACATTTTGGAGTTTTGGAATGAAAACATCTGCAAGGAGTATGCTCGAAAAAACTAAACTTTAGTTTGTATTCAAAAGCGTACTATTGCATTACAACGTCAATAAAACAGGATGAAAAGTGAGTGAAATCAACTCAATACAAAAGTGGTTTCATCGATAACATTTAAATTACAAATCACTGGGAAAATGAATGAATGGAAATCTGTCCTGTACCCGAGTGGCTGCTCTTGCTGCCAATCTGGCTCTCTGATTGGCTGTGTGCAACCTGGGGGAGGTCCTGGCAGGCCTGGATGGGTGAATCATGTCCAGATGGGGCAACGCTGGGAGCTTTCTCCATGTTTTTCATCTCCATTTCCTCGTGATGGATCCAGAGGTCAGGAGGTCGCAGGTCCTTCTGACTGCCCTTCCTCTTACTAGCACTGTGGCTCGCTCTTTTCCTGCACAGAGGATGAGAGAGACGCAGGTAAGATGGTGTGCAGGTAAGACAGAAGGACAGACTCAGTGACTAAAGTTATGGACATCACAATGAACTACGTGTAGACTGATATTGGAGTCATGCTTCCAAGGCAACCCTTCAAATCCCAGCAGAACATAAATACTCCTGTTCATCTGTGCAAAAATGTGCTTCCAACATAAAACCGTTTGCTTTGCTCATTTATACAACAGGAAGACAGTGATAAAAACAGCTGGATGGAGATGATGATGATTTCTATAGCTTCTGCTCTGCACTGAAACCTTACAATACTGTCTCAGACCTGATGAAATCAAGAATAAAAGTACAATAATTCCCAGTGGAATAGAAAACAATGTCAGCTGAAAAGAAAAATCAAGTACTGGGTTTCAGAATAACAACATCTCAAATGCCATGAACTGGATTATAAGCTCATTTTGACTGAAACAATAAGTCAGTTCAAAGCTAGAGACCATCTTGTGATGGAATCACACCAGCCGTAAAGTTTCATGTTTGTATCTTGCACAGTTCTGATACTGTTGTGCTGAAAATATCTGTCCACAGCCCGGCAGACATATAAACACAAAGTACTGTGGTAGTTCCTGCTAATAGGTGTCTCCAGGACCACAGTTTGCCATGACTTTTATTATAAAATAATATCAGCTGAAGCTTTTTCTGAACTGAAACACTATTTTTATTCTATTTCTGGTTGGAATATTTAGTAGTTTTCCCAACCTGAATATGAGGAAGTAAAGCTTAACTCTGTACACTGTATCAAAGCTGTTTTAAGTTCCTGCTGTGACAACAGTATATCCAACCATTGCTGCTTCGCATTAAAAGCATTCAGCTGGTGAAACAAGTGGTGGGTTTTATTGTTGAGCAGCAACAGGAAATGCAATGTTTTTCTCCACTGTGATTAATGCTGTCCACCATCAATCAATCAATCAATCAATCAATCAACCAACCAATCAATCAATCAATCAATCAATCAATCAATCAATCAATCAATCAATCAATCAATCAGTGTGTGTGTGTGTGTGTGTGTGTGTGTGTGTGTGTGTGTGTGTGTATCTGACTGCTCTGACCCTCTGAGGCTGTATTCTAATCTTCCATCTGACTTATCCAACATGTGCAGTGCACTGTCAGCTCACTCAATGTATCTGCTCTGTGCACCTGCTTATGTAGACACATATTATCTTGATAATGTTCCTTAATATAACAATGAAATACTGTGCCATTGACTTCAGACCAGGTTTTTGTTGGTCAGTCATGCAATCACTTTTCACTGCCCACACCTTATTTTAAGACCAACACACCCATGGGTGCTCAGGTGGGCACAAGTGTATTAGCTTCTTAAACAACATGGGAGCTGAACGGAAAACGGTCGGAAACTAGCACAGACGCTTGCACTGTGCTTTGTGCCACTTTGTGTCGGGTGTGAGATAGCTTTTTTTTAAGCATTTTTCTTGTCAGCAAGTTACTTTTACTTTTTGGAAGGAATTAATGGAACAAGAGAGGGACAGATCATGGGACAGATCATGTACAGATCATTTACCATCTGCCCTGTTTCCCTGATGACTGTTTACTGCCATCACACAGACACAGAATGAAATCTTACTTCCTCTGCTGGGCGGAGGAGCGCCGGGTGCAGATGAGAACCACGATGACGACAACGACCACGGTGACGGCTCCCACGGAAACCACTATGATAACCAGGAGGTTACTGTTCTTTTGAGGTGTGGCACTGCCGTGAGGAGGACGCATCTGACCAATGGGAGACTCTGAAATACAAAACATGGAACAAAAAGTGGACATTGTCAGATCTGTGGTTCAAAACAAATTACAACAACTGTGCGTGATGTTTTGAATACAATTTTCATGTCTGAAAATTGATGGTTACTTCCAAATTAAAATTAAGAATAACAAATCACAGTCAACTTCACTGTGCAATTGACTTTTCATCTATTTTCATCTTTAAATTATTAGTAAATCTGAAAACATTTGATTTTACCTTTTTTTTGTGAACATGAAAGAGAAATTAAAGCCCAGTTTAAATTTCTTTTTAGGTTAAGGGTGAAATGAAAAGTCATCTTCAAATGCAATGATGGAAGTGTTCTGTGTGAGAGTATGAAAAAATCTATATTTTAAGTTTAATACAGGTTTCATTATAACTTTGCCAGTAACTATACATTTATAAAATTGAAAATTAAAATTAATTAAGCAGTTAAAATGATGAATATAATTAATTTAGTCAGACATCATATACACAGAAAAGGTAAATTACATTTCAATTTCAATTTTTCAACAATCCATTTTAGTGTTGGCTGCCTGACATCAGACAAAGAAAAAAGTGTTTTGAAAGACACTAAAAATAAAGCCCTATAGAATGAAACCCAGAGCGGTTTCACTGGACTGACAACAAAGCTGCTGCTGCTGCTGCTTTACCAATCAATACACACTGTGTGTGTGTGTGTGTGTGTGGGGGGGGGGGGGCTGAGTGTATGACAGGTGTAAAAGGAGAAAGGGGAATTGATGACACACTCTGTCATTCATTAACTCGACCTTGGAGCACAGAGAGAGAAAATAGGAAACACAGGAGGAGCATGAAGTCTGGATGAAGAGAAGACGGAAGTGTGTTAAAGAAGATGATAGAGAGAAGTAAGAGACAGAGAAAGGGCAGAATGGTGGGTGGCAGAGAAAGGGGGGGCGCAGGTAAGAAAGATTAAGAAAAATGTATGAGACAGTGAGCGAGAGGCACTTTGCCTCTTTCACTCTCTCTCTCTCTCTCTCTCTCTCATTCATTCGGTCATCTCTCTCAATGAAAATCACAATCCATCAAAGCTCACAACTGCAGCAGCGACCACAGTATCACCCCTTTCTTTTCTTTTCTTTTTTAAAATTTGATTTCATCCTCTTCCTTCTTAAAGCCTCTTCCCTTTTTCAAATCAAGTTTTGCTGCTGCTTGTGTTCATCTTGTCCCTACATTTGATCAAATATCTGACTAATGATGTGCAGCATGAAGGACTGACAGACTGTCTTATTGCTATACTAGTCATGGTGTGTTTTATTGTGTGTTTATCACAATATGATATCATAACAGAATAAGTTGTCTGTAGCCACTGAAAATATGTTAATGGAATATTTCTTCATTCAGAACTCAGAGTCACAGTGGAGACTCAAGTTACACTGCAGACAGTGAGGAATGCAAAGACCTCTACATTGGAGAAACAAAACAACCACTGCATAAATGCATGGCCCAACACAGGAGAGCTAACTCCTCAGGCTTGGACTCTGCTGTCCACTTACATCTTAAGGAGAAAGCCCACTCCTTTGAGGACAGCAAGGTTCACATCCTGGACAGAGAGGACAGGTGGTTCGAAAGAGGAGTGAAAGAAGCCATCTATGTGAAAGTAGAGAAACCATCCCTCAACAGGGGAGGAGGCCTCAGACACCACCTATCTCCAATTTACAATGCTGCCCTTTCATCCCTTCCCAGGAGATTCAACAATTTAACCTCAAAGAAAAACAACTGTTCACAAGTGGCATGTGACTCCAACGACTGTCGTTATAACACAATAGGGCTCTAACGAAGTCGAAAGCAACTCTCCACCAAGACAGTCACTCTAACGACTGTCGTTGGCACATGGAGCACAAAGGGAACCAAAGACATCATCAGCCTTGTGAAAGCCCCTCCCAGAGGTTAAAAATACCTGGGTCTCCACACCAGATAGTTGGACCAGTCCCAGCCTGGTCAGGTGTGAGAAAGAACTGATGAAGCCTCTTGGATGAGAGGTGAAACGTCTTCCTAGACAAATAACCAAGTCCAGTTGCTTTCGATTTAAAACTCCTTTGAGATACTATGACCTGGACAAATGAGAATATTCACAGGCTTGATGCTGGCATGTTTTTTTGACAGCTGAGCATTGCAAAACATTGCAAAACACTGACAGCACATTTGAGGTGCACCTGAGAGGGTGCTGCGTGTTTGTTCTGGGACTGCGCTTCATGACTGGCAACTGTGTCACTTTGTTCAGGGACCTGATGCCTGATGCCCCCCCAACAGAAGCTCCACTGGTGTGGCCAGCCCAGGTAGATAAAATCATTTGGTTTCAGTTTAGGTAACTCACCTGATTGAGCTGCATGTGCTGCAGTAACTGAGTGGGGGCTAAAGCCTTCTCTGTGCTCAGCAAGTGAAGTTTTTAGGAAACACTGATAAATTGTGGCATTGACCGATAGTCTGCATAGTGAGGCGTTTAGGGGACAGAAAACAACCTGGGCTACACGCTCCTGCTCTGAACTAGATGAGTTTCTGCACATTGGTCACATGCTGTGCCAAGCTGTGGGAAACACTGGAAATGAAAGCAGCAAATAATGAGTAGAGTCACATGCACGCCTTTCTTCCTACTCTGTTTCTACCCTGGGTTCAGACTGACGGTAAAACAGTTGTGTTGATGCTGAAAATCTGTGTAGGCCTACTTTTTTTCAACACACACAGCTGATCAAAAATTTCTAATGGAATCACTAATGAATCAGAGCAATAAGAAATATTGAACCTAACATTGCACCAAAGATCTTGTCAGGCCTCAAAAATGAAGACACGTGTTCCTTGAGAAGTGTTAAGCAGGCTGTCTGAACAGAGCAGGTACACCCGATATAAATATAATATAAATAATATAATGCTTTCTGACACATACTTAGCATGTCACAAAAGGAATACAGGGTGAGAACTTTCAACATTTCACTGTGGCTTTAATGACAGCTGATTTCCATGTAGCTGCTTCAGTTTCAGGGTTCTGGTATCATTCATGCTGGCTCACTGTCAAGATTTACTTGGAAACTTAAATAGAACTTAACTAGTCACTGTTAATGTCATTAGTAACATTAGTACTTTTACTTCTATGACCAGAGCTGTAGCTCCCAGATGACACAGAGGTCACGTCCTCTATATATTTTCTGGGAATTAGTGGGTTTTCATCCTACAGTTGTAGGAACATGTATATGGTGGGTAATTCACATTAAAGTTGACTTTTTTAATATCACTAATGCATTAGATAAATAAACAAATGATTCAGTTTTTCTGCACCTGAATTATTTTGAAAGAGCCATCCTGTTTGGAAATAAAACTCCAAGCCTTGATCCTGTAATTTCCTTAAAACTACCTGGGAAGTTTCCTAGAGAGAATTATGTACTCTGTACCAATTATAGGGAAAGTGGAGACATAAAAGGACAATTTATCATCAAAGTAAGGATGGTTTTGTTCCATAAATCTAAACCTTTTGGACTGTGACATACAAAAAAGAGATGACTACACTAAATAACAAGAGCAGTATCTGAGAGACAGGAAGTCAAAACTGACCCGTAAGCAAAATGTATGTTACTGATGATAACAGGAGCGTTAACAACCTCTGCTGAAATGCCCTTGAGTGAGGCACTGAACCCCCAGCGGCTCAGAGAGACCGTGTGGAATAAATCAGAAGCTCTCTGCAGCTTAAAGCCACAACAACATCAACAAATCAACAAGAGGGCAACAGGATGTGTGAAAATCCTCACAAAATCCAGAAATCCAGCAGGGAAACAAAGCTGATCAGCTACAAACAAACTCAACACAAACAATGCTTCAACGCCTGGTGTTTCCCACATCTTATATTTTAAATATTTATCTTTATAGACTGGCACTGGAGGGACAAATCAAACAAGTGGTCGAACACGTTCTCTGCAGAGAAACTAGAGGAAGAATCATCTGGGCTTTAAATTGAAAATTACACACAGCTGCCTGTCATACAGAACAATGGTTATATGTTGATCATATTATATTTTATTTTAAACATTCTCCAACCAGACTGGATGGGGGAGCCTTTCCTAACTACTAAAATCTCTTAAATGTCTCCTAAAGATGTTCAGAGATGCAGATGTTCTCCATCACGTTTGCACCAAACAAGATGGCTAGTATATAAAACCATACTAACACTGGTGTGCTGTCAGGGCAAGCAAGGGAAGCAGTGCTTCACAGTTAAAGCTAAAAATAGACATCAGAATGATACTAAGGTGGAAGTGATGTCTCTCCTTACACCTGATCTCAGAAAAGCTTTCTGGCCCATCAAGGATCTGGTGCCTGTTTGCAATCATCATGTAAGTTAGCAGCAGGGTATTGTCCCTGTAAGCTAGCCTGCCCTCCAGCCATTGTGTCTGTCATTTCTGTCATTTTCGTGGGTGTGACCGCGTCCCGTTGACAAAGGCTGGACAGGAGCTTAATTTGGAGGTTTGCACATTGAGGATAATCCTGGGATCTTTGACTGGTGATTAGCTACAGCCAAAGTGTGCTTGTCAAGCTGTCCTTGACTCAGCTTCTACAGTTCTGAGATCAGTAATGACACTGCCTCATCATACGCATGTGCAGACATGTGTGGAACCTAAACTTGCAGATTACGCATTAAGAGGCAGCAGTAGCAAGGAAACGAGGAAATTACACAAATTTATATTCTTTGTGTAAGATCTGCAGTAAGTTTGAGAAGTTTGAGACAGAACATTGTTACAGGAGGAGAGCAGCTCCTTTCAGGAAGAGATCAGTACGTAGGTTGTGTGTGTAACGGGCAAGAGGGAGAGAGGCAGAGCGTTAGCTCGTTAGTTAACAGTCAGCAGTGTAGCTGTGAATGTAGCAGTGTAATGTTTGTGCACTTTAGGCTGTTTAACAGGAAATAAAAGCTACGACTCCTCAAGACTGAAGTTGCCACGTCTCTAAACTTCAGCTACAGTCCAGATGATGAGTCAGGAAGATTAACAACACTGAGGCTGGAAAATACAGGATTCTACACTGTCACTGGAGTGTGTCACTGTTACCATAGAAGCGATTTTTAGAAATTTTTCTGGTTTATGCCTGGTGAGAGCCTGGTGTGTCCTTCGTGTGTCCCTGGTTTGTACCTGGTGTGTCCCTGGTTTGTGCCAGACCTTGTGGTCACTTATATGTGTATGTATAAAAGTAAACAAATAATAAATGACATGACAACATGACAATTGTGAAGCTTTTCTTGTAACGTTAGATATGATACACAGAGGAAAATGTCTTTTTAGCTACTTAAGTGAAGCCTTAGGGGGATATGAGGGTTAATGTCTTCTATTAAAACTATTTTGCACCAAAAGTTTCTGTTGCTTAGAGCTGAGATATTTTTAACTTTAATTGCATTGTGCTCTGAGCGGTATGATGCTCTCAGCCCTGTCAGCAGCCAACATCACCTTCTCTGGAGAAAATGAGGAGAAACTGAAAACAACTTAAGTGATTCTGGAGCCAGCCCTCCTGCTCAGATACTGTCACTGGATCACCTCAGTACAGGCTATGAACACAGAGAGCTATGGAGCTGTGACCTGATGGTAAAACTCTGTGGTGAATCTTCTCTTAGGTCATTCTTCAGTGAGAGGAAGCTCTGCGACGTAAAGGACGCGTTACAGATGAAATACCGTTGAGCTGATAAAGGAGGCTCTGCCCTCTACAACCCACCATAAAGCCGGAGGGCGGAGGTCAGAGGGGGCAGATTTCTGATTGCATCCAGCAGCAGCAGCAACAGTGCCAACAAAATGTTAAGAGTCCATCTTCACACACACACACTCGCTCACAGACACACACGCACACGTGCTTCACCATCCTCCAGTGAGACACTGAATCACTTCCAGCTACAGACCCTGACCTCTGACCTCTTCTGTGGAGGACGGGGAACTGGACAGTTTTTCTTCCAGCAGAAATGAGAGGAGACAGATACAGTTAACTATAGCTTCAGCTTCAGCAGTAGATTTGGTTTTATTAATAGTAGCAATAGTATTGGCACAGTATATAGTGTGGTATTGTTATAATTAATATTAGCGTTAGCATAAGTATTACCATAGAATTACAATTTGTATGAATTGTCATTCAGTTTTAGCACTGGCATTAACATTAGCATTGTGTTAATAAGTATTATCTTTAGTATTAACATTAGTGTGTGATTAGTATTAACCTTTCTGCAATTATGTGCCTTGATTACACTGTTAGAATTTGTATAATGGTTAGCTTTAGATTTAACATTAGTTTCTGTTATTAATAGCAGTAGGCTAGTATTATCATAAGCATATTTCTATTACAACAAGTACTATTAACATTAATTTTAGCATTACCATAGGAATTACCATTAGCATTTGTGTGTATATTAAAATTACTATTGCATTAGCATGAGTATTAGCTTTACCTTTAAATTTGCATTCTGTAAATGGTGTTATTAGTATTGGCTTGAGGAATACAATAAGCATTAACATCAGAATTACTGAATGTATTAACATGTTGGTGGCAGAATCTGTATCAGTGTTAGCATGTGTATAACCAGCTTTAACTTTAGCATCACCTGTGTAAAAATAGTTGAAGTACTAGCACAATTTTTAGTACTATTAGCAAAGAGTGCTGCAGGAATAAGCCCAAAACCTGGAAATATTTAGCATTTTAGCACTTACACTTCCCTCCCAAAGTGTTTGGGTTTTTGAATGGGTTTTTGATTATGGTGAAGTTAGGTCTGTGGTTAAGACAAGCTCAAGACATTTTTACATTTTATTCTACAACATAAAATACATCAGTAAATACCACAGTCATAATTTCCTTTAAGCTTTTACATCTCTTAAAAAAGGCAGGTTGATGACAAGCCGCAAAATGAGACTACAGAGATTGTAAGGGATGTTAAACATCATCATGCTGAACAAAAAAACTGATGTACTCACCAGTCCACCTTTACAGCCTTGTTGTGTTGATACTAGGCCTTTTCTTTGTAGAAGAGGTCAGAGCTAAATCAAACTACAAGTTGAAAGTTTAGTGGTGGTGAAGTTGAAGTCATGTGGCTGTGGTGTAGTTCCTTTATATCCTAATATTAGGTTTTTACTTCAGCTGATTGCATTTAACCTTTAAAAATCATAAAAGATGTGCTCATTTGTGAAGATTATCCTGCTGAAAAGGCTGTGTTAACGTTTGTTAGTCACAGAGCTTACTTTCTGCAATAATCTAAAAGGTTGGCCTTCAAAAATACATGATCCCTGCAAGATTCTATTAATGTGAGCATTAGCATTAAATCAATATTTTGTTAGCATTTGCATCAACAGCAACACTTGTGACTAACAATTAACAATTTGCTTTTGCATTATTATTAGTTTGTATCATAGGCAGCAGCAGTATAGTGTATTTCATTTGCATTTGTGTAACTATCATAGCTTTACAGGACTGGTATTATCATTGTCATTATAATTACTGTGAATTTTAGGATAAAAAATAGCATTGGCATAGTATTACCTTTGTATTAAACTATTATATTATAATATTATATTATTATAATTATTATCATTACCAGTAATGGTGGTTTTACTACTAACATTGCCAATCCCATCAGTATGAGTATTATAAAAGTAAAATTTGAATTATTACACTGCTAAAATTAGTAACAATCGGAGAATTACACTTTCTTTAGTGATTATTAGTAGTTGTTAAGGATGCATACATCAAAATATGATCTAACTATGAATACTCACATAAAGAACAAATCCATCTATTTGAGAGATTTTCTCTTATACTGTAAATATGTGTAGTGTAATGCTTTAATAAGAATTTTAATCTTCAGATATTTGCTATTAAAGTTTGATACTGTTACCAACTGTATTTTTGTATTATTAAAAACTAGAGGCTCACATTTTCCTATTACTGTCTGACAGCAAATCAATATTAACAATTCTGTTGTTGCTTCTGTCATTATATTAAAAACTACAGCTGCTCTAGCTGAAGATTGATATGCTACCACACTCTTTAAATGCTATTTCTCCATAAAGATGATTATTTTCTCTGACTGACTGGTTGATGGTAAGATACCTGGTTGGTGGTGATTCAGCAACAAACTGTTTTTGTAACTTAGCAATGTGTAGCTGCTTCTCAGGATGCAGCAAGTCATTAAAGTAAGTTTAGACATAAGAGCTGAGTGATCAAAGAAAACTGCTGTTCTGATGATGCTGCAGAATCTCACACACACACAAACACACACACACGCATGCACACACGCACACGCACGCACGCACGCACGCACGCACGCACGCACGCACGCACGCACGCACGCACGCACCTCCCATTTTGTATTGTGTCCAATAATAATCTAAATGTTATTCTACTTTCTGACAGTCAGATTCAGTCACGGTGAAGAAGAGTGTGTGTCTGTGTGTGTGCTACCATTGATGCTGCTCTTGTCAATGAGATTGGTGTCAGACGGCCAGTAGGTATGGTCTCCACCTCGACCTGGAAGACAAAAGAGAGGAAGAGAGAGAAGCTCAGAGTCATTCTACAAGTGTAAGGGATCAGACAGATATTGGTTCTTTATTAGGAAATAAGTTATTTTAAATGGTACATTTAAACACACATGCATGTCATAGGTGTGCTGTTTGTGTGTGTGCTGTTGTTATCCAAAGAAACATTCAAGTGTCCTGCAAACTCTGTAGACACACAGAGCTGGCAGTAGCAGCAACACCAGCCAGTGTGAACACACGTGCGAGCTGCAGTGGTTCAGACGCAGCTGCCAAGCACACGCAACGCAGGCAGTGTGTTCCTGCCATTACTTGCTTTTGTTCTTAGCATTAGAGTTTATTTCGTGTCTATTGTTAAGTGGCTTTCTCATCTGAGCGACCACGGTATAGAACATCTGTATTTTCTTATGCAAATTGTACAAAGTACAAATTCTAAAAAGTTGGGACTCTGTGTAAAATGTAAATAAAAACAGAATCTGATGATGTGCAAATCATGTAAACAAATATTTAACTGAAAACAGAACAAAGACAACATATCAAATGTTGAAACTGAGAAATGTTATTGTTTTATGAAAAATATTTGATCAATTTGAATTGAATAAATCAAAACACCTTTTTAAAAAGTTGGGACAGGGTCATACTTACCACTGTGTTTAACACTCTGTAAACGTCTGGGAGCTCAGGAGATCAGCTGCTGGAGTTTTGACAGTGAAATGTTTCAGGATTTCAGCTGCTCAACAGTTCAGGGTCTCCTTTGTTGTATTTTTAGTTAGAACCTGAAAATCACGACCATCCAACCGTCCTGGTTTTCTGCCTTGTCCCTCACAGAGATTTCTCTGGATTCTCTGAATCTTTTAATGATATTATGAACTGTAGAGGCTGAAATTCACAAATTCTTTGCAGTTTTACATTGAGGAACATTATTTTTAAACTGTTGCACTATTTGTCCACACAGTCTTTCACAGAGTGGTGAACCTCTCCCCATCTTCACTACACAGAGACTCTGCCTCTCTGTGTTATTTTTTTGTATTACACAACTATTCCATTTGTTCTGTTTTCAGTTAAATATTTGTTTGCATGATTTGCACATCATCACATTCAGTTTTATTTACAGTCCCAACTTTTTTGGAAACAGGGTTGTATCTAATTGATTAATATTCATTTAAAATTATATTAAAAATGTTTCTGGCAGGTATTCTTTGTTTTTGTTCCTCCAGTTGAAAGAACAGCAGGTGTGCCTTTAAGTGAATTTGGAACATTGGAGGATTGTTGATTTGAAGAGGATGTCAGAAGCAGGTCATCACAGAGGATGTCAGAGAACAGAGTGTGGAAACTGATGTGAGAGATTTTCAGAATCTCAACAGCGTTGCTCCCATCAGGAAACTCAATCTAAAGACCTCAACATCTCAAATTCACTTAAAGCCAGATATAATACATAATTCTCCCTCACTTTAAAGATAAAAGCAGTTTTTTTCTTCACTCACCATCCAGCAGCAGCTGTGGTGATTTTTGGTCCCGTAGAACATAAAACAGATTTGATTCTTTCTTGCAGTTTGAAGTTATAGAGACCAGTATGATTAAAGCCGCCTGGCTTTGTGTGTGTGTTAAACAGTGTGTAAATCTATGTGTGAGCTAGTGAATGAATGTGTTTAGAGTGGAAGCTCCACAGTAACAGGGTTGAACATCAATTTTCCCTTCCCCCCAACAACACCTCTGATTTATATGGAGAGGGACCGCAGTGCACACGCTTGCATGCACATATACACACACGCACAACTGTCAGTGACAAACGGCACCATTTAACACGCTGACACTGAAGCTGAGTCTCTCTGGTTCAGCGTCCAAACACCTGAATCTCTTCACTGTGGTTAAGTCCAGCTGCACCGAACACATCTGTCGACAGCAGTGATTCCCATATCACCTCTGTATATTACACTGACGTATGTACTGGAATCTGTTTGGACTTTTTGCCCTGACAATAGCTAAGAACTGAAAAATCCAAGCTTGTGTCAAATTATCAACAATGAAATCAAGCTAACTTTTCACCTACAAGGTACAGGACATGTGCCATGTGGACCTGGGTTAAAGACTCAGATTATCTTGTTGGGCAATAGAAGATTCTCCGTGTGTTGATGCAAACCATTCAGTCCCTGTATATCACCACTTTGGTCCAGACTGAAATATCTCAACAACTTTGAGCTGAATTTTCATGAAACTCTTCTAGCATCACTGACAGGTCAAAATGTTCACCTATTTTCTGGCATATGGAAACATCTACTCCATGGATTGGTACAGAATTTTGCACAGACATTCATGGTTGAAGTCCAGCATGCACTGGGGCAATTAGCAGGTGTCTGATATGGGCATTAAATGATACAACACTCCGTGATGATTTCTGTGCAGTTTCGGTTACTGAGAATCTGTTTCAGAATGATGCTAACTCTCATTACACTTTCAATTCAAAGGTTTTGAAACAGGGATCAAATTAAACATTAAAGCTACAAAATGACCCATCATGTTCTCTGAGCTGCTGCAAGATTTCAAAGTTTCTTGAAGCACAGTGAAAAAGTTTTGAGTGTTCATTAGCATCGTGTCCCCTTCTGCCTGCTGTTTGCTGCAGCTGATGAACAGAAGCAGGGAACAGAGCGTTAATTATGTCTGAGTTAATTTGATGAACTTAAATATGGTAAACAGCTCTTTTCCGTCGCCTCTCATATGTCTGCATTAATAATTACAACACTTTCGTCTTGCCCTCTCCCTCGCTCTCCTTTTATTTCTCTCTCACGGAAGAAAATGATTTTTGCCACGCAGTGAACAAACGACTTTCCCTCAGCTTGATGAGTCGGGGCTGTTTGCATAAAGTGAAAAATAAATTCAATTAAAAAGAAAACTGAGTGACTTCCTGCGTTTTCACATTTTTCTTCTCTGTCTCTTTCTCACATTGAATGACTTCTCATTAGTGTATATGAGACTAACAATGCTGAAATTTCAGCCATCATCACACCAGGCTTATCCTTCTTTCATCTCTCTTTCATTCTCTACTACATTTTTCAACCTTCTCTCCTGTTTTCTCTTTCCTATCCGCCTTCACCTCCTCGACTCTCTTTCTCTCATCCTGCTTCCCTTCATTTTTCTTTTCCTCCTGAATAATTTTCCACAGAACAGTGATTGAGAAATTTAAGTCAAGTCAAGGTTTTTGTTGGCAAAAAATTACATTGACAGTTGATGTGGATTTGCATTAAATTTCTGAAAGACTGACTAACTGAGAATCTCACAGACAAGTGTGAAATTACAATCAACCATGTTACTAGTTTTAGCCTAATTTACCTATTGGCAAATAACCTTTGAGCCATAAATCATAGAGGACAAATTATTATCATTTTTTGTTGTTGCATCTTTTCCAACATATTTCACCCAATCATCACCAAACTTGGTACAGAACAAATTTCAGTGGTTGTTAAAGGTTTCTGTATGACAGCCACTAAATGATCACTTTCATTTTACAATATAAATATAACTTTAAAATGACTGTAGAATGTCAAGTCAAGTTATCATTGACTTAATAGACTAATAAACTTCAACAGTATTTGCATGTTTATGGTTTTAAATCTTCAGTATCAATTTGACAAGGTTGGCATGACTCAATCAGAACAGGGTTTATCTGAAACACTGGGAGCACTGGGAGCACTGGGCCATCAGTGGGGGCTGAACTGGCACATAAAACATTCAACCTTTGAATCAGTGGAATTTCCTGCTGTAATTTGTTCATGAATATGTGAAGCAATTCAAGATTCATCTGCTTATGTGAAGCAACATTAACAATCTGGTCAACATGTCCCCTCACATCTCACATCACACATTTCCTTCAAGGTCAAAACACACAGGTGAGTAAAGGTATGAAGAAAAGATGATCAGACAGAGATGATCTGATGATCAGAAAGATGAAAGTGAAGCTGATAACACATTTAGAAGAACTGGTAATTGTAAAAGTACTGATTACTGGAGCTTATTTGGAGATAATTTGAATATCAGACAGAATTTGCAGATAAGTCGACTTGAATTACAGACGATCTAAAGATATGAGATGTATATGAGGGGACAGTTTGTAGATCAAAGTTAATTAGAGGATTTGAAGATTTGAAGCTGTGAACTGTTACAGACACAATGATTTAAGATTAAAAATGGTTTGATGATAACTGGAAAATTAGTTGAAGAAATTATTGATGGGTGACACGATGACAGATTTCTGTAAAACTGTAGATCAATCGAGGTGATGCTTCAAATTCTCTCACACACACACACACACACACACACACACACACACACACACATACACACACAGAGCAGGTAAAAAAAAGCCTACCTTGATCATTGGCCATCTTGTCTGGATGTTCCACTGAAAGAGCAACAGAGAGAGTCAGAAAACTTATGAAATATAAAACACAGGAATGCATTCACAGATAGAGCAGGTCTTGATCTTCAGGCACACACACACAACATGCACACACACACTATGACAGACCTTTGGCCGTCCTGAAGTGGGCAGGCTCAGACAGTGGGCCGACTCCTTTGGCGTTCTTGGCCTGAATCCTAAAGTAATAAACTGTGTCGAGGTTCAGATCGACCACCTGATGGGTCAGCCGGTCGCCGCTGATTGCCTCCATCACCCAGTCGTCTATCGGCATGTTCTTATCCAGTGTGTAGTACAGGATGTAACCTGTTAAAAATGAAATCATACTCTTATTATGCAGAGTGCAGCAGAGGATGATGTCTTGAGACAGGAATATGTAAAAATCTGAAGTTTAAAAATACATCAGCATGCTCTTATTCTGTTTGTAGGAAAAATGTGTAGGGAATAAGATTCAGCTCATTCACATCAGTGCAAAATGCAGTAAAAAAATCCCATATTCCCATTTAAGGTGTTATATAAAATTGGGAGCTGTGAAGAAATACACTTGTTGTAATATAAGACCAGAGAAGATATAAAGTTTCATTTCAGAATAAAGACAGACAGACATTTAGAAGTAAACGTTGTATAAAATCTAAGACAAAAAAATGAAAGTATAAATTCTAAAAATATTTGATCTGTGTGTGTGTTGTGCTGCTTTGTGCTGTTATCCCTGCAGGGAGTGTTTGATTCGTCCTCTGGGATGCTGCAGGAGCAGGAGAGCTCGTTTAAACAGATGGGTTTACAGTTGGGTTGATCGCCCAGGGGAAGAGAGAGAGAACAATGGAAGAAAGTGTGTGTGTGTTGGATACACAGGATGCTCTGGATACATAGAGTGATGACTGAATTCTTGTATGCTATGTTAACATGTGTTGTGTTATGTTAATATTGTAAGAAAATAATTTTTGCTCCACTTTCTGACTTTTGACAGATAATTAATCTGAAAACTGAAGAATAATCAGCAGCTTCACTGAAGATCAAAATACCCAGTGCATTTGAGGTGTCTGTATGATCACTCACCTGTGATTCGTCCGTTAGCCTCCATCGGCGGTTGCCAGCTGATTAAAATGGCGCGGGGTCGACCCTCACGACTGATTACCGTCAAGTCTTTTGGGGCGGAGCTTGGAGCTGAATTATGGATACACAGGAAGAAGAGGCGACAAAAGGGTTGTGAGGGACGGTAGAATGAGATGATGGGGACATTACCTTCAGTTTCTGCATATCAGTGTTCAGAAGTTCATTTGAGTACTAAGTAATACAGAAAGCAGACGTCATAACCTCTGCCTATGGTAAAACACAACCGGTCCCTGGGTCCTGAAGTTCCTGAGCTCACAATAATGTCACTGTAGTTAAGGTTGTCTGTGGATTTGAGATGACTTTCAGTAATCTGTTTGAACTTGAGAATTGTGCCGAAGGGAATTTCTGTCACTTTCCTGAACTGCCCTGTTGTGTCACTCCAGTTGTGAGAATGTCAAGCACTCACAACCAGCACTCAGGTTTTTTGCTCTCCTCACCCTCACCCACACCCAAGCACTAATATCAGTGGCCAGTCTCTTTCATTATAAGAATCAGTACGGGAGTCGGCTCTGAAAAACGACCGGTCAGCCAGTACTGATGTTGAAAACCTGCACTTCTCATAAATGCAGAGGACGGTCTCAGGAACATACACTGTGCACACACCTGCTGGGGAAAGTAGTGGTTCCAGCACTCATAACTGAAACAATCCCAGCTATCTTCAGTTTATAATCAATGCTACTGAGTGGTTGATTAATCAGCTCAATCTGCACCACTAAAATAATGGTGTTAACTGAAGAACACAGTTTGGATTCAAATGAGACATCAACCTCCTCCAAAAAAAAAAAAAAGACACAAAATTATTGTGGACACCCACACAGGGTTGCTTAAGTATTTTGGGGTGTCAGACCAGATATATGTCGCACTTGCAAACAGCATATTTTGGTATTTCATTTGAAGGACTTGTTGGTACTTTAGAATATTAGCTCCTGGAAGAGGTCATGTGATTGTAAGCACTTAGCAAAATTGTCAAAATACGTAACTCTTCTCCAGCACAGCCCAGTTAGATGTGCAACATTATGAACTCTTGAAAATTTTGACTCTGCCAACATCTCAACTCATCAGAAGCAGGATTCAGATTGCTAAAACCAATCCATTATAGTTAAGCAGGGATTACCATCTCAACAAAAAACAAATGCAGTCCTTGTAGCATTCAGTCACAACAGCTCAGTCAGCTGTTTGATGGTGCTGGCTTGCAGATCCACAAAGGTAGCATTAAAATAGAAGGGGTCAATAACCCAGTTAATCTTTTTGCTAACTTGTTGGGGTTGTTACATTTTTTTATAACTAGCTTAATCGCTTTTTGACATGCTAACTTATTCTCATCTTTAAATCATACATTTGGGGACATGTTGGGTCTCAAGGCTGGGGCAGGACAGTGTACAGGGTTCAGCATGAATGAAAACTGTGGTACAATCTGCCAAGCATAAAATGATATTTTTAATTGTACAAAAAATTTAAATTATGCTGTGATAGTGGTATTAATGGGAGAGTTATAGGATCACAAAATTCAGTAGGATTCATCCTCTGTGGAGCAGGAAAATCCACAGCAACTTTAATGTCAATCTGTCCATTACATGTTATTTTGCTCAGACAAAGTGTTAAATGGTTGTTTAATAGCCCAAAATCAATATGCAGTATATTCACAATGATTCTATAACTATATAATATAATTATGATAATATATATAAATACACATATATATTATAATGCCCCCAAGCTGGTGTCTTTTAGACTCAGTGGGTGATTATTTCAAATAGTGAGGCAGAGGTATTTCCAGCAGCTGTAAAGACTGTTTTCAGTGATTTTCTGTGGAAATGTGGTCAGTGTTTGTGTGTCCAGAGCTGGCGGATCACTGCTGGGACTGAGTGGGCTCAGTCCGTCTGCTCACTATGAATGTCAATGTATTCCAGCAGGCCTCAGGGAGCCGGCAGGGGTAATGCTGTTCACACTTAATTGGATGACAAATCCGACAAACATGATTGTAAACATCCTGAAAGGGATACCTTGACATTTTGATTTCAGTCTGTGGCTGGGTTTCATTGTTGCATGGTGTTGTTGTGCTGTTGCAGGGGGAGAGAGGAGTTTCTCCATGACACCTCACTGAGCCAAAACATGAGTTCTGTGCATTGTTAAACATCTTATTAAAAGTAATCACTGTTCAGGGTGGGAAAGAGAATAAAGGAGTTCAGCACCCATGTTGTTTTGGGGAATTCTTGTTTCCCAGACCTGCTGACATTCAGTGTATTCCTGTTTTTCACAATTACTTTAAAATCCTCCAGAGAAAAACTGTGAATGTTATTCAGCTGGATGTTTTAGATGTCAGCGAAAAGGAAGTGACAGAGGAAAGTGTACTATAATAGAAAAAAATAGAATAGAATAGAAAATAGAATTACCCACTTATTCTAAAACTAAACACAATCTCAAGTATTAAGGTTCATTCTTGATCTTGAGAACAGAAGTTGACATGAAAACACTTAACTTAAAAGTCCACTTAATGGTGCGTAGCATAAGGTCTGAAGCAGCTGCTTCATACATGCTTCATCCATCAGTGGCTCATTCACCAAACCCAGTCGCATTCATACAAGTGTTAAAGTAGGTGTGGGCGATCTGAGGATCTTATAGGTCTCATTCAAAGGTTCTATATTTAATGTTAAAAGGTCAGTCACTGCTAACCAGTCCATTGTTAGCTGTTAAACAGCTAGCCCACTAACTGCAGCTGGAGACAACAGTCCTTTTTCTGCTCTGCAGCCTCAGGGAGCTTGGTGTAGTGGCACATGTACCAGTGGAGCAGAACAAGAACCACCGTCTCCAGCTGGAGTCCAAGACGCTGGAGTTACAGTCTGAACTCTGCCTGTGATGCTAACCAGAAAGATTGTCACATGATCTTCTGGTGGGATAGGCCACCCCTTTATGGCCATTATAAACAATGGCTGCCCCCTCCAGCACCCCAACCATTATATGTTTGGGGGGAATTCAAGGTTTGGGGGGTGCAACAGAACCCTCATTTCTACAATGATTTCTGAGGGTTAAGACTTGGGTTTTGGATTCAGGATCAGGTTTAGGTTAGAGGTGGGGCTAGGGAATATGTTATGTTAATGGAATCCTCACAAGGAAACATAAGTGTGTGTCTAAGAGAGACATACCTGCTTCATATGTCGTGGCGTGTGCTGTCATACTCCACGTGCTGGACTTGCGGCCTTTAGTTACCATGACAGCAAACTCGTACATGGTGTTTGGTTTGAGGCTGGTGACGGTGTGGCTGAGCGCTGTGGTGTCTGCAGACTTGACAAACAATACATATATAATATTTAAATGTTTCTAGAATAAAATTGAGGGTAAAGGTAAATATTTTTATTAAGAAACAAGAATGAGTTTCAGAATGAGTTAGAGAGAAAGGAGGAGGCACAGACCTCTCTCTCCCTCTGTCTGTGCTTTATTAAGGTGAGCAGACTGTCTGCCCTTGTATAGATTTCCTATTTCCAGTGTTTTTGAAGCAGAGTTCAGATTATTGTCAAAGTTTTTTGGAAGCTCAGAGTTTTGTTGGAAAAAAAAAACATCACAAGTTCAGTGAAGGATTTTATCTTGTTTTCAGAATCTAATCAAAACCCTTCCAAGTCATGTTTTACTACAAGATTTTCCCAAACAATTGAAGCTGTCTCTGTCAGATGAGAATATGGTTTTAAAGACATTTCTTGATCAGTAAAAGCGCATGAAAAAGAAGAGCTTGGTTTTCCTCTACTGCATTGTGTTCAGGTTGCTGGAACTGGTTTAGAAAACTAAATAATCCTCCATGATTATTGTTGCCTATGCTCCATTTAGTTTTGCTGGTGAGCTGCTTGATTGACAGCAGCGAGGAGGAGAAATCTGCTGTAAATAAGAGCAGGCAGCACACAGGATGGCAGCTGGGACATTAAATCCCCATCAGCTGATTATCAAACAGCTGCAGGTAGTGGAGATGCTGTGAAGGTGAAGGTGGGGGACATAAACATGTAGGAAAAAACCTGAGCATTTCATGTCTCCCTTCTTTGTATTCCACTAAGAGACACCAGTGGGTTTGAATAGACTCAGTATCTTTCCTGTCACAATAAAAGTGTCCAGACAAGCTGAAAATGCTCCTGGAACAGACACTGATGCTTCACTCATAAAATGAAGTATGAGTATTTCACAAAAGAAAATCATCAGAATTAAACACATGATGATCTGCAGTCTCTCTCTCTCTTTCTCTCACCTTATGGCCTGACAGATGAGAAACGCCTGTCATAAACTGCAGATGCATCTCTAAGTGACCTAATACTGGTATTTCTCCTTGGTTTAGCACACGTGTGAATTAAGATGAATTAGCTGCTTAACTGTTCCATAATCCAGTTAATATTACTCAATGGTTTTATGAAAACTGCTTCAACTCCCTTGTCTGTGAAATGAAATGGCCAAGTTAGGAAATGTAGAATGAATGCATTGTTTGCTATGTGACTACACGTTCTGCACATCTCCATCACTACTGTGCTGTTCATTTACTAATGACTAACATTACACTTTTTATTCAGTTTAATTTGCACATAACTATTAATTACTGTTTATCTAACATGCAAGTTTACATTTTTGCACTTTTGTCCATACCATGATTCTGTTCTGCAGATTACTTTTTACTTTTTGCACATTTGCATTTGTACATTTTTCTAATCATCTACTGTTTATCTATGATCATTATTATTATTATTTTTTTTTTTTACAGTTTTTACAGATTTATTGACTTCCTGTTTCCTAACTGAGTGTTGAGCAATTGTAAGAAAACAATTTTCACACGGGGATCATTAAACTTTTTCACATTCTGATCCTGTCATCCGTTTTTCATGAGTGGATAGTTACTACTTGTGTACGACTGCATTTTATGATATTGTTAATCAAATAAGTTGTTTTTTAACTCCTGTTCATATATTAGTAGTTATTTTGTCTTGTATATAATCCTGACAAACTGCTTATTGTGCTGCTCTATGGTTATTGTTCAAAACATATGCTTCCCTTCATATTCTATGTAATACACTATTACACACAATTTATGTATAGAATCACTGTTGATTGACCATAACAATAAGATGAAGTATGAGATCTTTGAATGCAAAACCCCAGTTAAATGAATCTCACTAGAGTAAGAAAAGGTTCCAGGTCTATTCCTCTCCCACTAATACAAACAAAGGAATGAATATTCATTGCAGATGAATTACAATTTGGGTGTGAAATCTGTTTCTCCGTCTATAATTCACACCAAGACCTGCTGACCGATAAAAAGGTCTGACCGCCTTTGTCATGCACTTTTCCCTTATCTGACTATTTTCTAGATATTCCTGCAGTTTCTTTTTCCTCTTCGTTAAGCTGTGCACATTATAATCTTTTTCTGAAACAAGCCTCAGTGCCTGAATGACTGAATTAAGTTTTTAATTTAATTTCGCTATTGCTAAACTATATAATCAGTTTTCATATTATCATGGTTTCATCATCAATGCTTTAGGAAAATTAGGGTTTAATTTGCTGCACATGTTTTTATAACATAACGTTTAAAGTTTGGGTTTTGGGAAGGATATCAAGTCATTCCAAGGCAAAAGTCCAAATGAGGTCACAAATCACTGATGTCACAGTCATAAAGTAAGTCTTCTTTAAATTTGTCGAGCCAAGTCTAAAGTCAAAAGATTCATGACTCGAGTCTGACTCATGTCCAGGTAATGTCAACGAATCAGGCAGAGACAACACACAAACACATGAAGGTCACAGATTGATTGTGTGTGTTTACCTTGTACTTTCCACTGGTGGAGTAGCTGGTTTTCCACTTCACAGAGTAGTACCGGACTTCAGATGCCTTCTGGTTCTTTGTCATGGAGTTGTCAGCCCAGGAGACACGGACGGAATCCGAGGACAGAGCCACAGCTTGGACCCCCACCGGGGGGATCATGGGAGTGCTGATGTCTGGCATGGGAGTGGGGTATTTATCAAAGAGGTGGAAGAGGTCATCCTCAGATGGGTCTATGGGGTCTGGGGTGGGGTTAATGGTATCCAGGGTGTTTGGGAATAATTAATGAAATCATGTGGTTTAATGAATGTGATAATGAAGGTTGATACATGGAGACAGGCACATATTCAGATTGATATTGGTTTGTGCATGCATATGCAAAAGAAAACATAACATAAGATGACATGCAAGTTTTTAAGTGCAATGCAGCAGCAAGGTTCGTTGGAGAGGAGGGAAGTACGAGAGAAGTGTATGGATGAGAAGTGAAAAACAAGAGAAAAGGAGAGAGAAAAGACAAAGAGTAAGAAGACAGTGAGAGACAAAAGATGTCACACTAAACAGGAAGTGGAGCCACAGATCCACAATAGGCTGGGTCTCAAAGGACAAAACATAGCAGAGTATAACAAGCTGAAATCCAACACTTGAGGGTCTGAAGATCTGAACATTTTTAGAGTTTTTAGCGATTTTTCAATTGCTTAAAACCAAGAACGGTTTCTTCTTCTTCTGTAGTCCACAAATACGCCACCTTTAATTGCCTGTATCCATAATATCAAATTTACCTCAGAATTTGGCAGTTGTGTTTATGAATATTCAGTTCTTTTTGGATTTTCTGAAACATGATGTGACTCACGTCATGTTAACAGGACAGACAGAAGTGTGTTTTCTGGGGACTGTCTTCCCATAAAAAACAACCACACAGGTTGTTTGTAGTCATTTAGAGGTCGTGTGAGATCAGCCTGAATAACCATATAGGAAACCTCTCTGTGTGGATCTGTGGCTCCAGACAATAAGAGATGCTGCCTCCAGGTGCTTTCAGAGACACATTTAAGTTTTTAGTGGAAAGTTGAGGTTTTATTAACCTAAAGTGAAAAATTAACTTTTCATAATGTATTCCTTTACTTAGATGTGTTTACTCTTTGTCAATAAAAAACACATGTTCTTGTTAATGTTGAAATTGCTCCACTGTGTATGAAAAGAAACATGCAGCACCTGAATACCTCACAGCAGGGATAAATGTGACTTCAGAATCGGGAAGTTCAGACTGGAAAAGCACCTAAAGGCAGCAGAACAAGAAACTTGCTAACAGAAGCTATCAGATGCTAACAGTGAGCTGGAATGAGCAGAAATAAACACAGTGAACTGAAGAAAGAAATATAAAAGCCACTTTGCTGATCCCAGCTCTGTTTCCTCTACTGACAGGCAAACCTACTGGAAGCTGAAACAAAATTAGTGACACAGATAGTTTGAAATAAACGACTCGGAAGCTAATGGCACTGTCAGCTGGTTCACTGAAAAGTCATCTGATATGCATTTCAACTGAATCCTTATTTTTGGTCTTATGCATTTAATAAGCAAAACAGCCCATGGGGCAGCTGGAGATGCAGGTTTTTCATGCAAAAAAATCTCAGTGGTTTGTTACTGTTTGTTTCATTGTTTGGACCAAAATGTTTCTGAAACAAAGATTACATGAGGGTAGACAAAAAGAAATAAAAATGAATAAAAAAGAAAATAGGCAACAATAAAAAAAATATAATAGAAAAAAATAACAATAAAATGTATAAATATGAAATAAAATATTAAGTATAGTCAAGAAAAGACTTGCTATTTCAGTTTAAGGTGTTTTTCTTCTTCTGGTTCTGTTCTCAGTTGTTTCTAGAAAACTGAGCAGAAATGAGACCAGAGGAAGTTGATCTCTGTTTGTCTCTCTGCAACAGAAAAATAGGGTTTTAACATCTATTTTTATCTCAGTACAGACACACATATTCTCTCCTTCTCTTACACACACACACACACAACTGGAACAAATCATTTCTAACTCTGCAGTTAAACTGACTGCTCAGCGTCCTTAGGCTCCACATCATTAGCCCTAGAATCCACCGACACTATCTGAACCCCTGATGAGCCAAAGTGGGCAACAGGTGCCACATATACTACAGTGCAAAGGTTTTAGGTGTTATAGATGTTTAGATTCATATACATCAGGCAGTAGAATCAGGTAAGTCAGATCAGTCCCAAATTGATTCTGCAGCATGACAAGCCCAAACATACAGCCAGAGTCATAAAGAACTATCCTGAGAGACAAGTAGAAGAAGAGTCTGGCCGCCACAGAGCCCTGATCTCAACATCATGGAAAATGGACTACACTTCTCTATTCTTACAAAACCACCCTCTACACTTCTACCATACACACACACACACACACTCACACTCATACACTGATCAAACAGTGTTCAGAGGCATTTAGGGGTTCAGTATCTTGCCCAACTTCGACACGCGGAGTGGAGGAGCCTGGGATCAAACCACGACCTTCTGATCAGTGGACAACCCACTCTACCTCCTGAGCCACAGCTTCCCCATCTTGGAGTCAGTCTGGGATTAAAAACAAGCTCACAGATTGTGTGAACAAGCAGCTTCTGACCACCTACAGTTACATTTTATTGTTAGCCGACCTCTAGTGGTCGTAGTAATTATGACAGGAGCAAAGCGTGGAGTCAGGTGATGAAGCACATTGGGGTTCAAAAGTCTGAGACTACTTTCCCTTATGGTCTCATACTTTTGAACCCATTGTATAGTACGACAAAGTCCACGACCTTACCAAGTAGTTTTTCTGCGCAAATCTGACCAAACCATGACCATTCAATAAGCTTAACCATTTATTATTATATCTGTCACTCTTTATAGTAACTCTTTTTCAGAGGAGACTCCTATGGGTCATATCAGAAGGTAGGAGCAAACGACCTACATCGTCATTTAGGTTGGACAATTTGTTGGCCTGAAGCAACTTACCTTGGAAAACTGTGTGCAGCTGTGCCGAGGAGAGCAACTTTCTGCTTCTGCTTTTAGTGCCTCAAACTTTTCACTGTGTGTTAAAACTAGACTTATTATTCAAACAGATATATTGGCCAGTAGTGGTGGCCCCTTTTTATCTGTCAAGGCTTCATCTGTACCCTGAGACTAGCCTGGTTCCAGACTTCTTAATGGCTGCATCTCAGACTTTTTCAGAGATTCAAGTAGGTCTTGTGCAGCAGTTTCCCAAATTAAACAGACAAATACAACGTTTTTCACACCAGACATTTTAGCATGTGGCACCAGGACGTGCAAAGCTGTGATAGATAACATTAAAAATGACTGTATTCCATTTTGATAGCTACTTCCACGTCCTGATATCATGCATGCTGGCTCACTGTCATGATTTACAGTGACACCATTAATGAGATTTGTGTCATCTGCGTTGTGGCCATGACAAGTCAAAATGTCTCTTGTGAAGTCAAATGACCAGTAGTATTTGAACAGTTACACATTTTTGCTCTTCAGGCTCTGTGCTTGAGCACATTCAGTTTGAAATAAAATATTGGATACTACATTAAAGGGCCAAGTCTCAGCTTTAATTTGAGTAGGTTTAAGTCAATATAGAAAGAACTGTGCGGACATGCAGCACCCAAAGTTTAGAGATTTAGAGGTTTTCTAAAACCAACAGTTGGGTTTGTTAGGCACTTTCTTAAAAAGCAGGAAAATGAGAAGATAGCTCATGAATTGGGACACTGAGTAGCACAAGTCTTATGAATGAGCAGAAAATCATTCGCATGATGGAGAAAAACCTCTTTATGACTGCACAGCAAGTCAAGACTGCTCTTCATGTATGGATGTAAGCGCACATTTACTTGTCAATGATCGAGAAATGACTTCAAGACCAAAACCTTAAGAGGATTCAGAACAAGATGCAAACACCTGATGAGTCTCGAAAAACAAGAAGTGCCAGGCTGCATTTCACAAAACCGTACTGAAAGAAAACAGTGGTGTTCTGGAACAGAGTTCTGTGGATGAAACTGTCAAAATGATGGGAAGAGGAAAGTGCGGACAAAAAAGAAACAGCTCATTACCCAAAGCCACCACCTCATCTGTCAAACATGGTGGTGGTATTGTTATGGCTTGGGCATGTTTGGCTGCCAAAGGAACCGGCACACTGGCATTTATTGATGATTTCAGTGCTGACAGAAGCAGAACAAGAAGAAGAAGAAGAACAGGATGAACGCAGAGGAATAGAGGAGCGTTCTGTGCTCAGATTCAGACAAAAGCATCAAAACTCACAAAACTCAACATTTCATTTTTCAGCAGAAGAATGATCCTAAACACATGGCCAAAGCAGCCAAAGAGCCTTTCAGAGTGAAGGTGAAATATCCTCGACTGGCTGAGTCAGTCATCTGATCTCAGTCTGACTGAGCAGCATTCCACTTGCTGAAGACCAGACTAGAAGCAGAGAGACCCCACAACAATCGAGTGTTTTTCATTTGTCAAATCAATGTATTTAGAGAAAACTGATTTGGACTTTTTGTGGAATACTGTGCAGAAAAATGGAAAATACAAAACTGAAAAACCAGTGTCATAGAGCGGCCAACAGTGAGCCATGTTGGTAGAGAATGACACTGGTGTGTTTTAGTTACACTTTCAAAGATGATCAATCCGTCATTCCTTTATCACATTGCTTTAATGAGGCTGTTACCAGGGTTCGAATTACAGGGGTGGATTGGGGGGGTCTGACCCACCGATTAAGGCTTGGATCCCACTCAAAAGAGGCAAAAACAATAGTTAGGTGGGCTGAAACATTTATATATCCTTCTTACCTTCTTATCTTTTCCAAAAGCATTTGACTTTTATACATATGGCAACAAGTAAAATTATAAGAACTTTTAAGTACTCAGTTTACACAACAGTAAATAGCTTCACTGGTGGAAGAAGTATTTCATTTTTTACTTCAGTAAATGTAGCAATACTACACTGAAAAAATCATCCATCCACCCATTTTCTATACTGCTTATCCGAAGCCGGATGGCTGAAGCCAATCCCAGCTGACATCGGGTGAGGGCGGGGTACACCCTGGACAGGTTGTCAGTCCATTGCAGGGCTGACACATAGAGACAGACAACCAAACACACAATCACTCACACACCTACAGGCAATTTAGAGTCACCAATCAACCTAACGTGCATGTCTTTGGACTGTGGGAGGAAGCCGGAGTCTGAAAAAATCACATCAAGTTAAAGTCCTGAGTTCAGAACATCACACAAGTAAAAGGATGGAAATGCCATCAGCAAAGGGTAATCAAAGTGTGAAAAGTGAAAGTAATCATAACACAGAACAATGGTCCGGTCACTGTTGTATAATGATATATTAAGTTTATGGTGTGTTGATGTGTGTGATACATTTAGCTGCTGTAGTTGTTTAGGGTTTTGCTAATTTAATCTTTAAATATATAAGCTATGTTGGACCTTTAGTGACATGGGTCAAAAATAATAATAAGCATTATTTTTCAATAAAAGTGTATTGGGTCACTAGTGACACATTGCATGTAGGAGAGTAATTGGTTTGTCATGAGATGCTGAGTGCAAGCGAGCAGGTTAAGTTGCTTTTTTCCCAGTCTGGCCTACAGGTGGTGCTGTTCTCTCAGTGTCACTGAGATTAAACACAGACACAATAAGACAGAAGCCTGTTACATTGGCTTAATGTCACAGTAACATAATAGTGTGGCACCTGGTCCAAGAGCAGCATTTCCTTTGACACTGGAGGCTTTTGATGACAGCAGCTCTGCACATTTAGATGTACCTACAGCTAATGATGATGATGAATTAGACACAAATTGAGTTGGGCGCTTAGATGCTCCCGTCTCAAGCAAGCGAAGACGTGAAGAGAAATACAAGTACTCTGATTTTCTTTTATTCCCATTTGATCTGCTGACTGCTCATGTTTCTTGATCTGTCTCACCTCCTTTCAGATGATGATGTCACCATGCTCCCAGAGTGCAGTTACAGATTTGGTGAGTACAATGTTGCCAGTAATTATAGAAATGACTGACAAAACTAGTAAAATCAGACCCAGATTGTAATAAATCCCAGTTTTCCTTTAAATAACTAAACTTCAGCATGTACAGATGCATGACTTGCTGAACTCATCAATGCAACAGAAAAGTCATTGATACTTTTTTTAATTTTTTCAATCTTGTTTAAAATTCTCCAGAATATCGGTTCTTGCCAGCTATGCTGGTTAGGTCAGAGAAAGATTGTGATTATAGTGATTAAACTAAGGTTAAGGCTAAATGTGGAGCGCACTACTACCTGCATTGGTAGTGAGTGTAAATTGTGAGGTGTACAATCCTTTGATGAGGACTGCCAGTGGTTTGCTATTGGTTATGCTTTCACTTTTACCAATTACTGGCTTGTTTATCAGTTTTTGATTTGCTGTGTTTCTGTACTAGCAGGGTACTTACATGTTATATGTTGCATATGTATCCTCAAATTGGTGAATGTATTTCTCAACTAGTATGTGTTGTCAAGAGAAGAGGCGAAGAGCTATTCTCCTCTTTTCAGCCACTGTCCACACCATTTGAACAATGACATACAGTAGTGTGGTGCTGACTTTCAGCATGGAAACTACAGCCTCACGAGCTCATGTGATGGCAGCATCACGTCCAAGAGATAAAGCAGGTTCAGCCTGTTGTGTCTGCAGTGTGAACCGGACCACTGGGAGAATCAACACTGACATCTAATGTGCTGCTGTTGAAGAAAGATGTACAGCTGCAGGCCAACACAGAGAGAGAGAGAGACTGATGGGTGAGATACAGATAGAGATAGATAGATAGAGAGAGAGAGAGAGAGAGAGAGAGAGAGATTGATAAAGGGGGTGTGTGGAGCTGTGGGACAAGCTGCAGCAGGCGGTGTCATGGTTAAACTGGTCGTCCAGCATCACAATTAAGCTCTGCTCAGAACAGAATACTGATGAGGACATAGGACACACCTCCCCCCGTTCCCCCTCCCTCTTCTCCTCCTCCACTGCACTCCCTCCTCTACTCCCTCCTCCCTCATACTCTTTGCAGCCATTGCATCCTTCATTTGGTCTTTTTTGTTCTTCCTTCCCACATCTCCCTGCACTCCCTTTCTTTTCTGTTCTCCCCCATTCTGCATATCTCCCTCTTTATTTCCTGTACTCCCTTCCTTTCTTACTCCTCCCACCTCACTTCCTTGATCCCTTCCACCTTTCTTCCTCTAACCCATCCCTTCTTCTTTACTCCATCTGTATTGGTCATATCCCTTCCCTCGTCTCCCCCTCTCCCCCTGCCTCTCTCTGCGGTCCTCCAGTTGTTGATTAAATGGGAGCTTGGAGGTTGGTTGAGGATCACTTCTGTCTCTGCGATGTGCAGATGACGAAGCGAGGACGAGGCAGTCTATTAACAAGGATCCCATGGTTAATGAGCCAGTTTTTTAAAGCTCTTATAAAGAAACTCGCCAGCAGCCTGCCACCATTTAGTGATGGGGATCAGCTTGTCCTGGCATGACAAGACAGAGTGTGTGTGTGTGTGTGTGTGACTGACTGTCACACTACAAATCTCTGTTAGACTGTATGTCTCTAGAGAGATCCAGATGTGTTTGAGAATCTCTTACCTGTATTGTACTGTATATCTGCGTGTCTCTGTAGAGCTCCAGATGTGTCTATGTACTGCCACAGAATTTCTAGATGTGTCAATGCATTTTGAGAGAACTGACACACATTTAAGAAATGTGTGCATGTATCTCTATTTAACTCTAGATTTGTCTACGTATAACTACAGCACTCCAGATGTGTTTTTGATTCACTTTATAACAGCTGATGTGATTACATATCTTTATATAACTCTAAAAGTGTCTATGTATCTCTAAAGAACTCCAGATGTGTCCACATATGCCTACAGAACTCCAGATGTGTTTACATATATCTATTCAACTCCAGCTATGTCTATATATCTCTATAAAACTCCAGATAAGAGATGGGCCTGAACCAATCCTGCATCGGTATCAGGGCCGATCCACTTACTGATCCAGATTCCAGTCCACAGCTTGCGCTGGACCATGAACCTGCCATAACGTAACATGAGACACGTCACCGATTCAGATTCCATTCCCCATCTTACCATGAACCTGCAGCAGTGTATAACTGAGTGGGGAAATAACCAAGTGGCAACCCACCGTGATGTCACCCATTGGTTTGCGAATTGCCGTTTTGAAGCCTCGCGTTTGCAATTTGGCCGCCGCCATCTTGATTTTTTGAAACCAGAAGAGACCATATTTGGAAAAGAGGGTGGGGCTGAGTAGGAGCGAGGGGTGGGGCTGACCTGAGAGCCGAGGTCACTATGCCCCCCCACCTGACAACGGCATCAATCTTTCGGCTATGCAGCGCTGCTGAATCCGAAGTCATTTTCCATAAGTCAAGGTAAACTTTATTACGAAGTGTTAAAGTACTTTTATAGTTAAAAGGGAGTGCTCTTGACTGACAAGCCAAAATGTGTCAATCATACGTTAGCCACGCCCCAATGCATACCCTA
Organism: Trachinotus anak; assembly: GCF_046630095.1. Lineage (NCBI taxonomy): Eukaryota > Metazoa > Chordata > Actinopteri > Carangiformes > Carangidae > Trachinotus > Trachinotus anak. The sequence continues at coordinate 21,507,827 of NW_027273879.1, read as the reverse complement.
CTTTATCGTCTATTTTAAATTAAATGGGACTATAATTTTAAAAATGAATATCATGTTGTATTGAAGAAGACTTGAAACTAGCGATTGAGACCATAAACTCGTTATGAAAACGTTTACTGGGGTCATAAACCAAGTGAGAAGTAGGGTCTTTTTCTCAGAGACTTCCATACAATCGGACTTCTTTTTGCAACCAGTGGTGTCGCCCCCTGATGGTCATTCGATAGAATGCAGGTTTAAGGCACTTACGCATTGGCTTCATTTTCCGGAGCCGGCGTCGACATCCATTTTTATATACAGTCTATGGAAATAACATGAGCTGCTGGTTTGACTAAAATGTCGTTTGTTTGGAGATATTTTAGCCTGGAAACACAGAAAAGCAGGACAGCTACTTGTAATGTGTGTAAAGCCAGCGTGCTGACACAGTTGCATCATGCACTAGAACCAGTTTATTCAAGCACCTGCAGAAGTTTCACATGAAAGAGCACCAGGAGTTCATGCTAGCCAAGAGACAAGACAACACCACCAGGCAGCAGACTCTGGCTGATGCTTTCCAGAAACCAGATAAGCCAGCAGACAACCCAAAGGCTAAAGGCATTTCAGAGAAGTTCCTCGACTGCATTATACTCGATGACCAACCTGTTGGAGCACTTAGAGCCCAGGTATACTCTGCAGTCCTAATATGTGACCTGTTCATATGATGCAGCCAAGCTTATTGTTGATGTTTATCATATGTTTATTATCAGTTTTACATTTCAAATGTTAAATTTGAATAAAAACGTTACAGCTGTTGCTGCTACCTGAAGTGTAACAAATAAATTCCTTCGGAAAGCATTTAAATTCAGTGCATTTGTGTATATTTTTTGCTCCTCTAATAAGTGCTGTGTGGTTTATTCTAGCCTTGTGATGTAACCTTAAACACAACAACAACAGTAACAACAATATTAAAGTAAAAAGAGCTCTTGCATTGGAATCTGTATCCGTATCGGCAGTTGTGTATCGGGATCGTATCGGAACTGAAAAAATGTGGATCGGCCCATCTCTACTCCACATGTACCTGTGTATCTCTGTAAACCCCCCGTGTCTAAACAGTTCCTCTGTTTGTAATGGTTTTTAGGAAGACAGTCAGCTAGACTTGTTACTTTAATAACAACTTAGAAAGCCCAAAATTTACAATAAGGTAGAGTCCAAAAGGCCAGAGATCCAAACCAAAACCCATGAGGACTGAGGCAGGAAACAGGAGACGAAACACGAGTGAAAAGGCAGAGACACAGACGTAAAACGCAAACCCAAAGATCTCACCGCTGAGGGTGGCAAGGGTAATAGCAAACAGGTGAAACTAATTGGGGTGGGGCAGGTGTGAAAAAAACACAAAGACGGGAAGGAAAACAGCCAAATACGCAAAGATTAAGTATTACCAAAATAAAGCAGGGAACATAGAGTCCATATGAAGCCAACAAACTGACTGTTCTTTTTTCAGTTAGATTTTGTAGAGATTGACATCTATCTTCATCCATCAAACTGCCACCAGTCTTAATGACTTCAAACAACCACAGGTTTACACACCACACCACTTATATTTTGCTCGATGGGCAACGTTTGTCTCTGGATCTTTACAGAACTCTGTGCATCGTTTACCTAGATGCCACGACAAAGGTGGCTCCTCAGTTCATTCAAAAAGGAACCAGAATGTTTATTGAGCTGTTGTCTGGTCCCTTTGCTGTTCAGTGTGAATACTGAGCCTTTCCAGCAATACACCAACTTTCTTTCTTCATCCCAAATCTCTCCCTTTGTCTCCTCCTCTTCATCATCATACCCTCTTCCTCCTGTCTTGTCTGTCCCTGTTGTCTTTTCTGCTTCCCTCTCCCTTCAATAAGCTTTTATTAAAGTCCATCAAATGCCTCTCTTTCTCTCCCTGCCCCCTACTCCTCGTCTCCCTTTCCAGCCCAGCTATTTCCATGCCCAACCTTCATCTCCCCTCTCCTGCTCTTCTTCCTCATCTCGCCTTCCTCTTTTAAAGTAACCCCGATCAAAGACAACAAGCATCGGTTCTAAATAATCTTTGAAAGTTTCGCCATGAAAACATCCTGTAATTAAAGTTAAAAAACAGTGGTGAGCTGAGTGGCCTCCGCTGCTGGTTTTTCCTGTCACTATCATCCCATGATGAGGGTTGAAAAACCTCAGAAATGTGGCGTTTTTATGAGAGTAATAAAGGATTTATGTCAGCTGCAGGCTGCTGGGTGAGCAGCAGAGGGCTGGCTGTTTAATTCATAAGATGAAACTTGGCTGAGAGTTGGATGTGTTTCATTTATCTCACTTCTACAGCTCATAGTCTGCAGGAAGAGCTAATGACTCTCTCTCTCTCTCTCTCACACACACACACACACACACTATAGGGGGATGAGAGGGGACATATAGACGAGACGCACTCTTCATATGCTTGTGTATTCTATTATATCTATTTACTTTGAGTCCCACACGTGTGTTTGTATGTGCATCTGTGTGTGATTTGTACAACTCAGCCATGCAGATGCACGTGCATGTGTGACTCTGAACACATAGGCGTGCATGTGTATGTCAGCTGTGTGTGCATCCTGTGACTGCAAATGCACATATTATTTATAACGGATGCTTGGCTTGACACTTATTGTCTTTGATGGAGGTTTCTTTAAAAGAGGAAGGCATGTTGAGGAAGAAGAGCAAAAGAGGGAGATGAAGGGTGGACACTATTTTAGCAATCATTTATCTCACGTGCATGTGTGACTCTTAACGTCTTGGCTTGATTTAAACACTCCAACCAAGAAAACCAGTATGGACACATTAAAAGCCAAGTATGACTCATTGTTATAGTCTTATCTGTTTCTGTCCTTTCTGAAACTTTATTTTCATTTTTGTCTATGTATGTATGATTTACCATCAGTACTTAACTAAAATAAAGATCAGGTGAAACCATTTACATGGTCAATTAAAATAAAGTTACATAAATGATGAAAACAGATCAAACACAATGATTAGATTTAAGTGTCACATGTATGCATCCATATGTGTGTGTGTACGAGCAGTTCCAGGATGCGCACACACACACATGTGGACTGTTACCTGCTACCTCTACATTTGCTATTTCTGCTGTTACTAGTACTAATACAGCTAAAGCCACAAGTCTACTACCAAGGCCACTAATACTGCTTCTAAAGGTACTGTGACTGCTGCAGCTAATGCTACTGCTACTTCTAGTTCTGGTAATACTACTGGATATTTTCCGCCACACCCTACAACACTGTTACTGTAACTAATAATGCCTTTACTATCAGTTACTTAGGTTAAGACAGCAACTGCCATTACTACTATTATGAATGCATATAGCTAACTGCTATTTGTCAGTGTCAAAGCCAATGCTACTACTGCTGAAGTGGCTGCTACTGTTAGCGCTGCTATTGCTACCAATATAGCTAACCTAATTTTGTACAGCTGAGGTTACTGCTGCTACTGCTTAAGCCACAGTTAAACAGTATTATAATAATACAGCAAGCTACCGCTACTGTTAGTGTTAGCACTGCTACTAATACTGCTACTGCTAAACCATGCTAGCACATCTAAAGCTTCTGCTACTGTTTGTCCTTGCACTGCTATTATTACTGCTACTGCTAAAGCTACGACTATTAATAAAGGCACTGCTTAAGCTACTACTTCTACTGTTGTTAATGTGCCCAATACCATTACTGCTACTTCTATTTCTAGTATTTACCCAACACTAATATGTTGAAAACAGCTGCTACATGGACTGATACTGCTAATACTGCTAATAATACCACTGTTACTCCTAGTACTCCTAGGAGTAATTCACTCACTACTTATATTAACACTATGGCCACATAACCATCGTACACACAGTCCCAGTACATTAAGCCTTTCAGTTTTATACAGCCTACCCCCACTGACACAACCATCATGACTGATATTGGACATGTTATTATATCTCCTTCATATCACAGTGTCATATGTGAACACATCACCACTGTACTGTAAACACAGATTACTGTGGTTATTAACAGTGACTTGTATGTGGTCCTACCTGTCAGAGATCGAGTGACTGCGCTCTCGTACAGAGGAACTCCCTCTCCAGCATTATTAAACGCCTTCAGGGAAATCACATAGTGCGAGCTCGGCTCTGATAGAGAGACAGAGAGAGAGAGCAAGAGAGAGAGAAAACATTTAAGTCATATTTAGCAAACATAACAGGCATTATCATCTGAAGATGTAGCCTTTTTCCACTTGGTGAAAGTTGTGTCCTGCAGGTTTTCAGGATGCAACTTCCTTTCTTCCTTCAGTGCTGAGCAGACTTTGTCAAATACAGTATGTAGACAGCAGATGGATGTGAAGACATGGTGACTATGGACATATGAACTGATTGTCATGCAGCGGTTTGTCCTGCCACTGCTCGTCACTCTTGATGTGATGATGCTGCATCTTCTCTCCTTGTGGTGTCAAATACTTCCATCAGTTAAACAAACACGTCTGCTCCGCTCCCCAGATGCCTTGCCACATGAATTAATGATTACGATGAATTATAAATGCGGTGTACATATGTGCGCTTGCTCCCATGTGTGCATGCAACAAGATGGCTGGATTTTATTTTTCCATTTTCCATTACTTCTCTATTATGAGACCCGAGACAGAAATTGTCATCTGCATATAGAAATTCATCCAATTTGTTATTGTCTTCTTTGGCATGCAAATTGCTTGTTGCGGTCACTTGAGAGGATGTTTTCTTTTTTTCAACCTCTCCCAATTAGATTTCCACCTCAAGCAGCTTTCTTATTAAATTCCTTCAAATTTTTGATCATAATTAAATGGAAATTTCATCATCATAATGAATTAATGGAACAGGGGAACACTGTGTCAATATTGGCACACTGTTGGCAGGGGCATGTTCAGTGTTTTATGGACTCAATAAATAAAAGGTTTCAGTATAACTCTACCAGACTTTAAATCCAGTCAGCATGAAGAGGGCCTTGAGATGGATCTTAACAATTTATACTGGGAAACGCAACAAAATTTATTTACTGGTCTATAGGTTTCTTGTAAATTTCCCTAGAAAGAAAGAACTATGTAATGTGGTGGTAATTAGAGGGAAAGCTACCTAGCTGGTGATGCTAACATAACTGCAGTACATCTATTGACCCCTTAAAGCTCAATCAACTTTTCTTTTTTTCCTCTTTTACACTGTGATATACAAAGATATACAAGATATACAAAGCTATTCTTTGTAATGTGTTCGTAGAAAATATAACATAAAACTTAATTAGTTTAATTAACAGAACTAGTCATGGTTTCCCCTTGCTTCCCTTCTTTGTGCTAAAGTAAGCTAGACACTACATCTTATCTGACTCTGGTTGTGTCCACTGGTTCAGAAATCCCCATCGCCTCCCACCTCACCCCTTCCCTCCCCCTCTCCGTCCTCACCGAGGTTTTCGATGGAGTAGTATCTCTGCTTGCTGTCCACCCTGACTGTCTCAGCATAAGGACTTCCCACTCCATAGCCGATGATGTAGCCACGGACCAGGATGTTAGGGCTCAGGGGTGGAGTCCAGGACATGATGATGCTGTTGGGCAGTGGCCTGACATGCAGAGAGCTGGGCTGGTCAGGTACCTGGCTCTCTGCAAAAACATTAAAATACAACATTACACTAAAGAAGAAGACAACATCGGGGTTGTAGTTCTTAGGACTCGTCACTTCAGTATTTGCATCTTAAAGCTACCCCGGTTTGCAGCTGCAGTAGCAGGTATTTAGAGCAGCCTTAGCTAACAGATGCTAACCCTGTTAGATGTGTATTAAGCCCTAATAAGCCCTGACACTTTGTGTTATTCCTCAGAATCAGATTAGACCAGATTAGATCAGATTCGTGTGCTCTTGGGCCTCGGTGGGAGACGCTCAATATTACTTTATTGAGTGATAATCCATTGAAATGAAATTTCCGTCTCCCTCTGAAAACACAGTTAGCATGGATGTGTTTGTTTTGTTTTTCGTTTCTTTTTTTTTTTTATCTCAGCAGCTTCCTGCTGACCAGAACATCCTCCTCTGAGCTTCAGCCTGAGGTCAGCTTGCCTAATTAGGCCGCTGCAGCAGCCTGTTTTTTTGGCGTTATTTCCTTCCTTCCTTTCTTCCTTCCTTCCTTCCTTCCTTCCTCCCCCAGGTGAATAAATGCTGACCTAACCGAAAGCCCAGTGGCATGTTGGAACCTTTATTAAACACAACAAACTAAACTGTGTAATAAATGTCCTACGTCATGATGGTTTAACCTCTGGGATGTGGATGAGTTTGATTTGCGGCTGTCATGGTTTACTTGTTTATTTTGGAATATGTGGTTCACAGCAGCGGATGGCGATGCTTGCAGTTTTGATAGAACTTCTAAATGAAAACCTAAAAAACATTTTTTTCCCACCTTGCTTTAACCTAAACTCTTTCCTCACAACAGTATTTATTACTTCTATTGGGTAACACTTTACTTTAAATCCCCCTCTATTTATTCTAACATTGATTAAATGGTTTAGACTTCCATGTAGTCTGAGGCAGATACAACATTTTTAAATGTTTATTAATGTACAGTAACTCTCCACAATTACAGCTTCTGTAAAGACATGTTCTAGATGTATTGAGTCATCCTTCATTATGCACCAGAATCCATTATGGTTGTCCACTGTAGCTGGAGGAACTGTAGCAGTTGACAAATACATTAATAAAGAATTCAATCTTCTCATAACCTCATTATAATGGGGCAGCTTTTTATTCCTCCATCATGTTGTGCTTTATATGTCACAACAACAACATTGTCCAGGAGTGTACTGGAAAGCAGGCAGTACAGCTAGTGTGGGCAATTAAAATATAACTCAATCTGACGGTTAAAACAAAGACAGGAAACCCCAGAGTATCTTTGCTGTTTGCTATAGAAATAGAATTTGATCTTTTGAGGATATATATATATATATATATATATATATATATATATATATATATATATATATAAACACATCATGTCATAAATTTTTCGTACCATTACTCTGCAACTGTAACTGTGGTATACAGGTATCTTTCTACTCTACCCAATGATCTCATAAACCATTCATTAAATGCTTATGTGCTGCTCAGAAACGATAGATCAGAAATGTAAATATCTCTTTTTTGTTGTCTTTTATGGTGATCAACAGCATTGGAATGTAATTTCTCTGCAATAACAGTATCTTTTCAGGTACTTTATTTTCATTACCTCTCTCTTCCCCCTCCCCCTTCTCCTTCCAGGCTTTCTTCTCCATCCCTCCTCTCTCCTCCTGCCCTCTCCTCCCTCCTCCCCTGAGGCGAATCTTCCCTCAATCCATCCATCCCAGCCTTTAACTGGTTAAATATTTATGTGCTTGTTGGGACATTGGAGGTATTTACATGCTGTTGTACAGATCACTGTAGAACACTCTCTCACACACACACACACACACACACACACACACACACACACACACATACTTGTACTTCCATCTTTGTGAGGACACTCATTGACATAATGCATTCCCTAGCCCCTTACCCTAACCTTAACCATCACAACTGAGTGCCTAACCCTAACCCTAACCCTAACCCTAACCTAAACCTAATTCTAACCTAATTCTAACCATAACTCTAAAACCAAGTCTTAACCCTCAAAATGTGATTTGAAGGTGTCTCAAAAAGTGAGGACCAGCCAAAATGTCCTCACTTTCCCAAAATGTCCTCACTCTGTTAGTAAAATACTTTTTTTGGTCCTTACTATGTAGCAAGTACAAGTACACACACACACGCACACACACACACACACACACACACACACACACACACTCTCTCACTCTCTCTCTCTCTGTGTTCTTACCGTCCAGGTCATTCTCCGGTGTCTCTGCGTTGTACCAGTCACTGGCTGGACCTGTTCCATTGGCTGTCATGGCTGCAACCTGGAAACTGTACTGACTGCCCTTCTCCAGACCTGGGGGAGAGAGAGAGAGAGAGAATCATAACTACCTGAATTGTTTATATGCAAATTCTATAGACTAGTAAATATTTTTTGTGTCTTTTTTTTTTCTTTCTTTCCACAGTAAATTTCTGTTTCACTAGTTATTGAACCATGAGCTCAGTATTCATGGCCATCTTCCTTCCTGACTCTTCAGGTTTTCTCCGTCTGTCATGACGAAGCCTTCGTCTTTGCTTAAGTTTTGATTATTCTACACAGTAACAGCAGCCGAGGCTCATGGGTAACCAATTTAGTGTCAAAAACATACAGCAAATGCAAAAAATTCAGCTTCGAAGTTTAGAATAAACACTCCATTAATCTGATTTTGATGTTTTTTTTCTGAGAAATAAATACATTTTTTAAAGGCATTTGTTATGTCATTATATGTAGGATAATATACTGTTACTGCCTTTAAAGTTAAAAATGGCATTTCATTTGGTAAAGGGTGTAAATGGTAAATGACTTTTTAAGATTCTGAAATAAAAAGTTTAGAACTTGGACTTGGGACTTGCTTTTGGAATTCTTGGCTGGGGATTACTTCATATCTCTGAATAGTTGGCACTAGGGATGCCCCGATTGATTGGCCGCTAATCATGATCAGCCAATTTTCACCAAAAGACAGATATAATGTATGACATCTGCAATGCACGTCACGATAAAACATCTTGAGGGGGAAACACGTAGGGCTGCCAGCCATGTTCTGAGGCATATTTATATGATTTGTTACATTTGTTACAGTTTGAATACTGCCTGTATCTGACTTGAGACTTGACTTCAGTTTCCTATTATTCTTTAATTTGCATAATGCAACTGCATAATGAGTTAATGTACTGAGACATACTGCCTTTATTTATTAGACTATTTGTGCTGTTTAGCCTGTTGAATAGGCTTAATCATTTTTTTTCAGACTGATAATAATAGTATAAATTCACATTAATGGACACATTGTAATTAATTATTACATTGTGTAATTCAGTTGTCCTTTCTGTAGGATACTTGTTGCACTGCTCCTTGGGATTTTGTTTTTACTGCTCTGTTGAACAAAGTAAAAGCATGATGTTGACTGAATAAGGATGACTTTTTGTGGTCCTTGCATCAGGTTATGCCGCCGCCCGCTGGAGGTCCCAGTACACAAAGCTAAGCCTGACCAACGGCTAAACCAGATGCTATAACAAAACACAAAAAATGATCAATATCGGCCGTGGATTGGTCAAAACTGATATTATCTGCAAAAAAAATCTGATCGGGGCATCCCTAATTGGCACAGAGTTGTATCCTTGACTTTAATTAAACTGCTATTTTGTGTCAGTTTTCCACAGAAAGTCCTGATCAGATTCCCCCTCCCCAGAAGATGAAGCATTTACATTTGAATGACCACATGACCTTTTGTGCAGAGCTGCACTGAGGCAACCCTGTCTACAACTAAACTGCCACAGCTAATTCCATTTGTAGGAAACATTCACTGGCTGGATTATGAACTGAGGTTTTTGTCTTTTCAATGAATGAATGAAGCGTTGCATTTATTAACAGCAACAAGAGTCCAGTCTGTGGTTTAGGTAAATAAACACAGTGTATCTGAATTCACTGGGAACTTTTTATGTGTTAAACTGAATCTTGCTCTTACTTCACCTGTGAGTCCTGTGAGACTCAGAGTTCTAGTTTTTACTAAAGCACAGAGCCAGAGAGCAAACAGATGAGGTTCAACCCTCTGATGTTACCACTTTTCACTGTTAAATCTGCTGTGTAAATTGAAGAGTAAAATTAAAGTGTTAAGAATAAACGTTAAATGTGTCACCCTCTAATCTCCTCAGTGAAGCTGCACTGTTTTGTTTCATTTATTGAAATTCAGCTTTGTATTCTCTGTCAGTAAAAAGGGGTGATTATTGCTGACAGCAAGGCTTACAGCAGGTGGATCAGATTCAACACACACACACAGACACACAGACACAGACATAGACACAGACACACACACACACACACACACACCTGTCACTGGGGAATGGATTCCTGCTTGGACAGACGGATGAAGATAACCATCAGAGGAAAATAATGAAAAGGAAGATCAGTTTCATTCAAATCCTGCAAACCTCAAATTGAAATTATAGCTGGTGGCAGTTTGAATGCATGCACACACACACACACACACACACACACACACACACACACACATTGCAGAAAGTCCACTGTGTAAAAACAAAGAATCCAGTTGGACTGAAATTCTTTGGATGATAAAATGAGGGTAAACATTTAAGTCTGGTGATATTATCATATATTAATTCAAACAAACAATTCAAACAAATTAAAATAAGAATAAATTCCCTTTCAGTGCCACACCTGTGAAAAGGTACCAGAAGTTGTTGGGTTCGATGGCTTCCTGGTCTCCACGCCGACCAGTCTTCCTGTATTTGATCTTGTAGGCAGTGATGATGCCGTTCTGGGCACTGCGCAGAGGCGGCTGCCATGACACCTTGATGCTCTGAGAGATAATGAAGACAGAGAAAAATATAAGTCAACTGATTAAACTGCAAAACAACATCTGACCGAGGACAATGACAGATTGTGAGATGATGGTCACAGACAAGTAGCAGGCCCACTTCCTTCATGGGAGGAAGACCCTCAGGCTGAAAGAGACTGTGGTGGTTTTGCATCTTTGTGATCATTATGTGTCTCGTTGTAGTTGTTCATTGTCTTTTTTTTATTGATCTGTTAATCAACATAAAATTTGATTCACAAACTGCAGACATGTTGAGGGAGAGACAATGTGATTTTCAGTTTGACAGCCCATATCATGGCTGAAATATCAAGTTAAAACAAACAGAACACATCCAGTTTAAACCGTCACCAATTCAAATGAGAGGCTAGGAGAAAGAAAAACACACCAGTATTATCTTTACAGTGACAGCATGAACACACTCAGGGGTTTAACATTTTAAAGAGGAGGAGTCATTAAATGATCCCTAAGAGAACAACTTCAATCACACGTTATCACATGTGTATAAAATTTGTATCACAAAGACACAAAGATATGACATGAATGCAGCAGCAGTGTGTTTGAGTGTGTTTGTGGTGGAGCCTGGAGTGAAAGGGGTCTGTAAATCTGATCAGCAGTCAGATTTGCAGTGAAGCCCTTCTGGCCTCTGTTGTGTTTTTATGTCTCCTCAGATGAGTCTGATACTGATCTGGGGTCTGTACCACCAAATGAGATTATTGGGTGATCAAGCCATCTTGGGCCTATCTCAGGTTTTCTGGTCTCATGAAGGTGGCTCACTTTCAACTGGAGGAGATCACCGTGGTAACCTTTGCTGTACGGCTAACTGAGCAGGTTAACTTCAGAGGTTCAGATCAGGATCTGTCAACAGCCCAAACCACACTAGACAACTACGTAATGTTGATTATAGATGGATTTGAATTTCATGAAGGTTCTTTCACTCCCAGCCGGATCCTGACGTCGACACTTTCACACTCCTCACTGCAGCTCAGAATAACACAAGGGCACTTTCTGATCAGAAGAAAAAAACTAAACCCTGTTTTGTCTTTTATTGACTTCTCTGGATCCTCCTTCCAGGTGGCAAGATTGCAAAGAGGTGGTGGGAAGGGTGGGAGGGGTCAGACATGATGATGGTGGCCTTTCTGACACAACGGTCTGTGTGAATGTTTGCCACTGAAGGCAGAGAGACCCCTACGGTCTTCTCTGCTGCTTTCACTGTTCTTTGCAGGGACTTGTACTCAGCAGCCGTACAGTTCCCGTACCAGATGGTGATGGTGGTGCCGCGTGTCAGGATGCTTTCAATGGTTCCTCTATAGAAAGTTTTCATGCTGGATGGGAGGGAGTAAGCTTTCTTCAGTTTCCGCAGGAAGGAGAGGCGTTGCTGGGCTTTCTTTCTGGGCTGTGGCGTTGATGGACCAGTTCAGGTGGTCAACCCCAGGAACTTAGTACTGCTGACTACCATCTCCTTAGTCTCCTCCACAGTAAGGAGAGGTTGTTGCTGCAGTTGCTCTACCTCCTCTCCGTAGTTTGTTTCACTGTCATTTGTGATGAGACCCATCACCGTTGCATCGTCAGCGAATCTAGTGATGTGGTTGGAGCTGGATCTGGCAGAGCAGGCATGGGTCAGCAGGGTGAACAGGAGGGGGCTGAGCACACAGCCCTGAGGGGAGCCAGTGCTCAGTGTGATGGTGCTGGAGGTTTTACCTCCTATCTTGACCGACTGCGGCCTGCAGGTAAGACAGTCCAGTATCCAGTTGCATAGAGGTGTGTTGAAGCCCAGTGTGCTCAGTTTCTCAGTCAGCTGTTGCAGGATGATGATGTTAAATGCGGAGCTGAAGTCGGTGAACAGCATTAAACAGCCTACTTTTCTCCTCCCTTTCGACTTCTCTTTTGGCAGCAGAAACAGTCCCGACATTACTTTGACCTTTTTTATCTGCAACACAAGAGACTAAGAGAATTATGATAATTCCTACACTTGCAGTTAATCCTTACCCTTACTTTGATGTTTGGAAATTATTTCTCTGTCTCTACAGCTTTTTAGTAACCTAGTTATGTGATCATATTTCCCCCAGTGGAACATCCCTTTCTGCTTTCACAGCAACTGAATTTACCTGCAGGTATCTCCCTTTTATCTTATACTGACTACTTTATTCGTGTTCTGATGATGTTTCCTTCTCATTAACGACTCCGCCTCTTTCACACAGCTGGATAATTAAAGCCAGAGTTACATCGTGATACAGGTTAACCAGGATGGTTGCGCTCAGTGAAGCCAGACAACCCCACCAGAACCACACTATGCTGGACTTGCTTTGCGGTCCCGGCCCCCGATATCTGTGTGTGTCTGTATTTATTGAATCACTCTAGTAAAAGGCTGTAGTCGTTTGAATTTCACTGTGTGTTTGTGTGTGTACCTGGGTTTATATATATTGCATATATTTCAATGTGTGTGTATCTGCATGTGTTTGTGCGGATGTTTGTGTGTGTTGCATGAATTTTAATTGCTTTATTTGCATGTTAACAACCCACCTCTGACACACACACACTCACACACATACAGCAGATGTTTGCTCGGCCCCCAGTGTGCTCTGCTGTGTGAGGCAGCTGCCATCAACCATCCTGCTGCTATACTCAGTGTGTGTGTGTGTGTGTGTGTGTGTGTTATATGGGCATTAATAAATGAAGATTAATGAATTAGAAAAAAAATACCAACCTCTCTCTACCTCTTTCTCTTTTTTGTCTCATCACTTATATCTCTCGTAGCACCTCCTGTTGGTTGTGTAGTAGTAGCAGACTTTTTCTACAACTAGGCTACTACTAATTATTATTGTTGCTTCATTGAACCTTAACTTAATCAGATTCAAATGTAATGAGGTCAGAGGAAATTCAGAGATCTGGGGGACAATGTAACAAAATCAGGTAACGTCAGTGCACTCTGAGCAGTGCAAGAAGATGAATACATTTTTCTAAAATGGCTGTTTGTATGAACAGAATGTAATCCATGAAGAACCATGAAGAACCATATCAATAAGTTATTGTGGTCCATGTGTGCAGAGAGTCAATGGCTTAGTCAGTCAGAGAGGCCAGAGGGGGACTCTGCAGTGCAGTATCATCTTAGAGCATGGTATCCAATTCTCTTCAAGGCACCCTGTGGAGGTTTAGACAGCTGGTGGCGTCAAAACAACACAGGTTTCAAATTTGTCTAGGTATTGTCTCTATGCAGGTCTCAAGCATAGACTGTAAATAAAGATGGATGTAGCCTTTGTGACATAACCCACAGGTTTCTGAAGAGTGGTTTTGAAGCTCAGAGTGAGCTGCTCCACCGCTGCCATCTTGGCAGTGCCTGACTCTGCCCCAACTCCTGTCTAATCCAAAAATGGGCAAAGAGGTGGGGCAGTGAATGTAGGTTTGTGGCAAGCATACGCTCACCCACCTGTCACTCAGAGAGGCCATGTACCAGGCTGTAAACACGCTACTGCTGTAAAGTTTGGGAAATTTCAACATGGGACTTGAGACATGGGGACTGACTTGCTTTTGGAGTCAGACCCCATGGCACTTCCATGTTGGCTTCATTTTTCAGCCCTGGGGGCTGCTGCTTGGTTTCGAGATACATTATTATTGAAATTATTCAAGGTCCTCTTTGCATGTTGGAACAGTCCACTTGATCATTCCCATGGTCATCAGTTTTCAGATGTTGATGTCATTTATATTACTCCATTGCCATCCTGCTGCTCAATATACCCACTGGAACACCAGATGTGTGTAAATAAATAGTGTTTCTGTTCATGTAGCAAACTGTAGTAGTTCAAGGTCTTACTCTGAGGTCAATGCGGATAATACTGTTTATTTCTGTGAATGTTACTGTCACTTTAAGAGGGTTAGATTGCTTGAGATCAAGACTTTGGGTATTCAGAGAGGAAATGAGGTGTGTACTCTGTATGAAAATATCCCTTAAAGTGTCACTAAAATACACAAATGGTTATCAACATCAGCCAATAAGTTCATGATTAAGTTTACTAAGTAAGGATGATGAGAGATGACTTTGTATGGAGAACTTCCTGCTGTGTGTGTCCTGAAGAGCATACTGCACACTGGAGTGGGAGTGAGTTTATGACTGTCATTCAAAATAGATTTGGTATTCAGAATATATTTGTGGATACATATTTTGTTTACAAATGTAGATTGTCTGTGAATGAATGCACTTTATGTAAGGCAGCTACAGTACAGTAATCTGTGAGGTTTAACAAATGAATGTATTTTTGGTTCTTATTTTTCTTTAGTCAGCAAGTGTCACGACTGTTGTCTATCTATCTATCTATCTATCTATCTATCTATCTATCTATCTATCTATCTATCTATCTATCTATCTATCTATCTATCTATCTATCTTTTCTATCTATCTTGTCGATATTTTCTATGTTACAGTCTATTTGGCCTATATTGTTGTCTACATTGGCTAAACGGTTTACAGTTGTCTACACAGTCTACACTGTTTAAGACACATCTGTCAGTATCGTGTAGAGGGAGAGTACAGTGAACAGGAAAATTGCCATTCTGTGCTGTGACAATTTTAAATTGTTTCCAAATTTTCAAAATAACAGTATTAACTCTGCTCTTTTATTAAAGTTCAATCGGGGATAAAAAGACCCACAAATACAAATTTTCTGTGTCCTGTCCCATCATTTTATAATTAGGCCACATGTTCATTAATCTGCTAAAAATGAACTCCCCACTGAGTAACAGCAAATCTAAAGTTACCAGCCGATTTAAAGACCTGAGTCTTCTGACACTGGGTAACACATTTGCTCTAAATTGCCTTGATTATCTTCTGATTTCATCCTTCCTTTGATACATTCAATGTCTCCAGTACGCATGATAGGACCTCCACCATGTTTTACTGTAGGTATGATGTTCTGTTCCTCACAGGCTTTATTTCATTGCCTCTGAACAAACTGATGCACTGCATTCCCAGAGCGCTCCCCTCTGGTTTCATCTGTCCATGGAATATTATCCCAGAAAGACTGTGGTTTATTTTCATTGATTTTTATTTTCATTGTTTATTTTTGCAGGGACAGCACGCAGTTAAAAGTAACCAGAGTTAGCTGGTAGTTAATTTGCATCTGTTGTCCCTTGGCAGATACACAAACAATAAATAAATGCAATACAATAAATACAGAATTTCTTCTTCTTCTTCTTTCTTCCTGAAGTTTGTGGTTACGGAATTTCACTTTCCCACTACTTTCACAGAGAAAGCAGGTTGACCAAAGGCCGCTCTTTCTGTCTCTGTACTGTGGTACCCACTGACCCCTACTAGATACTCTGGTCCAACTGGCACTGCCAATGCCAGGATAACCTGGGCACCCTCTGTGGTGGGGGTGTGAGATTATGAATAATTTTAAACATCAGACATGCATCACAGTAAAATAAGAAGTTACCAAAATAGAGGAAATAATATCTTTTCAGGATTTCACAGTGATGATAAACCCATAGCTTTTTATTTGTTTATAGAGTGAGGACACAGGCTTGAGTGTGGTGAAGTTGTTATGCAACTTCACCACTTCATAATATGTTCAAAAGGCTTTGCAGCAGGCAGAGACAACTAGTGCCTGATGCTCCTAAAATTATTCCGATTAATTTTGACATTGCTGTTGACCACACCAACTTTTTAAAAAAGACAGATGTGAGTAAATTATGATGCCTGGATATTCAGCAATGACTTCACCATTAACAAAATGTCAGGATTGACTGTATTATTGTTCATATTATTGACTGTATTATTAATTCTCAGTATAATACATGCAAACTGTTTTGCTCACAATCATGAGTTAGCTAGCCAATCCGACACCTCGCTCATTGCTGCTGTCAGCATGTTCTGTCAGCACATATTTGGAGGCTGGCATCTGGACACATTTGTGGAAGATCATTTATGCTGAATAAACTTGGACTGACAATAGACCTTTGAGGGACCTCTAATGCACAACTATTACATGAGGAGCACTTATCCCCCACTCTTTTACATTGTTTCCTGTTATTTAAGCAGGACTCCATCGTCAGTACAGTCGGAGAGATATGAAAGGGAGGGTGTTCTGAAATGAAAATGTTATGATTAACTGTGTCAGATGCCTTCTTGAAATCTTGAAAAACAACACGTCTCTGACAACACTACCTTTATCAAGACTACTTTTGATTTGTTCAGCAAAAAAGCAATTTGCCATTTCTGTTCGATGATGATTGAATTGCTTATGGAATAAATTCACTTTCATTTAAATGAGAGACAAGCTGATCACAAACTACCTTTTGTAAACATTAGTTACTTCTTCCTTGGCCTTCAACCACCGCCTCCTGGGTACAGGCTGAAACCACCACTGCAGATGACTCCAGGTCATCCTGAGGCTCTTTAAATTTCTTAACTGTTGTTTTGTCCATAATCCGCACTGACCCTCACTAACTTCTGCCATTGATGTTCTTCTTGGCGCCACGTCCTGGAAGCGGCTGTGAACAGTTTCATGACTGTGAAACTTCTTGCTAATGTTAGAAACTGTTGAAAGAGGGATTTCAAGATCACTGGCGATTGGCTTGTAAACATTGTCATGTTTTTTGATAATAGTATATCTGATGCTCTCAGGCAGCTCTCTCATCTTCGCTATTGTGATGAAGAAGCTGGAAACAACAATTGGTTGATGGTTATTCATCAATCAATAGTTAAATCAGGTCGTGTGAACACTGAAAATTAAACCAGTTGAGTCTTATTTGTTTTTTTATTTTGTTGTAGGAACTAATATAAAGGCATCAAAAAAGTGCCAGTAATTGTGGCCAGCATACATTTAATGTCTGTATTTCTTTATCTCAGTATATGAAACCTATTCTCCTTGATGATCAATAACTTTTATTAAAAAATTCAGATGATACAAAATTGGTTTATTTACATTTATTTGTGAAGATATTCTAAAGTCTGTAGTTAAAATTCTGCAGTGCTAATAAATCTGACCAGGACTGTCAGAACACACACGCACAGTCAGAGTGATGGTGTGTGTCTCTCTCCATCAGCTGTGGTGTAAGTCATCAGGCCAACGAGCACTTTAAATATTCAGCCAGTGTTACTGTATTGCGATGGCCACAGAGGAATTCATTAACATTTAGCTGCACCTGTTCCCTCTGCTGCTCCTCATCCTGCTAATTGATTACAGCAGAACTGATAACTGAGAGGGGGGTGGGCAGAAGAGTGGAGGGACAGAAAAAAAGAGAAAGAGAAAAATTAAATAAATGTGTGTGTCAGTGTCAAATTACTCCATACTCCATCTCTCTCTCTCTCTCTCTCTATGGTTGGGTGTCACCATGCACTTCATTACCTAATTAGCCACTTTGATAGGACACAGTTGGATGTGAGGTCTCCATGGAAACAATACAGAGGTTACATTCATGTTGGAACAACTCCCTCGGTGTCACAAAGAGCCAACCCATCCATGAAGGAGGACAGCACCATTACAGCTGGAGGGAAACACTCCTCCGCTGCACGAGCAATGACAGCAACAGATTTTCATTACACTGTTAGCTACAATTAATACCATCACTGCGAATACAATTACCTCCACAACATCTACTGCTACAATTATAATACTGCCTGTTACTTCTATTACTGCTGCTACTACTTCAAATACTAGTTACAGCTTTTTCTGCTGCAACTACTTTATTACTGCTCCTGCAGCTGCCACTATGCAGCTGCTACTACTGTTGTTGTGATTATGGTTTACTATGTCACTGCTGCTGTTACAAGCACAAATACAAGTGTTCCTGCAGCTGCAGCTGTAATTGATACTGCTACTATCAAACCTTAATTTATGTATTTGGCAAGTCACACATACACTGACACTGAACATTTGACAAAAATGTTGACAGACAATGTGTTTGACTGCAGCATTATAAGAGTTTTTATGCTTCTGTGTTGACTCTCACAGCACTTAATAATGGAATATAAAAACCAGGTCGAACTTACAAGCAATATCATCCCAATATACCACCTTATCTGATCCCAAACAGTACAAGATTACAATTACAACACAAAGTTGCAAATACAACTTCCAAAACAGTCATTTTCACACCATAAAACTCATCTGCACCACTCCAACTACATACATATGTGCAATCACTGCATAACCCAGGCCAACCTGGTGGTGACTCTGCTACAGGCATGTTATGCTAATGTCTTGGAGTCAGAGTTGTACTGTTACAACTGCGAGCACCAGTGTTACGTGTGCTGCTGCTGTATTTTTCATCTATAACTGATCAATCCAGCCCAACCTTTCTCTTGGCTCAAATGAAATCGAGTGCCTTCATTCATTTCAAAGTATTAGTGAAACTAACCTAACATTACTATTCACCTCCATCCTTCAGATTTTCTGCCTCTGTATTTTCAGATGTGTGTGTGCTGCTGGAGATTACCTTCACAGTGAAGCATCTCACTGGCAAACATCAGACCTATATTATTTGTTATTGCTTGAGATGCACTCTCCACCTGCTCCTCCCCGAAACAGCTGAACCGCAGACTGCTGTGTACATTAAGATGTTGAGTTTCATCTCTTTTTAGGCGCTGACTGAACTAAATAGGCTCCATGGATCAATTAAGCTGGTTTCAGATGAATTTTTCTGTCCATGTGTGAATTGGAGGTGAAGTGGCCTCAGGCTGTACTGTAACACTGAAGCATTTCTGTTTCATTTCTGTCTGAGTGGAGCATAAAATCTCGGGAGCAGAAATCTCTTCTGCAGCTGCTTTGTATTCAGATGTAGCTGACATTGTGAGGCAGTGGGGCAAGTGAAGCCATGGCCTCGTTCACTGCCTTCAAACAGACCGAGAGCCTCCATCTGTTTTAATTTTCCCTCAGAGGACGCAAGGAAATTACAGGGAGGTCTGCAGAAAGCTGATGATGATGACACTGATAATAATAAGTACTGATAATAACCAGAGCAACAGCGATAATCACAAGAATCAGAAGCCTAATGAACACCAAACTAATGCTGCATACTTCCTCCCTTTGCTCTCAAACAGCCTCAGTTCTTTATGATGTGGATTCCACTAAATACTGGAAACTGTCCTCTGAGACTCTGCTCCATGTTGACATGACTGCATCACATCATTTCTGCAGATTCATCAGCTGCACATTCCTGCTGTCCATCTCCTGTTCTACCACATCCTGAAGGTGGTCTGCTGGATCCAGGTCTGGAGACTAGGGGGAGTTCACTGAACTCACTGTCATGTCCATGAAACCAGTTAGAGGCAACTTTTGGTTTGTGACATGGAGCATTATCCTGCTGGAAGCAGCCATTAGAAGATGGTGAACCGTGGCCACGACAGGATGAACATCAGCAGCAACACTCACACTGTGGCATTCAAAGGAAAGTAATGAAGGAACAGTAGCAGAAACAAAAATGTAGTCCTTGGCTTTAAATGTTCACCTGGTGTGACAACAGCACCGGTGTACAGTCAATGTTATTGTATTTCCAACTGTACTCTGACTCTTTGTACTGAGCTGTTCAACTGACTGATTAAAGCTTTGAAAAAAAATAACAACTTTTTTTCTGAAACTGGAATTAATTCAGTGGCTTTGTCCTCTGTTTCTTTATGTGGAGCTGTGTAAGAGCTGCATACAGAACACCTCATCCACCCTGTGACCTCCACACACACACACACACACACACACACACACACATACACACACTTACATCCAATGTGATTGCAGCTCTCACCCAGAGGACATGAACAAACAATCACAGGTTTACTCATCTGGCTCTCTCTCTTTCTGTGTGTGTGTGTGTGTGTTTGTGTGTGTGTGTGTGTGTGTTTATGTCCTCTGGGTAAAAGGAACAATCACATGGAGGGCAGACTGTCTCTGTTTGCTTTGCAATACAACATGCAACACCACGCTCTACCATGAATTGTGTGTGTGTGTGTGAGAGAGAGAGAAAGGGAGAGAGTGTGTGTGTGTTCAGGAAATAAAATAAACAGCTGCTGGGTTTTAGAACAATATATGAAAGAAAACAGATGCAGGTGTGAGCAGTTGGTTCTCTGTGTACACAGGAAGGATCTTCCTGAGCTTGTTAAGCCATAGTCTGTGATCTAATTATAAACTAAAAGTGCTCAACACTGACAGGGGCGTGTCCTCTTCATCTTTTACAGATTTTTTTTTTACCATTTCATTTGCTATATGCAAGATTAAAACTAATTGCATAAAAGCAGAATTTTTTTTTTTTTTTTCCCAGAGGACCTTTCCTGTCCAATCAGAGCTTGGCTGTGTGCTATCCAATCAGGAACTGTGCTCCTGATGAAGTGGGCGGAGATGTGATGTTTGACTGGGAGGAGAAGATGATTTGAGAGCGAAACAGAGCTGATGGATGACAACAAACTGATGATCATGTTTCTGTCTGTTTTTGTTTATGAGAGTGTAATCGTCCTGTTACCACGACAACTCCACTATGCAAAACATGTGTGAGGGGATCTGACGGTTAAAGGTAATTATCTGCTGCTCGGTGACATTATCACAGGTGTGTGACTGAGAGAGACAGAGGCAGAGAGAACATCTTGTATTTCAAATTGCAAGATTGATGTAATGAATGAATGAACAGATGAATGGATGATTTCACAGTGTTTGCAGATCTGAAGAGAATGAAAAACTGACTGAGTGCAACCTACTGAATGACTGTCTGAATTAATGAATAGCTGACTGACAGACAGCATGACTGAATGAATGAGCAAGTAAATGAATGAATGAATGAGAACGATTGAATTAATTAAATAAAAATATGACTGGCTGAACCAAAGAATGACTGACCAAATGAATGAATAAATGAATGAAATCACTAAATAAGTAATAAGTGATTATGTCAATGAGTGTCCTCACAAAGATAGAAGTACAAGTACGTGTGTGTGTGTATGTGTGTGTGTGTGTGTGTTTATTTCCTCTGAAACAGTGAATGTTGCGTCCAGTGACTCTTTATGGATCAGAAACTTTCCTGAAATAACTCCGCAGCCAGTGATAATGTGTTACACCACAACACTGAAACTAGAACTCTGAGTAATAAAAGCCCTGAGGATGTTCTGCACTGTCAATAGATTTTACAGAAATAACCAGGAATGGAATGTGAGACTGGACAGCAAATTATTTTGATTAACTGAATCCATTTTCTCTCACACGTTTCATGGCTGAGGGACGAACTGCTGCCTTTTCCACATTAGAAACCTGCTGTAAAAATATAGTGCACTGCTACATCAGATTTAGGGTTTAAATGCAGTTTTGAATTCTGTCTGATGACCATCTGCGCTGACAAGTCGTTTCTCAAATGCAGTATCTGTGTGTAATATCACTGCAGTACCAAAAGGCAGTTAACCAGCTGGGGGAGGATGTTATCAGCTATGGTTCAAACAGTCCATACCTGAGGTACTGAGGGTATAGGACTGAACATTTAGACAGTCTGCTTCAGGGGTCCAGTGATGGTAAATGATCAGAGTAAGATAAGCTCCACCTCCCTATGTTATATAATTTGGGACAAACACAGCTGTGAGTGTGCACGAGCTGCTGATGACTGAGCTGATGCTGAACAACCTGTAGTGGGAATATCTGACATTCTCTTCTCAGTTACACACCATGGAAGCTGAAACCAAAAATATGTCCCATTCTGTTTCATGGTCTTTCAAGTGCGTTCTCTAGGCCCCCTTAGTGGGGGCTGGGCTGGCCACTAAGGTTATTATTGTTTATTAAAACTAAAACAAAACAACGAAAACTAGGAAAAACATTTTTGTTCACTGAAATAAAATAAACACAAGGCTTTATAAAAAAAAACAAACAAGATGAAAAACATAACTAACTGAAAATGTGATGTGTGTTTGCATAACTAAATAGAATAAAATAAAGTTACAGAGAAGAGTTTTTGTCGATTTATGTCACACATACTATAATTATTCTGTGCGATATGAAATCTGTCTTACAGTTTTTTATCTGTGCCAGATGGATCAATATCTTACCAGATGACTGGATCCCAGTTCACATGCACGTCAAGCGTCCAACACATTCACTGTATTAATGATGTCAAGCATTTTATTGTTCATTAGAGCTGCAGCACCTACGACTACAGCTGGAGAGTCCGGTTCATTGATGAGGTCATTTTAAGTTGTAAGAATTTGTTTGGGGTTTTGAGTGTTTTGACATTGACTTGACCTGCAGCCTCACCTCAGACACACAATTACACACATTTTGCACTAAAGGCTGCATCTTGTGTCAACTGTTTCCATGTTTGTGTCCATATCTACATTTTATGTCCCCTTGTTATTTGTGTCCAGTAACATTTAATGACACAAACACACTGACTAACACACGTGTGTTATAGCTGTCTTTTATGGATTGTTGTCCATCTGTCCTCAGTGAATACATTTTTAAATGGTTTGATGTTTTGTTGAGTCTTTATTATACAGTATTTTATCTGACCTTTTTGAATCTTGCCCTGACAAATACCACATATTACAAAACAAGACTAGGTCAAAACCTGGTACATGGATGGACAGAATCAAAAAACACATAAATTAAAGACAAAGACAGAGCTGTGATTTCAGTTGGATTAACTGTAAAATGATCACTCAGAGAGAAAGTTAGAAGAGACCCAATATCTTTCTTATTTTGTCTCTAACACAGAGCTCAGCCTCTGTCTGGATCCACAACAGTTTAGCCTTTATTGACCTGAACTCCAGTACATCACAGACTGTTATTAGAGGCAGGTCTTTATTTCTAACTCCCTCTCTTTGATACGTAGCATGGGTCATAGCAGTGTTTTAGTATGAAGCCTCATTTGCAGTTGCAATAAGCATATTTTCTCATCTCCAGCTGAAGGTGTTTCTGCTGTTAACACATTATTCAGATCTGCTAGTTTCTTTAGCAGTTAGCGACGACTTCTCTCTCTCCCTCTCTCCTGCTCTCTCTGTTCAGTGTGTCTTGTGTTTGGTTATTTCTCTGCCTGCTTTAGTAACGATGATACATGTAATGAAAGTAGTTTGCCATAATGAAGGCTCAGTGTATTGGAAGCGCTCTTCCTCTTCCCTGCAGTTCCTGAGCAGTTGTGAAACTCGAGCGGCTCGGAAAACTGTCCATAACCAGAGGTGTAGCCCTAAGCCGGTCCAGTCATGTACCAGGTTCATACCTAGTTTGAAAAAAAATCTTTAAATCTAGTGACACTGGGTTAACTTGGCAACACTGTAGACAGGCGAGTGCCTGCTAAGAGCATCAGCCTGTCAGCATGTCATTCCCCCTCTCTCTGCCCCTTTCCTGTCACTCTCTACTGTCCTATCAAAAAAAAGGCAAAAATAACCAGAGGCACACTGAAGATTTATCAAATAAAGTGTTTTTTCTTAATAAAGCAGACATTAATGAGCATGAGTTGTATAAATGAGTTTATACAGACCACCACTGACACTCAGCTCCAGCTAAGATGAGAAGCTGCGGCTGAATGTTTTCTGCACTGCTTTGCTAACGATGATTAGCATCAGGGCTGAGTGAACCTGTTTATCTTTTCAAACTTGTTTC
Organism: Trachinotus anak; assembly: GCF_046630095.1. Classification (NCBI taxonomy): domain Eukaryota; kingdom Metazoa; phylum Chordata; class Actinopteri; order Carangiformes; family Carangidae; genus Trachinotus; species Trachinotus anak. Next base: position 21,483,756 of record NW_027273879.1, on the reverse strand, counting down.
TCTCTTCTGCCTATTCTAAATTTTTCAGACTGCAGACATCAGAGCAGATCGGGTGCTTGCATGAATGTGTCTCCATTTTACGTGTCCTTCATTTCAAATTAGAAGCCTCCTGCAGCGCTGTGTAACTGCGACTTCATGACACTTCATAAGATCCTGAAGCAGTGGCAGCATTAAATAAAAGAATGTGCAAACACTGTCTTTTGATAAAAGGAAATATTATGCTGCAGTGAGATATTTATTTCTGCAAGTGAGGACAATTGCTGTTTCACTGCTGTGGAATAGCACTTCTCCACAATGACTGTAATACGGGTCATCCTGCTTGCTGCTTTACAAATTTTTAATGGTGTCTAAGATTGGAGTAAACAAAAGGAAGACAGATTCTTCTGTTTGTGGGAGGCCATATGGAGAATTCAAACCTTATCTGGACTTCTGCCACTGATTTCCTGAAGAAACAGGATGGCTGTCAACTTAGTGGAGCCCTTTTACGAGTGTCTTCATTTTTCACTGACTGCTTATGAAACCAGAGAGAGAACCAGGTCAGAGAACAGTCGTATCCTGCTGCCTCCTTCAGTCTCATCTGGACATCGTGGTAGAGCAGGATACAGTATGTCAGAGCTACTTTAATGCTTGTATTTCTTGTTGAAAGTGAAGATATGTGTATATGAGTGAGACTGCATGAGCGAAAGCACGTACATGTGAAAGGAGAATGAATGTATGTGCAAAGATCAGAATGAACTGTGGTTGGCACAGTCCCTTATAGTGAGATGCTAACTGAAAGTTTTCATTATGAACTCTGTGAAACCTCATTTCAATCGCTCAGAAGTCAAATGAACACTTCACACTGAGCTCAGCTCAACCCTTCACTGCTGGTTCTTTTAATTAATGCTTAAATGAGTCTCTGGGTTCTCCAGACTAACACATCTGATTCCTGCAGAGACTCATCGAGAGCTTTAATTGCTCCCAACTGGAAGTCTTCCACAAGCTATTCTTAGAGCAGCAGTCAAACTAAAAGTTTGTAGTGTGCTGGATGTTCCCAGAATCCACTCCCAACTCTGAATGTGACTCTGACAGCCTGAGAGACAGTGACCCTAGCTGGACTCTGGAGAATTCTGGGTAAAAACCCCACAGAATTGGCATACTGTAAACTCTGACTGTGCGTTCAACCAAGCATTCAACAACACACACACACTCTGACAGCAACGCTCCACTGACTGGAGGAAAGTTGGGGAAAATGTCAGATTTGTCTGAAAAGTTGGTTTGACAGCAGAAACTTGACGAGAGCAGAAAGATTCACATTTTCTCCTTCAGCAACAAGCTGCAGAGAAACTAACTGAGGCTGTACCCACACACACACAGTGCATGACTGTGAGTGTGTGGAACTTAACCAGTGGGCAAGATGCTGCAGGAGCTCATCGGGCCAAACTGAGCAGAATTATAACAACTTCTGCTACTAGTGCTGCTGCTGCTAAAAATAATTATCTACTGGCTTCAAGCTATTTTCCATGTCATGATCAGCACCATCCCCCTTTCCACACTATTTCTATCACAGAATATCACTGTGTGTGTGTACCATTTAGCCACCAGTGTCCACCTGAAGGCTCTGGTCTCCCCATTCATTACTGCACCAGGATGAACCAGACTAAAACAAATCTTTTCATGACATTAGCAAATCAAATCTCTCTTAAACCCAGCTCCTGTCCTGTCCCATGGTTTTGTGCTGTCTGTCTTTCCTGTGCTCAAAGTCTCTGTATCTTGCTGCTCTCTGTCTGGACATCTTCAGCTTTCTCCTTCCTGTCTGAAGAAGTTTTAGGATTATTCTTCTGAACTGACACTAAACTGATCAAATGTGCAGTATAGAGGAAAAATAACTAAAAATGACTTTAACATATTTACCATTAACTGACAATGACACAGTGACAGTGTAGAATCCTGTATTTTCCAGCCTCAGTGTTGTTAATCTTCCTGGCTCATCATCTGGCCTGTAGCTGAAGCTCAGGGGAGACGAGGGGGAACGTGGATCTTGAGGTGTCATAGCATTTATTTACTGCAAAACACTAAAGCTCACTAAAGTGCACATACACTGCACTGCTACATTCACTGCTAACTGCTAACTAATGAGCTTACTCTATGCTCCAGTCACAAGCATCACCGCTCTATCTCTCTCGCGCTACCTACGTACTGATCTCTTCCTGAAGGGAGCTGCTCTACTCCTGTAACAACATTCTGTCTCAAACTTCTCAAACTTACTTAAATCAGAACAGTTTTCTTATTTACTTGCAGCTGCTGCCTCTAATGCAGAGGAAGAAAAGGCTAGAAGTAACTTTCTAATGCACAGGTTTAGTTTCCACACATGTCTGTGCCTGCGCATAATGTGTGCGATATCAAAACGGTAGGAGCAGAGTCAAGGACAGCTTGACAAGTACACTTTGGCTGTAGCTAGTCACCGTCTGAGCCCAGGATTATCCTCAGTGCACATGTGTAGACAAAAATGCTGCTCCCCTCTCTGCTTGACAAGCTCCAGACTTTGTCAATGCGTCATGGTCACACCCATGAAAAAGATCCTGCTTCCAGAGACAATAGGCTACTTCTGTGACAAGAGGGCAGTGAAAAGAGAATGCAAACAGGCACTATCACATCCTTTATGTTCTGATCAGATGTGAGGAGAGATATCCCTTCTATCGTTCTGACTGATGTCTGTTTTTAGCTTTAACTGGGCAAACACTGCTTGGCTTGCTTGCCCTGACATCACACCACTGCTGTACATTTATTCACAATAATCCACTCCATATGAGTTGGCAGGCTGAAATGAAATGTAGGCTAAAGCTACTGGCTAAAAAAGAAATTGTGCCTGTAAGTGACGGTGCTGAAGACGAGCTGATTGCTAGATCTCCTCACATCTTCTGTTATATTTTTAATGGCTGCTGCAAGGCACATTTCTTTTTATGGGACGATAAAGTCAAGAGAATTTTTTTTTACTATTTTTGATCTTTAAAGCATGTAACAGACACATTCTAAGTAGAAGCTTTTTGACCCCTTGACCCAGTTGGCCTCTTTTATCAGTGGGCATGGAGCTCATCAGTTTTTATATAATAGAATAGATACTGTATCTTTAATTAAATGTGTGTAAATTGGACTTGATGAAGAAGAAAATATGTTGTATCATCTCCTGCAGCTTTACCTGCTCTTGACATTATAGTAGACTGGTAGTAGATTCAGGCTGTGGAGATGGAGTAAAACTAGCACGTCAACACCACGTGCTACTGATCAGTCACTCAGGTACATTCGTTGAACACTGACAAAGTGACTTGGTAAATGTAAGATGTAGTACAGGTGTAAGCACGTGAAGCATTAAACATGTCTGATGATACATTGAGGCAAATAGGCCATGCTTTACCGACACTCACCAGCCACTTTATTAGGTATGCTAACTGTTAGCGCAAATATCACATCAGCCAATCACATGGCAGCAACTCAATGAATTTAGTCATGTAGACATGGTCAAGACGACCTGCTGAAGTTCAAACCCAGCATCAGAATGAGGAAGAAAGGTGATTTAAGCGACTTTGAACATAGCATGGTTGTTGGTGCAACAGTAACTCAAATAACCACTGCTTACAACCAAGGTCTGCAGAAGAGCATCTCTGAACGCACAACACATCGAACCATGAAGCGGATGAGCTACAGCAGCAAAAGACCACACCAGGTACCACTCCTGTCAGCTAAGAACAGGAAACTGAGGCTACAGTTCACACAGGCTCAACAAAACTGGACAATAGAAGACTGGAAAAACGTTGCCTGGTCTGATGAGTCTCGATTTCTTCTGTGACATTCGGATGTAGGGTCGGAATTTGACATCAACAACATGAAAGCATGGATCCATCCTGCCTTGTATCAACAGTTCAGGCTGCTGGTGGTGTAATGGTGTGGGGGATATTTTCTTGCACACTTAGGGCCCCTTAGTACCAACTGAGCATCATTTTAACACCTACCTGAGTATTGTTGCTGACCATGTCCATCCCTTTATGACCACAGTGAACCATCTTCTGATGCTGCTTCCAGCAGGATAATGCACCATGTCACAAAGCTCAGATCATCTCAAACTGGTTTCTTGAACATGACATGAGTTCACTGTACTCAGATGACCTCCACAGTCACCAGATCTCAGTCCAACAGAGAACCTTTGGGATGTGGTGAAACGAGAGATTCACATCATGGATGTGCAGCTGACAGATATGCAGCAACTGTGTGATGCTGTCAAGTCAACATGGACCAAAATCTCTGAGGAATGTTTCCAGCACCTTGTTGAATCTATGCAACGAAGAATTAAGGCAGTTCTGAAGGCAAAAGGGGTCCAACCTGGTATCAGCAAGGTGTACCTAGTAAAGTGACCGATGAGTGTAGGTATGTGTAGGTAAATGTTGCTGAGACATCTACTGTTAGTCCCACTGCTGTTAAAACTAGAAAATAACATTTCTCTGTGTCATTAGTTGAACTATCTTGTTCTGTCATCTTTATCTACAGGGAGGTCAGAGGTCAGAGATCAGGGTGTGGAGCTGGCAGAGCTTGCTAAAAAACACTTCAGTAATGTTTAAGACACCTGCTGCTCAGTATGTTTGGTATTCAGCTTTCATTTCATTTAACAAACAAATTCTTTTTATTCATTTTTCTTTTCAAATAAATGTTCTGTTGAGAAAAATACTCCCCTGGTCTCATGAAGCTTTGAACTATCATGCAGCTCTGACAGCACTGATTGATCAGCCCAGACCTGAGAGCCAATCAGCAGAGAAATATCCATCACATGCAGGAAAATAAATAGACAGAAACTAAATTAGGTCAGCTCTCCACAGACAATCCAATCCTCCTTTTTATGGACATAAATTATGAGCTGTTCACATCTCTGGAAATATTGATCATTTTCTCTGCTGCTGCACTCTGAGCAGGTTGAAAAATCCTCATGACACCTACATGTGGTGAATGCAGTAACACTTCTCATTATATGGGATTATTTTATCGGAATTCTTATCTTCCATCTCCTGTCTACACTTACAGAGGCTCTTAAACAGGTGCAGAACACAGAAAGTTACAAGTTGTAGAAGAGCCAGTTAACAGTGTCATCACCATGACATGTCTGAGCAGAACATGGTGCATTATAGTCAGTCAGATATTAGAGCAGGATTTTTAAGGTGCAAGCACCATTTTACACCACTTTACACATTTAAGTAACCTGTTACAACCTCAATTAAGTCAACAGCTAACAATCAAGGAAACATGTTTAGATTGTAACACTGATTATTTGGTAAAATAACTTGTAAGAAGCAAATTCAAAAAGATCTGCCCCTCAACACATATCTGATGCTGTATATTACACCTAAAGTCTCTGGGGTTCTGTATATTTTTCCATTTTAGAGAACAGTTTCCTCCAGATTGGGCTGTGTGCCCACTTGTTAAACTGGCTGCTGCTTTTAAACAGTTTAAGAGGATGAGAGGAGCTGCTTGCTTATTAGGCTAACATCAGAGTTGACCCCAGCTCTGGCCTCGGCTGGTTTTGGCACCACCTTATAGGTAGCCAGCGCTGGATCTTTGGTTTGTTTTGTTTTTTAAACATTTAGCAAGCGAGGCTGAAAAATGAAGCCAACAGTGAAGTTCCAAAAACAGCAGCTCCTCAGTACAGAAAACAGTTTTGGCCTCTTCCTCCTTCATGACAACTGTGCGGGGGTGAATTTTTATATAACTCACCTATGCTACATTCTATTAAGGCTTTAAGTTATGAATAATTGAGGGTGTGGTTGCTTTGAGTGACAGGTTGGTGACAGTACCTTGTGACAACCATCATGCACCAAAGTCTCAGCTCCACAAATGCCCAACCTCTTTGACCATTTTTGGATTAGCCGAGAGTCAGGCACTGCCAAGATGGTGACGGTGGAGCAGCTCACTCTGAGCTTCATGACCACTCTTCAGAAACCTGTGGGTGACATGACGGAGGCTACGTCCATCTTTATTTACAGTCTATGATATTTATTTACAGTCTATGATATTTATGGAGGAAGAGAGGACCCCTGACCTACCTGTCCTCTGTGAACACACGAGGTGGTCATCACTTTTTATATAATCAAAAATTATTTTTGGGTGAACTATTTAAATATATATAAATAGTAGCACATACACTATGCTTCTGTACATTTGTGGATTGCATCAATCAGTAAAATGAGGCCAGATCACCAGAGAGGAACGGTTGGCAGAGCTGACTGATGGCAGTTTAAATGTGTGTCAGAATAAACAGTCGTCAGTCATCAGTCACTTCCAGGGTGGAGAAAGCTGGAGCTTCAGCCATAAATGTTCAATGGTTTATGCAGGCAACTTGAGAATGAAAAAAAGAAGCTCAGTGTGACCACAGAAATGTTTACAAATCTGCCTTAAATATGATTAAAGATGTCCTGAAATGATTTTTACTGTTATGACAATAACAGGAAGAGAGTGGAGTGTTGTTGTTGTTGCAGTGCAGAGATGTGCACAGAGAGGGGAGGGAATAAATATATAAAAGTTTAAACTCACCCTGGACAGGACGACCTCTAAGGTGATGTTCTGAGGAGGTGCACTGGGCACTGCAGAGACAAACATAACACAGTGTAAATGCATCAGATAGACAAACACCAGATTATTCATAAGCCAAAGACTGAAGTGACTTTCCATTTCCTTATATGCTATTTTTGATCAATGTAAGTTTTTAGACTGTCTTCCTCAGTATGCTGAGGAATCTGTGCACTTAACCTGCTGATATACTTTATATGGTGTTTTAGAGGAAAAAATCCATTATCCATTTTATAACAGTCTGTTAGAGCGGTGGTTCCCAACATGTGGGTTGAGACCCCCCCAGGAGCTCCCAAATAAATCTAAAGGGCTTTAAAAGATTTTAAAGCTTTAAAAAGGATTTATCTTTCTGTCACATGTCACCTGAGTTTATGGAGGTGAAACAGTAATTCCCTGGAACTGCCCTGTGTGAAACACTCAGGGAAGATCAGAACTGTGCTCAGTCAGGGACCACAGTGAGACACATGAACACATTTACTCACCTGGTTCATGGCTTTTAAACTAATCACTCATCACATCATAATGGAGGTAAGAAATTAGCCTGTTACCTCTCCCACATAACAGGCAGAATATAACCAGTCTGGTGTGTGTGGAGGGGTGTGTGGTTATTCTGTAGCAGCCTGGTGTCACTTGCATATAAGTTAATCAAGGTAAACACAGCAGATGACCCAGTGTAATGGCACTGTGCTCTGTCGCAGATTTATTAACTTGTGTCCTGCTGCCTTCAGATGGCTGCAGAGATTTAATCAACAGGAGAAGAACCTTTTCATACAAGACAACAGATACTGTCAGAATCAATCCTACTAATTAATAAATCAAACCAGACTGGTTCACCACTGCTCCTGCTTGAACTACATTAAATGTTTTGTTTATGCTGATTTAAATGCATCTGTCAGCTGGGGAATGTTTGATTAGAATAGTATATTTAGATTTTAAATCAGAATCAGAATCAGAATCAGAATCAGTTTTATTGCCAAGTATGCTTTCACATACAAGGAATTTTTTCTGGTGATTGGTGCAATTGATCAGCAACAGTGGGGCTCTCTAGCCTTGTTGATGAGGCTAATAGCAGATGGGAAGAAGCTATTTTTGTGGCGAGAGGTTTTGGTCCTGAAGGACCGCAGCCTCCTGCCAGAGGGGAGTGTCTCAAAGAGTTTGTGTCCAGGGTGGGAGGAGTCAGCTACAATCTTCCCTGCACGCCTCAGAGCCCTTGAGGCGTACAGGTCCTGGAGGGACGGAAGATTGCAGCCAATCACCTTCTCAGCAGAGTGGATGATACGCTGCAGTCTGTTATTGTCCCTCTCCGTGGCAGCAGCGTACCAGATGGTGATGGAGGAGGTGAGGATGGACTCAATGATGGAGGTGTAGAAGTTCACCATCATAGTCCTTGGCAGGTTGAACTTCTTCAATTGCCTCAGGAAATACATCCTCTGCTGAGCTTTTTTGATGAGGGAGCTGATGTTTAGCTCCCATTTGAGATCCTGTGTGATGGTGGTTCCCAAGAAGCGAAAATGCTCCACGGTAGCCACGGGGGAGTCACACAGGGAGATGGGGGTGGGTGGGGCTGGGCTCTTCCTGAAGTCCACTATCATTTCCACTGTCTTCAGAGCGTTTAGCTCTAGGTTGTTCTGCCTGCACCAGGTCACCAGACGCTCAGTCTCCCACCTGTAGGCAGACTCATCGCCATCAGAGATGAGTCCAATGAGAGTGGTGTCGTCTGCAAACTTCAGGAGCTTGACAGACTGATGGCTGGAGGTGCAGGTGTTAGTGTACAGGGAGAAGAGCAGAGGAGAAAGAACGCAGCCTTGCGGGGATCCAGTGCTGATGGTCTGGGAGTCAGACACGTGCTTTCCTAGCTTCACGTGCTGCCTCCTGTCAGACAGGAAGTCGGTGATCCACCTGCAGGTGGAGTCAGGCACGCTCAGCTGGGAGAGCTTGTCCTGCAGCAGAGCCGGGATGATGGTGTTGAAGGCAGAGCTAAAGTCCACAAACAGGATCCTGGCATAGGTCCCTGAGGAGTCCAGGTGCTGGAGGATGAAGTGGAGAGCCATGTTGACGGCGTCGTCTACAGACCTGTTGGCTCTGTAGGCGAACTGCAGGGGGTCCAGGAGTGGGTCAGTGATGGATTTGAGATGGGACAGGACAAGACGCTCAAATGATTTCATGACCACAGAGGTCAGGGCAATGGGTCTATAGTCATTTAGTCCTGTGGGCCTTGGTTTTTTGGGGACAGGGATGATGGTGGAGGATTTGAAGCAGGCTGGCACGTGGCAGGTCTCCAGTGAGGTGTTGAAGATGTCCGTGAACACTGGAGACAGCTGATCAGCACAGTGCTTCAGGGATGATGGAGAGACAGAGTCAGGACCGGCTGCTTTGCGGGGGTTCTGCTTCTTAAAAAGCCTGTTGACATCTCTCTCCAGGATAGAGAGAGACGTTCCTTTGGTAGGGGAGGAGGAGGGTTCTGATGTGGCTCTGATGTGGAGGTTAGTGTCAGGCTTGTCCCACTGTCTTTCAAAGCGGCAGTAGAACTCATTCAGATCGTTGGCCAGACGGAAGTCATTAATGGAGTGGGGGGGTTTAGGTTTGTAGTTAGTGATCTGTCTGAGCCCTTTCCAGACAGAAGCAGAGTCATTGGCTGAGAACTGGAGCTGAAGTTTCTCAGAGTACAGTCGTTTAGCTTCTCTCACCGCTTTGCTAAACCTGTACTTGGACTCTTTAAACTTGTCCCTGTCCCCACTCCTGAAAGCTTCCTCCTTTTGCCTCCTGAGCTGACTGAGCTTAGCTGTGAACCAGGGTTTGTCATTGTTATAACTCACCCTGGTGCGTGATGGGATACAGCAGTCCTCACAGAAGCTGATGTATGATGTCACAGCCTCTGTGAACTCATCCAGACTGTTGGAAGCAGTCCTGAACACTTCCCAGTCAGTGCAGTCCAAACATGCCCGCAGATCCTCTATGGCTTCACTGCTCCACTGCTTTGATGTCCTCGCAACAGGTTTACACAGTTTTAGTTTCTGCCTGTATGTGGGAATCAGGTGGACCATGACATGGTCAGAGTGGCCCAGTGCAGCCCGGGGGACGGCGTGATAAGCACCACTGATTGTGGTGTAACAGTGGTCCAGAGTGTTCCCCTCTCTGGTCGGGCAATTAACAAACTGTCTATATTTGGGCAGTTCATGACTGAGGTTCCCTTTGTTAAAGTCACCAAGGACAATAACTACGGAGTCCGGGTTGGTCTGCTCCACACACAGTATCTGGTCGGCGAGCGCCCGCTGTGCCTCCTGCACGTTGGCCTGTGGTGGGATGTAAACACCGACCAGGATGATTGAGGTGAACTCACGGGGGGAGTAGAAGGGCCTGCAGTTTATGATGAAAGTCTCCAGGTCAGGAGAACAGTGCTGCAGGATCACTGTCACGTCTCTGCACCAGCCACTGTTTGCATAAAAGCAGATTCCTCCACCTTTGGTTTTGCCGGACAGCTCTGTGTCGCGATCCGCTCTGAAGAGTTGGAAGCCGGCCAGCTCCAGCGCAGAGTTCGGAATCGATCCACACAGCCACGTCTCCGTGAAGCACAGGACGGCAGATGAGGAAAAGTCTCTGTTCTTCTGCACCAGTAGCTGAAGTTCATCCAGTTTGTTGGGCAGTGAACGCACGTTGGAGAGAAAGATACCTGGGAGCGGTGTGCGGAGTGCGCGCCGGCGGAGACGCGCAAGCGCACCGGCACGTTTTCCTCTCCTCCGGCGTTTCACTGCGAGAGCAACGGTCAGTGCACCTCTGACCAAAATGTCCAATAATCCCACAGATGAGTCGAGAAAAGTAGGAAAAAAATCCACTGGAGTTGTTTCTCTGATGTTAATGAGCTCTTCTCTGGTGAAAGAGCTCCGGAAACCAAAGCAGAAAACTGGATTTATAAAGAAAATAAGGCAAAAAAATGCGCACCAAAACACCGAGGCAGCCATCCGCGGCGCCATGGCAACAGAATGCAGAAAAGATATATTAAATATATTATATTATATTATATATATTAAAGATAGATACATATAGATATATATGTACACATATATATACACACAGTATATCTTCATTTGATCTCTGAAAACAACATGTTTCCCATGTGTAGACTAGATCACAGGTATTATAGAGCAGGTTTAGCAAATCCTCATCTACCATCTAACAACTGAAGATGAACAACGTTTCATGAATAAATCAGACGGCCTTAGTGTTGACGGCAAGTGGAGTTTTTTCACTTTTGTTGGAGCTAGGCTAACAGTTTCCACCTACTTCCAGTCTTTGTGCTAAGCTAAGCTAAAAGCCACTGGAAGTACCAGTGATGGATGATGGTGTATTATTAGTTTTTTACAGTGGCAGTGCCTTGGAGTGCCGAGCTGACTTTGTTTGGTGTCAGACCACTCCTGTCCATCAGTCATCATGATGACATCAGCACAGACAGGAAGCTGATGGACCAATGCTGGCGTTCAGTCTCTGTGATCTGACTGTGTCACTGCAGAATGACATGATTACCACCAGAAAAATGACAGGTGTCATAACACACACACACACACACGGACTTTCACAAACACTGTCACTCTCTGTGAGTATCCCAGCAAAAAGTGATGTAAAAGATACAAGAAGAAGAAAAGACAGGGAAGACGACAATTAGGCAAAGCAGAAGAGCAGAGACCCATGCAGGAGGATGGAGGACAAACAGGAAAAGAAAAAAGAAATAGATAACAGGAAAGATGATGAGGAGGACAAAGTATAGAAGGAAAAGATTAGAAAAAAAGACGAGTGAAAAAGAAAAACAACAAAGCAAAGAAGATGAAAGAGAAGAAAATGAAGATAAAAGTGAAAGAAAACAAAGACAAAGTAGAAGATAATGGAGAAAATGGAATGAAAGGAAAACATGAAGATCAAAACAAAGATGATGGAAGAGAAGACATGAAGCTTAAAAATGAAAACAAGGTGATAAAGACGAATACAGAGAAGAGGAACAAAAGCAAAGGTAAAGTAGTAAAACAAAGATGATAGAAGACACAGGGAATGAAGAAGGTCGAGGAAACAAGCAAAGACTAAACAGAAAACAAACAATATGAAAAATGAAAAACAAAAACATGGTGATGGTGAAGAAAAAGATAAATAAGCGACATGAGGAAGAAGAAGCATAGAATGATGAAGAGACATGTTCATTTTGAGAATCAAAGTGTGTTGGTCTGAATGAACTGTGTCTGTCCAAGCAGATGCCTAATTAACTGTCAGAAGCTTATCTGTTGATTCAGCTGCTTATTTTGTATGTGAGTGTGTGTGTATGTGTGTGCGTGCACACATCAGTTGTATTGTGGGTTCAATTAGCACACAAGTCATTGTTATCATCCAGATGCAGCCAGAAGATTCACAATACAGCCATTCTGCATCTGTGTGTGTGTGTGTGTGTGTGTGATTGCAGCTGGACAGATGCCTCCATTCTCTCTCACTGCTGATGTATGTAAGTTTATTAACAACATCATCTGCATCTGTCCACCAGTCAGAGCTCAAGTCCCACCCAGAGGAGATATTAAAGGACCAGACTGTGGTGTAACCCCGCCCACCACCAAGCTCTTATCATTCCCTAACTGACTGACTGGTGTGGTGGCTGGAGTCAGCATCAGTTCTGTCTGCTGACTTTGAAAAGGCAACAAGTCTAGGGTCAAAACCCAGAATATAACTGCACCATGTATGGTCGATGTGGGAAACATAGGACCTAGTTGAAAACTGTTGTGGAACCACTATGAACTGACATCATGTTGTAAACTGACGTCATCGCTGTAAACCGACGTCATCGCTGTAAACTGACATCATCATCAGCTGGTTTCAGATCTGTCGATTTCTCTCTTCCTCTCTGTGCTCAGTCTCTGTCTGGGTATCAAACTGCTGCTCAGCCTCTCTGCCACTCACTGTACAGAGTAGACACAGACAGAGGTGGGCCTCTTGCTCATGACGCAGTAGTGGTGACTCTCTTCTGTGGAAAGTAGCAAAGGTTCATCCACAAAGTCACTGGATTTATTGTTAGGTGCTTTTTTATAATCTAAAGTTGGCAGCACTGTCTGTGCTAATTCATTTAGAAAGAACAACAGCCAATGAGGACACTCCACAACCAATGTGTAACTTGACAACGCATGTCTATCAGTCAGTCAGTGAGTCAGTGAGTCAGTCAGCCAGCGAGCAAGTGAGTGAGTCAGTCAGCCAGTCAGTAAATGAGTCGGTTGGTTTTCCTATGTTTCTCGGGTTTGACTAGTTTAAATGCCTGATTGAGGGTTAAGACCTGGTTTCAGGGTGAAGGTTGGAGTCAGGCATTCAACTGTGATGGTTAAGCTCAGGCTAAGAGGCTAGGGAATGCATTATATGAATGTCAGGTTCTCCCAAATATAGTAAAACAAGGGTGGGTGGGTGGGTGGGCGTGTGTGTGTGTGTGTGTGTGTGTGTGTGCCCATGGGAGAATGTATGGGCTCCAATACTGTGTCAGGCTGAGAGGCTGAAATGAAGCAAATCTCTCCTCATCTCACTGCTTAATTAAAGACCCCTGAGTCCCCTAATGAAACCACTGACAGTGGGAGAGAGAGAGAGAGAGAGAGAGAGAGAGAATGAGAGAGTTAATGTCTGAAAAAAGTGTGTGTTACTCTTCTTTATCTCTCTCTTTCATCCAAACTAATGGCCCCTCCCTCCCTCCCTCCCTCTCTCTCTCTCTCTCTCTCTCTCTCACACACACACACACACACACACACACACTTTCATCCAAACTAATGGTCCCTCCCTCTCTCTCTCTCTCTCTCTCTCTCACACACACACACACACACACACACACACACACTTTCATCCAAACTAATGGCCCCTCCCTCCCTCTCTCTCTCTATCTCTCTCTCCCACTCTCTCTCTCTCTCACACACACACACACACACAAAAACCAGTCAAACTAGTCAGACTGCAGACATCAGAGATGCTCTCACTTGAATTCACTTGACTCTCATTTGATGGTGTTTTGTTCTTTATTCACCTCAACTGTAGAAGGCAACAGGCTTTGACTGGTGTGGCTGTACACAGGGTTAATACCTGTTCCTGTTTGGTGATGGTTGAAAGAAACTGCACAGATATTATATTGGATTATTAAAACAGAATTTATGGTATATAACAGTTTGCGCCATCAACTTTCTTTTACGGCACCTGCTTTAATTAAGAGCATTATGAGAGATGTGTCAGGAAATTAAAACTGTAAGCCTATTAATTAGTCATTTTAATGAAATCAAGTAAAACTGCATGTAGGACTAAAAACTTCAGTATCTCTCAACTAGCACAGCAGAGACAGACCATTATGCTAAGAGGAAACCACAGGGCGATCAGCTATGTAGTCACTGTGACCTGGTAGGATGAAGAGTGGGTGGTTTCAAACAGATGGTGACTACTTTATTGGTTGGACCTTTTGTAATGCTCACTAGTGCAGTGTGAGGTCAACACTGAAGATGAAGCCCATATAATTTTTAAGGAACCATGTTGCGTTCTCAGACATTCCAACATTTGAGAACGGAGGCTCGGCAACTAAACAGCAACTTTTAGTATCCAACGTCCTTCTTCTTCTTGACTGGAACTACATCAGGTCTGGATTAGCCTGTTATGTGGGGCGTGGGCGTGCTAACCCTCCTCTCCTCGCTCTATGTACATAGTGCAACATGTGCATTGCTATGGTGGAGTTTTGATGCGTGGTAAACTGATTACACAAATGAACACAGGAATATGCCCAGTGTAAACACCGCTTATCTGCAGTGACCAGATGTGTGATCCAGTTTCAATAATTTATGCACAACAACTAATCAAACCAAAGTGCTTCAAGACGACAACATGTTTATATCATTACGAGAGGCTGAGGTAGAACTCACCGTCTGATTGGGTGGTGACGCTAACCGTCTCTGAGGCAGTGCCTGGTCCATAGCGGTTTATTGCCAAAACCCGAACTGTGTACTCTGTGAACTTATTGAGTCCTTCCATTTTGTAGTTGAGTCCATTCACCTCCACACTCTGAACACAAACACACAGCAGCGATTATCCCTCAGAAAGTCAGAACTAATCATTTTATGGCATTTAAATCACCTCCACATAGCAACTCTATTCTGACAGGTTGCCCTCCATCACAGTGCTGACCTGTTCCTTGCCAGACGGGCTCTCAGTCCACAGTAGTCTGTAGACCAGCAAGGGGCCGTTTGGTTGGCTGGGGGGCTCCCAGCTCACCTGGACAGAGGTAGGAGACAGAGCCTCCACTCGGAGAGACTCCACCCTGCTGGGAACCTGCACTGTAGAGACACAAAGACGAGACACTGCTCACACACTCACAAAAACTAATACTACTGCTGCTGTGTGTGTGAGTGTGAGTCGAGCTCCAAAGATTCCCTCCAGAAAACTGGGCGTACTTCGTGTGTCAAGTTGGTGATGAGCTCCTTTTGCTTTCCACATGTATCTAGTGTCCGTTTTAGAATCAGGCTTGTTTTATATTCTGGCCAATATGGTAAACACCACATACCATATTTAGATACATCAAGAAATGTACATGATACACAAAACACAGTATATGTATATATAAAAAACAAGTATTTCTGTGTGTGTTTGTGCCTCACGGTCAGGTTTGGTGGTGATCCTCAGGGGGGCGGAGCTCTCTCCTGGTCCCACGTCATTGTAGGCGATGACTCTGAAGCTGTAGCTCTCCTCTGGTTTCAGGTTGGAAACTGTCAACTCCAAAGACTCGGGCTCTGACACGTTCACTGACCGCTCCCTGACACAGGAAAACACAAAGAAACAAATACACTTCACTATTTGTTTGACTATTAACAACTTGTTCCTTTATATATTTATTTGACTGAATTTTAGTTTATGTTATAACATTTGCATCATCTAACCCTTTTAAACTGGGAGATACTTAACACATATACAATTAAAAGAGAAGCTACTTTTATTTTGTAACAATGCAGGTAATCACAGCTGTAATCAGAGCTGGAATCTGTGTAATCCCTCAGTGATGGCAGCTAATCCTCAGATAACAGCACCTCTGCCACCTTTCAGTCCTCAACTATTCACCAAGCGACTGATTCATTTGCCGAGAGTGAGGTGAAAACATAAACATCAGTCCCACATCTGTCTGTTCAGTGCAGGTTACGTGCTACAGTTGACCCCTCTGCTTCATGCTTTTGCACATATTGCCAGATACAGTCTGTGAGCATAGCTTTTGTTTTGGTCACAGGCATCATGGTACTGAACATGCCAACATCATCATGACGGACAGACTGTGAGAAGCTGCACATGATCACTTTGCCCCTGTTGCTGTTCATAATTAAATACCCATAAAGCACCTCTCTGATTGTGATTTTCAATTAAAGTCAGACACCATGGAAGTGTTCTTACTTTGTAAAAGCTACAGGGTTGACTGAAGAGTTTTAAGGCATTTTAATGGGTATTGTGCATGGTTGAAGAAATAACACTGGTTTCTTAAAGCATCTGCACATAACACAATAAAAAAAAACAATAGCATGAACAATTTTGTGCTGTTTTGTTTGTTTTTTTTTACTTGACTTTTACCATGTAACAAAGCACTTTTTTTGAGGTTCTAGCCCATTAGACATCTCTTTATACATGCAATTCCGCTGAAGACTCCTTAGAATACAGTCCTGCAGGACTGAGTCCTAAAACAGGGAAATTAGTCAGAAGTTAGCACTTCCTGTTCCCTTGTCCTGAAATTCTCGATTTGAATGGGTTTTTGTTAAGATGACTGAAATAAGGTCTGTGGTTAACATAAGCTCAAGACATTTTCAGGTTTTATTCTACAACATAAAATACATCAGTAAATACCTCAGTCATGATTTCTTAAGCTTATATTCCTCTTAAAATAGGCTGGTTGCTAACAAGCTGCTAAATGAGACTACAGAGGATGTTGGGAACATTAAACATCATCAGTCCAACTTGAAAACCGATCTCCTCACCAGTCCACCTTTACAGCCTCGTTGTGTTTCTACTGCCGCTCTTACAAACTGTTCCTAACTTAGTCAGTTGGACATTTTAAAATCCCATTGGCTTTTAGTCAAGGGAACCAGGGTGAAGCTAACATCTGGGTTGGCCTACTAAAATACATCATTCCTGCGGCTCTACATTACAGTCAACTGATGTGTTCATCAAAACCCAGTCAATTGTGAGTTTAACTGAAAATGTAAATGATGAATGTCTTTCTGACTATTTGGGAACCTTTTACCCTTCAAAAACTATTCAACCATGCACAAGCCACATTACAAATACCTTAATAAATTGCAACCCATGTAGTAATCCCAACCCCACCCCATTAAAAAACAGTTATTAACAGTGAACTGTTGTTCAGAAAATTTTGTGAATTTCTTGGGACATTTTACCAGAACCATCAGGATTCATCATCTGCAGACGACAAATGTCTACAGTAAATTTTATCAGTCAGGCTGAGGCGTCTGCGGATCGAAGGCAGACAATGACAGAGCAGCAAATGAGCCAATATCAGCAGCAGCAGCTGTGAGACACAAAGGTTAGAGTAAATATAAAAGGTTAGCAGAGTTCTCAGGGTTTATGAATCTTTTTTTTCTCTGAGCTGCTGAGTAAAAGGCAAACAGGCTGAGCTGGATGTGGAGTTAACCAGCAGGTCTCTGTCTGTCACACTGTGTGAACTCTGTTTGCCCTTCAAAGGCCACAGTCTGAGGTCAGTGTGCTCCAAAACAAGTGACCCACAGAGAGAGACACTTCTTTCTCTGCTTCTAATGTCACTCATTCCCACTCATCCCTCTGCTGTTCACATTTTATTAAGTTTTTAAGTTGATAGAATGAACCATTGTTTCTGTTTTTATATCAATTATATTGCTATACAGTTGTCAACTGTAGCATGAGCATATATGAGCATATATACAATCAATAACAAAATCAACACAAAATGATCCTTGTACAAAAAATGTGCTATTCAAATTTATATTATATACATATAAATTTAAACTAATCAATTTATCTCAATAATGTCTGTAGACCTAGTTAGAAATCACAGGAGCTCAGGCTCAGGAGGTGGAGCAGGTTGCTCAGTAATCTGAAGGTTGGTGGTTCAATTCCTGGCTCCTCCAGTCAGCATTTCAAAGCTTCCTTGGGAAAGATACCTAAGCCCAATTGCCACAGATGTATTACAGTGTGTGAATGAATGAATACGAGCAAAAGTTGTTTTTTTTTTGCTATCAAAGAAATGGTGATTGTCCATTTCCACAGTTGCAGTGAACACAGCTTAAGCTGCTAACAGACCCAGGTACAGACCCAGGTTAAAGACACAAGACTAGTGTGTAGCCTGCAGCTGACTCATCAACTCCAACACCAAAAATAGAAAAAGAGAAAAAAATTAAATTATTTATTGAGTTCATATTATTAAAGCATCATGAAAATGTGAAATATTTGCTGGTCAAATTTTCACATCAAATATTTTTACACTTTTTTACACTTTTACACAGGCTGATGTTAGGACCACCTCAGACGTGAGCTGTGTGTACTACAACAGACAGATGTGCCATTGGGCTAAATCTATCACCTCACAACAATGTTGGACAATTCTACATAACCCTGGAGTGCTTTCAGTCCGGGGTTGCATTACCAAATGTTTTCTGTCATTGACAGAATGATGAAAAATCTGCATGCTGTTTGTCATTTTTTCAACTTTAGGGACTGAGGCTGATCTGCTGTAACGCTCAGTAATTCACATGCAACACTGTCATTAACCACATGTACACCACCTGTAATAGACCCTTCTGTCCTGAGGCGGTGCTGGTGATTCCAGTCTGCACCGTGGCAGCAGAGCACAGGTTCATCCTTCAGAACAAAATCAAAACAGCCAAGAGAAGTTGTCGGTCCACGGCAAAGACACAAAACCAATGAGAACCGCCTCTGCAGCAATCTCCCAATGTTTGATTACACTCAAGTGAGCAGCCAGTCTAAGTCCATGCAGACCAGGAGGAAGGTCTGAGTTCAGGCTGGGCTAAAGCAGGTAGTTCAATTTTAATTTATTGTAAATATATATTCACTGTTATAGTCTAATTCTGTAAATATGCATCATTCATGTTTGCCTCTTTAGGCACAGTGGCTGTGGTGTTTTCTTGGGCTTCACTGTCAGTGTGGGAAAAAAATCATTCATCTGTTTCGTGTTGTGATCGCTCACTGTCTGTGTTCATCTTTTCCTCTCCATGTCCTTAAAAATGCATAATCAGGAAGTTTGGTCTATATAATAAATTATGGTATAATCAAGTTGTTTTTTAATTAAATGCTATCAAATAGACTATTTCTCATTATTATTTACAAATGAAAATTAAAATGACAGGTAACAATCAATTATGACAGAATTTTTGTGTGAGACAACGAGAAAGTCTGACACAACCTGTGCATTCAGTGACTGTTTTTAGCCTCTGGAGGCAGTCACTTCACACTGTGACTGGCCAGCTGTGCAGAGGTGAGAAAGAGAAAGAGTTTTTCCATTTGATACTTTCAACATCACAAATGCCTTCCTGAGCCGACTGTCTGAAATGTGCACCATTTCAAAGGTTAATGCATCATACACTTTGCTTTATGACCAAATATCTGCAAAACTCATCTGCCTCAGTTGAACTTTGCGTTTAGTGATATTTCATATATTAGCATGCTACCACTAAACTCAGATGGTGAACATGGTAAACACTACACCGCCTAAATACCAAAATGCCAGCACTCTCATTGTGAGTGTGTTAGCCTTTAGCTCAAAACACCGTCTCTCTCCCCCTTAAAAAAAACTAATGGACAATTTGCAATGACATCTTAATATGAAACCTCCCTAAAGGGGCCCCATTTAGAAAAAAAACACTGAGGATCAATGATTGGCAGGTAGGTACGGCCATTCACAGCTCATTCACGCAGACTGAAGATATTCTGTCCCGCCCCCTAAACACTGTCAGTCCAGAGAACCACATCAGAGCTTCCTCACTGAGGGGAGAGGAGATAAGGTCTGTCCTAAAGTCTCTAGACATGTTCCGAACAGCTTTTATGAAAAAAGAAGCTGAAGGGTTTTAAAGTCTCCAAATCTAGTGAGAAAATCACTAAGTGCAAAGAAGGAAACCTCCTTAAAGGGGCTTTATGTGTTGATGAGCTAGGGCTTTATAATGTGGGCTATGTATAATGTGCCAATGTGGAAGTTATTTGAGCTTAGTTATTTGTTTAGGTTTTTATCGTTCTTTATAATGTATATTTTGAAAATGTTAAGGTTTTTCATGTTCTTTATATTTCCATTTTGAAAATTTGAAACTAACATGAACAAAAGTTTTGATTTCTTGCTTTCTTATTTTCGTGTCAGATTATTTCATACATAATGATGAACACTGATTGGAGGAGGCAATTTTTTGCCTGGGGCAGCTACTGTATTACATGAACAATAAGGCCATTGTTGTTAGTGTATACTGTCATGTAGCTGTTATCACGAGTGATGTTCTCATTGTCGACAGGCTGAGTCTGTTTCATCATAGGTGAAAATCACAGAGAATTGACCCTGATGTGAAGGAAATCAAAGCCAACCTACGTGTTCAGTTTAATTCTTTGGTTTGTTTTGTTTTTTTAATATGAAAACCTTTCAAATTCCTTGAAACTTTTTTCATAAAATAGGCCTAGAATACACATGAAGAATCACTGACAAGCAAAATGATGGCATTCATGACTACCCTGACATATTCTGAAAATAATAATATCTGGTATGCTGGGACATGTAGTGATTCTGTCAAAAGCCTTTAAGTAAAGAGAGTGAAAACAGCTTTTCGTCTGCCCAATTCTTATTGCTTTCTTTCTTTTTCCATTTTTCTGTCTTGATCTCTCATCCCCTTCCTCTATTTTACTGTGAATATATTTCCTGGAAGTCATTACAACTGACAAACTAATTTCATCCTCTCACTCCTGTTTTGTCATCTCCCTTTCTCCTGAAATCTTTCATTGTTTTCTCTCTCAGTGTCTCTCCCTCCCTCCTCTCTCGTTTTCTGCAAGTTATTAGTGCTGACAAAACCCATCTCTGTATTTTTCTCGAAGTCATTAGAACTGACAAAACCTCTGCCTCTGTTCCCTCTGTAAGCCATTAGGACTGACACAATCTCTCTGTCATACTCTGTCATGATGAAACCTCAGTGGCTCTTTGGTCCAGTGTACTGTTCAGAGTCCTAAAGCACTGCAGGCAAGTTTGTCCCTGAGGTACCAAAGCTTAAAAGCCTGAATGTGAAAGCCTTCAGCTGTAGCCCTGACTGTCAGAGGTTACCATTTAACATCAGCAGGGGACTCGCTGATATGTCACCCAGACATTTTCTACTAGACACTCCGAACTGCTGGGTGCAGCAGAGCTGTGAATATAGCACAGAAGTGTTGTCTTTAGCATACTGTTAGTACACAGCTCTACACCATCAGACCTCTGTCCCTTCAAAAGTGAACTGCATGAGTTCACACACAATATGGGTTCATCTACCTCTTCAGCTAAGATAGCAGCGTGGCTCATGGCCCACAACTAAATATCTCAACAACCTTTGGAGGGAATGCCTTGAAATTTGTACAGAAATTCACGCTCAATAGAGGATGTGTCCTACTGATTTTGGTGATCCCGCAACTTTTCCTGAAGCACCAGCAGCACACTCACCATCGGCACGCTCACCCTCGGTACGCTCACCATCGGCACTCACACCATTAGCACGCTCACCATCGGCACTCTCACCATTAGTACGCTCACCCTCGGCATGCTCACCATCTCACCCTCGGTACGCTCACCATCAGCACTCTCACCATCGGCACGCTCACCATCGGCACTCTCACCATTAGCACGCTCACCATCGGCACTCTTACCATTGGCACACTCACTTGTGTGAAATGTCTTAAAAACTGTTGGATGGACTGCCATGAAACCCAGTGTCTGTGAATGATCTCATGACATCTTATACTTAAACTACATTTCAATGTTATATTGTATGTTGTATATAGTGCTATATTGACTAGTTAGTTTATTGATTTTACATACAAAACATACAAAATTAAAGTTCACCATTTGATCCTAAACCATTAGTGATTTAATCAGTTGTTCAGTTTGAATTTTTTTTACAGCAACTGTTTTCATCATGTAGGTCATTTTCATGTAAGAACACCAGAGTACTACAGTAACATGAGGTTTGGACAAAACAGGAATTCTGAATGTGTCTTTGAGTTCTGAGCCATTGTGATGGACATTTCCTACAATTTTATAATATTTTACAAACCAAACAATAAATAGATTGATGCAGAAAATAACCAGCAGATGAATCCATAATACAGCCTTATATGAAACAGTTCACTCCACTTCAAACTGCAAGAGTAAAATGCTGCCTGAACATTAATGCTTGATTATTATTAATGATAGATAGATAGATAGATAGATAGATAGATAGATAGATAGATAGATAGATAGATAGATAGATAGATAAGTGACATTTTCAGTGCAGGATGTTGGCTTGTGATGGAGTGCAGTGTGGTATTGGTACTTTTACTTCAGTAAAAGTTTTGAATACTTTTTTCTCTCAGAGCCTCTTACATTGACATTAGTGACATCATCAGATAACTTCTAATTTATCAATACTTTGCCAATATTTTGGTTTATGACCTAATACCAGCAAAACTAATGACATTCCCATCAGTCACAGCTGATGAATTTGACATTGTAACGTCCTTGGAAACAGTGCATCTTTAATGATGACACTGTTCTGCTGATATTAAGTAACTCCACCACAGCGGTGGGATTTGTCTGAGATCACCACATTCAGAATATCTTCCTCTAGACCCTCATTGGTCTTTGGCTCTTTTAACACTAACTCGATGGCTCTAATGTTCCTTTAAAAGTCAGTGCTGTGGGTCCTGTGTTCCAACAGGTTCCCTCAGGTACCCTCAGAAGTCATCACTATAAGACTGATGTAAAACACAGCTGTTCATATGTAGTTTTAGATGTCAACACGTGTACTTTTAAAGGTCACAACATGGGTTCATTTAGAAGTCAGCAGCATGAGTCTCTGAACAGGTCTAGAAATTAAAACCATCTCTTATATGTTCATTTTGTACATTTACACATACATGCATTATCATCCTATTTCCTAACTATCTGATGTCACCATCATGGTTTTTATGTGACTGTTTTTGCTTGTAAACTCCTCAAACAACTATATCTCATATAACTCTATGACCCTCATCATCGCTTACAAGCACTACAGGTATAGAGATCATCCACTAAAGAGTGACTCTTCTTTCTCAGGTTATATTTTTGTGAGAGACCCACAGGAGTAAATTTATCCTGGAACTAACAAGAAAAAAGCAAAGTAAACAACCCACAGTCTGACCCGACCCTAGACTCAGAGGAAGGATTCAGAAACCACTTCAGTCCAAACCAGCAGAAAAACATCCTGTCTTACCTCTCGACTCCATCCTGGGAGTAATAAACACCATAGGTCTGCACAGCTCCTCCGTTCTCCTCTGGGGGGCGCCAGCTGAGTCGGACAAATCGGCTGGACACTAGGACAGGGACCAGGTCGCGGGGGGCAGAGGGGAGGACAACGCCTGGGCTGGGGGACACTGGTGGGGGATCAAAGGAGGAGGAGTAAGTCAAAGGGATGCCAGAAGGAGCAGGAGGAGCAGGAGGAGGGCGAGGAGGAGGAGGAGATGTGTGGGCAGGTCTATACTGAGTGGCTGTGGCCTCTGTTAACAGTTCATTCAGGGGAGAGGGTGAAGGGGGAGAGGGAGGGAGGTAGGAGAAGGAGGGACAAGGACGGAGGACGACAGGAGGAAGTGCAGGGGCAAGCAAAGGAGGTGAAGCAAAGGAAAAACAAAAGGAGCAAATGGCAGAAGAGATGAGCAGATAAGAAACGGAAAAGATGTGGAAAAGACAAGAAGGAAGAAAAGGAGGAAGAAGAGTGGTAAAGAAGATCACAGGCAAGAAGAAAAAGCAGCAGAGCATCTGTTAAGTTTAGTTATCAATCAAGACACATCAGTCATCTGAAAGTAAAGAGAGCTGCCTGTTCTCATGCTAAATCATAGCTCAGAATGACTGACAGCTCAGCTTTAGTGGTTTCATATTTCAAACAGATGTTCGTCAATATCAGATATCGTTCCTTTCAGAAGCTACAGGGGTTTTGGAAAAACTCATTTTACAATGAAGTTATATAGACTCATATCACGCTTGGTCAATTCTCCATCCTTAGGTAGAATGTGAGCAGTTCCTGAATAAGTAAAGAGACATCACACAGACACATGGGCTTCTCTGGGAATCTCTGAACCAACATTAACTGTGATCTGTATCTGGATACTTCATCTGGATACTGACATCTGTGAATGTTCATTATTTTTAGTCTGTATTGTGGGCACATATTAATATGCAGGAGCTGGCTGACTTGTCAACAAGCATTCAGCAGCATCACTTCAAGAGACTTGTAAGGGACTGATGCGGGGCAGGGGTCACATGACAGAGACACAGGTGTCGTTCTAGCAGCTTAGTGACATAAGGACTATTTACAAGGGTAGTTGTGTAAATTACAGTAAGATAACTAGCCAGATAACTGCTGAGAAACTAGCCTGGGAACAGTGCTAATCAGTCACAGTAAACCTTTTCTTTCTGTTCTCCCCGCCCCCACCTGGCCCCCAACACTAATATTGTTCTCAAGTTACCAAGCCAGTTAGCAAGATTACTAACTGTCAGTTAGCACAATACATCCATGGTTAACAAACAAGCTGACAGATAGCAATGTTGTGAGCCTTGTCTCTGATGGGAAAATAATTTGACACAGTTTATCTAAAACACATTTTGTACAATCTACTACTGTCTGTGCAATATGGCTGGTTTGTGGAGAAAGGTTAAATAAAAGTCAATGGTATAACACAGCTGACAAGCTATGACAGCTCCCATTATTTTGAACTCTCTGTAAAGATGGTTTGCTATTGGTCAACAGCACCAAATGTCAAAGTTCACCAAAGCTGAACTTGGTGCAAAAAATTTGCAGGGAACCAATAATACCGGTGGGAGCAGACCTTCACACTGCAAGAACGTGATGAGAGCCAGATGAAGAGCTTGCTTGGAGCTTGCTAGTTCAAGCTGATCTTTCACGTCGTGGATATCCCTGGAGAATCACTCACTGAGCTCCACTTTGCAGTGGAAGCTTGAGATAACAGGACAAGATGGAATCAGACGACCTCTGACCTTGTTGAGTGGATTTTTTTGTGTTCAGACTGTATGAATGTGTTTTTCCTGATTCAGATAAGATATCCAGATACAGCTCAGGTTCACTCAGGTCACTCTCCAATACTACACCACAGATAATTAATCCTTTTGTGACTGTTTTGACGACACAACAAGTTTTCACATTACAAAGTTGTACACCAGTTTTTCCTGGCCACAGAACAGGAATGACATGCAGTGGAAATGTTTTCTTGAATATGCAGAACTTTTTTCTGGTATTTAAAAGATGTGTAAATAAAAGAATGAAAATGAAAATAAAACGAGAAATGATGACCACTGCATGTGCAGTTTAAATACTAGTTGAATTTCTTTTGTGCTTACTCAGATGAGATCATTTCGTGGTTCTGTTCACTTCATGTATTCAGGAACAGGTGAAATATTGCATATTTTAATTTTTTCAGTAAGAACACACATTTTTAGAAACATTACAACCCAAAAAAGATTTTGACTACTAGCCAACTCCAGAGAGGCAGTATCTTTTCTTTGTACTCATATTTTTGACACAACAGGTCCACAGACCTACCTTGACATTCAAACTGAACGACCACAGAACACGTCTGTGGCACTACAGTTATTCAGTGGTCTAGCTGCTCGTTTCTACTGGTTTATTCTCCTGCCACTGAAACTTTATGAGCCTATACTGAATCCCTGTGGCATGCGGTGAGTGATACGCAGGCAGAGCTGAACAACCAAGTACCCCTTGCCCTCCTTTGATATGACCAACAGCCAGAAGTGTGCATACATCAGACTGCTATGTTCACAGCTTTACTTCACAGCTTTTCTTCTCTCTCTCTCCTGTACCAGTCCCACTCCTTTACTAATGCAGATGCAGATCTTGTACATTTGATAAATCACAGTGTCATTTGCTCGTTTACTTGGCTCCTGCTCCTCCTCCTCTACGGTTAGGATGAAAAGAAGGCATCTTCTAATGTACAAGTTTAGTTCTCTCACATGTCATGCATGTGTAAAATGTGGTCATAACTGAGAATGGTGGAGGCGGAGTCAAGGACAGCTTGACAAGCACCACCGTCAGTATCATTCTAGCTGATGTCTATTCTTAGCATGACTTGGTCAAGCACTGCTTGTCTCGCTTGCCCCGATGGCTCACCACTGTTGAACCCTTTGTTCCCTCCATTATTTGATCAGTTCTTCCTTCCTGTCTGCCATCTTTTATTCCATGTGCCTTATCAAGAACTGCTTAGACAAATGCGAGTGACAGTGCATACAAGAGTGGAGTGGAGACGAGTCTAGAGGACAGAGTAAGTTCATTATGTGACTGGGATGACAGCCTTCTTGCTGCTGATTACACCCCTCCACTGTCTTCACTGAGATACAATTTGTTTTCAATAAAGCTAATTTAACCACACCCCACACTGCCTCACTGTTTCACTTATGCTTAGTAATGTTTTATTAATGTGTGGTGAGACATTGAGATTTAAGAACTGAAGCAGCACAACTGTACAAGTGCCCAATAAACACATTAAACTCAATTTCACCCTTAGCCAAACTCATTTGGCAGCAACAAACATTCGATTTGAACTCTAAGACCAAAGTCTGAAACAAGTCCACAGCCTCTAGAGGAACACGCAGAAGCATTGTCTAGTCTGAAGTGGCTGAATGACGTTTGTCTGTGGTTTCACAGTTGGAAAATAAATCTGTTTTACTTTGGCTTAAGTTTGGTTAGGTTTAGGCACAGAAATAACTTGGTTATGCTTTGGGAAAGGTCATGGTTTGGATTAAAACTGCAGCTTCATTAAGGTTTGAATGCTGATGTTCAGTGGGGAACAGGAAGCTCCAGTGTTTTCCAGACTGGACCCCAACCTCCTCCCTGTGTGAACAACATCTACTGACCTCTGACCTCATGGTTAACTAGAGGGCTCTGTTACTTTAGCATAAGTCGTTTAGGGGTTCTTGTTGAAATGATTGACAGTGTCATTCTTCTTGGGAGGCCAGTCTCAAAGTTTTTTCTCCCTAAAGGAATCACAGGCTGACCTGTGTTTAACAGAGACATCAGTGCCACCTGATGTCAATCACCAAAGAGCTGAGATAAGACTCTTCTCACCAGAATGACAAAGGACAAAGACTGGTCATTGGCCACACACTCAAAATCTAAAGAAGGTTTAGTTTTAGTTATGAGTCTGGCACATATACTCAAACATCGCTGCTGGTTGATGCATGTGAATTGCAGGCTGGGACTCTTGTCAAACCCAAAGTCAGTTCCCAAAACATCTGTGATAAAATGGGGGCAACAAGACCACATCTGGGCATTCAGTATGGCTAGATGTGGACTCTGAGTTAGTATAGCACTTGGGCCCTGACTGATAACAATTCACAAGAACACAAGAGCACAAGCAGAGACAAGAGAGAGCTGGAGTCCACAAGCAGAGTGTGTGATGTGTGTGTGATCAGCAGTGTTACTGTGGCTGTTGCTTTGAAGTTGCCTTCAATCATGCAGAGAACAATCCTCAAGGAAGAACACAGTAATAATCAATGTACCACACACACAGACACACACACACACATACACACACACACACACACAAAGCTAAGAGAAATCTAATTTATCCTTTGGGTCAAAGGTTGTGACTGTCCACAGAGTCTTTAAATGCTTTTGTCTGTCATGTCAATGAAGCTTGACTGAACACACACACACACATTTCACACACTTGATCACTATGATGTAATGGGGGAGTTGAAAAACAGGAGAAAGCATGAGGAGATGGAGGAACTAAAAGAGGAGAAAGACGGGGAAACTGAGGAAGAAAAACGGGAAGGAGAAGGATATGATGAGGAAACAAAGGAGGAAGAAAGATGAGGAGAAAAAGGAGGAAATGGTGAGGAAAAGGAGGGGATGGAGGACAAGAATAAAGAGAAGAAAAGATGATGAACAGGAATAGAATATATAGGGAAGAGCAAGAGAAGAAAGACAAAGAAAAGGATGGAAAATTAGAATTACCGCCTCACAGATATATCCCTCCACCAACCCATAAAGTTGCAGGAAATATGGTCACAGTCTCCTTCCTGAGTTACAGTTTTGAAAAATGGCTGGAAGTGTCTTTGCAGAACATTATGTCACAGTGTTGATCTTTGACCCTTTGGATATAAGATTTTTTCAGTTCATCTTTTTATCCAATTAGACACTTGTGTTAAATTGTGGCATAATTAGTGAATAGATTTTTGAGTTGTGGCCAAAAACACATTTTGTGAGGAAACTGTGACCTTGACCTTTGACCTCTGACCACTAAATTCTAATCAGTTCATTCTTGAGTCCACGTGAACTTTATGCGAAATGTGAATAAATTCCCTTCATGGCATAGCTTGAACTGAGATGGACGCACAACCTGGAAACATAACACCTGCATAAAAACAACAATGAGGGGAAAACTGAAAGGAAAATAGGAGGACCAGAGAGAGAAAAGAAAAAGGTAAGAAAGGAAATGATACAAAGAAAGAAAGGAGAAATGAAAAGGAGAAGAATGGAGGGAAGAGAGGGACAAGGAGGTATAATGAGAAAAAGAGGACTGGATGGAAATCGAAGAGTGTAAACACACCTCCCCTCGTCTCTGTGAGATGAGAATTCAGGGTGTGAAGGGCAGATTCGTTTCTGCTTGATGACCCGGCCAAAAAAAGGCGGCCCTGAGCAGTAAAGCGTCACTCTGTCGAAAATAGACGGGTAGGCTAAATAATAGACTCAGACACCACAGAAACAGGGCTGGAAAACAATCTGAATAAGTGCTGAAAATTACACTGCAGTCTGCACCACAACAGATGATACCTGCGCGTGAACACACACACCACACAGACAGCCTACATGTTTTTTCCATCACCGTGTCCATTTTCTACAAGCTGCTCTGCATTTATATTGTTTCTGCTGCTTGAATGAACTTTGGGGGAGTTTGGTTTCAGCTCTGAGGTCTCTACTGTCAAGGAATCTGATTTGATTTCATTCTTATTTCTGTGTATGTGTATTATTCTAAAAGGAATTATGCACTGGAGTATTACAGCACGTGTAGAAATGGACAAAGCACTGATGATGGTGACTAGCTATAGCCAAAGTGTGCTTGATTCAGTTTCCCACGTTCTCAGGTCAGTTATGATACTGCAGTGTTATACGAATGTGCAGATGTGTCTTTTCATCCTCAGCATGATGACGCAGTAGCCGCAAGTGAAAGAGCTGATTACACTGTGATTTATCATCTCTGTGTAAGACCTGCAGTAAGTTTGAGAAGTCTGAGACAGAAGATCGTTACAAGAGGAGAGCTGCTCCTTTCAGGAAGAGATCAGCACATAAGCTGAGTGTGCAGCAGGCGAGAGAGAAAGAGGAAAAGAGAGTGAAAGAGAGAAAGAGAGAGAGAGAGAGAGAGATAGTATTTAGAATGTTGAAATAATTTACAATAGATGATGTTAACTTTAATGTTATTTATTCATTACTTTGAAACCACTCAACTGAAAAAGCAAAAACTGTCACTTCATGAACATCATAACAATTTCCAGCTAAGTGAAACATAAGGTTCACACAATGTTTGTGTGATGTGACCTGCTTCATTTTGAGAGATAAATATGACATCTTTTGATTCTGCTGCTGATGTTAAATGATACTGTTGCTGCTAACTGCCAGTGTTTCTGCTGCTGAGCGACACAGAGGTTGCTGCCAACCACCAAAGCTTTTACTGCCGAGTCTATTAATCTGATTACTGGTGTTGTGTGCGACTCCTTCAGCTAAGTGAAAAAACTTCAGAACTGAAATGTACAGACACACATTTCTACTTTCTGTAGCACTACAGCAGCGTAAATACATTAAGGAGCACCTCTGATATGTAGAGCAGATGCACATGACGATCTCTCTCTCTCTTTTTAGCATTTTGCTGATAGTACCCCTTCCCCACCCACACACACACACACAACACACAAATCTTTATCTTTTTTAACCTCTATTTATGCAGAGGAAGACTGCTGAGCTTTTTCACTCGCTTCAGCTTCACCCTGCTCTCTCTCTCTCTCTCTCTCTCTCTCTCTGCACTCAATTTCAGGGCTCATTTCAGCCAGCTGCTGTTAAAAACCCCTATACAATACACACACACACACACACACACACACACCTCCTATCTGCCCTCTAGTTTTAAATTCCTCTAAAATGGATATTTATTCCAGTAAATCTCCACTGCTGTGGGTGAGTGAGAAAAATCTCTAACATCTTAAGTGTGTGTGTGTGTGTGTGTGTGCGTGTGTGCGTGTGTGCGTGTGTGCGTGCATGTGTGTGACCTGACTGACTTGAAGGTGGAAATTTACTTGAATGGCTGAAAGTTGAATAAAGGCACGTACACACAGAAGCTACAGATCCAACAGGAAACACAACACTTGAATATGGCAGCAGTTTCTTTTGCCCTTTATTTCTGACGTGAATTAAATGTTTTTCTTTTTGTCATGCTTGCAAATTTCATGTGCACCAACAATACAAAACCAACAATAAATATATTCCACGAACATGTGTTGTGCGTGTATTTAGAGCTTGATACATCTCATTCCTCTGTGCCATAGAGCTCCATTGTTGTCCAAAACCTATTAAAAACACACTGAGCAACATTGTTGCACTGGTTGATATGTTCCTTCATTTCCATGAACACACACACTGTAGTTTATCTTGACCCAATCCCACATACACTGTCCTGCTGACTCAAATTTGGATTAATCCGCCAGTGAAAATGGTCCCCAGATGAGAGTTTTCTCCTGTTTGAGTAACATTTATTAAAAACTACAGTAACCAGCAGCGGCCTACGGGACCAAACCTTTTTAAAAACAAAACTATATCTTTGTGAGTAATTTAAAAATGTTAATAATATAATAAGCTTATAAACTAAGCTTAACATATGAATTCCTTAATTTATCCAAGAGAATCTTACAAAGGTTGTTTGGTCTCACTGTTACATTTCTACTTCAGCACATGATGGAGAAACGGCACCCAGCAACTCTAGGTTTAGAGTTGTAGGAGGTGGATTTTTTCTTTTTTGATGGAGCTAGGCTAACAGTTTCCCCACTGCTTCCTGTCTTGTGCTACGCTAAGCTAAACACATCCTGGACCCATCTCTGCCGCGGACACACAGAAACTGACATCCACTTTCTGTGACGGGAAGACAGAAAACAACGTTGTTTACCCAAATGTTGACCTGTTCCTTCACTGCTCCACAGGCACAGTGAGGCATGGAGTGTGTGTGTGTGTGTGTGTGTGCGCGTTTTCTAATTTGCTGTGAAAGCTCTGTGTGTGTCTGTAGTATTAAAACAGCTCATGACAGTGTGTCTGTGTTTGCAGTAATTTACTGTGAAAGCTGAGTGTGTGAGTGTATACATTAATTTACCCTGAAAGCTGTGTGTGCTGCTGCTGTGTGTCTTTACGTGCGTGTGTGTTTGTGTGTAATTTCCAGTAAAAGCTCAGTGTTACACTGCAGTAATGCCAGGTGTTTTTCTGCCATGCAACGTGCTGTTCTTTGTGTTATTACTGTAAGAGCAGGACGTGCAGGTCACACACCGAACACACACTGAGGTGACCTTACAGAGCTGACGTAACAGTCTGATCAGCCTGTAACAGTCTGGACTTCTGAGTGAAAACACATCTGTGTACAAGTTTATCACAACATGATGCACGTCCAGGGGAGGACTCCTCTTAGACTCAGGAGCTCCCTTGAAAACTGGATTTGTGAAATTTCGGGGGGATTCTAAAATAATAATGTTGTGTGTATCTTTTAACTGTTGTTGATGAGGACTTGGTCCCTTGTAGGGAGTCTGGCCTGCTCTGTTTTTGACTTAATGCTCATAAATGTGTGTTTATTGGCTCTTTTGTTATTTGAACTGTATCTTATTTGGCCAAAAAACTTAGAATACAGTCCGTCACTGTATTATATATCACATGTGCCAACACAGGCCTGGGGCGGCTGCAGCTCAGGAGCTCAGGAGGTAAAGTGGTTCGATTCCACATGTCAAAGTGTCCTTGGGCAAGATATTGAACCCCAGACTGCCCCCAATGTATCATCGGTGTGTGAGTGTGTGTGGTAGTAGAAGTGCTTTATGTGTATAAAAAGCTCTGAATGATTGTGTGTGAGTCGGTGAGTGTGGTTTGCAATGTAAAGCCCTTTGAGATAAGACCAGAAAAAGTAGATTTACCATTTACTGTCTGTAGCTATGAATGTTCCTTTGCAACAGGAGCCACAGTCTGACGTCTCTTTGGGATCTGCAAGATCCTTTGTTTTCCTCCTCACCTTTGTAAAACAGAAACTAAAAGCATTAACTTATGCAGGACTCAGGAATAGAAAGTCGTCCTTATTCCTCACAGGAAAGTGGGTGAGTAAAGTGGTCTCACTCCATCAGCAGTAAAGTGTGGCACTGTTATTACTGAAATAAACAGCATCTCTCTCCTGCTCCGCCTCCACAGCAGAAGCGACTACTTTTAATGTTTTCTTATTATTATTCATATTCTTGTTGATAGGAATAAAGATAAATACAAAAAGCAAAGTGTTTCTGACAATGAAAAAATGAGAGCTCTCCTAAAACCCATAGCCTAGTTCTCACACTGCTAACGTCCAGAATACCAGACTGAAGACACAGTGAGAGGCAAAGTGTAGTGGTGATTTACATCAAAACGCATCAGGACAGAAAAAAGCAGCCTTACAAAGCATGTTAGGGAAATATACTGTATGTATTTCAGTTGAAAAGACAGTTGCAATGAACCTCCTTCAGTAGAGGGACCCCCAAACCATAAGGGTGCGGGAGTGGTCTGCCCCTGATCCAGGGCCATGCCAGTATCACAATCAGGGAATGCAAACATTTCAGTCACTCTGTGGCTCATGGAATTCATCACAAGAAGAAAACTGACACAGACTCTCTGGATAGTGAGTAATCTTCTAAGATAAAGGGGGAGAAATAATGTCAGGCAGATGTGAAGCAACAAAAAAACAAGGTTCACCAAGATGAGTCACTTCCACTGAACCCTGTCTCCTAAAAAACAGGTTTCATACCACTCATTTGCTACAGCAGATATGTCTGATGCCTTTTACCGAAGGCTCTTGATTAAGATTCGGGAAAGATTGTGATTACATGTTTGAAAAAAAAAAGCACAAGACAAGTTGTATTTACTTTTCCAATATCTAACCAACAGCTCTGAACCTACCCGAGCCTGAAGTGTTTTAGCAGCATGGACCTCACCAGGCAGCAGGTACTGTCTGTTCCTGCCAAACTCTACCTGGCAAAACCATTTTGTTGCTTCAGTTCAATTCATTTTTTATTTGTATGGTGCCAAATCATACTATACATTATCTCAGGGCACTTTACAGAAGTAAGGTTAGGTTCCATCAAAGTCAACTACATTATAGCAATACTACTGGATAAAAGAATAGCTTCTGTTCTATGTCGACCATCAGCCAGCAGTAGTACACTACTGCTGAGTGTACCAGTCATGAGTACAACTCAGACCAGACACTACCTTTAATTTTACATCATTTGTCCTGACTTTAAATGCACGCTATGCGACTTCAGTCTCTGGGCGTCTCTCAATCAAAACAACAACAAAACACAGTGTTTGGTGACGTGGTGGAGTAGGTTGGGGTCATGAGTCTTGGTGTCTTCCTCTCCATTGCCGTCATTGGAGAATCAGCTTCCCACTCAGGGTTTCTTCAACGACAGTCGTTCAGGAGGTTTTGCCTGCACCTTGAATTATCCACAGAGGTGTCCTCCTCTCCAGAACAAATGGACTGGTTCAATAAAACCAGCATAAACACTGAATACAGCAGCTTCACGTCAGCTACATGTTAAAAATCGGCAACATAAGCATATATAAAACACATTTTACAACACAATGGAAGCGGTGAAGGCGTGGGATGGGGTTGGGGGTTGGGGTGAGTTGCACATGTACATGTGAGAAGTGTCCGTGAATGTGTGTGTGTGCATTAGCCTGGAGAGTCGCTTCGTCTAGTTCACAATCAGTGCCTCAGTTCGCAGGGTGTCATCGCGATAACACAGCAAGTTGCCATGGAGACATCCTTGATCGGGTCCCGGACGGAGTCAACAATCGACAAGTGTCCGTGGAGGAAGGGAGGGAGGGCTAGGAGTAGAAGCGTCTCACTGCAGCAATCTCGTGGGGGAGTTGCTGCGGGGGCCGGAACGCAGATTAGATTATTATTGTTTGGGTTAGGGCGAGATGAGCTACCACTAAAGTTTGCTCAGCTCGTTTCTCTGATAACTTAAATCCTTCAACCAGTTAAAATATATGTAGTGAAAAACAAGCAAGATCTAAAAAGTCTATCTTAAAAAATGGATTCACAACTGGATTAAAAGTAAATGTTGACCACTTCTGGCAGACAAACTCGACGGTGATACATGTGCAATGGGGTTGCAATGGCAACCAAATGAACCATTACTTTGAATAAAATTACAGATTTCTCAAGGTTTGAAAATTGCTGGAAACAACAAAAAACAGCAAGACACAGCTAAATATATATCACAGGTGTAGCTGTTTTTAGACGTTTTAATGTGGAAACTTTACATATTATAACTTTAATGCAGCAACTCTTTCATAAATGGAGTAATTGTGTTTTTGTTACTCTAAACCTGGTCATTTTTCACGATGTATAGGCCTTCCATTCAGTCAGCTCATACTTTCAACATTTGATGAAATGGTATGAGTTGAGGAGTATTGAAATGGATCAGGCATGGACAGCTAGACCCTCCTTGGTTGTGCAGGAAAGGTCACTTATAAACAAGTGAAAGCTGAAACTGACTGGATTTGGATGCAGCGTTGAGGGGAACATCAGAGCAGCGTGCGTTAGCTAACATAGCACTGCTATGTGTCAGCCTCCTCACTCTCTCCACTGGTCAACGATGACTGAACACTGGCAAAGTGATTCTGCCACTGATCTTAAAAACAAACTTAACATAAAGCAGTAAAAACTGGGCTCCACAGTAAAACATGTTTGTTTTAAAACAGTCACTGTGTCAGATGAGGTGATATGCAACTCCACCACCTCCTCTACCAGAAGAGGAGCTAAACATGTCACATTTGTTCACCCTCAGTGCTGGCGCTATTGACCACCTGAGGAAAGACAATGTAGGTGGGAGTAGTTCAGGCATTTTCTTTTCTTTGAACTAAAGAGTGAATAAATGTATGAGGACAAACTCATCTGGATGTGGTTGCAGCCTGATGTACCAGAGTGTAATGAAACCAGCTTTATCTCATTTCCTCTCATGTTTCAACCTCAGACTCTCTCTATTTCAGCTCCCCAGCTGATGTGAAGCCTTCACGTCTTATCACACTGCACATTTTAATACTTCATGTTTTGAATAATTTTACTACAGACTCTTGGATTGACAGCACCAGATAAAACGAAACACAGCAGGAAGTTTGAGTTCTGGGGTGATTTGATCAAACTTTTACATAAATGTTAAATTTGTTTGGTGACAGTTTATTTCAGATTCTGTGCAATATGTGTAGATTTGTCGCCAACTATACTGAGGTGTGTTATTAACCAATAGCTTTTTAATATAATAACACAGAGTGAGTGCATTCAGTGTGAGGAACACATAAAAAAGCACCTAAAGAGATTCTCATGTCATTTAGATCTATTGTTTGGTGTTGATGAAGGATTAATTTATTTCAGTGTCTGTGCCTTGCTATAAATAAACACATGTAAACAGTAGGAATTATCCACTGCCCTGAAGAAGCACAAGCTGCAGTGGTCCTGGAATTCTCATCTGAGCTGCAGCCATCCAGGAATCATCCACTGTATTAACATGGCCCAGCTGCAGGTGTCCAGTAATTATCCATAGCCCTCTGTATATGCTAGAGTCACCAGCAGTCATCCAGAAATTATTCATACCCGCCATGGCACCATGTCACAGCATCAAAAACATACCAAACTGTGACCCCCAAAACAAAGCTAGATACACACTCACATATATTTCACACTCCTTTACACAACCAGCTCGACACAGCAACTAACACAACTTACACAAGCTGACCACAGCGTTCTGTTAGACAGGCTGAGGCACTGGGCAGGAATATCTGGTGCAGCTTTAAAATGGCTCACTTCATACCTGTTAAATAGAAGCTGTTTCCAATAATAACAACATCTTATGTCCCTAAAGGGTCAGTTTTGACTCATTTGATTTTCTCTGCTTTTGCTTCCCCTGGGAAATATTATCCACAGACACAGACAGGAACGAGGAAACGAGATCACATCTCTCCTGTGTTAGCCTCTCTGCGTTGGCTCCCTGTAAAATCCAGGATAGAATTCAAAATCCTCCTCCTCACCTACAAAGCCATTAATGGTCAGGCACCATCGTACCTTGGAGAGCTTATACTTCCCTATTTTCCCAATAGGACACTTCGCTCTCTAAATGCAGGTCAACTTGTGGTTCCCAGAGTTTGTAAGAGTAGAATGGGGGGCAGAGCCTTCAGCTATCAGGCTCCTCTCCTGTGGAACCAGCTCCCAGTGTGGGTTCGGGAGGCAGACCCCCTCTCTACCTTTAAGATCAGGCTTAAAACTGTCTTGTTTAGTAAAGCTTATAGTTAGGGCTGGCTCGGGTATGTCCTGACCCATCCCTTAGTTATGCTGCTATAGAGCTAGACTGCTGGGGGATTCCCATGATTCACTGGGCGCTCTCTCTCTATTTCTGTCTCTCTCTCTCTCTCTCTCTCTCTCTTGATGACTTCAAGCCATTAACTTTGTTTTTTTTTTTCTCTTCCGTAGTTTGTGCTTCTCCTCTCTCTCCCTCTCTCTGTTCTCATTCTGCAGATATCTCTGCCTCGGGAGCAGCAGGATCCAGATCCACCACTACTCATCTTTACTATTAACCACTGTTATCTGTCATTATTATTGATAACACCATTACCTACACAGCTATTCCTGGTCTCTCTCTCTCTCTCTTCTCTCCTCTCTCCTCCCCCCACCCCCTCTTTTTATCTTCTCCTAAACCCAACCGGTCGAGGCAGACGGCCGCCCACCCTGAGCCCGGTTCTGTTGGAGGTTTCTTCCTGTTAAAAGAGAGTTTTTCCTCCCCCCTGTCGCCAAGCGCTTGCTC
This sequence comes from Trachinotus anak, assembly GCF_046630095.1. Classification (NCBI taxonomy): domain Eukaryota; kingdom Metazoa; phylum Chordata; class Actinopteri; order Carangiformes; family Carangidae; genus Trachinotus; species Trachinotus anak. The sequence goes on along the minus strand of NW_027273879.1, from coordinate 21,446,810 downwards.
GTTGTGGGAACTGTTGGGTTTTTCTCTTTAACAAAGTAAGGTCTTGACCTTACCGTGTAAAGTGCCTTGAGATAATGTATATTATGATTTGGCGCTATACAAATAAAATTGAATTGGATTGAATTGAATTGAATTGAATTGAATTGAATTGAATTGAATTGAATTGAATTGAATTGAATTGAATTGAAGACATTCCTGCCTCTGACCCTGGCATCCTGAGTTCAATACATAACTGCCTACGTGGGTGAATCTCACAAAATTTTCTGCAGCTTAACTCAAACAAAGCAAAACAGCGTTTCTCATAACTGGTGCCCTGCTCATAGCAAAACAAATCCTTCCATCTGCTGTCGGAACACATCAAGGCCATATCTCGCCTCAGGGCTGCAGCTGAAAATTAGCCAGCTGGCTACCACTGGCAGATTAACAGTAATGTTGATTAATGTGCATTGTCCCAAAATTAATAAATGAAAAAAGCCTCTTGCACGTTGGCGTTTGGTTTGGTATTAACTTCAGCTTTGAGCAGCAAATTTGTGCAACTTGTGCTTGTTTTTATATCTTAGAAATGTTTCCTTCATCTCCTCATGCCTCTCTCTTACTCTCCAAAACAAAAATCTATTAATTGGCTCCAGACTGAGCTGAACTTTTAACAAGATCCAGGAGAAGTGACCACATCACACCTGTTTTAGCCTCCCTGCACTGGCTCCCAGTGTGTCATAGAATTTATTTTTGGATCTTACTGTTGACTTTTATATCTGTCTTCTTAGTCACATACAAACCAGTATGTAGCCTGAGATCCTCAGGCAGAGGTCTTTTCCTGTTCCTGAGGTGCTGCTGAAAACTAGAGGTGACAGAGCATTCTCAGTCAGACGCCTGAAGCCTGTGGAAATCAGGTCAACACAATCGGTGACCTCTTTTAAATCTCTTCTAAAAAACACTTTTTTATCAGGGAAATTTTTCAGATTTTTCCTGATTTTAGTGACTACTAGCCTTTTTCTGATGACAGAAATGGAAGTTGTTCTTATGACCTGCTTTTTTCAAAGCTGTTGCCTTGTGTGATGCACAGCAAGAAAAATTAGATCATTATCATTATCACACAGGCCAACTATACACTTGTCATTTAAAGCACAGTACCAGTTTCTCTATCATTTCAAAGTTAATTCACACTGTGAAATGAATTTTTTAAAAAGCTTAAAAAAGCTTTCTGAACAGCAGGATTCACAATTCAAAACAGAAGCCACACACACACACACACACACACACACACACACCTTTCTTCCTCCTCCTGCTGAGTGATGATGAAGGGGCTGATGGGAAGGTGTTTCATCACAAAGGGGATCAATGTTGAAGGTGACAACACACACACACACATATAAAACACACACCAACACACACACAGCATGGTGACACAGTTAAGTGTAGGCAGTGAGGTACAAACCTCCAACCTCTTACCAATCAGTAGGCGCACACATATACACAAACACACAGAGGCTATATAGATGACCTTCCACTTTCTCCGATCGATAAAGGCCAACGTCGCAGAAACATCAGCACTGTGGGAGGAGAGAAGATAAATATTTTCCTCTCTTCTTCCATCACTCCTTCTCTTCTTCGGGGATTTTTATGCAGGGCATGAGAGACAGGGTTTTAATGGTAGAGAGAGGAAGACTGATCTGATGAAATATGAGGAGAGTGACATGAAAAAATTATTATTAAGAAGAGGTGGGGGTGGAGAAACCAAACTATAGAAATGAGCCACTAACTGCCAAGAATATATTAAGCTGATTCTCAAAATGAAGTTTTTTTTAAAAATTTACCTCAGCTGCAGAGAGAACGAGATGAACGAGATGAACCTTAGTTACGGATGTAACTAAGGTTCTATGGATTCTGGATGACCACCAGAGACAGTATGTAATACCTTGATATGCATTGCATGCAAGCACAGGAGGTCGGGACATAATACCAACAAAGTCACGTGTGATCTGGGTGATGCAAGCAACCTGATAAAGGTGCCCGTTCCCCATTAACCGTCTCCTACAGAATCTTCTCGTCTAGATTTTGACTGACAGTGAACTCTGGTGGTCACCCAGAATTCATAGAACCTCAGTTGCAAAGGAACTCTTGTTCTATTTCATTCTTCCTGACCGCCAGAGACATATGTAATACCTGGATGACCCATACCGACGAGGTCACGAGGAATCCACACCCAACATACCATGGTAGCAGACTCAAGGAGCAGATAGAACTGCGGTCGCCACTGGATGGGGAGCAGCAACATTAACCCTGGAGAAACAGGTGAAAGTACAGGAGGAAGCCCAAGCAGCCGCAGCACAGATATCACTCAGTGGACCACCCCTCAAGGCTGCCCAAGACGTGGAGACACCCCTAATTGAATGTCACTTTACTGGGGGTACCTGGACCCCTAAACCTGTATGCATGTGAGATGGTATCAACGACCCAGTTTAAGAGCCTCTGTTTGGATAAGGCATAACCCTTCCTGTGCCCACCATAACAGACAAACAGTGCATCCAACTTATGGAACCCAGCTGACACAGCCATGTGCTGTCTGAAAGCCCAAACAGGACAAAGTAGATCTGGATTTGGATGTAGTTCGCTGAGAGCCACTTAGGAAGAAAAGAGGGGTTGGGCCACATGGTAACCCTAGACTCATCAGAGTTCCAATGTAAACAGTCCCTGGCAATGGACAGGGCATGAAGCTCACCAACACACTTTGCAGATGCAATGGTGAGGAGAAAGGCAGTCTTACCAGACAGTCATTTGAGATCAGCTATGTCGAGGGGATCAAACGGTGGGGAGCAAAAGGACTTCAGGACAATGAAGGCAACTCCCATGAAGGCACCTGTACAGCATATGGGGGCCGCAACCGGAGGGCACCCTTCATAAAACAATTCACAAGAGAATGTGACCCCACAGTTGAATTGTCCAAAACTACATGCTGAGCCAAGATGCCAGCAACATACACCTTGATGGTAGAAACCGAGAGACCCATATCCAGCAACATCTACAAGTATCTGAGCAATACAGGCACAGAGCAACGCTCTGGGTCCATATCCTGATCCGTGCACTAACTGGAAAAAAGCTTCCACCTGTTGGCATATAGAGCCCTTGTGGAAGGTGCCTGAGCTTTAAGCACGATCTGGATCACAGCCTGATCGCACAAACTCAACAGAAAGCCAGGCCATTCAGGGGCCAAACATACAGCCTTGGGAGGGGCCAAGGCACTCCCTAGAGGAGCTGGTGGATCAAAGGGAATACATATCCTCCCCGGCCAGTATGGAGCCACCAGCAGCACTGTGTGATTGCCCCTGACTTTTCTGTGAAGTGTCAGCATAACTAGTGGAATTGGGGGGAAGGCATACAGGAGACAGTCTGGCCAGGGGTAAGCCAGCACTAGCACGTGGAAGTACGCTTCCTTCAAATCGATTCTTGTAAACCAGTCTCCCTCTGACACAGCCTGGAGAACATCCGCTGTGTGAAGCACGTGAAAACGAAAAACCTTTATGAACTGGTTCAACTGTCTAAGATGCAGGATCAGTTGAAAACTACCATCCTTCTTTGGAACAAGAAAGTAGGTTGACTAGAACCCACTCAATTGCAATGAACTTTCTACATTTTCTGTGGTACGTTTCTTCAGAAGTGCAGAAATTTCCTACCTGAGAGCCAGAGCTCTCAGGGGGTCAATGACAACACTTTTTCTCACCCTTTCAACTTTGGGGGCCGACACCTGAACTGGATGCTGTACCCCTTGGAAAGGGTTGACAACACCCAAGGGTCCGAAATCAAGGCCTCTCAGCAGCTGAGATGTCATGGGGAGAAATGATTGGTGTCTGGAATTTGTAAGTCAGGCCCAACCTCAATGACTTTTTGCTTGTCTGGGGAGTCAGTTGGGAGGAGTCCCATGTTTTGGTGCTCTGTCTCTAGGTGCCCGAAAGACAGGCTGTGGAGGCACCTGCTGAGGGTGCCTCTGTTGAAAATTAGAGCATCCAGCTCTCAAGGGACAACAAGTGCCAGCCATAGGACAAGGAGTACCGGTGCATCCAGGCTTAGACAAAGGTGTCCGATGCAAGTCAGCAAAGTGTTGCTTGACCTTGTTCACCTGTGCACTGCACTCATGTTGATCAGAAACAGAGGGTAAGGTAGCTAGACCATCACTGTGGTGGCTCCAAACTTGCAGAAGCAGTAGGAAGGCCAGTTTCATAAAACATTTGATCACATTCTTGTGACAGGCCTTCCTGTTTTCTGATCTGTTTGTTTGTTTTGTTTTAATTTGCTTTTGTAGAAAATGTATCTTTGAAAAATTCCAATCTATTCTATATTGTGATTCTTTTGTTGCTTTTAAACTCCAATTAATGAAACTGAATACTTTCTGCACTGATGTTTCGTGCTATGCTTTTAGTATGAAACACTCATACAGTAAGTGTTCAGTATTGGTTCATTTTAGTAAATTTTTGCAGTCACATTAGTTTTGTTTATCTTTTAAACTTTCTTCATCCCACATGCTTTACAAAAATTAATTATTCACGTTATTATGACATACAAACCTACATTATAGAAAATGAATACTTATATTGTTATAACATGAAACATTTCACACTATAATGTGATTTATGTTGTTATAATATGATAAGTTTGTATGTCTTAATAATGTGCTGGATCTGAAGACTAATGATTCAAATCTTTACATTTCTCACACAATATGATTTGTCTGCCGAATGTCAACTTTAACTGACCCAGATGGAAACAGACAGTTTGTGTGTGACAGTTCCATCAACTGTCACACACAAATCATGTTTATAATCATCCTAATGTGTGTCTCCTGCCTGTGTGTACTGCTGTTTGAGTGACATGATTTTCTGGGGCATTTCTGATTCATTGTTTTTGATTATGAGTATTTTTAGTCATCCAATAAAAAGCATCAAATCACAGTTTACTCACAAATTTATTCCTATTATTTTGTATTGGATCTTTTCTATTCTACATATAAATATATATATTTAGTCTGAATCTCAAAGGCTCCTCCAACTTTCTGTCTGTCTCTCTCCCTTCATTTTAGGCATGTGTTATTGAGCTGAATTTTATTAAATCTGTCCTCTCCAGGTGCTTTGAAGCCATTTCTGGGCATCGCTGGGCCGCCGCCCGCCGCTTGCTGTGGATTGAAATGACACTAGAGCAGACAGATCGCTGCAGAGTCCTGATTTGTTTTGTTGCTTTGGAGTCGAGTCAGAGCAGCACCTGTCAGCAGGAGGAGGACACAAAGAGGAGCGGAGGGATGAGGGAGAGGTGAAGGAAAGAAAGAGAGGAAGGAGGTGACCAGGAAGAGGAGGACAAAGAAAAGGTGGATGCAGGAGAAAGACTTGGAGGAGGAGGGGAAGGAGAAAGAGAGAGGAGAAGAAGGTGATGAGAGCAAGAGGAGTAAAACAACGTGAAGAGAGGAAGAAGAGACTAATAGAAGGAGGACAAAATGAAGGAAAATGGATAAAGAAGGAAGGATGAGGAGAAAATAAAGGAAGGGGAGGACAGTTTTTTTTTATTTTATTCTGTTATTTTGGACTAATATTACTAATGTAACTGCAGTTAATGTTTTTCCTTTTCAATTACATGATAGCGTCAGTGATGAAGCCTTAGTGAGTTTAATGTAGAGTGAAACATCAGTGCTGTGCAATTACGAAGTCAGACTTCCACAACATTAATGGCTTTTTATTTTAATTCCCAATTAAGTCAAGTGTAAAACATATATTCAAACTAGAATTACTGCCTTGCCACTCTATGCCTCCGCGACTCAGACCAGCTTCAGATAAATTCCTGTTTATCCAGACTCATATCAAATATTAACCATTTGTGTGAAATGTTGTTATAACTGCTGTGAAGTCTTGAGTTATGGCTACAAAGTGTTTTGTGAGGTCACCTTTGACCTCTGACCACCAAAACCTAATCAGCTTGTCCTTGAATCCAAGTGAACATTTGTGCCAAATTTGAAGAAGTTATGTCAAGGCGTTACTTAGATACCGTGTCCAGGATGAACAGACATATGCACGTATGCATGTACGGACAACCCAAAAACAATCTGCCTCCAGCCCTGGCAGTCGCTGCAGTGGAGGCATAATGAGATAAAAATCAACAAAATAAAAATAATAAACATTATATGAAGCCAACTTAGAGCTGCTCTGATCAATATTTAGTCATGTGAAAGGGTCGTAGTGAAGAGAGTGATCAGTTCCCTTTAGCTCTCATCAGCCTCGTCTCCACCCGGGGCAGCTGGGAAAAAGCCTCTGTCCTCTACCTGCTCAGCAGCAGCTAGCAGACTGGCACAGCCTGAGAGCAGCTGGTCCACACAGTGGCGCAACTGAAGGCTAACGCTGTGTCTGCTGGATGAGCAACTTTAACAAGTTCAACATATCAACTTTATCAACTTTATACAGTGATAATGTGTCAGCGTTGTGTACAGCTTGTTGATGCAGGTACACTGACAGCACATGTTTGATGTAATCTATAACTATTTTAGGTTGTTCAGAAGCACTGTGGGAAAAATGTATAACCACAGGCTGATGTACACATGTGCAAAGTGCATGGAGGACAGACAGATGTGCCAAAAAAAAAAATTTAATCGTAACACTTTATTTTAATCCCTCCCCCACAACCCCTGCCCCACCCCCTTCCAGCATTAATGAACAGTATGATGCATGTTTTTAACATTTCACTCTAATGTTGTTGCAAGCTGATATAAGTTTGTTTCTCAGTCTCTATCCATCTATCTATCTATTGAAGTCAAATCAATAAATATAATACCAATGATATTATACTGTGTGTACTTAATTGCTGATAACTGTTGTAAATGCTTCATAAGAGGAACTTGTTGGCAAATATATTAATTAACACACAACCCTTAATGTGAGTTGCATTGTGTGGTTTATGTCCTGCTCATAAAGGATAAGTCGTGGGGTTTAAATAAAGGGTTCACTTTTAAGGAACTGATGGGGGTTGACTGTGACTCCTGCATTCAGCAGATAACTTCCTATAACAGATGTCACTCTCCCAATGCAAGCACTGAACCTGAATGCAGTATCTGACACAATCTGTCAGACTGGGCTGACCAAAGAAAATCTTTTTTTTTTTAATTAATGAAACTTAAACTTCCTATTCTGTTGTGTGATTATGAGCCAAATGAAATTCTGTCAATCAACCAGTGAATATGAAAACAGCAAATTGATGGTGTTTTTTTATCCTTTTTATATTTTCATTCTTTTGTTTGTGTTTTAGACAAACAACAAAGCACATAACACAAACACACGCACACACACACACACACACGCACATGCACATGCACACACACATACACACACATGCGTACACACACACACACACACACACACACTCTTTACTTTGCTTTGAGGCAAACACTTAATATGTATCTCTACCTGTCACACACACACACTCACACACACTCATTTGGTCCTCTCAGGATAGAAGAGCGTAGAGGAGAGGAGGCTACCGTCACCATGGCAACAGAGAGACTCCCCCTCCAACATCACCCACCCCACAGAGACTCCTACACACACACTCCTCTGTTAGAGTGGGGGTAAAGTCTACATGTGTGTGTGTGTGGAGAGAGAGTGGAGGTGATGGAGTAAAAGCATTTCTCTGTGTGTGAAAGATAAAGTATGTGTATGTGTATGTGTATGTGTGTGTGTGTGTGTGTGTGTGTGTGTGTGTGTGTGTGTGTGTGTGTGTGTGTGTGTGTGTGTGTGTGTGTGTGATGGGTATGCTAAGGTCAGATGCTCACTGTGGAATACAAATCTGTCATGGCTGACACACTTCCTCCTCTCTCTCTCTCTCGCCTTGCCCTTCGCTTGACCCTCCCGTCTCTTAGTTTCTTTTTTCTCTCCCTCTCTCTCTCTCTCCCTCTCTCTCTCTCCATCCATCCATATCCTTCCTCTATCTTTTCTCCTCCAGCTTCCAGAGTTGGGTTGGGTGACTGAATTTGATCTTATTCTCTCTTTTTGCTCATCACCGCTTCTGTCTCTCTCTCTCTCTCCCTCTCTTTCTCCATCCATTTTGATCATACCATTATCTCTTCTCTTCCAGCAGCCTGAAAATGATCTAGGATGACTATCTCTCTCTTTCTCACTCTCTCTCTCTTTCTCTTTCTCTCTCTCTTTCTCCATCTCTTTCTATCTGAAAATGTCACCTTATTTCCAATGAGAGTTTTCAAAGATAAGTCAAGAAGAAGGGAAACAGAAGAAAAGAGCCAGAAAAGAAGTGAAGAAAGAGAAGATAAAGAAAGGAAAATCTTAATGTGGCAGGAGAAGAGAGAATTACAGAAGATGAAAGAAAAATGATTTAATAACCTTCACATTGTTAAGTCATATCATTTTGTTTTCTTTGTTCACTTTTCTTTTTTCCATTTATCTATTTTTTTTAACTTTTGCTTCGTCTATTCACATTGTTCTCTTGTAATTACACATGAAGTCTGATTCACGAAAACTCAAGACAAAGATGGAGATAAAAAGACAAAAAGAGAGAGGATTTACTTGTAATTAGCAACAGGAACCTGCTCCCTGAATATATTTGTGTCAGTGTAACGAGGAAACATTTTTATTGGTATCATCACACACACACACACACACACACACACACTGTGACCTTGACACAGTAGGTCTCCCTCAGGACTGAGAGACTGTAAAACGCTTAACAGTCAGAAACAAACAAAACATGACAAATATGATCTGTACTCACACATAAACTACCAGGGGACCAGCAACAACAACAAAACACAGCGAGGATCAGTTTCACTGGCTCAGTCTCCATCTGAACCTGTTACAGGTAATCAGTGAAGAAGCAAATGAATCAGACAACTATGGGCCAAGTCCAGCTGTCCAATCATCATGAAGCAATTCATGACAATCAAACAATGACATGGTAAAACGACAACATTTCTATCAGGACTGACAACGGGAGAAGACAACACTGTGTGAGGGAACAAGAGGTCCAATAACAACATCAAACCTATTCACTGACTGACAGACACACACACACACAAACACACACACAGATATAGATATATACTACACATCTATATAATGTTAAATTGATTGATTGTATGTAAATCAATGTATAACGTTGTGTTATATTGTACTAAGTTATATTGTATTTTATTGTATTATATGGAAATCTAAATCTGTATTGTCCCTATTTAATCATGATTGTATTGTATGTATGCATTTTAATATTCTGTAAATTGCTTTGGCAACAACATTGTTTTCTTCATGTCAATAAAGCTATTTGAATTGAACTGAGACACAACAGAGAGAGAGAGAGAGAGAGACACACACATACACACACAGCTAAGTCTATTGCAAATAACACCAAATGGTTTAGCCACTTAAAGAGGGAGACAGAAAGGAAGGAAGAAAAGAAAGAAACTACAAATAAGGGAAGAATGAGGGAAGGATGGAAATCATTAGAGAACGGGAGAACAAAAAGGAGAAGGAGCAACTAAAGTCCTGAACATAGAAGACAACAAGAGATGTGTTAGATGTGTTTTTTCTCATTTTGAAACAGCTGAAACTAAAGGGTAAGAAGAAGAGGGACTGGATGGAGGGAACTCAGCTGACAGGAGACTGAGAGAAAAGATGGAGGAGATGGAAAATAATGGGGGGAAGAAGAAGAGATGAAACAGACAGAAGACTCAGGAGAGGATCAAAATGAGACCAAGACAAGACAGAATCTTAGACTGAGGTTTAAGTCCGGATCCAGATCCAGACCAGGATTTAACAGAGACTGCAGTGCAGAGGGGGTGAGAGAGGGCTGAGGAGACTGTAAAACAGAGTGAGAGGGTGATGAGGGGGTAATATCTTTCACACTTATGTATGAATACATTAACATACACACTGAATATACACACCATCAAGCTCTCTGTCTCTCCCACACACACACACCAGACAACACACACCGACTGATCCTTTAAATACGACAACTATTGTCTTGTTAACAAAAAAGAAAAACTAAACTGAACTGTGCACTAGAAAACTCACATCATTAGACTGTTATTAAATGTTTGTTCAATCCTCAACGACGACGTCTGTGTTCAGATGATGTTTGTTGCAACCAATCAGCAGTGACAGTTAGCTTCACGTCTGTTCAGTTGATTGAAGAAATATGCTGATGGAGTTGTTATTTCTTTAAACTTACAAGAACCTGATGTAACGTCAAAGGGTCCCCAGTAGTCACAAATTCAAAGGTGGTTATTAGCGACTCTGTAGCTTAACAGAGCTGTTTGGCTCACAACTTTGGTGTTACGACACATTTGCTGTTTTTCACTCAGTCTTACTGCTCTGATCAGCTTTGTTTCCAGCTGCAGCAGGCAGCTGTTCACCCACTGCAGCCTTTACTACCTGCTCAGCACCAGAGAGAAGGCAGAGACCAGCTAGTCAAGAAAGCAGAAGTTTAAATAGTCAGATATTTCCCTCAGGAATTGAAGGAAACTACACCAGCTAAAAGGGGGTGGGGGGGTTTGGACACAAACACAACTTTACTGGGATCATACTGTTGTACTCTGGTCTGTTACAGCAAGACAGGCGACTAAATGCTGCACAAAACCAGTGGTGTGTTTCATGGATATGGACAAACCCCAGTAGTGAAGTACCCACGCTGCTGCTGGTGTAGTTTGTTTTCCATCAGAGCTGTAGTTCTTCTGTAGTTTTTTCCAAAGTAATTGTTGTTTAACTTTGCGCACAAAACATTCACTGAGCCCCTGTTGTACAAAACATTCACATTTACATATACATTTACTCATTTGGGAGATGCTTTTATCCACAGCCACTTTCAAGTGAGAGACATCACTGCAGCTACAGAGCAGTGACAGACCTTGGTCAAGAAGATCACAAAGAAAAAAACATATACGAGATGTTAAGAGTCAAACAGCAACAAAAGCTGCAAATATTCTGATAAATGAAACCACTCACTCACACTGTGCTCGTGTGTGTGTGTGTGTGTGTGTATATATGCTGATATTTTACCTGAGTGAAAGATGCACTTGTATAAATGCATTTTGGAGAGATTTAAAGTACGTTAGCGAGAGAAAAAAGACTGCATAATTGTGTGTATGCGTGTATGTGTGTGTGTGTGTGTGTGTGTGTGTGTGTGTGTGTGTGTGTGTGTGAAGAGTCACTCAGGGATCAAGAGGCCTGGCTTTGTTAAGGGTAACAAAGTGGTATGCTGATAATAACACACACACACACACACGCACTCACTCACTCACTCATACACACAAATGCCATGATTTCTCGTGGGAATGTCTGATTGGCCGCTGTGACCCTGCTGGGAAGCTTGGTTCCCGTGGCGATAGTAACCAAGTGATAACACCAACCATCTGACCCTCTTAATGTCTGTGTGTGCTGCCATCTGTGCTGCTGGCTCAGGGGAGAATCAACACACTGAACAGTGATTAAAGCACAAAGAAAGAAAGAAAGAAAGAAAGAAAGACAGGAAAGATGGAGAGAAAGGTAAGGTACAAGCAGGAGACATCATTAGTAACTCTCCTGCACTCTTTCATGTCTGCTCCCGTCTTTTTGCTTTCCTCATATGACCACGTTTGTTGCTCATAGATGGATAGATAGCTAGATAGATAGATAGATAGATAGATAGACAGCATTTTTTTATTCAGTGTTTTAGAAAACCTAGTGTTCAAGCACTATGGCAACCCTGGCAGCACACATGTTGATGGTAAAGCTAATATCAAGCACTACAAAAAAAGAAAGAGAAAGTAAAAAGAATTGTAAAAAGTTAATTTGTGTGTGTTGTGTGTGTGTGTTTTTTCTGGTTATATATGATATGAGTTAAAGATATCTGATGGTGGGACAGCAGTCTAACATGGTCTCTCCCAACAATATATCGGATGTCTCTGAACTGGCAAGCTGCTCAAGATGACGCACTCCTATGTACGTTGCTAATGTACGGAATGTAACCCAGATGTGGATGAGGGATGTGTTTTTGTGGGGTGTGGGAGGGGGCAGAAAGTGGCACAATAATTGTTTTATCTCGAATATCTTGTTTTCATCATCATTGGAAGCCAAGATCGTAATCAAAAATACAATTAGACTAATCGCCCTGTCCTACTCTACACTACACCAATCCAACTAGTCCATCATGCACTGCAGCCAGTCTTATGAAAGTGCTGCAGAAGAAGTTGTATCACTAACACAACAGGTTAGGTACTAACGTTAGCTGTAAGCTAATGTGATTAGTGAAAAGTTGCTAAGTAACATTTTCCTGAAATACTTGGGCTATTACAACAATGTTGCTTGAAAAACAATGTCATTAATAAAATAATAAAATAAATACACTTCATTATACCTGAGGTTACACAACACAAAACAAACTGACAAAAACAGGGTACAGGCTGCTCTCAATCACACATCATACATAAAAGATGCCTTAAAAATGCACATCTCGTAAAATATCACGGATATAAATGTATTATGTGCCACACATGTGATGCAGCTGCTCTGGCGTTTGTTTATGCGACAGAGGTACTAATTACAATATCCAGTGTATCATTATGTTGCAATTCGACATCCGAGTAGTGACCGAAAAAGTATCAGCTGCTGTCTGTACTTACCCCCGCGTGAGTCTCGCAAACATTACACAGTGGGTGAGTGAGTGAGTGGACACAGGTTAGGACTGTCAGACAGACCCAGTATAGTCAGCTCACCAGTCAGTCAGAGCAGTGAGTCAGTCACACAGCCAGCTGACTAGTTAATGACTAGTTAGCTTAGATTTCAGCTAGGTAGATAACTAGTGTATGAAACTGATCTGAAACCTGCATCATCTGTTTACATGAGCACACATATTGTGGTTTCTTTATTAGAATGATCCTGTTACATATTCAGGTTTTCAGGTTTTAGTCAGGTCTCACAGACGCCACAGTCACTGCCATAATAAGATACAGTGTGACACACACACACACACACACACACACACACACATACACACACACACACACACACACACACACACACACACACACACACACACACACACACACACACACACAGACACACACACACACACACACACACACACACACACAAACACACACACACACACACACACACACACACACACAGAGTCCATTTAGATGCAGATGTGCTGACTCAAATGCTCTGCAGACTGGCTGAGCTGTTCACACTTCATATCTGTGTGTGTGTGTGGGTACTTGTACTTGCTACATAGTAAGGACCAAAGAAAGTATTTTACTAACAGAGTGAGGACATTTTGGGAAAGTGAGGACATTTTGGCCGGTCCTCACTTTTTGAGACCTTAAAATCACATTTTGAGGGTTGAGACTTGGTTTTAGAGTTATGGTTAGAATTAGGTTTAGGTTAGGGTTAGGGTTAGGGTTAGGCACTCAGTTGTGATGGTTAAGGTTAGGGTAAGGGGCCAGGGAATGCATTATGTCAACGGGTGTCCTCACAAAGATAGAAGTACAAGTATTTGTGTGTGTGTGTGTGTATCAGATGGTAGTAACTGCTGTCAGACCACATGACTAACTGAGTTTTAACCCAGACACAAACAACCACACTGCTCTCTCAGCTGTGGCTCAGTCTGACTGACTCTGATCTGATTACTGAGAAACTGAATATGAGAAAAATCACTGAGTGAAAATCTCTACTTGAAGTAAGAGTTCAGGGTGTAAACCGAAACAACCTGGAGCTGGACAAACCTGGACTTTAAAGATCTCTCTCTGTTCTGTGGTCCGTACAGAGCTGTAGTACAGAACCAGCTGACTCACCAAAGACAAACAACACATCTGTTTCATAGTTATGACTTATGTCACTGATTATTATGATTTCTGTGACACATTGTGACTTGTTATTCATTCATTTATCACTTATAACTCAAACTTATGATCAAGACTTGCACAATTTAAACTGTAATTATGACTTACATAACTCATAAAGTTAAATTGAAATTTGATAAAATAAATCAGAAAGTCGGAAACACAGCAAGGTCAGACAGGGAATGACATCATGGTAGAAAATAAGATGACGAGTGATGACAACAGGTTGTGTTTGTCACTGAGGAGCAACAGGGACATCACATGTATCAGCTGTGTGCATGTGTGTGAGTGTGTGTTCCTACCTGGCTCTCGAAGCAGCAGCTGAGCCATCGCCTGCGAGCTGCCGGCTGAGTTTTCAGCGATGCACTGATAAAATCCTTCATCTGACTTCACCAAACCCAAAATCTGCAGGTTGCTGCCGTCCTGAACATCAATAACAACGACAACAAACATTCAGTCAATCAACACAATTAAACCGTCCACATACAATGTGCTGTTTAGACCATTATACAAACAAGAAAATGTTTATAAAACCAACAACAGAAAAAGTGTGTATGAGAGAGTGAGGCGATGTGTGTGTGTGTGTGTGTGTGTGTGTGTGTGTGTGTGTCACTGCTTTACAGAAGATTATGGGATTATAGATTATGAGTGACACCCATATTGTGAGATTATGTACAACCACAGAATTGTGTCATACTCTCCACTGTGTTAATCTCACTTTCTCTTTTCAACTGTTTTCATTCATGATTTAATTCCACGCTGTCGAGGTATCGTTTATTCAAATCAACACTTCCTGCTGATGTTTCACATTAAAAGTCTGTATCTGTATCTTTTTTTTTTTTTTTTTGTTTACTTTATTTGTAGCACTGTGGCCAGGGTTAGTTTGTGTTTTGCACTTTGGTTGGTTACAGTTCACACACCATCATTACTTCTGGTTAAAATAAAACACACACCGGTGTTGTTAGGTTGAACTGTTTATTGGTGCAGTTTTTGTTCCACACGTTAATGGACAACCCTCTAGGATAAGTGGGTATAGTTAATGGATGGATTTCTGTTTATCTGTGAGACCCCTGTACTGTAAGTGATATTGACTGATGTGTATTATTGTATTTTATCATGGACCTTTTTTATTCATACTACACTACGTAGTAATTGCATTGTCAGTCTTGTCATTGTGCATTTATTTTTTTACTCACTGACTTATGGAATATTTACAATCAATGCTGCTCTTTTTTTTGGACCGTAAATACTGAGGTTCAAGAGAACGGCTCAGATTAAGGTTTGTATTCTGTGGGTTCATTGCTTAATTTGAACACAGGCATTCAGATGTCTACTTCTCTAGTTTGTGTTTGCTGGTTCTCAGGTATCTGTGCATGTTTTTCATGACTCATCTCTGTGGTTTCTCTTCTAGTTGAAAAACCTGTGCTATAAATTTCAGGCTGTGACTGCTGGAATTCATCCTGATAGTCAGCTGAAACATCTAAGTCAACAGCAATCAAAACAAAACTCAGTCAAAACGTAGTCTGGACCACCTATGGTCAGATCCTGATTTTATAACCACATTATCTGACAAAATCACCAAACACATAAATGGAAAACTGTGACTTCAGCTGTATTTACTGTACAATGATCACTCAGAGAAGAAGCTTGAAAAGACAGACTATCTTTTTTATTTTGTCTCTCACACAGAGCTCAGCCTCTGTCTGGATCCACAACAGTTTAGTCTTTATTTTTCTCAACTCCAGAACACAACAGACAGGCATGTCTTTACTTCTACTTGGTCATAGCAGTGTGTTAGTATGAAGCCTCGTTTTCAGTCACTCCCTTTTGTCGTGTGAAAGTTACTGCATTACGTGTTAATACAAACTTAACACTTACTGTAAGTAAGCGTTTCAGCCCTCTATCTTTGCAGTGGGCAGAAACCCTGCCCATAACAAGAGGTGCAGCCCTAAAACCCAGGTTGACATGCATACACTTCAGCCATGTACCAGGTTTACACCCAGTTTGTTTGAAAAAAAGTCTCTAAATCTAGTGACACTGCACTAAGTTGGCAACACTGCAGACTGTAAACACTTGACTAATAGAACCTGTTTGCACCAGCAACTCCAACTCAGTGACGAGGCATTCAGGTGACCAGTGGTAGAAACATCATCAGTCAGTCAGTCAGTCAGTCAGGGACATTCCAGATTATAGGGCTGGCCCTGCTGTTGCTGTCCACTCAAAAACAGCAAAGCAGAAGAGGCTATAATTAATGAGTTGATGAAAACACTGTTTGTGTTAAAAAGGGAAACTCAGAGCCGCAGAGTGGGGAGTGTGACATGACTTTGTTGTTGTACTAATTGAAAAGAGAGCTGCGAAAATATTCATTATGTTGAACGTATCAAGACAACAGATAAACATGGAGGTGTTGAGTTTTCTTTAACAGCAAACAGCATTAACAACAAATTTGCAGCAGACCAGAGCACAGGGAGAGAGCAATGTGGAGAAATCAGATAGAAAACATCTCTTTAGCAAGTCAGAGTAGGTTGTGTTATTTGTTATCTGAGTGCCTTTTTGTTAATGTACATTGTTTAACATGTATTGTCTTACATTTTAATGGAAAATATTTTCATCATAATATAAAAAAATAAAATCAAGATAAAATTTAAAAAAAGAATATATTACATCAAATAATAGACTTTTTCATATATTTTTCACTTTATTTGGAAAGAAAACTTAGTTATTTTCAGATTTGCATCCTGATAATACTTTTCAATGCTGGCAGTGCTGAAGTTATTTTCAATATATTGATTTGATTTAATTTTGATTGATATTTTCAAAATATTAATGCCACATGTATTCCATCTTTTTTAGAGTTAAAACTGATTCAATCTGTAGATTTATAAAGATATATTCCACAAACCGATTAAAACAGATTATCCACTTCCACCATTCAGACGTATGGATTCAGTATCAATACAGTGTGTGTATATGTTTCTAGCGTTTGTTGCGTTTGACTCACCACGATCTGGAAGTAGTCGCTGGGGATGACTTCCTCTCCATTCTTCATCCAGTGCACCGTTGGTGGTGGGTTTCCTGTCACGGCACACTCCAGCTCAATGTCGGTGGACTCGTAGGCGTATGTGTTGGTTGGGTAGTTCAGGAACTGAGGAGGCACTACAGGAATAAACAAGGTAATACAACATATAAACAACAGAGGGACATCTTTCCTTCACTGCTGTGTTTCACATTAGTGAGTTTCTGCAATGACCTCAGTCGTTTACAAACTAATTAAAACAATTAAAAACTCCTCAGCTGCAGTTTGCAGTTTACTGAGGAGCTGATGTGTTTGATCTCATTACCCTCCATGGATCATTACACATTCATCTCCTCGTGGTCAGCTGTGTAGTCATTTGACATTTTTAGGTAGATATCTGTGGGTTGTTGCTAATTCTGCTGACAGAGAGTCTACATTTAAACCTCAGCTAAAAGGTTAACACAGCAGCAACAGATTACAGCAGATTAACCAGGTAGTTTGGTTTTGGGCTGATCATCCACTCAGGATGTGGAAGGCTGGGAATCAGTGTTTTCACTGTGTCCATTTTCTGTGCACTCCTGATGTCTGCTGTTGATGCAAAAGATGTATGCTGAAAAAGTCACACGATGTCAAAAGGACTGATTTACAATTCAGTCTATAAACTGTATGCAGGATTTAAGCATGGCCACCACATGTTCTTAACTTTATGTTTATGGTGGGAAAAGTCATTACAGAGTTGTTTTGTGTGGTTAAACACACAACACTTCATTTAAATTTATAGTGGAGATTCCAAAGGTACCAACATGTCAGGTTGAGTTCTAAGGAAATATGTCCAGAATGATGCACGAGACATCAGGAATACAGAAATGAGACAGAGAGACGGAGAGGTAGAACAAGAGAATTATTTCCAAATTTAAAAAAAGAAAATAGAAAAAAGAGTCAGATGTTCATTAGCGTTTTCTTCAGAGAATATTAACTGTAAATATAAACAGTACCAGAAAATTGAATTGCCAACATCATGAGTCCAACACCAACAACCTTCAGCATGAAGATGAGGCAGCTGAAGGTGACTCAGTTAAGTCTATCAACATTTTCACAACTTAGATCTTCTCTCATCTGGACGATGGTGGCAAGAGGACAATGTCCAGAGAGGCTTTAGTAAGATAACCTGAAACAGTAACAGTGAGGGAGGCATGCACAGGTTTCCACAGTGGAAAGTAAGCCCTAACAAACACAGCCACAGATCTACTTCATAGGTCCACTCACAGTGTTCTCATAAAGTTGGTTTCCAGCAGCAGAAGGCAGTTTTCACTGACACCAACTGTACAATAAAATACCCAGACCACAACCAGACAAAGTTAGAAACTACCTGGTTGAGACCAAAAACAGAGCAGAAAGAGAGTGAGAATTACACTTCTATTTGTCAGGTGGACGCAAACACAACTCCAGACAGTTGGTATATGGTGCTCTGTGTCTGCTGGATGTGTAATTTATTGTATTTAGGTTACACAGTATTTTGATAGCAGCATGTTATCATTCCAAGCTCATTCTCTCTTTTCAGCATGTTACCTTGATGCAAAGCAGGATTTAGCTGAGTACATGCTTTAAGCAGGTTTCATGTCATGTTTTAATTTAATTTAATTAAGTATATTTCTCTGTTCTCTACTTAGAATTATAGTCATTATAGTCCTGTGCTCTAAATTTAGCATCTAATAAGCATCCAGGACAATTAAAGCTGCAGTATGCTTGGAAAATAACTGATGTATGATTTTGTCTGGAGACAGCCGTTAGGCTTCCAGGCAACCAGCAGAGTCTACAGCAAATACTACTCGCAGCCAATAACAGACTAACAAGTAACTCCCATAAAAACAGACAAAAAAAAGGTGCTAACAGATCAGGGCTGCAGTCGAAAAGTCAAAATAATCTCCTTCCCTAACCACTTTTCCTCAACCTGGATGGAAAACATCATGAGGTCAAGGGAAGGTGTGAAGGAGAATTCATAAGGACTCATAAGACAACCGTGCTGCAGAGAGAATGCGACTGTACTTACACTAGGATTTTTTATAAACCAACTTTTATTTATAACACATGGATGATATACTCTTTTCCTTACCACAAACACACAACACATAGTATTGAAAAAATAAATAAATGTAACAGAATAAGAATTTCAGTTGAAATAAGATGAAAGAAATGTACAAGAGTTGAGCCATTAGAATAATAAATTCTTTTCAGACCGAAGTAGGCTAAACAGAGTTTTTACTTTTTTATACATTTGTTAAGTAGAGAAAATGTATTATTTAGAGAAGTGAGCGGTTTTGAAACCACATTTTGAAACCACATTTATGTGCAGACTGTTGTGATGATGATGAGCTCAGTGTTTGTTTACCCCTGCTCTCAGTGTATGTGCTAAGCTAAGCTAACGGGCCGCTGTAGTGTCGCATTTAACAGACAGATATTGATCTTCTCATCTAACTCCCACCAAGGCAATATAAACTTGAAAACCTTTTTTAAGCCCTTGAACTTAAAATGTCAAATTCCACCTCTTGACTGAAGCAGCAGATGGATTCAGTCTGATCAGTGACAGCAGCTCAGAATGTTGGGATGTGAACTGATGGATACTGAGTCAAACTTCTTCAGGTGCTTGGTCATGTGACTGGTGGCTGAAGTGTCTACAGGCTCACTAGATTACAAACAGATTGGCAGGAGGGTGAGCCTGCTGCCACGTTTCAGCTCTGTTGTCGTCGAATATCGTCTATGAAAACGCTGCGGCGGCTTGTGATTGTGAGAGCAGAGATGTGAGACAAAAGCCATTTTGAGCCTGAGCAGAGACGAGGACGAAGCCTGAAGGGCCTCATGTAGCATGGAGCGCGACCGCGGTGCTGTCAGCGCTCCAAGACAACAAACATTCTGCCTGTCAGCAAACACACAAACATACACACACCCAGGAACGTCCTGTAGCTGTCAACAAGCAGACACATACATTCATGATGTCACAGCTTCTTGAGCACTGCTATATTGTACACACAAAACACAATGCACACACAAAAATGTGTGGATGACAGAACACTACCCCTATATGTGAGTGTTCAACATGTCTGAAAAAGAAGGGAAGGAAGGGAAGATATGATGGAGAAGGAAAGACAAGCAGTAAGGAAGGAAGGAAGGAAGGGAGGGAGGGGTGAAAGAGAAAAAGACAGTGAAACAAAGAATACAGAGAAATTTTAGAAGTAGAGAAGCAGAGAGAGGATGACACAAGAGTGAATGGATAACAAGGGAAAAAGGAGGAAAAAGAAAGAGGGTTAGCGGAAACAGAGAGAATAACAGAGATATTAAGAGCAAAGAGAAATGAAGGGGGCGGGTAACACTGAGAAAAAAGGAGGGAAAGAAATGAAAGAGCACATAATAGAGAAAAGGATAGGAAGAGAGGATAGGTAGAAAGTTAGTAGAGGAGGTGAGTTGTGTTTGCGTGTCACCCATCGATACATCATTATCTGGAGGTGTAACTTTATCACTGCAGTAATGCTCTAATTAAGAGCTAACGATTTCCTTTAAACTCGGAGCTGCTGCAGCTTCACCACACCAACAACTGCACACTGACACACAAACAGCACTGACTAGTACACATGCCCAGGAATTAGTCTGAGACACTAAACACCAGGGGCTTGGGAGAACACATCTAAACCAATCAGCCACTCAGCTCAGTGTTACACAGATGAACCTCACTCAGCTGCAGTTCCTCTAGCGGCCACTGGGCGCTGTTGCGGTAAAACTCTGGGTGTGTTGAAGTGAATGGGAAAAGCCTCAACCTCTCTCTATAAGTGCAATGTCAATACAGTTTTCCAGCTGTGACCCAGCTAGCTCACCACCACCCAACACCAATTCTAACTGTCTCCAGCCAAAACAGTGACGGCAGCTGTGCAACAGTTACTTTATTGTTACAATAATAACAACCTCTAAATATGAGATCATTCTGACCTGTCATTGTAGGATGTGGTGCAACTTGTGCTTTATTTAAGGAAGAACAGTACAAAGGCTATAATGCTGTATCTCACTATTAGCAATTAGTTTTACTATTTTATTGACACCAGTTGAGTCTGTGCTTTCATTGACTGTTACTGCCTTTACATACTATATTATGTTACTTTTAGATGTCACCATTTTATGTCAATATGTTTGAATGAAATAGTGAAGAGTGAAAAAACAAAAAACAGCTGGTAACGTTCTCAGTCTTCATCCTGCCAGCTAAGCACTGGTTGGCCAGTTGTTTTCTAACTTTTCCACAGTTCAACTATTTCAGCTGCTAAACAAAACTGAGATGCGGGCGGCCAGTCAGAAGTTTTACTGGAGGCCTTTAATTCAAACCAGCAAACCAGGCACACAGATTTTCATGACAATATTTTCCTCTACCATATCACCCCTGGGGGGCTCTTTAGTTTGCTTCTGTACATAAGTTAAATAAGTTGTGTGGGGGAATAAAACCAGATGAGTTCTATGTTCCATGATTGTAAATATTCCACCACTATCCTCACTCGCTCTTTTTCTCTGTGGAGCCAATCAAAACAAATCAGAACGTGTTTGACTCTGAAGGGTGATCATGTGTTTACTCTTTACCTGTGGCCATATTAAGAGACAAATACAGTGACTGGTTGATTGATCTAATTGGTTTTATCTCTAATCTCTAAAGTCTTTGGCTTTAGAGATTAGAAAAGTTTCCTCAAAAGTTAGAATAAAAGTTTCCTCAAAAGTTAGAATAAAGATGAAAAGTCTGTTTCTTCCTATTCAGCCTCATTACGATGGAAGACGGCTGCTTGCTAAATGATTAGCCTTTGTTGAGGGAATTCCCTGAGCATCCATTGATTGTTTGGATGGTTTTGTTTTTTTTCCAACAGACCTCTAAGTTTAACACTGATTACCTGCTCATCTGAGAAGACATTTTTACAAAAGCATTTGTGTTTCCAGGTGGGGTCTTTGTGATACCAACAGTTAATACATTTTTAACATGTATTCTGCGTCCTCCTGGAAATAGCTGAGAGTGACCATTCATATGGTAATTTGATGCATCAACAACCCGCTGACCGCTATCAGGCACAAACACATGTGACTGCACTTCGCCTGGATACACACACTCTCACCTGGATTGTCATTTATATCTGACATGATGACTGACATCATGTTTATAATGTTCAGTCAGATACTGAAATATGATCTGAAGGCTGAGACCATTTTAAAATAGTAAGGAGAGAAATGTTCTGTTGTGTTCTCTCTCTCTCTCTCTCTCTCTCTCTCTCTCACACACACACACACACACAAGGTATCAGTGATGTAGCTGTAGCTGTAGCTGCACCATAATAACTTCCACTCAGCATTCAAATGGAAATCTACTCCATCATTCATTTCAATGAACATCTGCTGTGTGCGTGTGATATTAGTACCCAGTGAAGGACATTCACACACACTTACACGCGCACACACACACACAGCTACTGCTCTGGGTACACACAGACACATACACACACACGTCCTTGTCCTACACACTCACACTCACTCATTCTGAGTTTAACTCATGGATGCATGAGCACAAACTCATTAGCAACCTCTCTCAATCTGGGCTTCAGCATCAATTATCTGTCATTACACCCACAGAGACTCACTACACACACATACCTTATCATTCATGCTGTGGACATGATGTCTGAAACAGTGAGCTGGGATAGCCCTAATGACATCATTATGACATCATCAAGATTATTTTCTCAGCCTTGAAGAAGCAGTAAACATTATTACCACTCAGCCTGTTGTTACAGGCTGAGTGGTTCTCCTCAGGAATCAAAATATATAAATTGTACACTTATGTACAATACAGAATTAAAATGATAATCCACATTAGAATGCCTAAGAATGACTAGACCCGTGTTGTATACGTACATTATCCCAAATGATTCCATCAATTCTCAAACCAGAGAAATAAGAGATTTTAACACCAGTGCTATTTTGACCGCTAGACTCCGAACTCTATGACTTCTCATGATAAATACCCGATTGAAATATGAATGTATTTATTGTTTTAGGATTAGGACCTTTTATATAATTATAAAATGACTGACACTGAAGGAATCCAAACGACAATGTTGGTGAAGACAACAAGTCCCAGGATCCTATGCTATTTCACGGCATCACTCAACGTCGTCTTTTGTCGTTGTTTTGCCTGAGAGACACCTAGCAGCAGAAGTTATATACTACGTGTTTAAAAGGTGTAAATATAGAAAATATATAGACAATATAGAAAAAGTACAGTATAAAGAAGCCAGTGCTCATTAGCACAACGTGTCTCTTCCATTTACTGTGACTCTTATATTCAAAATCTACTGTTTCACCTAGTGACATAACGTTGTGCGTGGTGACTGACGACACAAATGCAGAGGAGGTTATCCCAACTCCCACACCTGCTTCAGGTGTTTCATTCACATGTTCAGGTGTTCAGATGCTTTACTCCCAGTAAACAGAGGAAGTGAACACATCATGTAAAACTAGAGGAGGTTTTCTCCTCATCACTACAAGTCTGTTCTTTTACTGCAACTGACACTGAAACAAGTAATTGTCTATTAAACTGAGGCACTTTGCTGCCTTCATGTCTCAGCGGTCAGACTGAAGAGATTCACTTCAGCACAGACAGAAGACTTTTCTTTGCAGGAGTCAAATATTCTGATATTCTGATTCTGATTCTCAAGCTGTTTTCCACACAATCGCTGAAGGGTCTGCAAATCAAAATCTGGCAGGGACAGATCTGTAGGAGCAGTTCAGAGTTTAGATAGCAGTGATGGTGGCAGGATGTTGTTTGCTCAATCCAACACTTTCATATTGTGGCTCTGACAAAAAACTACTACTTAGAGAGGTATTTTCAGAAGAGACTGATATTAACACTGACTTTCATGGCATTACAACTTTAGTAGTACTTAGTAACACATATTGGGTTTAACTTGAAACTGACAAACTCACAATCCAGTGCAGAAGAACATGGCAGTGGCCAGGGCAAAACTGGAAAGCAGACTTTTATTTTTTATATATTTGAGTCAATGAAAGCTTCTGACCCAACACCGACAAAGAAATAAACAACTAAAATCTAATTTCTGAACAGGATTAAGGATAAATGATTTTTCTCACAAAGAGAGCAGTGAAGGTCAAAACACCAGGGAAAGCCTAAAAAATCCTCTTTAAAATACGAAAGAGTGGATAAGCCTTTATTTACTTCAACTACAGAGAGAACTGGGCTTTAGTTTGAAATTTTATTAGAGACAGGCTTTCATTTCTAATCTGGTGTTTAAAAGTAGATTTTTACAATGTGTACCGAAAGCTCTTGTGCAAATTATAAATGCAAAATAATGTGTTTGTAAGTTTTGAATTATTTCGTCCCTCCCTTTTTCTCAGAGTGGTTTGGTCCACTGCCTGCTACGTCGACCTGCCTGCTATATTTGCATTTGTTTGATTTGTTTACATTTGTTACATTTGTTCGCTCTGTTACCTCGCAGTTTACACACTGATAGCAAAACATTACAGATCCACTTCTTCAGTTAAACTGAATCTAATTAAGCTTTAGCTCTATTAGTTTTGGATCAGTTAGTGGCTGTTGCTTCTCTCCTACTACTCTAAATAAACTGCATGCTGTGTGTGTGTGTTTTGTCAGCCAGCCAAAATGTAAAAAAAGTAAACCCCCAGTAATATCAAAGGCAATTTGATGAAATCATAAGAAAGGAATGAAGGGATTATAGAAATGTTAACATGTGCTGGGCACAGAGAGGCAGAGAGACCAGGAAGAATCAGACAGTGGAGTCTGGTGTCTCAGATAAACTTTGCTGAGCTTATTTGTGTAATAAGGGTTTCCTCTATTTACATTTTATACAAGTATACAGTCAATGGTCCTTTTAACTTCATTGTTGCAAAAACAGTGATGTCCCCAAAAAAGCTCTACGTTACAAAGTCATAAAAATATGATGAAGATCAGCTCTACATTAGATTACGAAAGAGCAGGGGAGCAGAACGGCTGCTGCTGTGACCAGCCAACTACTTACACGACACAGAGAGATGAAATTTCCGCCCGGTTTGCCAAGAGCTGTCTTCAGCAGCAGAAAGCAAACGCCACTGTTAACCTTTGTTTCTCTTTCTAAAACTTATTCTCTTCTAATGAAATTAGCATGGTAGCCAGCTAGCTCCAGCCCAGTCCGCCAGTCTTGTCACTTTCCGACAATGGGTCACTGTAGCGTCCGGTTTTCCCTGAGGAAGTAGCTGCTCAGAAAACGTGTCAAGACCTCTTCTCTTGAAAATGCAATGATGGCTGAAGCTCTTAACAAGACTGGTAAGTGAACAGCTGTTAATGCTAACATTAGTCATGTAGCAACAGCAAAACAAATATCTCCTTTAAAAAAGGCACATTAAAGAAAAAAGGTTTAAGGGGCACAATGTAACTGTTATAACTTAGTAGACTACTATTTTCTACTGGAAATTTGAATTAATTTATCAATAAATTTTAATTGTCTTGATATTATCATTTGTCCCTCTTCAATTAATAAATTTTGTGATTTCTGTTAGATACTGAGATAACCATTTACCCGTAACATTTGAACAAAGCTATCAAATACAAACTCACACACTAGTGTCCTATAAAATAAGCATCACACGCAGGTAATGCCAACCTCCTCAATGTTTTCTTCCTCAGCCTTTGAAAGCCACCGGCTGTTGCTAATGCTGATAAAACTTGTGTGACAGATCGTTCTCTGAACGCAGAAACGAAGGACAGCTGTGCTTTTTAGGGATTTCTTCCTCAGCTACAGCTCACAGCAGGAAGACAGACCTCCAGCTGGTTGCCATGGCAGCAGTTTAGCAGGCAGCAGCGGTGGCCATTGTGGCTGGATGACACAATGGATATATACAGTGTATAATTAGTTCAGCTGTGCTCTTGCTGTCCGACTGCTCTGACCCAAATCCTGTCAGATCGGTACAGCTTTGTTCCTGCTGAGAGACGCAGCCGGGCCGAAACGCCCAAAGCCAACCTCACCAGTCCATCCCAGCTGCAGCTGTCTGTCTGGAAGCACAGGTAAAGCCAGCATGAAGTTAATTGCTGCAGACAAATAGGCAGGAAGGACGGAGGAGGATGCTGACAAACATACTTTACATCATAGTGAGGAAGAAACCAACACAGACTGAGAGAGATCAATGAAAGGTCAAAGGTCAAACAAGCTGCGGAGTGTACAAACTACAAACTGCAGCCTTATGCATGATTGTTTAGTTGGAGAAGGTAAGGAAATGAGGAGGATATCACTTTAAAATATGTTCGTAGATTGTGCTAAAACTGAAGAATCAGAATAACCTTCAGTTCTCAAATCCCTTCCCACCAGCAGTATTTTACTGATATCAATTCCCATACAAAAAACACAGATGGCAGGATTAAAAGATGGCAAACAATGAGAAAACGCATTGCATTTTTGACATGCAAGTAGAAGCGGGAAACTCCTAAGATTCATCACAGACATCCAAACAATCAGCAGCGCCAAGAGAGATGACAACAGATGGTAAAAATGAACAGATGTCTCTCTCTCACCACCTCACACTTTTCACTTTCTTCTCTCCAGTCCAGGACAAGGTGAGGAAGACGTTTCTTCACAAAGTCACACATGCTGAGTAATTTCTGATAATCAGGTTCTTATTTCAAGCTCGAACAGAGCATCATGGGTATTATGCACCTGGTAAGTTCTGTCAGGGTCAGGCAGCTGAGATGTCATGTTAAGTCCTTTTCCTTTTCCCCTCTGTGACTTGATTGAGTTCAAATCCTGGATTAGAAAGCTTAAGAAACAAAGACGGGTCAGGTTGATTTGATTCGTCTGCGGGGTCAGCGCAGCGAGAGCATTAAAGACCTGCGGTCACGCAGAAAGAAATGAGCAGCAGCAGCAGACAGACTGAGATTATAACATTATAACATTAAACAGTCTGCACATATGTGACTGAAGAGCTGGTGACACTTTAATCTCTAACACCAGACAGCTCTGTTTAACCTGCTGTGTACGGCCAACAGCAATGTTATGTTACCATCTCCATCCAACATGTAGTTATTGACCAGCTTCTGTTAGCCTGCAGAGGAGCTGGCAGAGAGGTGAGGACAGCTCTTATGGACTGTGTACTGGGCGTGTGCAGATCAGTGTAAATTGTTTGGCTGGGGCGACTGGTTTCATCCCGATGCTACCTACAGACCTGCTGATGCTAGTTATGCAAATATTGTAGCGATACCAATTATTTGTTTGCTTACCTGCCTCCTAACCCAGGGTTTCCACCTACCCACCAACCCACTGGGTCCCCAACAATGTCTGATTTATGATTGTACTCATGGCTGTATCTGTCAAAGGGCTTCTCCAGTAATTTACTCTTTTATAATTAATCAGGAGAGGAGCCCCGCAGGCCACAACCAGGGTGTGTGTGTGTGTGTTAATGTGTATGTGTGTATGTCGTCTTTCCTCGAGAGGGACTTCACGATTCCACACTGAAGTGAGACAATCACCGCAAACCACAGAGACTAAACCGATCTGTGTTTTACTGCTCTGAATTAGTCTGAGTGTGTGCTCACGTGTGTGTGCGATCAGAGCTTCAGTTCAGTTGTGGTTGTGCTGCAGGACTGAGTCATTTTAGCTTGCAACAGCGTCATTGTATTTCCTGGAATAAACATACGCCTTCTAGGAACCACGATGACACTGCTGCAAAAGAGACCAACCTCAAATGAGTGTGATGTCATAATTTAAAGTGACTTCCATGAGGTTCAGAGACTCACCAGAGACCCATTGAAAAAAGAATGGTCGGATTGTGAAAAGAGGCCAAGATATCGTGACATTCGGTCTCTAGGATGGTTCAAGGTCCCAGGAACAGTGGTTCCATCATCTTGCATCTTTCATTGGACTGTCCCTGTAGCAAACACTGATGTCTTACAAACTCTGCACCTCCATGTGGTAATGCAGGTTTCTTGTTAAAAATACTGTATGTAAACTCTAAGCCTGAGGACATATTCAGAGAAAGTGAACACACAAGACAGAACTATTTTTCAACTGTAGGTGTTAAGAGGAGGAGGTCAAGGTGAAATTAAGTTCACTTCAAGTGTCTGACAAAAAATGAGAGAGGTATTGACTAAAGCTGTCCTGGCAATCCAGCACAACTAAAAGACTGTGGAAAGAGATGATCTTATAAATTGTTGAGGATTAACCTCAATGTCTACATTTGTTAACATGCGTTGGATTACTGTTGATACTAAAGATCATGTCTAAAGATGATGATTAAGAGCCAAGATTTTAAGTTATAAGAAGCACCTATTTTCATTTGTTGCTACAAATATTACTGTATATGCTGTTGTATACAGTGCATTTGAAAAGTCTTCAGACTCTATCAACTTTTTATGTTGCTAAATCCAATTTTTTCCCCTCATAAATCTACAGTCAATGCCCCATAATGAGTGAGTGATTCAATCATTTTGCTATGACTCTTGAAATGTATTTCTCTCTTGATCATCTTGATCTTGAGTTCACCTGTGGTAAATTCAGCTGATTGGACATGACTTGCAGAGACACACACCTGTCTATTTAAGGTCTCACAGCTGACAATGCAGATCAGAGGAGGGAGGAACTGCCTGCCACAGAAAAGATTGTGTCCATCTGGGGAAGGCTACAAAAAAAAAAAAAGACTCTGCTGCATTGAAGTTTCCCAAGAGCGCAGTGACCTCCATCATTCTTACATGGAAGAAGTTTGGAACAACTACAGGTCAGTCAGGTCAGAGAGGTGACCAAGAACCTGATGGTCACTCTGGCTAAGCTCCAGAGATTCTGTGTGAAGTGAAGAAACTAGTTCAAAGCGTCATGTCTGGTTTTCTCCAGAAGTGAAGCTTTGTACTGAGCCTAACAGTTCGATCCTGTTTCATCAGACCAGAGGATGTTGTCTGAGAGTCCCTGAGGTGCGTTTTGGGAAAGGCTCACTGAAGAGAGATGTCGTCTGGCCACTCTGCCCAGAACAGTGGGGCGCTGCCATGATGGTTCTATTCCGTACTGACAGCTCAGAGATGTCACTGATCAAACATTTATTGTATCTTGTAGAATCATTACTGTGAAGCACCAGAGCTTTTGGCAACACTTTATATGAGGACTACACTTTTATATAACACTTTACTGTTGTGTTTATGGCTACTTAAGCTAGTAGTTAGCTTTAAGAAATACCTAGCCTTCTGTTCCCTCCATCCAGTTAAGTTATTTTTGTATTAAGAAACTGCTTCCTGTGTTTTTTATCTAATGCGGAGCCACAGAGGAACAACAGCAGAATATCTGAGAGGAGCGGTTTCACCAGTTTATTCATTTTCACCAGTCGTTTCGGGCCAGCGGCAGCAGGGGTTTGGCAGCTTGTTAAATGTTTTCTAAAACACCCACAGTAATTCACAGAGCCTGTAATTAATAAGGAGAGGAGCCCCGCAGGCCACAACCAGGGTGTGTGTGTGTGTGTGTGTTAATATGTATGTGTGTATGTCGTCTTTCCTCGAGAGGGACTTCACGATTCCACACTGAAGTGAGACAATCACCGCAAACCACAGAGACTAAACCGATCTGTGTTTTACTGCTCTGAATTAGTCTGAGTGTGTGCTCACGTGTGTGTGCGATCAGAGCTTCAGTTCAGTTGTGGTTGTGCTGCAGGACTGAGTCATTTTAGCTTGCAACAGCGTCATTGTATTTCCTGGAATAAACATACGCCTTCTGGGAACCACGATGACACTGCTGCAGAAGACCAACCTCAAATGAGTGTGATGTCATAGTTTAAAGTGACTGGATCACACCGACATGCTAAAGAGTCACATCACCTCACACTTAAAGCTGATAAAGATAATGACATTGTCACTTTACAGCTCTTTTGACCAAATAAAGCCAACGGACGATGAGTCTTCGAAGAGGAACTATAGGCTAACTATATGTTTGCACTGACGCATCATCACACAGATTCTTAACAGCATTTGATGTTATTACTGGGGATTTTTCCAATAAAATTGTAAAGTGTGTTTTTCTAAACACTAGTTTGTGCATGTACGTGTCTGCTTGTATTTGAAAGTTTGCATCCGTCAGCAGAAGTCTCTGGCCCCTCCCTGAATCTAACAAAAGAAACTCTGAGGTCTGTTACATATGTTGCTGGTTGTGCTAGCATTAGCAGGACTGATAAGCAACAGCGACAAAACAGCGTTGTACATGAAAGAGATTCATTCCACTGCAGTGGCAGTAAACACATTATGGAGCCTGCAGATCACTGTAGTACAGTCAAAGCTTAACAAGTAATCAAGGCTGGTGAACAGTAACAGGGTGGCTATGTACGGAGACTCCCTCACAGACACACACAATAGAGAGCCTCTTGTAGCAGGGCTGCTAGCTCAGCTACAACCCTGGTACCCACTCAGTGGCTCTCTAAGTCATAAATGTTCCTGTTGTGGCTGTTAAAGCTCCACCCGACTCCCTCTCCAGCAGAGACAGAGTCTGATGCTGGTTAGCTCCACCAGCTCTCCGTTACAGACCACACTACACTTGGTGGTGGTCAGTCAGCTTCCCGCCTGTCCCCTCACCCTCTACATTACATACTAAGACACAAGGCCTCAACTCCTCCTGCCATTGCTCCTTTATTGTAGCATTTTTAAATCTGCTAGCAGACAGGCTTGTAGCAGAGGTTGAGTGTAGTTATCCTTTAAAACTGGTGTATTCGATACTCTGGGGGACACAAACACTATCAAATTGGGGCAAATTAAAATGAGATCAGAGGAAGTTTGAAGGTCGACTGATAGGTAATGTGAGGTCAGAATGTGTTGCATCCTTTTCATTGAACAACTTAGGCTTGTCAAATGGGACTTCCCAAGCTGATCTCAAGGATCTGTATCAAGACTGATAACAGCATATTTTATAAGGATAAAACAGATCAGAATCTGTTCTGGTAGAAATTTCCTCCACACACTTGCCTTCACCTCCAGTCTCTGCACTGGTCTCTTGTCTACAATCAATCCCATTCAACACTCTACATGGTCTGGCAGTGACAGAAGTGTGGAATACTCCTACTCCTTCACCTAATCCCCTAATTGGCGCTATCCGTTAGCTTGTGTCAGATTTACCGTCTCTCGCTCCCACTGCCCCCTTTCGCTCATCTCCCCTCTCCTGTTTCTTTCCCTTGTCCTGTGCACAAGCACAGATGCCCCTGTTGCTGTGGAATAGTGCTGTGTGCCACTTTCTTTATTTCCCATTTACAAAGATTTACTGCTGTGTAATTAACACTGAATCTTTTTTCAGCACACACACAGAAAGAGCGGCACGGTTGCCTCACAACCTGCTGGCCGGCTGGGGCCTTATTTTTGTGGAATTTGTTTTCCTCATGTCTCTATGCGTCTGCCCTGTGATAGACAGGCAACCTGTCCAGGGCATTTCCCGCCCTTGCTCGATGTCAGCTGGGATTGGCTCCCCCGTCACCCTAAAAGGATAAGTGGCCAATTAACACTTACACCCCTATAACAACGACACAAAAACTAATGCAACAACATTATAAACACCCTGAAGCAGCCTTTATACTCCATCGTGGTGCTTGTCGGGGGGGGGGTCACAAAACTTCGAAAGCCTCCTAGCCCCACACTTTTCACCACCACGTGTGCCCAACCATCTCCAATGATGAGCTGACACTCACACCAATTTCACACCATACCTGGCCAGCTGTGCGTGATTTCACTTCTTTCTCTAGCTCTCTTTTTTCATTTCTTATTCAACTAGTGTCTATGTCATTTTCCATGAGTACAGCTGAGAGCCACATTATGAGTATCTTCCAGTAGAGACTGTCCGAAAATGTGTGTTTTCATCGCTGTTTTAAAACAACATCCCATCTACCCCCTCCGCTGGATATGAACTAGTTCTGAGAGACCATAAACCAGCTAACACCCTAGTAACAAACACTACAACACCAAAAAACTAAAACAACACTATAACACGAAGCCTGTGAATATTCTCATTTGTCCAGGTCATAGTATCTCAAAGGAATTTTAAATTGAAAGCAACTGGACTTGGTTATTTGTCTAGGAAGACGTTTCACCTCTCATCCAAGAGGCTTCATCAGTTCTTGCTCGCACCTGACCAGGCTGGGACTGGTCCAACTATCTGGTGTGGAGACCCAGGTATTTTTAACCTCTGGGAGGGGTTTTCACAAGGCTGATGATGTCACTGGTTCCCTTTGTGCTCCATGTGCCAACGACAGTCGTTAGAGTGACTGTCTTGGTGGAGAGTTGCTTTCGACTTCGTTAGAGCCCTATTGTGTTATAACGACAGTCGTTGGAGTCACATGCCACTTGTGAACAGTTGTTTTTCTTTAGAGGTTAAATTGTTGAATCTCCTGGGAAGGGATGAAAGGGCGGCATTGTAAATTGGAGATAGGTGGTGTCTGAGGCCTCCTCCCCTGTTGAGGGATGGTTTCTCTACTTTTACATAGATTGCTTCTTTCACTCCTCTTTCAAACCACCCGTCCTCTCTGTCCAGGATGTGAACCTTGCTGTCCTCAAAGGAGTGGGCTTTCTCCTTAAGATGTAAGTGGACAGCAGAGTCCAAGCCTGAGGAGTTAGCTCTCCTATGTTGGATCATGCGTTTATGCAGTGGTTGTTTTGTTTCTCCAATGTAGAGGTCTTTGCATTCCTCATTGCATTGGACTGCATACACCTGATTGCTTTTGCGGGTGTGTGGTGTTCTGTCCTTGGGGTTTACCAGTCTCTGTCTGAGTGTGTTGCTGGGTTTGAAATACACAGGGATACAGTGTTTGTTGAAGATCCTCCTGAGTTTTTCTGATACCCCAGACACATATGGGATGACTATGTTGTTTCTCTTGTTTGGTTTTTCCTTCTCAACCATTTTGCTGGTTTTCTTTCTGGAAGCAGAAGCACACAAAGGTCCAGTTGGGGTTAACCACAAGTTGTGAGGGCGCCTCTCAGGTGCTTGTGCTCGGCCCCTTGGGCCTGTGAGCAGGTGGGTAGGTTATCAGCTCTGTGTTGCAGGGTTCTGATAACACCAAGCTCTGTGTTGCAGGGTTCTGATAACACCAAGCTTGTGTGCAATTTCACTTCTGCTCAAGCAAGTTTTATATCTACTGACTGCAAAAGCTTTCTCTTGTTGCTGTTCAATCGCTCTGGCTGTGTAGGCCTGTGACATCATGAGCCCAGCTGATGTACTGGTTATAGGACAGTCCCTCGCTCCCTCTGGATGCTTTTCTTTTTCCCATTACCACCAGCGCTAACATCAGCAGGCTGCGCTGACAGTGGCACAGTTGATATGACTGATAGCTGCAGTGCTGCGTCTGTTTCTCATTGCTTTCATTAAGCTGCTAACAGGAACCAGCTAACGAGCCAGGCTGCACTCATTATTATGGGAAACAACACAAACATTCGTTATCCTAATCATCTAATCATGGTCACTGCCCTGTGCAGTCAGAACACACACATCTCCATACATCACTGTGCTGTGGATATTCATCAGCTTCTAACTGCCTCCATTTGGAAAAACAAAGTGTAATGGGCCATATTAGCACAGCATATTTCTTCTTTATTAGTTCAATGCAAATGCAGGACAGAGACTGGAGAATTCGGCCAACTTCTCCATTAAGTTTTTGTTGTTTTTTTTTCTCTGGGCTTTTATAGGCTTTGTGTTTAATACTAAATCACTGACAGGTAATAAATAATGCTGAACTCTTAAAAAAATTCCAATCCACTAGCAGATAAAAATAAGGCCATGAACAAGTAAACTATATACAGCATATATATAATAATCTCAAATAATAGCCCCAGTTTTTTTTTTGTGTTTTTTTTTTTTTACACACATTTTATCACTTCCCGCAGATGTGTCACATTAAAAGGCTACTAGAAAAAATAGGGGTTATGCCCCTTTGAGATACTGGAAGTCTTTTAATATGAAATATCTATGCAGGAAGTGTCAGGCTCCATTGACAGTATCTTTACAGAGACTGAAAAAATGGCAAAGTGGATATGATTGAAAGAAGTGTAGGAGAAGAGAAAGAGAAACCAAGAGCAGCAGAGAGGGGAGTATGACATGAGGTGTAGTGAAGCTTAACATTTGCTTTACATGTGTGCATCTGTACGTCTGTAATCCCTGCACAAGTCCATAAATATGTAGAGGAAGTGTGGAGACTTGGCATGTAAGTAAACTGTTCACCTTATCAAATATATTTAATTTGAGAGAGAGAGATAACAGGCAGACAGATGGAGGGATGAATAAATAAATCCAGAGCATATTCACTGAGAGCTGCAGGCTCGTCATGATAGGAAAATCTCTGTTTAAATCCTTGTCTCCTTCAGCTGTGAAATGCATTATCAAAGAGCATTTAAAGGGAGGAAATTACAGAAAAACAGATTAAAATACACAAAGTGTAGAAAATCTGCAGCATCAGCCTCCACGTGTTTAACACAACTGCTGAAATTACTCAGAGGGATCATCCTGAGCACATCAGCTTCACATCAGCTTCAGAATTTGGATTTCTTTTAATCAATTTTCTTCCTTCCTTTTTTCTCCTTTCTTTTCCTCCTGCACTGGACTTTTTCATCCTTCCATCCTTTTTATCATCTTTTGTATAGTAACTGGCAGATGATGACTAGGTTTGCATCACTACCAGGAGGAAAGAAAAATGGCTGGTACTTGGTGTTACTGATCCTTCTCTGTGGGAAGCCAGGGAACACACACACACTGGATACATACTGAGTTTGATGTGTGATAGAAGATGTAAAGTTTGTTTAATGTCTAGAATGTTTATTAGAATTTAATGGGCATATTATGTGGACATAGAAGGTATTGAGAGTTTATGATATGTGTTAATAAATTGTTGTTATAATCAACAATTTTGAAATTGTTGCTTTGGTTTGCTGGGACAGAATTTTTGCCTTCTTGAGTTTTGTAACTGTGTTTTGTTTTACAGTGTCTGCTGGAGGATACAAGGTTTATGTTTTGGTTTACCTACCATTATAATAATGTCCTGAAGGAGAAGAGAGCTGGGGGACAGACTTTGAGGGTGGATTGAAGGCTGACATACCTTAGCTCATGTTTTTTACCAATGGGGGTTATTGTTGTTTGTGCCACATATATACATCAATTTTTTTTTGTCTAAACTCTAAATGAAATTAATAAAAGGGATCTGTTATTGTAACTTGACCGATGACCGAGC
The DNA here is from genome assembly GCF_046630095.1 of Trachinotus anak. Classification (NCBI taxonomy): domain Eukaryota; kingdom Metazoa; phylum Chordata; class Actinopteri; order Carangiformes; family Carangidae; genus Trachinotus; species Trachinotus anak. The sequence goes on along the minus strand of NW_027273879.1, from coordinate 21,411,699 downwards.
AGGGTGACTTTTTTAGTCAGCCAACATTTCAATGATATATCAGCCCTCTTTCTCGAGATTTATCGTGAAAATGTCAGTTTTGAGTAACGTTGAATACACTATGGATCTGTATGTTAGTGATCAGATCAGCATCAGAACAGCAAGGGAAAAAGTTAAATGTGTCTTCAAGTTAGATTATGATACAAATTCAGCATCACATGTCGCTAACATTAGATGCTGTTCATATAATATAACAAGTTGTACCAACACTGCATATTTTTTACATATTGTATGTGGGGTTTTTTTTTTTTTTTTTTTCTTTTTCTTTTTTCTTTTTGTAGCAGTCTCAAAGATCTCCGTTTCATTATCTTCGTGTGTTCAGACTTGGTATTAAAATGCGTCTTCAGTCATCCGATCACTGGTCAGCTCAAAGTTCGTCTGTTTACACCTGCATCTCCACATGCGTCTCAAGTGACCACTTGTGGCTGGATCTCACTTCCCCGTTTTATATGGAAATAAGCAAATAAACATTGTTTTTAACCAATCAGACCGTGTGTGTGTGTGTGTGAGTAAGAGAGAGAAAGAGCACTGCGCACAGCTCTACAATGAAATATTTTTTTCACCATTTGAATTTGTAAAATATTTTCGGTTCATTATGAAACTATGACAAGACTAATCAGACTGTGTCAGAGGACGTCACCAGAGTAGGCGGTCCTTCAGTGCAGCCCACACTGTTGTGTTCACACTGCTAAAAAAATGTGGCCACGTGTGGCCCAGACCAACTCCGAATGTGGTCTAAGTGATCGGATATCAAATATGTCCTGAAGGCGTCCTGAGTGCGTTCACACCTGAACTTAGAGCTGTCCACCTCTGACTGGATCACCCGAGACAGATTTGTGGCAACACCCATTACATCATATGATAACTGCAGGTTTGTTTTTGAACCACACTTGTGTGTTTGGTCACCCTGGGGTTCTGGCAGAACACGTCACTAACTATGTGTCAATGCCTCATGTTCCTTGTGATTGTAAAATGAATGGACTTCTATATAATTTCATCAGTGGGTCATAGGCTCAGTCACCATTGTGTTACCTCATTTGGCGATAGATGACTTCAAAGGCACTTATTTAAATGAAAAAATAAAAAAATTTAAAAGAGAATATAAATAACACTGGAGAAAGCATTTGTTCCTTAAAATAGAATATCAGGCCCCCTCCCGCCCATTTTGTACAATCCCTAAGAAAGTTAGGTTACAGTACTTTTCAGAGACATCGACTGACTTTAAGATACTCTAAATGAACAATAACATGATTTTGTGGGAACGATGGCAATAATATTTACAGAATATAAGACTTTGTGATCAGATCCCAGACATGACATCCTGTTTGTGATGATGTGATGTTTGCAGGCAGTAACTGTTCAGAGCAGAGTGTAAACAGAATATGAATGTGATGTGAAACACAGAGACAGACTCAGAGGGGACGCTGAGACAAAGACATGAAAGGATGGAGACAAGCAGAGAGGCCCAGCTGAAAGGAGGCTGAAAACACCCGAAGGTTAATTTGCAGATTTTCTCCTGAGAGTCAAACAAACAACAGCTGCTTCTGTTTGATGTGAACTCTCTGCTCACAGGAAAAACCATCTCTGTTTCATTAAAGGTACAACTTTGGATCCTACTGTAGACATAGGACATAAAAATAGATGTAGTTGTCTGATTCAAAATCATGTCCATCAAAACCCAAAAGAGATTCTGTTTTTACCTCGTGTGCACATAAGGACTCTTTCCCTTAGCACATGAAGACTGTACATGAAATAATGACAATGAAATCAAGTATATTCATGAAGTGAAAAGACCAAAACTGTTGTTTCCTCAGATAATTCTTCCCAACAATCCTTTTCATCCTCATTTTGTCTCCATAATTCAGGACAATGTCTGGAGCAGCCCTTTCACACATGTACCCTTCTTCTTCTTCACCCTTGGATGTTTGTTTTCTTCGGGTTTTGCACCAGTTGCATGACAGAAACAAAAGACAATGACCTGCTCTATTCACACATGGGCTCAATAAGACATTACACCGACATTGTACCGGAGTGCCGGCAGAGTAAAGTCAGTTTAATGTCTGGTCCAACTAATTCTCGCACAGCTCCTGCAAGTGATGTCTGGATAAATTCAGGGTTGCAGTGCATGTGTGAAAACATTAGTTGTTAGATTTGTTGTTGCTATAATACGACATTAGGAGCACGAATGACCACAGATGTTTTACTTAGAGGGCCGGATGTATTTCAGAGAAAGTTCCTCAGTCTTGGCCAAGAAAACTTTTCTAGGCTTTTTTTTGGGCCCATAAAGAAATGTGAATTAGGCCATGTTCAGACGGAGTTTAGCCCTGAGTGAGAAAACAAAGCTCCCTCATTTATTTGAATGAGGCCAGTCCTTTAACACACTGGGGACTCCCACAAGAGAACCGACTTCCTGCTGACACCAATGGCACAAAAATAATTTGTATTCGTCTAATTTGTTTATGCTCCTTAAGACTTTGGCCTCAGAGATTTATATTTGGAGTAATGTCAGGCTGTTTTAATACAGAATAATGTACTCACTGTTTTATAGCTGTTTGTTTTGTAATGATTGCATATTTAGACCCTGTGAGCTGCAGCTCGTACTATGGTCACTATGTCAAAGTGGCTTCAAGTCACATCCCAGGGACTGAGAGTGACAATGTGATCCTGACTCTTTACAGATTGGATCTAACTCAAATAAAAATCTGTATCAGCTTTGGTAGGGAAATATGAGTGTTCCTCAGATTAGTGGAGACATGTCAGTAACACACATGTGGGAAAAGAGCAATCATTTTGTACAAAATAACATTACAACGCAGTAGTAACAGCTGTCTATATGTAACACGAGTGCATACGACACACTATCAGTAATTTATGAATTTGTGTACATTGGTACACAAATATGGAGCAGTTGTGATTGAGCTCAGGTGTCTTTTTTGCCAAATAAAAGCAACAGTACTGTAGAGCAACAGTCTAATGATGTTAATACCAATGTTAAGATAATCATTTAATTGTAAAAGCCGTCCATGTTTTCTTATTTGTTATGTAAATCAAATTAGATTTATATAGATATATAAAAAAGATATATATCTTAAGGTGTTTGCTTCTCACCATTCCTACAGTCAGATGCTGCTCAGGCGTCTGGATTCACCTGAATGCATGAGCAGTCTTGATGTGAATCCACCAGCAGCTGAGGAGCAGTCAGATAATGAATACACGCATTTTTTATTTATGAAAACCTCCTGAAGCAAACAGACAGCTTTTATATTTCATGACTGCATTTGATTCTGGATGTGAGTCGCTGTCCCTGAGAGTGTCTGCAGACAGGAGGCTTTCTGTTAGCGCAGGGATGTGGACCATTTTTATTCTACTTTATTTATTTTTATTGTTTTGTGAGGACTATTAATAGTTTCCAGTAGGGATTCTTTTCTAATTTCTTCCCTTGGGAGCTTTGAGAAGTGACATGGCTTAATTCTTTTATTTTCTACACAACACTGAGCACAGAAGGTGTGTGTGTGTGTGTGTGTTTGTGTGTGTGTTCTTGTACTTTTATCAGTGTGAGGAGCTATGTGAGGTTTGAACAGAATAAGGTCCAGGATCGGGGTTCAGAGGTGCTTTAGGGTAAATGTTAGAATAAGGTCGAGACTACCTGGAGTTTTAAGACATGAACCCTGTAATTTCCACATTGCTAGTTCAAGTCCTTTTCCTGTCTCCCCTCATTTTGTGTCCGTTTTCTACTCTACCAAAATATAGGCAAAAATGGCACCAAGAAACTCACCCAGCACACTGAGCTCAGTGTGTGCAGTGATGCTGTGGTTCTTGTTGGTGGCTGTGCAGCTGTAGCTGCCAGAGTCGTCATCAGTGACACTCCTGATGATCAGATTACTGCCCGCCAGCAGGGAGTACTTCTTATTCCTACAGTGACAGGAAGAGTGAGGTCGCTTTCATCTTTACTTTGTGTGTGTTTGTTTCACCAGTTGATAACTAACAAAATACATTTGATGGTGAAAGGATTAAGTCTGGTGAATTTCATATTTTCTCATTGTCATCAAATCCCAGGCAATGATCTAAACCAACATGGTGTTAGTCCATCTTCACCTTCCCTAGCCTGTTGGTGGCTCTTAGCCTCAAGCTCACTGGTTCCTACTGATATATAGTATATAGTTTATATATGCAATATGCTATATATAGTTTCCTGGCCACTGTGGTGGTCAAACAGGAGGAAATGGTGCATTTGTTAGGGACTAATTTCAGTGGCAGCTTAATCAACATTTGGTATTTTAGTGAGATGAAGGAACATGTCACTCAGTGCAACAGTGTGTTTTACTGGCATGTTTACTGCTGACATGTAGAGATGTTAACAGTGAAGCTCAGGCTACATCTAATATTGTTTTGGCTCTGCACATGGGATTTGCTAACAATACAAAATAAAGAATATCACCACATGGGTTAACTTAGGCCACTGTGTAATAAAAACCCATACTGTTTGACTGGAACTAGTAAATGAGACGCACCAGCTCTGGATCAGTTCCTCTCCTCTCCTCCACTGGATGCTTGGAGTCGGGTATCCAGAAGCAGCACATTCCAGCACAGCGTCGGTTCCCAGCAAAGCCGTCACTCTGGATGGACGCTGGAGGAACTGAAGGTTTCTGCTCACCCCTGGTTCTGAGAGAGAGAGAGCAAAGCAGAGAGGAGGGAGTGAAAACCTGAAACATGGTCCATAATCTGAGATACATTTCATGGCCAATAGTATGTGGACAGCTGATAATTCTGACTGCATGTGTTAGTTGCTGATGTCATTCCAAAACCATGGGCATTGATCTATAACAGCCTCCACTGTACAGGTTTTCTTTTTAAACTTTGAAACCTGGCTAAAGAGATATGCTAATTCGACCACAAGAGCATTAGTAAGTTATAACACTGGTGTTTGGAAATAAGGCCTAACGCTCCAGTTAGGAGGCATTGGATGGGGTTGAGGTCAGAGATTTGTGCAGGCCAGTCAGGTTCTTCAACACCAAACTGGAAAAACCATTTCTTGATAGACAGTGGCTTGTGTCATGTTGAAACATGTAAGGGCCCTCTTCAAACTGCTTCCACAAAGTCAGAAGCTCACTGTTGCCTAGAGTATCATTGTATGCTGCAGCACAGAAATGCCTCTGTTTCCAAACATGTCCAGGTTCATTTTAAGAGACACGAATGTGTCAGGCTTTAGCCCTTTTCTTTTCTTGTGAAGAGCCATTCAATTCCCACACATATCCTACTCTCATGATGTTGTGAACAGTGAGACATCAGAGGGCTGGGAGTGCCATTAACAAATTAATAAATAAAACAACACCTGATATCCCGCCTGTGTAAAAATCAACATGTCCGCTACTGAAACCTGTTGGTCCATTCAACATACAAAGTTTTGGTGTGCTCCTGTTATTGGCCTGCCTGGTGAGAAGGAGTGGATGTGGTCACTGTCCTTGGTGCTGAAAGGACAGCTGGGTCTGAGGGCAGTGGTGGAAAGCTCAGACATTTACAGCCACACGAGTCGGCACTGGAGGTGCCGATATTGTAAGATGTCATATGAAAAAATCTCCAGATATGATCCAGATTCTTGCAAGAACCTAAAGAGGATATCTCCAGATTCTTGGGGTTTTGGTGCAGTGAGGGTCATGTGGTGGACCTGGTTTGGCTACTTGGTTAGGGGTCTGCGTATTTTTTGGTGATTTGATTTTCTTTTGACACAGGTATTAAAAAAAAAAGAGTGGTTGTTTAATTTTAATTGAAATGCAAGTTTTTTCTTTTTCATGGTCAAGAAGGAATGAGTTAAATTTTCAAAATAATTCAAAAACCTCCCCTCATGCACTTCATTGCTCTATCACAATGTCACACTACTTCCGCCTCTGTGACTTAAAAATAAAGACATGTTACTTTTTCATTTTCTGAAATGACTGACAGTCTCCATAGCCACACAGCTGGTGCAGCTAAAAACAAAAAATGAAAAAATATTAAAGATGAAACAATATGATAGGAAAATGTGGTTTAATTTGCTGCAAAAATGCACTGGAAACATAAGGAGGAATCTGGTAAAACCTAAGAAGGTTCTTAAAAGTACATAAATACATGGCATCTGCATCTGGATTTCAAGCCAGGTGTGACAGTTCCTCTCGAGTTGATGCCACTGTCTTTAATCCACTGACAAAGGTGAATGGGAGTATTGGCTTTTGAAAAAGCCAACACAGGTCGAGGCTTTCATGTTTTCAGACATCTATTTTCTACCAGATCTCATCTAACAAAAAGTGAGGCCTGAGGACACACACACACACACACACACACACACACACACACACACACACACACACACACACACACACATACACATACACACACACACACACACACACACACACACACACACACACACACACACACACACACACACAGAGTCTCCAGCAGTGGGTCAGGTTGTGTTCGCCCTCAGGTTGGCCTGAGGGCTAGAAAGTTCTCAAAGAGGGATGAGATGATTTCCTTCAAGAGAGAGGAAGTTACATCAATATATCCCATGGCACTGAGACAGACAGACAGACAGACACACACACACACACACAATAAACATGATGTGAAGCTGTAAGACTTCAGGATTCAGGAACAAATTACAAAACAAATAGAAACAGAAAAGATCACCATGAGCAGCAGCAGCAGAAACCTGAGTGGCGAACACAAGAAGACAAAAGACGAAGAAGCAGGGGAAATGTGCATGCAGCTGAATCTGTTTCAGTTTTTTTGTTGCTTAGAGAGATGTGCAGAGAGTGAGGGATCACAGAGATAATCACTCAACAACAATGTGGCATCTTTAATGTTTTCATGGACATGCCACTTCATGTGGCAGTCAGCAAATCAGCTGACACGCAGATGTTGCTTGCATTCCAATGATGTCCACAACATCTCATTTTTTAATGTTTTCTAAGAAACAAAGACAAAATAATATCTGACCAGATTATGTTTGGAGGCAACATTTTTTAAATGAATGAAGCTGCACATTTACTAACAGTAGCAGAGTCGCCAGTAGGTGGTTGAGGTGGGTGGGGTGCGCACACAGCACATGACTGTCACACCAGAAACTGGGTTTGCATCCAGAGTCCCATCTGTGGTTTAGGGAACAAAAGCATTTTAGTTAAGTTCAGTGAAAGATTGTGCTTTTCATTTTCTGTAAACCAAACCAGGACCAGTGCTGTGAGAGTCTGAGCAGAACCATTAAATTAATTATACTGTTGTCACACGTGGGTGTTTGTGCTGCAGATCAGATATTTTGGTGGAAAACAGACACGCTGTCTGATATTGTACTGATATCTTCAGTATCAACATATTTCAACTTTACAACTCATTCTCATTACGTTAATGGACAAACCCTCCTGGCAGTGGATGTCAATATAACATCAGAAAGAGGTTTGACTCTAACCACTCGTCAGACTGATGTTGAATTTTGGTTGGACATGAAAATCAGGTTGATGTCAAAACCCAACATTCACTAACTGACACTGTGATGTTTAGCTGATATTTAGTAGAGGTTCTGTTTTGCTCACAACTAGGGTGTTGATATTTTTGTCTCAAGATTGACACAAGACATTTGGAAGATGCTGGATTTTGGTTGTCTGAGATTGTTATTTCTTTCATTTTTCAGTGTCCCTGTGAAACTTGCCCTTATAAATAAAAGGTAATACATCAGACTGTGAGAGATTGTGTGAAAACTAGAAATAAGAAAATGTATTCTTAAGTTCAGCTGAAGTTAATTTGAGGCTTCAGCACTGTTTCCTTGCTCATCTGCGATGGAGGAGTGGCAACAGGGACATTTTGTGCTAAAATGCTGATAATTGTTTCAGCTGACGACAGAACTACATAGTTTGTCCCTTGCCGCCTACAGTTGAATCAAGTTAGAAAGGGACATCTGCATAGCCAGTATGATGAGGAACACCAGCAACCAAAAACTGTTCCAATGGACCTACTGGACAAATGACTTGAAAACAAATAGTGCAGCACACAATCCTCAATAACCTATTGTTTTTGTACGGCTTACACAAAGCAGATATAACATCTTAATTACACCCTTTTTACCCCCAAATTAGCAGGTTTAAGGGGGTTTTAAAAGGCGATTGCCTCCTTTTACACTTCCAGCTGAGTTTGCCAGAGAGGACACACACAATGTCACAACACACACACACACACACACACACACACACACACACACACACACACACAAAAACAGACGCAGACTCAGGGGAGAAAGAGTGAGCTGCTAGCCACTGTGCAAACTGGTTAAACAAATCTGTCACGTCTCTTTGGTTCTCTGATTCTCTATTTGTGTCAGAGCCTCCATGTGAGACGCTTCAATCGGTGACTGTGTTTTTAAAACTTATTTCGGATGTGCAGTTCACTAATGAGTGCAGTGTAGCTGCCGTGATGATGGACCCAGCACCCTGCTGGGCAGGTGACAGGTCTGTTTATGTTGTTTGAGCTCTGAAAGACCTGAAAGCAGGAGCTGGAGGTGATAAATACTCCTGATAAATACCCGAGTCATATGACACGGGTTTGAATGCCAATTGTAACCTTTTCCATTACCGACAAAAGCCTGATGTTAGCAGATCTTAGCGGGTTTTTTGGTTAGTTTAGCTTTTATGACATTTAGAGGTGCTGCTAGCTAGACTTTGATAGGGTACTTCTGAATGGAGACAGGCTACCTGGTTCCTCCTGATTCAGTCTTTATGCTGAGCAAACCTTCCTAGCTGCTGGCTCTAGCTTCATATTTAGCATAAAGACGTGAGAGCAGTATCAAACATACTTCTCTAAATGTTGGACTATTTCTTTGAGCTCTGTGCATGGATGTTTGTTGCTGAAATAAACTGTGGAAGTTGCAGTTGACAAAAGATGAGCAACTACTTTTAAATAGTTACAAATGAGAGAGAGTGTCATGTCCATCCAGAGCTCCACTTCTCTTCACCAAACCTTGTGTGAAGTCCATAAACACAGCTACACTTCTTCATCTGAAAACTGTTTACTGGTTGTAAAAAAATATATATATATATTTATGAGTACACCGGAGCTTTATCTCTAATCTCTTTTTAGTGATTAATCTGATTGGTTTATCCAGACTGGAACAGAGCAGAAAGTAGGTCACACAGACAAGGGTTTTTTGGAGGTAACACATGGGAATCAGATGGGTGCCTCTAACCATCTGAATCTGCGTCTAAATCTCTGACCTTTGACCTCTGAGTCCCTGTGGTGGCTCCATCTGATAAAAACTTTATAAAGTTAAGAGTTAATAAAATCTTTATGGAGTCAGACTCATTAAAGGTTAATGAAAATGAAAAGCATTAAACTGGAAACTTCGTCATGTAAAACCATCAGCATGGAAATTATTCTGCCGTTCTTTTATTTATTTAGTCATAGATGTATTTTTTCTGGTAAATTATTATCAGTATTAATTTACTGGTTCATTATGCACAGTATTGGTGAGTTTTGAGGTTGAATGATGGCTGAGATTTAAACTTTTGTCCTAAACTTTGCCTTGTAATAACAGGTTTTCAACAGTCAATCCTCATCTGACCAACCAGCCCAGTGTGTGTGTGTGTGTGTGTGTGTGTGTGTGTGTGTGTGTGTGTGTGTGTGTGTGTGTGTGTGTTGTGGGGGCACAGTTGTGATGAAAAGTAATGGGGCAGGGGTTTGAAATACAAAGTACATGTGATTATCCTGCTGAAGGTCGATGCCTGGGCTCAGGGGATGCCCCGCTGAGCGAACAAGCACAGAAACAATTGGTGAGCCTGAGTCAAAGTGGTGTTTAGCCAGGAAGAGAGCGAGTTAACCTGAGCTGTAATCTGAGTGATGAAGTGGCTGGTGTATGGACTCTGGAGCTGCCAACAGACTCCCTGCAGACGGAGGAGAAGGTGCTTCCTCTCAGCCCACAGGCACATTATCAGATCACATTTTCACACTATATATATTCATTATATCTCACCCTATTTTAAAATCAGACATGCGGTGTCCGTGAGGAAATGAACAGAAATTACTACCTGACAAAATGATGACTGCAGGAAATGCATAACTTACTTGCAGTACTTCACTGTAACTGGAAATAAAACCAGTCAGCTTTCCAAGCTCCAAGCCTTTAAAATTATCAAACAAATAATATCTAAATATTTAAAAGTTAGGTTTACCGTGCAGAGAAGACGACCATCAGGGAACAACCAAAAAATCTCACTGTTTTATCTCATAAACAAATGAAACTATTATATATTCAGTAGCTCTTCAGGCAATAGCTCTTTGATAAATTGATTGAAAACATGTGGACTTCTAATGAACTTATGTTGTGCCCAATGGATCAATAAATTGAGCAGCCAGGTGTTTACGGTTTGTCGCTTTTCATCTCTTTCACAGTCACCTGGGAGCACTCGGAGCTCGGCGTCTGTCCCCGTCCTGGTGCTACCAGGGTTGTCAGCCAGACAGCGGTACGTGGCTGAGTCTGGCGGCTGAACACGGCTGACCTGCAGTGAACCGGATGGCAGCACTGCCAGGCGGGAGTCAGGGTCAAAGGTCACCGGCAGGTCCTCCCGGTTCTTCTGCCAGCGGATGATAGGCGTCGGGTCACCAGAGACCTCACAGCGCAGCAGGGCTGTGTCGCCCAGGTATGAAGAGACGGACTCAGTGGGGACAACCACCTTCAGAGGTCCTGGAAGGAGACGAGAGGGGGACAGGTTTATGACGAAACAGAAAAGTGGAGCATTCTTCTTTTTCACTCTGTTGGCTGTAATAGTGGAAACTGAAAACTGTACACCACAGCCAGGAACAGTGGATCCATAACAACAACACATGGATCAGGAATTCAATTGAGCACTAAACTACGCTCAGTGCAGGTCAGATCAGATCAGAACTGTACTCATCTCAATTGTAACAAACTGAACTGAGTTGTACTGCACTGTACTGAATTGTCATGAAATAAACCCAACTGTGCTGAACTCAGCTGCAATGAACAAGACTGTACTGAACTGTACTTATCCAAACCAGTACTTCTCAAAGTGTGGTCCTTGACGTGGTTCCTCAAGGTCCCCACAAAGGGGAATTATTTGTTTTCCACTACAATTCCTCCCATAAACATCTAAAAGCAAACATCTTGTCAGACAAGGGTCTATGGTTTAATTTGTGTGGGTATATGGGTTGTTAATGTGAAAAAGTTTGAGAACCCATTAAAATTGTACTGTAAGCTACTTCACTGAACTGAACTGCGCCACTGAACTAAACTGAAGTGTAGTGAATTATAATGAGCCATAGTGTATCAAACTGTACTGAACTAGCTGAACTGTACTGCACTGCATTGGACTATTGTGTCCTGAACTATATTTCTCTGAACTGTACTGAACTGCAATAAGCTACTGGACTGTACTTAGCTGCACTGTATTATACCAGGCTGAACTATACAGTACTGAACTGTACTGACCTGAACTGGACTATAAAATCCTACATAGTGCTACTGCTAATGTTACTGCTGCTACAGCTTTGATTGACAATACTATTCTCAGAATCATTAAATAGTCTAAATACCACCATCACTTCAAGTGCTGCTACAATCACTGCTAAACCAGCAACTTGTACACCTCGCATCAACTAAAACCAAGACTGCTGTTAGTATTACAAACAGTTCCTGTGCATCAGAAACAAAAGACACAGTAGCAGCAGGGGAGAAGAAGAAGAAGAGGTGAGCTGACAGTGAAGGTTTTTCAGGTCGACAGGAAGAAGAGAATAATAAAGACAAAAATGGCGGAGGAAGAGAAGTGAGGCACAGCAGGTGTGGATGTGTGAAAGTGAAAGCGTTAGACTCTCATCAGCAGGAGGACAGATGAAAGTCAGTCAGGAAGACAGAGAGACAGGGACAGTGTGGACAGGCAGTGTCCAGCCTGCTGTGTTTAGGACACATGCCGTTTCCTGTCTGATCAGATTCACTTCAACAACAAACAGCCTGTAGCCACAAAAACACACAACCCTGCTGACTGCCAGCCTCACTCTGGTCTCACACTGAAAACACTTATTATTTTATTGTCTGAGGCTCATGCATGACTATGTTGTATTTTCACCATGGCTGCCAGGGCTTCTGGGATCTGCAGGAATGTCAGGAATTCAGTAAATAGAAGGCTTTGCTGCTCTGCATTGATGTTGCTCTGAGATTTACAGTCAACTTTCACTGGGTTTAAATGATTAAATCAGAACATTGTCATGCCAGAATATAAATGTTCTGTTATACTTAACAACCCTCGTCTGAGCTTCCACACACAGTGCTTAGACCTTTGAGGGAAACTGTCCACTGATCACAGTGTTTGAGACAGGATTCCCTGGGAGGGGTTCACACAGGCCCATTTTTCTAGGGAATCACTGCTTCATCAAAGGGAACAGTAGAATGAAAACAGTAGAATGAAAACAGTTTATCAACCCTTCTGTGCAGTGTCTCTGCTGCTTACCTGCCCACTCCTAGCAGGTGGCCAGAAACATTTACAGCGCACAAATTTTGATTAGATTAGATAATGTTATTAATCCCCAGTGGAGGAACTAGTAGAGATGTACTGTATGGATTAAACAAGCAACAAACAGGGAGTGAATTAGTAAGGTTTACAGGTGTTAGGAGGCTCAGTTAAATAGTTGGTACGATCTACCTCTAGTATGGCAAGTTTATTTATAAAGCACCATTTGGACAGGAGGCAATTCATAGTGCTTCACAGAGGAATAGAAATCCATTACACCTTGGACATTAGGGCAACATTAAAATTGCTTTTAAAAGACAATAAAAACAAAGCATTTCAAGGTGCTTCACTGAGGCATAGATCCATTAAACCATTCAGTATAAGGCATTAAGAAGACATTAAAACTGCATTTAAAGGACAATACAGACAAACAAAAGCAAATAAACAGTTAAAGATTGAAAGAGGTTACGTATGTAATTTATTGGAAAGCTGCAGCAAAAAATAATGTTTTAAGCCCTAATGTAAATGAGCTTGATAGTTTCAGCAGGCCACAGGCTGGGAGCACAGAAACTAAAAGCTACTTCACTTTGCCTGGTTTTGATTCTGGGAACAGAGTAAACCTGTCCAGGGTGACCTGAGGGGTGTGGATGATTCATAGAGTACAAGCAGATCAGAGATGTATTTAGGCCAAGCACTATTTAGAGGTTTATATACAAATAATATGACTTTAAATTTTTTTCCTTTGACGGGAAGTCAGTGTAGTGACTTAAGCACCGGTATAATCTGCTCCCTTTTTAGGTGGTGGTGAGGACTCTGGCAGCAGTGTTCTGGATGAGCTGCAACTGTCCGGTTGATTTTTTCACTAAGACCTGTGAAGACACCATGACTTTATTCTAGTCTGTTGAAAATAAAGACACTGACACGCAGTTTTTTGTGTTAAGTTGTAAAAAAAATTCCACTCATTGATTTTTTTTCAATGCACTTCAATGCTAAATCCACACTACTATGTTTTTGTTTTAAAATGCATCTCTTTTGCTACGTTTATGCCTCCCGTCTACACTGCTCTGGTTTTGGAAACGCTGTTGGCCTAATTTTAGTTTGAATACTCCAGGGTGGCGTTATAGTGTCACTGACCTTGTTGTCTTTGCATGTTAACTCTACAACTGTCTTTGCTGTTCCTCGTTCGTAGTATTTTCTGCAACTAATCAACTGACTACAACTGAGAGTAGACAATCTGCTTCCTGTTTAAACCAGGTCGCGCATGCTCAGTGTACATGAATGGTCATGTACATGTGCGTTTCCAGGTGTGACAGTATGGACGGAGATAATTTCTCATACGGAGATAAAACCGTCGCCTGGACAGAGATCGTTTTCATTTTAAAATGGTGTTTTAAAACAAAAACATAGTTGTGTGGACATGGTCTTAGTTGTGTGCCAACTGCATGATCATGGTAAGAGATGATATAATATTCCATAATGTGAGTAAGGGGCAACATGTAGATGTTGAATAGAAGAGGCTCGAGAATGGATTCTTGGGGAACTCCACGCAAGAGTTTGGCTCCTTCTGATTCGTAATTACAAACAACTTAGTCCATCTTGTGAATCTTTTAAATATGATCTGGACCAATTTAATGCTAAATTGCTAATCTACAGACAACTCACCACTCTATTCTTGTCTCTTCAACATCATAAAAACATAAAGCAGCCTTTCTCTTCCTCATGGCAGACAGCTGGGCACAGTGTTTGTTTTTTTTGATAGTGCCAGTAGAGAGATGACAGAAGAGGAAGTGGAGGTAAGAAGATAATTTACTTTCCCCGACGTTGCAATTTTGTTTCTTTCATTTCTAGAAAAGGGATATTTCATAAGCATGTTTTGTATTTTTCAACATATTTAAAATTACATTGTAACACTGTAGTTTTCTTTGTGTATAAAAAATTTGACATGATAAGAAAGGTTTTTTCATTCTTACCCGTACATTTTTAAATTTTACGTGCCATTTTCCAAATCCCAAGAGTCCTAGATTTTAATGGGAAACCTTATCCGCAGAAGAGAATTAAAAATAAATGCAGTTTGGTGTCTGATTTTCTCGCAGTCTGTGTTTTTGTTATTTTGTTTTCATGCTGATTTGAATCAGTTTCTGCTTTCTTTGTTTTACCTCAGCACATAAACAGCCACAAAACTTTCCCTCTGACACAAACTTTCTCTTTCTGTTTAGTAAGATTAACAAAGCTTCGATTTGACTCTTGAATCGTGGGATGAGCTGTGGCTGGATGTGGGTTCGTGCGTCTTTACAGTGGAGAGGACTCGAGTCTGTGTGATCACATAGATCAGAGGCGATGGAACGTTGATGTGAATTTGGATCGTGTGTATTATATAAGTTGCTGCTGTCTGTTCATGTGTGGATCACAACGCTGCCTGCAGTAGTTGCACACATGCACACACACACACACACTAGTGAGGACACTGTATCGACTTAGATTTAATTAATGGATGCCACATTATAATGATTGGTTTACATTGTGGGGACCTCCTTGTTATCCTCACTTGTGTTGTGAGTCCTCATAAGGTTGGTGTATAAATAGATTTTTTGCTATTTTTTACTCATGCAGGACAAATACATGCAACAACAACTTCACAGAATGGCACAATTTCTCATGATGCCTTTTTCTGTGTCCCCCAGTGAAAACTGTTCTTTAAGGGCTGAACCTCGCTCCTCCTCACCCCCTTTAATTGGGATTTGTCCAAATCCTCGGAGAGTCACCAACTAATTGAGGATGGATGGACCGTGTTGTCAGGAGTTTACAGACGATAGTTTGCCTTTGGAGAGGCTAGGAAATACCAACACTGTGAGACTGTGACATCTTAGCTTGAGATGAGCAGCTTAAACACTGGGTAACATTAACACAGTGATTAGTGAACATCTAGAGAAACATTTAAATGTAACAGCCTACATTAACCCTATACTCATTCTCATTATCAGCCTATAAACACCACAGAAAGCAAACTGAAAGTAACGTTAACTTTAATCATTAATGTTATGCTAAAGTTAGCTTATCTCTCTACAAAGGTTTGTGGTTTTTTCCAGCTGTTTCGCTGCTGCTTCACTCTCAGTGAGACTGTAGATGACTTCAGTCCATAAATCTGACACGTTTATCCATCCAAGAACCAGTAACATAAGCTAACAGTGCTAGCAGAGACACAGCGTTACTGAGGTGTTGCTTATTATCGCAACAGGTCAGGCAGCTAAGAAGACCTCTTTCACAACAGACAGTCTGACTTGTAAGGAAAGCACAGGTGTTGCTAATTGCTAATTGCTAACAATGGCAAACACCAACATCATAATAATGATAATAATAATAATCACTCTCTCACCTTCTGTCTCACTTCATCCCTGTTTCTTTCCCCTCAGCTTCACAGTCTTTTTCTCTCCCTCTCGTCTTATCTCAGTCTTCAGTGTTTCTAATTAATTCCCAGTTTACAGTCATCTCCACGCACACACACACACACACACACACACACACACACACACACACACACACACACACAGAGCCAGGCTGCTAATTGAATTTTTAAGCCTCTGCTGTTCATTAGCATTTTGCCTTGTAATGTGTTGTGTGCCGTCTGTGTGTGTGTGTGTGTGTGTGTGTGTGTGTGTGTGAGTGTGAGTGAGAGAGAGAGAGAGAGAGAGAGAGAGAGTGTGAGTGTGTGTTATGTGTGAGTGACATGCAGGCCGAACTGATTCATGTTTTAATGTCTTTATGGAATCTGGGTGGATTGCTTCTAATGGTGTGTGTGTGTGTGTGTGTGTGTGTGTGTGTGTGTGTGTGTGTGTATGTGTGTGTGTGTAAGTCAACCCACTGTTTTTGACTGGTGAAGCACAGTGACGTCACATCATAACATGGATGACTACAACAGACATTTGTACTCCTTTTTCTCTATTATCTCGCCTGATGGATGTTACTGACTCCTAGAAATAATATATAACTGAACAGCACAGCAACTTAAAATACTTAAGGCTGCCACTAACGACTATTGTTCTATTGATTCACCTATTTTACTGATTAGTCCATTAATCTAAACAATTAATTTTCCTCCAGAAAATCTAGTTGACACACTGGCACATTCAGTCAATGTAGAATAAGCCTAGATTCTACCCTAAACATTTTCTGAAACACTTCTTTTAAAGCAGTAGCAGACAACTTCATGACTTTATGAGAGTATTTAGTTGCAACATGGACTAAATATATTAAATAGCTCTCCTACCAATTAATAGACAACATTTGAGAAATGAAATAATCCTTCATATATTTGTGACTGATCTCACTGTGTACTACAAAAATAAGGATAAAAAAATAACACTCGTTAAACAAGACTTAGTAGTGAAGAGAACTTTAATTTTCTCATCCTCCCAAAGTCAACCATGAACCAGCTGTAGGGACGAGTATCATTAGGATTTTATCTTTATCTTGTCCGTATCCTCATTGATCCAGCTCAGACTATAATTGGTTCTTTATCACTACTAAAGAATTGGAATTGAAGTTTTTTTTAAATCAAAACCAGGATTAGAATTAATTAGACTGGTTTGCCTCAGCCAGTTGCTCAGTTTACAACAAACTGCCACATTCTTAGACTGGTAAACAAAGATAATCAGTTAGACTTACACAAAGAGAGCTTTCATTTTAGCTTTTCCTAACAGTTTGCTGTTAGCTTAACCAGCACAATGTTGTTGTGTAAAAAATAGACAAAATAGATGAAAACATCTTGTCTAGATGCTCGTTGAAGAGGTGGTTTGATAAAGTTCTTATTGGCCTTTTACTTTTTATTACACTTACAGTAACGTAAAGTTCAGTAATAGTTAAGGTTAGGGTTAGGGTTAGGCACTCAGTTGTGATGGTTAAGGTTAGGGTAAGGAGCTAGGGAATGCGTTATGTCAATGAATGTCCTCACAAAGATAGAAGTACTGTGGGAACTTAGCTGCAGCTTCTATGAAAAACGAAGCGGGACTTCTGGTTGTCTTTTCATGTTTTTTACTGATGGAAAAAACTGTCACAATACAATAAAATGACGATGACTAACAGATCATAAACCATCGCTCTTCTTCCGTTTTCCAACTGAAAACTTTCTTTCTTAAACAGTTCGAACCTTGACCTTTCTCAACTGACGTGTAAACACAGAAACACCCTCTTGTGGACTAAATGAGTAACATTCGGATACATATCAGTTGCCTTTATGAAATAATGTATGAAATTAACCTTACTTTTAATCCATATTTTAATACTGTCTATTTAATATTTAACTGGATCTGAATGCAAATCATGAAATATAAACATAAAATAATAATCATGTTTTCTAAATAAATAATAATGAACAAAGGATACAACAAGTACAAGTATGTGTGCGTGTGTGTGTGTATATATATATATATATACACACATCTTTGACCATCTTAACTTAAGTGCTTTTGTTGCCTAAACCACAGACAGGACTGTGGATGTGAACCCGGTCTCTGGTGTGATCCTTTGCAAGCCCACAGTTCTGTGTTACGTGTCATGCATCTCTCCTCGTCTGCTGATAATCTCGACACTGGTCCCAGTCTTGACTCTGTATTGATACTGTAGGACTCTGTAGATCTGTGTCAACTTGCATGATCTTGACTACAGCCCCAGTTTAAAAGTTCAGGTTATGGGAAGCCCCAGGGACGTGTTTAAGTTCTGTAGCTAAAAAGATTTACAACCCTGTTTCCAAAAAAGTTGGGACACTGTGTAAAATGTAAATTAAAACAGAAGCCAATGATGTAAACCCATATTTAATTTAAAATAGAACAAAGACAACATATCAAATGTTGAAACTGAAAAATTTTATTGTTTTATGAAATATATCTGCCCGATTTGAATTTGATGCAGCAACACGTTTCAAACACATGGATCATGTTTTGATTTGGTTTCTTCTTTGCATGGTAGAGTTTCAACCTGCATTTGTGGATGAAACAACAAACTATGTTCACAGACAGTGGTTTTCAGAAGTGTTCCTGAGCCCATGCAGTGATTTCCACTATAGAATCATGTCTGTTTTTGATGCAGTGCTGCCTGAGGACCTGAAGATCACGACCATCCTGTCCTAGTTTTCAGCCTTGTCCCTTGCTCACAGAGATTTCTCTGGATTCTCTGAATCTTTTAATGATATTATGAACGATAGATGCTGAGATTCCCAAAGGATCTCTCTGGAGCCTCTTTTTATACCCAATCATCTACTGACCTGTTGCCAGTTAACCTCATTAGTTGTAAGATATTCAACCAGGTGTTTTTTTTAGAATTGCACAACTTCTCCAGTCTTTTGTTGCCCCTGTCCCAACTTTTTTTGAAACATGTTGCTGTATCAAATTCAAACTAAGCAAATATTTTTAATAATAATAATAATAACAATATAACCATAACAATAACATAACAACAATAAAATTTTGCATTTCAATATTTGATATGTTGTCTTTGTTCTATTTTCAGTTAAATATTTGTTTACATGATTTGCAAATCATCACATTCTCATTTTATTCACATTTTACACAGAGTCCCAACTTCTTTGGAAACAGGGTAACTCTGAAACCACAGACACCAAAGAAAGGTCTTTCTCTCAGGCTCTCTCTCACACACACACACACACACACACACACACACACACACACACACACACACACACACACACACACACATACACACACACACATACACATACTTGTACTTCTATCTTTGTGAGGACACTCATTGACATAATGCATTCCCTAGCCCCTTACCCTAACCTTAACCATCACAACTGAGTGCCTAACCCTAACCCTGACCCTAACCTTAACCTAAACCTAATTCTAACCATAACTCTAAAACCAAGTCTTAACCCTCAAAATGTGATTTTAAGGTGTCTCAAAAAGTGAGGACCGGCCAAAATGTCCTCACTTTCCCAAAATGTCCTCACTCTGTTAGTAAAATACTTTCTTTGGTCCTTACTATGTAGCAAGTACAAGTACACACACACACACACACACACACCTCCCTGTGAGCTGCAGCTGCTGGTGTCCTGTCTCTTTAATCGCTCTAATTGACTGGGAGGATGGAGAGTCACTTCAGAGACCAAAACACTCAAACACAAAGAGCTGAGCGAGCTAAAGAGACAACCAGCTGATATACACACTGTGATATTGAGTGTGTGTGCATTAACCGCAACCTTGTTATCGTCTAAATTATCAGCATGTTGTTCAGCTTATGATTTCATTTCCATCTGCCATCTGAGTGACAAACTCACCTCATGTTTAAAGTTTAACCTGCAGGTCTGTCTGAATGAAGCCAACATTAGTCAGAGTAAATGTCCATGATGTTTGACATCTCAACATAAAACGCTCTCACTCTGTCTGTAGTTTTATTTTAGATGACTATGGATTCATTTGCCCAGTCAGAATAATTTGAAATATTTAAATACAATCTAACTCATACAAACATTTTCTGGGAAACTATCTGAAAATGTCTTTTCAGAGCTGGAACACAAACTATTTAGTGAGAGCTCTATTTTGATGACGCATGAGTCATGTGTGCAATACATACAACAAACATTAGTTTCTCCAACGTGAGGATTTTGTGCCTTTTTCTGTGTCATGTAAATGTAAATTGAATTTCATTGTGTTTCTGGACTGTTTCTATTGAATAAATACAAACAACAAAATAGCAAACCCTAAAAGTCCTATAGCTTAAAAGATATCTATATAGATACCATGATTTGACTTGTTAGATATCATAAATGATTTATGAAGATATCTGCAATTCTGATTTCATTTTAATTGATATTTCTAGAAAATCAAATTAAAAATGTGAGTAGACAAATCTATCATGAACGACCTGACTCTGATGGACGACATGATCGTGGATTCTCTGTAAGTTTCAGTTGAAGCAACAGCATGATGATAATTTAAACCGGGGGAAGCCAATCGTCAGAGCAGCAGCGATGAAAGACTTTCAGCTGGACATTCAGCCGGAGTGTTACCCTCCAGCAGTATTTCAGACTGACTGTGAAGCAGTTTGACCTGCCATTCATGACATCCTCAACTTCTGCACAACACTTTCTGTCTTCAAAAAATGGGAACTTGTTATCTTGTGGAACCCAACAGAGAAGCTGTTTGGGTCACATTTTATTAAAAAAAAAAACCCAACATATATCTCATGTTATTAAAAATGGAAATATGTGTATGCAGATGACTGAACTTGAATGGGTAAAAATGAAAAAAACTGACAAAACTAATTAGCAAATAGCAGTAATAATTATAATGTGTCTGTGGATAGGTGTCGTTAGGGCTAAATTATGTCGGCACTGACTTCATTTGTAATCTGTGACCAAGTTACCAGAGTTTTCTGTGCTCCATGCAGACTTGAGCCAATATAACATAATATTAAACATTTCCCACCAAATGCAATATTTTTCATCATATCTTGATATCATATATTGTGATATTTGGGCTGGAGAATATTCAAATTTGGATATCATTCAAGTCTACTTCCATACAGCTTTCTCTTTTCTCCCAAAGTAAATATAGACTTGAAAGCCCTCAAACTTGTGCTGAGCCATCATACAGAATATTGTACTACAGTGCAGTACAGTGTTGTAAAGGTGAAGCACTTAACCCTCTGAGCTGCTCTCACTATTAATGTCATTCATAGACTGTACTGGTCTTAAGCTGCACATCACTTACTAAATTACATTACAGGTGAATTACTTTGGTTCTCTTAAATAAATATGAACAGTTAAATGAAGGGGCAAAGCAATATCAAATCTGTGTGTGTGTGTCTGTGTGTGCGTCTGTGTGTCCGTCTGTGTGTGCGTCTGTGTGTCAAGGACAGGTCAAGGTGTTATGGAAGCATTAATCTGAATGAGGGAATCTCCTCTCCTCTCCTCTCCTCTCTGAGATGACGCTCTCTCTTTCTTCCACTGATGGCCACCATCCTCATATTCTCATATTTTCAGTCTCCACCTTCCACTTAAGCTTTCACATGACTAATTGTGCATCCTGTGACACTATACAGTGCACAGGTGGAGTCAAGGCTGAGGTCAGCACTGCTCATATAGTGACCTTCACATTGTGTGTATCATCAGAATCAGAATCGCCTTTATTGTCATTATACATAGTACAACGAAATTTGAGCGCTGCTCCCTTGGTGCAAACAATGGTAATTAAATAAAATAAATAAAAACCTAAAGAGAACACAAAATTAAAAATAAAGGAGGTATAAAAAGGCAAGTAATATGTACAGATATTTACACGTGGTATGAATGAAAACCCGATTATTGCACTTTAGGCCCAGTTTTATTGCACAGGTAATTGATAGTTATTCAATGTGATCATCCGGTCATCCGGATTTCTTTTTATCATCTGCATAAAAATGAAACATCACCCTGTTGTATTGTAGAGCCAAGTGGAAGCAAAGTGTTGTTACACAGAAGAGAGGAGGACCTATAGCTGAGCCCTGTGGGACACAACAACTGATGTCTGCAGGTGAGGAGGTGGAGTTCATCATAATTCTAAGAGGTTTGGATTTTGATGGAAGATCTGAAGCACTCGAGGGCCAAACCTGAGACAAGTCAAAACTGAGTAGACCTTATAAAACTACCAATCAGTGAGCAGCCTTCAAGTGATGTTCGCAAACCATCATTTGTGAAAATATCATTATTCTTAGTCAAATTTTTTCTAAAGACAATAACACCAGCTTGTTTGGCCTATAAGAGAAAAAATTAAATAACCAAAGATTAAATAAAACAAAGAAATGAAAAAATAAAGTCTGGTTCTCTTGCATTGTCTCTTCTGTAACTGAGTAAAGTCATTCAAATAACAAGTTCATAGACTAGACCAGAAAAGAGCAGTCTCTTACCGGCCACTGTCACCCTGGCGGTCCGGCTCACGATGCTCCCCACTCCATCTAGTGTGGCGAGGCACTGGTATTCGCCCTCGTCAGGCCGGTGGTGCCGTGAGTGCACTACATTCTGGACCAGCAGTGAGCCATTACTCAGCTGCCGCCGCCGCTCATCCACCACGGCACTCAGCAGCACACCATCCTTACGCCACGTGATGGTGAGAGGTCCCTCCACTGCATCAGACTGTGCCTGGCAGTCGAGCTGCAGCATGCCCCCTCGCACCGTCACCGTGTCCTGAGGCTCCTGGGTGAAAGTGAAGTCCACGAAACCTCCAAGACTGTACGATGAGGAGGAGGAGGAAGTTGAGGAGGTGTCTGAGGCTGTGGGAGGAAAAGAGAAAAGGAGGCACAGAAACATGAGGTCACCAATGGGGCAGTGATTTATTAATGCAAATACTCTCCATCACATAAACTGACAAGAGATGCAAAGCGAACCCAGGTGTGGGTTAGGGTTGGGTGATATGTTAAAATTTTCCAACCTGCCACCATCACTCCAGCAACCAGTGATTGCCAATATAGTTGCGCAGGGGGCGGAGAAGTCCCCACATGCCATTTCCAGCTAATGCAATTATGGAAGAGTTAGTTGCCAAAAATAGATTAAAAAAATCACCTGTTTGGGATTATTTTGGTTTTAAACCTGATGCAACCGGCAAGGCAGGGGACCTAAAAGAAGCAATCTGCTGTCTTTTGCAAACATATAATGCCAGCAAAAGATTCTAACACCACCAGTTTGCATGAGCATTTGTGAATACACCATCCTGCTGAGCAAGCTGCTGTAAGCTGTAAAAACAGGTGGAGCAGCTGTCCAACACTACTCGAATGTTCTCAAATGTGATTGCGATGAGTTGACGTTGTTTTTCTGCACCAATCGATCGAACCTCAACTTCATTTAGTCATTGCTCGATTTTGTGAAAGATGGAAATCAGTGCTGCATGAATGTGCATAATATGGCCCAAATCCAACTGTCTGTTCCCATCAGCGCACGCTTTGAGTCGCTTGCGCTTTACAGGTTAATTATATACCAGGTTAAATTCTGAAGGGTTAGGGTTAAATTAAAAAAATGAAATTCACAGTTATTTGTTTGGCCGTCGCTTTTATCCAAAGCAACTCACAAGCAAGGAACAACAGTGTCCAGCATGGAAAGTGTGATGTTCAATACATAACACAATAAATCACAACAGTTGAGTCAAAGAGATAAAGAAACATGTCACCAAAAACTCAGAAATCATCAGGGCCCAAGACCCTCAGGGGCCACAGAGGCCCAATATTCATACTGTGTTAGCAATCTCTGTTTAATTGCAAATTTGTTAAGGAATATACACCACAGTGTAATATTAAATGACACAATAATTACTGGCTGTCTAAAAAGCCATTGTTGGCCCACAGTTAATATTTGCCCCAGGACCCCTGGTAGGTTGAAGTGGCTGTAATTGTGGTAGAATATGAACAGTACAGCGATATATTCTTCCTACTGACCCCTGTCTCAATGACATAGTAGAATATTCCCAATTAATTCAGCAGGATTAACCAATCAGATGTCAGCCCCAGCAGTGCTGATTAGGGCAACACACACACTGGCAGTGTATGATGCAAACATCCACCACCTACTGTTTTCTATGTATGCTTATACGCAAGTGCTGTAGTAGTCACTCTGAGTAGTTGGACATTAATGCCCCCTATCCTACTGAGATCCTGCAGCTCTATAAAGATTCCTGCGCATTCATTGTTTTTTTTGTTTTTCCTGAGTCAGTCATTAAATGGGATCAGTTTATAATTGTCATTAATTTTGTCAGATGTGTCTTCACAGCAGAGAACTTCCTTTAACCCACAACCTTGCTCTGCAGGATAACGCATCCTCATCATCAAAGCAACATAAACCTGTTGCATTCTTTGTTTTAATGTTTTTATATTTTGTTTAATCTTGTGAAAGGCTCTGACAGTGGTGAGTGGTGGCATCTCCTCTCATCTTTGATGCTGACGCTGTTTAAGTCTTTCATCTTGATCAGAGAGGCAGTTTGTTCAGTCAAAGCTGCCGTTGAGCATCTGTGTGTTTCCTGGAAAGTCTGAACAGAGGCTCAGAACAACCAGAAGTCACGTTCACTATTGTGCAAAGACAACTTTAAAGCACAGCACAGATTCTCTTTTTTTTCTTTTCAGCCCTCACTGATTCATTCATTCTCCTGCAGGAAAATCAGATCAGGAATGAAAACAAAATCCTCTCAGAGTCTGGTCCTACATGGGTCGAGAAAACAAAAATTAAGTAAATTAAGTAATTTATCACTTATCACACCGGCATTTAACAATAACCAGTTCTAATGAGCTACTCTCTGAAATTCTCTCAGTTTTTATATTATTTGCATTTTTTATATTTTATCTGCTTAGCTGTTCAATTACACCTTTATCTAAGTTTTATCTGGAAATCAGCAAGTGCCTACAAACTAAAACAAGTCATTCATAACTTTCATTTGACCTATTTGACCTATAATTTGTGACAGTAGAAATGAAAAGCCAATTCCTGATATACGGAAGATGACACATGACCTAGACATAAATGAACAAGAAAACTCAAAAAACTTGAAATCAAATGGTAGGTGACAAGGAAGTATCTATTTTAGGAGTAACTATACCCAAAAAATAATGGTTTTGAGTAGTAAACGTCTGTGAATTTCTCTTTTCAGGAAGAATAAAACAGTACTTGTTATTTTGTGTATGTTAGGGATACTACAGAATTTGTTAAAGAAGTAGTTGGTACTAATACCAATGAAATACCATATCCCATAGCAAAACAGAAAACATCAGTCTGCTATACATACAGTGTGAAAATATTCATTTAAAAGTCAACATTATATTTTAACAGACTGGACAGTGATGACTGTAACTACTAATGTAGTGAACATGTAGCTCATGTTATGAGCTGTTCCTGCGGTAGCCTAAATACGCTAATGTTAGTCTAATCACACGAATGTTAGCCCAAACACGCTAATGTTAGCCTAATCACGCTAATGTTAGCCTAAACAAGATAATGTTAGCCTAAATAAGCTAATGTTAGCCTAAACACGATAATGTTAGCCTAAACATGCCAATGTTAGCCTGCTTAAACAAGTTTGAGCTGTTTCCTCCTATAACACCTTTTGCCTGCTGGCTTTTCCTTGTCTATAACTTGTTCCTGATGATCTGCGTCAAATACAAAAGATGTCCATACACTAGTCATGGTGCGTTTTTTTCCCCGCCGACCTGATGCCGCACCTGCACCGGCTGCTGTCATTCCACGTGTCGTTGCTATGGTGAACCGTGCCTGTTTTCTTCTTCTCTCAGTTCGATGTCAGTCCAGGACGCGTTTAGTATTGTTATAGTACATGTATAGTCCTGGAAGAATCATATATCTGGTACGTACGACATCTACTGTACCTCGGTACTTACGGTTCCCCAGAATCCCCCCAGTTTTTTAAATACAGGTGTTGCAAAGGACGGTGGAGGCATGGCCAGTCACTTTGCAAAAACATGACACACTCTTATTAAACAAGCAATTAGCAGGAGATTTTGATTTGATCAGTGAGTTGTAGCTTATAACTTTATTATTTAATATTGACCATGGTTGGTTTAGGCAACAAAAACATTTTGGTTAAAGTTAGAAAAAAATGCAGATTTCAGTTAATGAGCACTCCCACACACCAGGAGAGGCTCTTGTAACACAACAGCTGGTCAAGCTCCAACACAGGTACCAACACACAAACTGAGTGTTGTTTTAATCCCTCAGTTGTAATTTTAAATATACTGAAGGTGTGAATAATCATGCTTTAAAAACATGACAAAGTCAGAAAAAAAGGTGAAGTGTTAGCATTTTATACTCAAGCTTGAAAGTCTAAATGTTGTTTCAAATTCTACTCTCATTACCAGGGATTTAATCCTTGCAGAGAAATGTGGAATCCTTTATTTTATTTTACATATTTTTAAGCCTGGTCAAATTTTAATATGCGTCCTCTACAGTAACAGTGGACATGTGGACAAATCAGCAGCCATGACACAAGTGTCCTCATCTGCAGAGAGATCTGGAGGCAGAATCTGTGGAAACCTTCCTGTCCTTCCTCATTTTTGCCTCTATTTTTACTTTCATCTGTTTCTTTCTTTCCAAATATTTAATTTCCTACCCTGCTTTCCTTGTTTCGCTTTGTCAATCTCGCTCTCCTTCTTTCCTTCCTCTCATTTCTTCTTTCACTCTCTTTCGTGTCCTTTACAGTTTCCTTCTTATTGATTCCCCTTCAGCAGCCACCGCCCCCCTATCAGTAAATCACTATCTTGACAGCTCTATCTGTACTCACTCCCACTGGTCTCAAACACACACACACATACACAAACACACACACACACACAGAGTCAGTCAGTTAATCAGTGTGTCCTTGTCCTCGTTGTCCTGCAGTCTGATGCTATCACTCTGTCTGCGCTCCCTCCATCTCTACTCTACTGTAATGTCGTATGAATGTTTAAAGACATTTCTTTTGTGTGACATCAAGCCACAGAGTGTCTGTCAATCTGACAAAAATCACAACTGAGTCAATGAATTTTCACAATGAATTCTTAGAAAGCACTGGTGCTGAAATGATTTGTCAATTCACTGACTGGTTCACTGGCAATCAATTCAGCATTTCAGTTATTTTTTAAGCACAATGGTCGTTAATTCTCTGTTTGTAGGTTTTCAAAGTTGAGGATTTGCTTGTTCTTTTATTGTTCTGTGGTAATAAACTGAAAATCAGCTTTGAACAAGACAATTAAACCCATCAACTGACTGCTAGGAATGTACACGTAAGCATTTTACACTTTTTCTGACATGTTTTAGACCAAACAATGAATTGACACATTCTGTGGCTGGGGTCAGTGTGTGAAACAGCTGTTTAAAATCCTTACACCAACATGATGTGCATAACTGCCTCCTTCAAAGACATAACTGAGACAAAAATCAGCAGATTAACCAACAGTGAAAAAATCATTTGTTGCAACGCTAGAGAATCCCACAACCTTCATCTTCAGTCTTTGACTTGACAGCAGAGAATCAAATCCAGACGCATCAGCAAACAACTCAGAGACAAATAAAACAGAGAATGCAGACAGTGAGGTTGTGGAAGTTATTGAAACTAAAACCATTTAAGCTCTTAAATCCCACTAACTGTGGTTTATTACAGTCCAAACTAAGACCAAACCAGACCCAAATGGATCTGTGGAGAATCCACCAAACCTGACACACATGACTTCATTTTCAAAAAAGCAAGAGATTTGATCTGAAAGGGACCTGAGCACAGTCAGACTAAGTCCATGACAGACCTGGGGATAATTACAGGTGATCCAAAGTGTGATGAAACAAACAGACACTAACAGAGAGGAAACACCAACTGAAGATGCAGCATCAATTAACTAACCAGCTTCACGTGTCCTAAATCACCCGGACCCTACAGGACCAGATTAGACTGAGAATAACTCAGACTAGGTTCAGTTTGGGTCCAGGGTCAGATCTCAATTTGCTGCAGCAAGAAATAATTTGACCCCACACAGGTAAATGCCACAGGCCAGGAAACTCTGACAGCCACTTTTATAATAGAAGCAGAGAGGCAGAGGAATATAGAGCCATCCGGGGGTTTCACTGATAAGATGAAACTCACACACACACACAGTGGCTGACACCATGGGTAGAGGAAGAAAAGAAGACTGCATTAAGGCTCTGGGCAGCATCCAAAAACTCGGTATAAGTGTGTGTGTGTGTATGTGTGTGTGTGTGTGTGTGTGTGTGTGTGTGTGTGTGTGTGTGTGTGTATGAATGTGTATGTGTGTTTAAACTCTGTGCCAGCAGCTGCCTGCCAGCTGAGAACCATCTTGACTGAGAGGAGGAAACAGGAAGAAAAACTATGATGAAAAAGAAAGAGGAAAAAGCTGAAATAACGTCCAGAGAAACTGTGACAATCAGCAGCATGTCAGGAAATGAACTAGTGGCACATTAGTTAGTTTATAAGTTAGTTAGTAAGAAGAGACTAGAAAGTGCAGCATTTCCAGGACTTAATACATGTGATTGCTGAGAGTTGAAAGTTTCAGCTTGATATGCTTAAAAAGTTAGAACAGCTGGAGAAGAAGAAGGAGAAGAAGAAGAAAGTGCTAAATGAGCAGGAAACAGTGAAAACTAAGAGCAGGAAAGAAACACTTGAAATAAAATGAATCTAGTTATCAGTGGACATTCAGATCCAAACCTAATGCATCATACTTGTTTTCCAACTGCCTGGCTGTGCAGAGCAACACAAGATAACAATACAGGAAGATAGTCTCTAAATTACCCAACTGCAGGCCAAATTTTTCACTCCTTAGTTGAAATAAAGGCACTGAAACATGCGTCAAGCAAGTAAAACATGAGACTTGACATGTCAGTTGTGGTAAAAGTGTATTGTTTGAGGTGGCAGGAGCAGCACACTGGCCTGTAGTGTAACTGGGCCGAGGCAATGACTCATATTATAGTCCTCAAAATTTTAGTTTGAACGCTGTTAAAATATCTAAATAGAACAAAAATGGGCTGTAGGGAGGAGTAAACAAGCTGTCATTTAGTGGTATAACTGGGCTGCATTTATATTTAAATACTTTACAATTTAGTGCAACCACCAACCCAATGATTAGTGAACGACTCGCTCCACCTGAGCCACAGCCTCCCACTTCTTAACTTTTTCAATAACATGTACATAAAGGATTTCCCTTTTGAACCATTTCTGATCTGCATTTGCTAAGACATATCTGTATGACATTCTTCTTTAAAATACACTCAACAAATGACCTTTAGCAAATTTTAGTCTGGTTGTACTGAATGGTGAGATGTCATTTGACCTGTGCTGACCTGTGAAACCATCAATTTCAATTTGGGAAATAAACAACAACAAAAGGCAACATTCAAGTCTCTGTTCCATCCAATCACTTTCACTTGAATTCACCAACTCAGACAAGCAGCTTGCCCACACAGGGTCTACGGTGGGCTGTAAAGTTGGCCAGGTAAAGTCTGTGCTGCTGCCAGCTAGCCTACTTGCTAGCCTGGAATCCTTTGCATATTTCCTGGCAGAAGTTCCTCCAGCACAATTTCATGTTTGAAATGATTTACATAAACTGATTACAATTACAATGCAAGTTTATTGATCTGAACTAGTGACCCATGCTAGCTGAAATTGAATACACAGCACTCTCACATCCAGACTATGGTATATTAATGTTACATTTTCCCAAAACCTATGTGAAAACCAAGTGCTTTGAGAGTGAATAACTTCCACATTCACATAGACGGCATTCATTTGTCTGAAGGAGCAACTTCTCTGAATTAGCAAAACATCACTGCTTTCACTATCAGGGAAAATGCATCACAAAAAAAGAACTCTAATCAGCCGGTGGATTTGTCCACAGAAGCTAGAAAAGAAAAGCAAGTAGCTATTTCATGTCAACTGTATGTGAGTGTCAAGTTTAATAGTCCAGTGAGGATAGGCGATATGATTCCTTCCACTGGAGGAAATTATCAATCTGTCAACTGTTGTATGTATTGTTTATGGTTTAATTATGCATGTTCAGGTTATCTTTTTAATTAGCACTTTCTTCATAAATTTTTAAGATGGAATAAAATGTGATATATCATCATCATTATTGATATACAGCATCACCCAATCCAGTGTTACACTATGTTATACTACTACTATGTTTAACCATGTTGATGTGCACAAATGTCCAGTGTTGTAAGTGGCCACAGAGCTGAATCAATATCACACACACACTGTCTGAGCTGGAGTTCAGTGAGAAAACCAGAACTACTCCTACTGTTAGACACAATTACCAACCAGCTAGCCAATTATACACCACACACACACACACACACACACAGACACTGGTGTTGTCCAGCTGGTGTCAGAGCCCGTTGCAGATGGGAGCTGTGTGTGTGTGTGTGTGTGTGTGTGTGTTTAGCATTAAGCCCTCATTAACAAGTCTCACCTGTCGTTCACCCTCTGTGTCTCACTGAACTATAACTCCCATAATCCCTCAGACAATCTCACAGCTGAGCTCAACACACACACACAAACACACACACACACACACATGCACACACACACACACACACAGGCCTCGATCAGATCAGATATGTAAACAAATGAAACTGAACAGAAAGCTGCCATGGGCTCCTAGGACGTTTACGTTCATTTTAACAGTCATCTTAAATTTGAACAGGTTAAGTCTTGTTCAGCATCATGTTACTGAATGAAGCTACTGAACAATCTCTAACCACTGCCTTTTACCTAGAGGCTCAGCTTTACACCATTTTCTTGTTACAGTTTTCTGCTGGCTACATATCAATATTTTTGTCAGGTATCTGCCTCTTCCTCATGCAGTTGGTTGGAATGACATTTCTCAAAATGTCTTGCTGCATTTCCATTCTCCAAGATGTTTAGCTTTAGTGTATCTGAGTCTGGTGGGAGCCATCTGCTTTTGAGCCAGGGTATTATGAGGACATACAGCCCATACTCATGAGTTAGTGGCAGTATATTGTGGTACACATTTTGTACCATTTTTCATTTAAAACTTCAATATCTAGCTCTGATTCCCTTTTGAGGTTTATGTATGGTGTTGACCTTCCTCTGCTTTCTCCTAAGGCTTTGTGAGATATATATATATATATATATATATATATATATATATATATATTTGTGTGTGTGTGTGTGTATGTGTGTCCTAAGCCCACCTTAAAAAATACCAGACCTGTTCAAAAATTTTGCCCAAAATACATCTTTAGCTACAATGCATAATTTCAGGGAAAACAGGAAGCAGATATTAAACAATAAAAAAATGAAATACCTTCTCTCACTGGTTAATGAATGATCAGTCAATCATTTTGTTGCATCATATGGCTTCTGTTAAAAACACTTCTTTTTTAATCTGTATGTAGTGTTCAGAAACACACATGCACACACACACACACACACACACACACACACACACACACACACACACATACACACACACTTCAACCACTCTGATATTAACACCAATTGGTCTTAATTAGCTGAGTTTCATTCAGCTTGCTGTGTTTCCTGCTAATTACCAAGTGTGTGTCACCGCCATCAATCCCAGCCTGTTTGTTTTTAGTGTGTAAATGAAATGAACGACAGCAGATGTTTGAATGCTTTGGAACAAAAAGAAGATCTTTTATATTTCTGTTTTTATGCAGCTCCATGTTGGGGTTCACTTGACAACAAGCAAATCCTGATGAACTAAAATGAATCCAGAGCTGAAAGAAAGATCAACTACAATCTTTCATTAAACTAATTTTTTACACATTAATATATTTGTTTATCAATAACTCTATACCGTATTTTCCGGACTATAAGGCGCACTTAAAAGCCTTTAATTTTCTCAAAAAACGACAGTGCGCCTTATAATCCGGAGCGCCTTATATATGGATTAATTCTGGTTGTGTTTACTGACCTCGAAGCGATTTTGTGTGGTACACGGCGCTCTGTCAAAATGTTTTAGTACGACTTTGGTAAACTACAAAGCCGCACCGCTTGCAGCATTACGGCTATCGTAGTCAGGAGTAATACATACTGTGCTTCACCATAATATTACAGTGTGTGTGTATAAGGACCTATAAGGAGTTATTGTGAATACGCTAAGGTTTGATTTAGCGGTATCAGACTGTGTTTTTTTACGTGTTACAACTGAACAAGGTTGGGAGTTATTGTGAATACGCTCATTAACGTTTGAACAATGTTGAGAGTTATTGTGAATGCGTTCAATTAAGTTTGACTGACTTATCTGACTGTTTTGTTTCGCTTAATGCGCCTTATAGTCCGGTGCGCTTTATATATGAAAAAAGTCCGAAAATAGACCATTCATTGACAGTGCGCCTTATAATCCAGTGCGCCCTATAGTACGGAAAATAGTACATTTTCATCAGTATTGTCTGATGTTTACACAGTTTTCTTAGAGTCAGGTCTCAGTTATTTTTCTTCATTTATTTGATTGTAATTTATTAACTATTTTTCACGATTGGTAGCTTATTATTGTTCAAACAGACAGTGAAGAAAAAAAGGAAGAAATAACAAGAGGTGTGACAGGGAAGGAAATGAAGACAGAGCAACATGAACAAAGACAGAGCAATTGAAGAAAAGAATGACAGGAAAAGAAAGGGATTCATTTCAAACACACACACACATACACGCTGAGGTGCATGTGTGTTTTCCATTTGGTTCTTGTCAAAATGCTTTAAGAGACAACAGTGACATTCTATCCCCTGAGACAATTATGATTATATGCAGTGTGTGTGTGCGTGTGTGCATTGTGCCTGTGTTTGCAGGTTAAAACCCCACTAAGCATTCGGTCTGCACGTTGTTAACGGAGACCTTTACTGCTGTCAGATACAATTACCAACCGGTCAACAGCAGGCCAATTATACACACACACACACACACACACACACACACACACGCACACACACAGTCAGTCAGTGAATGACTGATAACAAGGTAGCTTAATGTCAAATAAGCGAGCAGGGAGTAGCTGTCATAACACACACACACACACTCACACACTCACACACTCAAACTCCTGAATAATAATTTTAAAGTAGCTTTGAGTTCAAGCGAAAAGGGAATACCTTTCATACATGTCAAGCACACACACACACACACACACACACACACACACACACACACACACACACACACACACAGTCACTCAGTGAATGACTGATAACAAGGTAGCTTAATGTCAAATAAGCGAGCAGGGAGTACCTGTCATGACACACACACACACAGTAGTGATACCTATGCCCTACATTGTGTCCACTCCCACTGAACTATCTGCATTTAATTAACTGTCACCTTAAAAATGTACCATCAGATTTATTATTAATGAGTCTGAAGTATTATGCTCTCTCTTATTTGTAGCAATGTTGCAAAATCATTTTCATACACACAATGATTAGATCTAAAGTGATTATTAGAGATAGAGCAGCCAACCCCAGACTGTACTACACACAGAGTGAACTACAAAGCAGCTAGAACAAAGATAAAGCTAAATGGCTACCACGCTATGTCTGCTAACAGTTTGAACACAGTTAAACTCTCTAGCCACAACTTCTTCCAGCAGTGAAAGTTAACTGGCTAGCTTCAACCGCTGATAACCATGAACACAGTTAAAGCTAACCTGCTAGCCTCAGCCTCTGCTACAGTCTAATAGAGCTATGCTGCATGTCCTCCTCCAATAACCATGTACCACAGTTAATGGTTTTATTTGTTCTTATTTTGAGACTATTTGGAAACGTGTCTGGTGTGTAGACTATTGTCAACTGAATTATGAAATGAACATACATCAATAACTATTTAAAACAACAGAAGCTAACCACCTAACCAGTAAGCCTCCACTAGTTGATTAGCATCTCTTTTAAGAGCTCCAGATATCTGGCCACTGAGAGTCCCCCTTTGAGTTCTTGCAGGGAAAAGCACTGTCTGAAGGATAACCTCAACAATATCTGTGAAAAGTTACAGGTATTACCTGCTGAGGATGTTGATCCATAATCAATACAAGCTGATTGATTATCCGTGGTATAACATGATTATAGACAGTGAGAGTAGAGACAGGTTTGGTGTGCTCACAGCAGGATAATGTTGAGGATAAAATCTGCAGTGTGAAGTGAAAACGGTGTCAAAGCAATTCTGTTGGTCTTTGATCACAGATTCACTTCCTGAAAACCCAGAGTTGAGAAATAAAACTGTGGCTAAAAGCTGCATGATGAAAGGAAAGATTGGGATGAAAAGAAATATCAGTGAGAGAGGGAGGAGGAGTGACGATGTGGGTTTTTATTTTAAAACCACTAATTCCTCCTTTCTCGCTCAGTCTTTGGTTTTCCTTTAATCTTCTCTCCTTTCCTCTATCTTTCATTTCCTGTTTTTTGTTTATTAAGATGTTGTTTATTATTTGTTTCCCCATTAAAGGTCAAATAATAATCATGCTCTATACCTTTACTCATTTTTAAATTCAAGAAATTAAAGAAGCCTATAAATCTTTGCTAGTTAGAGATTTGTAAGTCATGCACTCCGACCACCAGTGTGGTTCTTCAAATGATTTTCTCACAGTTGAGGTGGAGTTTCTAGAGAACATGTTTGGCTGAGCAAACTGAGCAGGAAGAAACAGAAATTGGTTCCATGTTTTTGAGAAAATGTCTTTCAGCTGGAAACCATTTCCAGGGGTGGAAGGTCAGCAGTGTACGACTCGGTCTTAAGGTCTACCAATCTGCCCCAACTAAACACAGTCACAAACCTCCAGAGTCTGATGGAAAAGGTCAGTGTAGCATGAGTGTAAGACCTAGAATTAGAATGACAGGAGTGCCAAGACGTGAAACAGCTACATGACCTAGAGGAGGAACACTGACATAGCTGAGGGATGGGACAATAAAATGTCTTGATGTCGAGCAACTACAAGATCTTGACCCATGCCGACAAAATGCCAAGAGCTTGAACTTAGAGGGCTTAGAGTGAGGACAACTACAAACTGTAGACCTAGAAATAAGATCTGGAGCTAGAACAATAACAAGGCATAGAGCTGGACCAACTTAAACAGCCTGGAGCTTGAAGAACTACAAGCCCAGACAACTACAAGGTTTAGAGCCAGAAAAAAAGGCCTTGCGTTGGAGCAATAAGACAGCAGGTCTAGAACTACACCTGATGACTAGAGGGCTGGAACTAAAATCATTGGAAGAATTTTATTTTGTCCGAATTCAGGGGCCACATCCTTCAAGGGCTGCATTTAAAGACCGACTGCATCACAGCAGCGTGACAAAGCTGTTCCATTTTAAATGGAATTAAATGTGACCGAGAAATGTGTCTATCCCAACCTATCCCAAGATTTAATGCACACCATAAATCACTCTTCAAAAAGAGAATAGGGACTCCACAAATAAAACAGTAGCCAAGGATAAACAGGAAATCCTCCATAGACCTGACCATCTCAAATAGTTTCAGCAACTTCCGAAGGATGTGGCCCCTGAATTGGGACACAGCTATAGTTCAAGTTATGGAAGCAATGTGGTCATGCTATAAAAAAAAAAAAAAAAGATTGCTGACTGTCAGTTAAATAAACACACACGCCATTTTTGGTCATTTGCTGACACAACTGATGCAGTTGTTTGTGGGTCTAAGCACAGAAGATGTCAGTTGCTGTACATATTGTCATTGGAAAAAAATGACTTGACTTCTTCTCGGGAAGAAAATAAGGAAACAGGTTCACAAGAGATAAATAATCGATCACAGCAAACACTGACACCACAGTGAAACAAATCCCATTTCCATGAATTGATTTTACAAAAAGTTGATGCTACACAATTTGCATGTCTGGACACTACATGTTGTTTGCATATCCATGTCTGACAGTGTAGGTCACTGCATGTTTGAAATCTGCTTCAAGTAATAACTTCCAGTCTTTGCTGTTGCACATCTTTCGTGGATTCACATTTACTCTAAAACTTTTAATCTAAGTTATTATCTCCTTTATTATCTTCTCCCTCAGGGGAGAAGTGTGTTACTGTCAGTCAGTTGGCTGGTCCAACATTTTTGTCCAGAGTGAGACATATTAATAACTGTCGACTGTCGAAGTGTAATATTTAAAATGATTTATTGTTGAGGTCCTCATATTTTCTCTGGTTCATTATACCACCGTCTCTCCTCCATGTCTCCCATCATTCCTTCTTCTTGTCCTTGTCTGCATCATTCTCTTTGTCCTTTCTACCCTCCCCTTTGTACCTTCCTTTCTTCCTGTGGTTGTACTTTCCTTTCTTTCTTTACTTTCTTCCTCCTACCTTTACATCATCTGGAGTTCCATTTGTATCCTTGCTCTCCTCCCTGACTTCCATCTGTCCTCCTTCCATTTGTCTTCCTTCCTTCCTCCTTCTTTCCTTTCTCCCTCTTTTTCCTAGCTCCCTCTCACCCATTGTTTAGCTATAACCCTGATTACCTCACACAGTTGGCCTTCAGCATCACAAGGCCAACTGAGATCAATGATATTGATCAGGAATCTAAGTCTCCTTCTAACTAGCACTGTATGTGTGTGTGTGTGTGTGTGTGTGTGTGAATGTGTTTGTTCTGAATTTACAAAATGTGTAAGTGCTGTTAGTGTTTGTTTGTATATTGATTTCCTCTAGTTCACTGTTTGCATACATTGACCTGTTTGAATTTAATTAGAATAAATGTAACATGTTGAGATTTGACCTTATTTACACACACACACACACACACACACACATACACACACGTAAATGAGTGCTTGCTGTTTTGCTCTGTTGCATAAAAGATTAATGTAAATTCATCTCTCTCTCCTTCTCGCGGTTGGTTTCTGAGGACAGCTGTCATCATAGCACATGTACCTACAGTATGGTTGCCATGGAAGCAAAAGCTCACAACCCTTTGCTGTTGAGTGTTTTACACTAAACAGAAGCAAATAAAGCACTTCACATTCAGCCTGTTAACAGAGACTGTCAGTCAGTTGCTTGTCTAATCAGAGCACTTAGTTTGTACACAAGTGTTACAGAGTGTCACAGCAGCAGCCAGGGTTCCTGCAGCATAGATAATGTCAGATGATGAACATTTCAACGCTCTCCCAACTCCCTTGTCCCCTACAAATATAGTTATATCCTGATTTGTTTTGTCAAATGCATTTCAGAACAAATAATTTGTCCCTGGATTAGGCATTCTGTCACTGTCTCTTCCAATCCAGGAAGTGTGACATTCTTATCCCATACAAGAGCAGGTTGGGGTGGTTGTTTCCAGTCCTCATAGGTTCACGCTGCTGGAACTCTTAATATATATATATATATATATATATATATATATATATATATATATATATACACCCAATAATATATTGACATTTTCAATATTTAACCAAAATGTTGATCTGTCACTAAGATCATTAGACTTCAATTTTGTGTTTGGCAGTGATTTGATTCAACGTAAATGTTTTTTTGTAATGTTGTTGACTTTTATTTTGAAGAGTACCAATTAAGACTTGACCAGTGTTATATTATCATCTGCGGCCTTTTTCTTTGGAAGGTACACATCCTTTCACTTTGTCCAGCTTTGGTATTTTTGATATATATGTGATGTTGTAACTAAATAAGTGTAAATTGAATGTTGACATTTTTATATTCGGAACTAAAGTTTTATTTATATATGCAGACAGACATATATATATATATGCGCTGTAAAGTCCTGTCAATATTGACATACTTCCCCTCGTTACATTGGCTTGAGTCTTCACAATTTAAATATTCAGTTCATTTTGTAGTAACCATGAGCACATAAGCATATTTATTCCCAGCATCATTAAACAGCAAAACCAATGAATCAATGATGAATCCCAGAGGTTGTGAAGTCCTATCTGCTCACTCCTTGATGATTTATATTCCTTTAGTCCTTAAGTGTCTACAGATCAAAAAAAATCTAAAGGGTTTTTCATAAAAGCATTAGAAGTTGTGAATATTGTTATGTGAAGTCAGACCTTAGAGTGATTTTATTCACATCACTTCTCTCCACACATCCATTTTTTCTCCTTCCAACTTCCTGACAGCGGGTATGCTTTTATTCCTTAGCTACACTACAAACTGGAGGCCTTCCAGCACAGCGCTTCACTCCGGGAGGCCTGGGTGAAGATAGCAAGTGCACCCAAGCAAAAAACTGATGATAAGTTCTTTCAGAGAAAGTGCTGCTACTGGTTACTGTCTTTGTCAATCATTGTATCTTGAAGATAGGCATGTCCCTGTCCAATTAGACCAAACAATGAGGCTTGGGCACTTCTGAGCCAGTGCTAATTGACTGTGAATGGTGTGAAGGTCCCACCTCACAACAGAGAGGGTACAGGAGGAAATGTATGAGAACAAAATCAATAATGTTTTGAATGATGTCAAAAGGAATGTTTCAGCATGTTTTCTACTGTTTCAGATTGAAGAGTAAAAGCACAGCTTTCCATTTGGACACCTATTAGAGGGGTTCAAGAATGCCAGTCAAAAAGCAAACAAACAGCTTCCATCAACTAAGGCCTAGAGGTCTGCAATTTTGCATGGGTGTTTTTGAAGCTGAAGCGATATGATGATTGTCATAGTTCTTCCATAAAGGTGATCCTAGTTATTGTTATCAAATATGACATTTTTCTTAGGTGAAAAATGGTAAATGGTACCAACAATAGTAAAGTATGTCCAAGCCTTTGAATGGTCCTGTAGTTTAGATTGGGTATAATAATCCATTTGGGAATAGTGGATGATTAAGAGGATAACAAGATCATTTTAAGGAGATGATATATAAACTCTCTGAATAGAGCCAGTAGCTTTCAGCTTTAAGTTTTTTATTGTGTCGTGTCTAGTGTCCATAGGTTTTTTGGGGTTTTTTTTGTGGTTGTTGTTGCCACAGTTGTCCATATAGACATGCTGGATTAAACTGAAGAAAGACAAGCCTGGACTGAGAAACATGTTCAGACTCAAACATACTGTAAAGGTATATTTTTAGGTGGGAGGTGGTAGCTAAGTATGGATGGTAGGTAGGTATGGTAGATATTCTTAATCCTAACTACTAAACTCTCATTGGTCGATTTCTTTTCTCCAACTGAAGACACGGTTGTTAAAGAGCACCACAAAAACATGTGAGGTATGTGGGCTGGGTAAATGTGTGTGCTCTGTTTTAAGCTTGTATATGGATGTGTTTATGTAGTCCTACAGATGTGTATGTTTGTGCTCCTGTGTGTGTATTTAATGATGTGAAGCCTGAGGTCAGCAGAAAGCTCAGCTCGGCAGGTTTGCATCCTTCACTAACAGCTACATGGTCATTATTATTATTATTATCATTATTATTATTGTTATCATCATCATTATTATCATCATTATCATTATTATCCCATGTTCACCGTGCACTGACCCCTGCTGGAAGACACAGTGACTACAAGACAGAAATTGCTTTTGTAAATGGAGTCTCAGTTGTTTTTGTACATAAATGTGGAAACACAACTTGAATGCATTTGGTTTACATTTGTGTCCAAGAGAGACACAAACTCTGTCTGTGTTATGTTTTCTGTTCTCAGGTCAGCCCACTTGTCTTTAATTTGGGTGACAGTGCGACCTTCTGACGCTGCAGCAGCATCCACAGCATCTGCCACATGCTGCCTCTCTAACGCCTTTTTGACATTTTTCATGCCCACACTATCCACCAAACGTCGACTTTTTTCTTGTCTCAACCTCCCCTGTAATTAATCTCACATTGTGTGAAATATCTTTTTTTAGTCTTTCTGTCAGTGTTTGATATTCAGTAGGAATTCACATTATTTGGGGCATTTCACTTACTATTTATAGGTAAGTGTTTGTGTAAGACCTTTTTGTGTTTGTTCCATATGTCGCCTTTTGACATGAATCCTACGCACAGTTTTATAAATGAGGCTCCTGCTCTGTCTGAACGGTGAGGTGTCTGTTTTTCTTGTCAGGCTTCAGATGGAGAAAAGAAAAACAGTAACTGGATTTTTCTTTTTTTTACCTTTAAATGCGCTGTCAGTCTGGGATTTAAGTACAATTCATGAGGAAAAACCTGTGAATCCACCATTATTACAGATATTGTCCTTGGAGGGATATTTGACTTAGACTGACTGCAGTAAACTACAGACAGTGTCAGCTTTACAACTTAAAATGCTCAGCCTTTCTTTACCTGTAGAGGGAACAGGGCCTTTATAATATGTCCCTTGTTCTTTAAATATATTTCATCACATAGTATCTTGGTTAGAAGCCTCTGTGTTTTCTGATTTGTTCTTGTTTTAATTAGCTGTTCATGCAAACTCAAACTGTAATTACCTGTTGTCTTGATAAACACTATAATGTGCATTTCTTCAGCACTGACTCCATCAGATTTATGTCACACTCACCACTCTCCACTCTTCCTGCTTAGATGTTTCACATTAAAAGTCCTCTAACACCTCAATGGCCATAATCCTTCCCTCTCTGTACTGTATTAATGTGAACCAATGCACAAAACAGTGTAAGTGTTTTTCTGCCTCTCAAAAATGTTGATGAAGTACAGTTATTCAAGCCCAAATGAGCTCCATGTCAGCTCCAGAGGAAACGAACAACCTCAGGTGTGTGTCATCAATATAATGAAATATACAAGTAATAAAGTTAAAATACGTGTGTGTGTATATATATATATATATATATATATATATATACATGACGTTTCAGCTCTTATCTGGATTCAACTCTTTGTGGATAACTGCAGGACTTTCGTTGGCAAATAAAAAGGACAAGCTGAATGAATGAAGTAGTATTCATGATATTTATGGAGGGTTAGAGAAACAGAGCCACAGAGTGGTGAGTGGGACATGACTCTGATGGACTTGCTGAATTTACCATGCGAATGCAGGTCACTCCTGAATGGCACAGACAGCCAACCATGTGAAATTCAGCATACTGCATCAGTTCTCCTCTTACTCCCCTCCTTGACTCCCATCTTCCTCTTTCTTCCTTTGTTTGTTACATCCCTGATTCAGTCCTTCCTCCCACCATCATCCTTCAGCTTCTCTCTCAGGGGAAACCTTCTGTCATCCCCCTGATCTGAAAGTATAAACGCTTAGACCCCTCTGATACTGTCTGAGTGTGTGTGTGTGTGTGTGTGTGTGTGTCTGAGAGAGAGAGAGAGTGACAGGATCTGGGTTGTGCAGACAGATGAGGATTTCTATCGACTGACACCTTATCACATTTTCTGTCAGATCTTGACAAACACTGTGAGAGTGTGTGTGTGTGTATGCGTTTATGTGTGTTACATTTGAAAAGCGGAGGTCACGCATGAACTAGTTTCCACTTCTTAAATCAACTCTGCATAATATGTTTATTTTGAAGATAGAATCAAGTTGCATTATGGGAAATGTAGGAATAAGTAGTGTTTTTATAATATTAAATTATTGCGTTAACCCTTTAAGTTCCTTTCAAAAACTTACAAGGCCCCAATTAACATTTCTGCATCCCTGTGACTGCGAGAGTCAGAGTGACACAGAATTGACTACAAGCCAGTGTTCATGTATGTGAACATGTATGACCTTAATACGTTCCTCACAAACACAAATCATTTTAACCTTGATTTGATAATGAGTCACATCTATTTTTTGATTTCCTGCCTCCAGTCCTTCCTCTTCATTGCTAATATTAGCAGTACACAAGCAGCAGTAGCAGCATTTGTTCCTATTTTAAAGACTCAACTGTTAAGAAATGTGTTATATCTTCAGCTCATCAAATATTGCTGTCCTGTATCTTTGTGTGTCTTGAGAAAACTACCTCCTGACCACGTCTGCGCATCAACACAATCAGCTGATGTGTTTTTAATATTAATTCTTTATTTATCAGATTGTTTTTTTGGCTGTAAACGAGCTTTTGTTGCTTCTGACAGATGCTGAGGACTCATTGATGCTCAGACACATCTGCTGCTGAGAGGACACTGCAACGCCCTCACAACACACAGCACGATTCTGTGTGTGTGTGTGTGTGTGTGTGTGTGTCCATGACCAATCAAGACAGAAGCCACAGGCTTTGCAACTGCTGTCCCTTGAGAGGGAGCTGTGGCCGGTCTCATGCACGCACACACACACACACACACGAAGACACACACGGTGTAAGCCTGACAGATTGGTAGTTTATGGGTGTTAACAGACAGAAGGAGCCTCTTTCTTCACCATCATCAGTCATTGCTTTCAGACCCTCCTCCTCACACACAATAGCCCTGCGTGTGTGTGTGTGTGTGGGTGTGTGTGTGAGTGTGTGTGGTTTTGTATCAAAGCAGGAAACAAACGGAGCAACTGGCCCACCAGGTCAAGAGTGTCACTCCCAAACAAAGGCTAAGTTTGCATGCCTGTGTCTAGAAAGGATATTAAAGAGGTGCAATTCAAGGTCAAAGGTCAACAGCGTGCTGACTTGAGGTGAAGAAAGAGGTCACCATCTAAAAAAAAAAACAAAACAGATGAGACGTAGTGCAGTGTCTGGAGGAGACCAGATGCTGCTAACAAGGAACTGAACATGTTAATGACACAGAATCAGAGCTTTAGTTATCAGCCTGATCCACCATCTTTTCTTCTTCTTTGGTCAAAGCAGATGCTCCTCTGTTTGACAGAAAAGGACTAATCATGGCTGAGGCCTTTGGCTCCATGTTATAAACAGATGAAGTGAAACAAAACTGGTTCTGTCCCAGATGTTGAAACCGTATCATACACTGACATTTGTAATGACACAAATGACTTCAAATGCAGCCTTGAAATAACTTTATTTAACAGTAACTGTGTTTCCATCACAAAATAGAAGCGATGATTCAGAAAAGTCGACAAAACACAATTGCGAATGGTCTGTGTTTCCACCAAGTGATGTAACGTGAATAAAGCTGGGTTTTCTCCTCTCATGATATCACTCTAATTAAATGTGATGACAGATTTCCAGCAGTCTGCCTCTGGCTCCCTGGGGCCTGACACGGCAGGCGTCACGACTTGAATGTGAAAAAAGCATTTCCATTTCAATTTTGCAAAATACTCCTTTGTCCAACGCTTTGAAAAACCATCTCATGCGCGTGCAGAATTTTTTTTGCAGCATTTGAGTTATTTCAAAATTCAAGTATTCACTTTAATCATTTTTAAATTCGCAATTTAAAATTGTGATGGAAATGCACCTCATCTGTCCTGTGGTTCACTTCAATATCAAGATAAGCACAGTGAATCAAAAAACAGTCCCATACAGTTTGATATTAACAAGCTTTAACAAAGCACCATTTTTACAAAGGCCTGCGGTCAGCAGTTTGATAGACTGAGCTCTGAGAGAGGACAGAGGGCCGAGCAGTGGTGATATTATTTAGACAGAACAGATCACAGCATCAGAAGAGATCGGCTGTGGACGCTCCAGAAAATAGCATGGGAGCAGGTGTGTAAATTAGTTTAAAATATGAAGCTTCCGATGTCAGTCATTTATCCTGGTAAACCTGAGAAACATGTTTAATTCAAAGTTACAGAGGTGGAAGAGCAGTGAGAAAGGAAGTAATGTAACAAATATAGATAAATGCTCGAGGAACTACTTGGTGCCAGACCCCCCCGGCCTGTTTGATGGCCATGTCTGGCCCATGTATTTGAAACACAATAACATCAACAGATACAGAAGAATACACCTACAACTGCACTCACTGCAGCTCTACACATCTGAAACATATTACAAATGAATTATTATATGATGACCTCATGAACAGTGTGTGGGCACATAACTGTTGTCAAGTCGTCAGATCAGTGAGTAGAAGTTAAAC
This sequence comes from Trachinotus anak, assembly GCF_046630095.1. NCBI lineage: Eukaryota > Metazoa > Chordata > Actinopteri > Carangiformes > Carangidae > Trachinotus > Trachinotus anak. The sequence continues at coordinate 21,367,895 of NW_027273879.1, read as the reverse complement.
TTTTCTCTGGAGCTCTCCTCTTCTCCTCTCTGACTCCTGTTCCTCTGTGTGTTTTCTAATAGACACAAGTCTCTGTCTCTGTCAACTCTGAAACATGAAATTCACATGTCACATGAAATATTTAATTTTGCATGATGAAACTTTGTCTTTATCTACATACAACAAAAGTTTTTTTCTCTCGTTTGTGTCTCCTCTCCTCTGAGGCCTCCTTTGAAGCAAAACTGAATCTTCTCTTTTGATGATCTACACATGAAACACAGGTCTGCACAGTTAAAGAACAGCCGCATAATATCTGCTGCCATGTCGATCATACATGAACTGCAAACATGTTTTCAAGTGCTGCAAAGGTTAGGAATCATAAAGCTACGATGGAATTTTGCTTTTTAAAATATGTCTAATATACATAATTTAAAATGAACAAACAAGGGTTTAGAGGAACTGTCCTTCTCTGGGTTTGTTGTCGCATTCACTGAACATTCATTGTTATTTCTTGTAAGAAGCTGAAACATGGTCCTGAGGTTTTCTGTTCAATTTAAATCTGTATCTACTGCTGCACCGGGCAGGAAACGACAATACAAACCAGCAGTGTATAACAGTATGAGCTCTGTGAGCCACTCTCCAGCTCTACAGAAGCAGCACTTTTATCACATCCAGGCCTCAAATCACCACAGCTCCGTTAGTATAGCAGGACTACATCTGCATTTTAACAAAGATAAAAAATGATTTTATTGGCATTAAAGCACGACGACTCTCATGAGGCTTTAACTAGAAGTCTGTCTGAAATGACTCCCCTGACCCTGATTCACTGTTTCCAACAAACCCTGTGGTGAGCAGCAGTCAGATTTCTGAAACCAATATCTCACTGATGATCACGTATGTGACTGGTCGATAGAAAATACATTAAATGACAGAGGAACAGTGGCAGCAAGGAGAGGTGGTGGGGCCCCAGCTCTTTACTGAATCATCAGTAAAGAGCTGATCATTAATCAGCAGCCACGGGGCTCATCAGGCTCATCAGGATCATCTCTGGAAACATCCAGACTCTGATGACGTTTAAGATTTTTTACAGAAAATAAACCTGCAGCGAGCTTTGGAATCATTTCACTCAGTACAACACACACACACACACACACACACACATATATATACACACACATGCACAAAACATACACACATGCACACAAATAATAAACAAACCCCCTCAACAAACACCCAGAGGCTTTTGGTTTATATTTAGTGTACATATTTAGTCACCAGTGTGCGTGTGTGTATGTGTGTGTGTGTGTGTGTGTGTGTGTGTGTGTGTGTGTGTGTGTGTGTGTGTGTGTGTGTGTGTGTGTGTGCGTGTGTATACATGTTTTGGGGGTTGGTGGCTGTCAATCACACTCAGTGGAGCGTGAAGATGGAGGAGGGGCGTTGCCACGGGGATGAAGGATATTCCCTCTCTCCTTCTTTCCGCTCCTTGTTTCCTTCATCCTCCCCCTTTACTGTCTTTCCATCCTTCTTTTTGACTCTTTTCCTTCCATCCCTTCATAGTTCCTTCATCCATCTTTCCCTCTTCCCTCTTTTTGTCCTTTTCTTCTTTCATTCTACTCAACGTTTATTTAATTCTTATTTTTTATATTATGAATTTCAAAACATTGTATTAAAATAAATGAATGAATGACTTAATATAAATGAATTCTACTCCTAATCATTTTAGTTTGTATTTATTTCTATGACTTATTTCCTTTTCCTTAATATCTAAGAGTAAAAATAATAAACACTTCTTTACCTTTTTACTGATATAAATACAGTAAATGATAATAAATTAAATAAAATAAAACAGAAAACAGTCGACTTAAAGTTTGAGCTCTATGAGAAATACTGAGTTTTGACCTGAACTTTACTGTTTGTCCTGCAGCTGAATGGACCAATTATCTGCCCCCCCCCCCCCCCCCCCCCCCGCACAATGAATATTAATACACACACACACACACACACACCCTGCAGCATATGTTAAGGGGTCATCACGCCAACGCCGGCCACAGTCCTGCAGGGGATTAGGGGTAGGCTGAGCAGTAGCTGTCAGCAATGTGAAGGTCTCACTATCAAACAATCTCTCTCTCTCTCTCTCTCTCTCTCTCTCTCTCTCACTCTCTCTCTCTTTTTCTCTTTCTCTCTCTCCAGGGACAGCATAAAGCTTGAAAGATGATCTCAAATATATAAAACTCAGATGAACTGTGTGTGTGTGTGTGTGTGTGTGTGTGTGTGTGTGTTTGTGTGTGTGTGTGTGTGTGTGTATTAGCAGCAGAGAGTGACCAAACATTTATGAAAGTATGAAATGTCCCCTGACAGCATATTTCCTGTGTTTCTCTCCTCAACAACTGAAGCCAGTTGGCCTCTACTTCAAGAACAAAACAGGATGTTTTTCAAAATTTCTTTTTGAAATTCTTTCTTTCTTAACCCTAACACAGTGTTTCACTTCTCCGACCCAAAACAGCAAGTGAGACATCAGAGGCCCTGAGCCTCCTGGTTTTGTATAGTACAGGAGTGTCATACTGCTTAAAACACTGTCAGTGTAGATAATCCTGGCTATTTAACAACATCATTTAGAAATGATAATCATATGGAACAAAAATGACTTGGACAACTTTGTCCGACACACAGCTGGAGTGGTCTTTAAGATACAACTGTAATACCAGCTTGTTAGCTGTCGGCAGATTTGCTTGTTGTAGCATTCCCCTGAGAGTCTCCCAATGTTGCTAGCCAGTTTCTTTTAGTATGTCTTTTAGTAAATTAGCCCTAAAAGTGTTTAGTTTAATCTCAGTTTAATCTATGCTTTTGCTGCCACAAAGAAAATAAATTCCTGAAGAGTGAAAGTAACACAAAAATGTCTCCAAAAACTTTTTCTGCAGAAGCAGACTGGGGACCGACTGATCCGCTCAGAATTACAGCTGTAACAGAGTGTCATGATGAGGAGCTTGAAAAGACAAAAATACAGACTGAAATCTGAGAACTGCCAGAGAAAATCATCTTCACTGATTAACAAGATGAAAAATACCTGCACCTTAAAACATACTATTCCTGCACAGGCAATGTGGCATTTAATGGAAATATTTCATCTATCACTTCCAGGATGAAGACTATGTTTTTCTGGGACAAAGGGCATCCTGGGAAAACTCTCCCACCAGGACTAGTCTGATGAACTGTTTCTTATCTTTGTCCAGATGATGGAAAAGTTGTCTGTTAATTAGGGTTTCTTTATGTTCAGGCTGCTATGATCTATGAAGATATATTAGAAAGCAGCCACACTTTTACAACCAATCAGGATGAAGCTCCAGAGTATGGGGTCTGGTTATAAATGATGAGACAGGGAAGAAAAGAGACAGTAAATTCACCATTCTGTAACAAAAGAGCCCAGAAACCCTGAAGGAGGCAGTTAACACACCACAGTCCATATATCTGCTTCATCTCATGCTTCACAGAATGTAAGCTCCTACACATCCACACAGATTCATACTGTTGCCCACACATGCAACAATAGACAGGACAAATAAAGCCGTTCAGTTATTATAGATTACATGCTATTTCCCTACACTCTTTTCTGCTAGCTGTCATCTGCTAACCAGCTAGTTGTGATTAAGGGATTGATTCTAGTTCTTATTGATTCCCTGTTTTGACCCTGAAATGGTAAAACAAAAAAAGCGGCCCAATAGTTAGATTAAAAATAAACAATAAAACTTCATTGTTTTAATTAATTTTTTTTGTTCTAAATGTTCTATTTGTTTAATTTTTAATTGATCATTCACAAAGTAAAGTATTTACCCATTTAATAGTATTTACCACAATAAAAACATTATCCACAGAAATGTGCCTTAGAATAGTATTTACTAGCTAAAGATGAATCTGGAGCATAGACTGTATATAAAAAGTTCTGGAGCAGTTAATTAAACTAACTAGTTGTTTTATTTTAGTGTTCTGGTGACAAACACATGCATCTTTTTGTCATCAACTTTTTCATATGCTTGTCCTATATTTTACAGGTCAAGGACATCACTCATTATGCCCATTTTCAACAAAGAAACACCTTGTCCAGAGGTAATTTTTACAATGAAAATGTAAAAGGGATTATACTCTTGAAACAAAGCATTTCAAATAAAATATTTAAGGAAAAAAACAATGCAGGCCATGAATTATTATCAGAAGTAAATCCACTCCAGCAAGACAAACATGAGAGTGAATGTCAAACTGCGCTTATTGAACCTGTTTTATGTTTCACTGTGGGAGAAGCAGCAGCAAGGTGTCAAACACTTCATACAGTTTTTCAGATTGACGCCGTGCTGCCTTAAATGATTACTCAGATTTATGTGGAACCTGACTTGCAGCTAATTAGCTTCCCACAGACTTTGCACTTTGCCTTGTCATTGGTTTTTTCTAAAGTGAAGCCACATCTTACATTTCAGACTCTTTGCCAGGATCTTTTCGCACTGTTGTAATGTAAGCCATCCACACAAGCTCTGCTCCACCTCACCTGATGTTGACCATGCTAGCTCGTATCCAAAATAAAATGGACATGCTGTTGTGTTAATGTTAATGTTTGGAATCAGGTCTCAGTTCCCAATCCTACTTAGCTGCATAGCTGTAAAGCTACCGGAGCACAGTGGAATGATACGGCCACAGTACCTGCTGGAAATAACAGCTAGCTTACCTTACTTTGCCTATTAGCTTAGCTTAAACTCTGCCTGCGCTGCAACGTTTCCTTAAGATGGACATTTGTGTTCATTTGCCTATATTGCTTATATATTAACACCTACTAAATTCATGGTATTGTAAGCCAGTCGAACATTTGATTGTTCTCAGTCATAGTTGAATAATGAATAAAAACTTTCCACAGTGGTTAAATAACCTTAACCTTGAGTGATAGGTTTAAACAGTCTGCCGGCTGTAAAGGTTCTGCAATGATAATAATGTAGTGATGATGTCCCAGTGTAACTGCTGATGATAACACTCCTGATGATAATAATGATGGAGGGATGTGACCTCTGGAACAAGGACTCTGTCTTTGGCTAAAATGGAAATAATGTGATTTAAATGACAGTAAATTAGTGAGTGAAAAGGAAGAAAAAAAAAACACAACAGTGACCAAGATCAGGAGTTTATTCAACTAGTCAGAATAAGAGGTTAATCAGAATGATTGACATAGTACAATCTAACACTCAGTGCGTGACTTTAATAATAACGTCTTGGAGCTTACAGAATTACACCAGTTCGTCCGTGCACAGGTGATGATATAGAAAAAAATGCATTTTATCTCAAAAGTATATTTCCAGTGGCACAAATAACTTATCCAGGAATGGGTTTTTCTTAAATCAATTTTCTGTTTTTAGCTCATTTCAACAATAGTTTTTTCTAACTGTCTTTGTTCTTAGCTAAATGGATCCTTCCGGTTTTTAATTGTGTTTCATTTGTGTAGGTAATGTTGCATTATCCTGTCTGAAACTTTTCATGCTGCTGTTCTGCCCTCCCTTGAAAAAAGGTTGCTAACGTCTGGGGACTGCCCAGAATCTAGGATTGCCACTGGTATGTGTATGTATATGCTTGGTTGACTGGTTATCTATATTTTTCAGCTTACTTTTTTATTTTTTGTGTCCCAACCAACTTATTTAAAGGTTTTGTCAGTTTGTTGGTTGGTTGATCTGTTGGTTGGTTGATCTGCTGCTCTGACAGTCATCATTAACCTAACTGCTTATATTGTGTCTAGAGGAGTCTATCTGGTTCTGCTGTCACACTTTCTTAAAAGAGAAGCTTTTCTCTTGGTTCACACAGGAAAGTTTTCCATGAGTGTGAGATACTTTTTTGTGTTTTTTAAAAATTATTATGATTATTGACCTTGAAATACTTTCTGATGCTCAGCAAGAAAAAACAGTTTTTGAGCTTGTCACATTAGGGGCCCCTACTGAAGTAGCTGGTTGATATTTTAAATCCCTGAGGGCCTCTGGCTGAGAACTCCTGACAGCGAAGGTTTTCCAGGTTCAGCAAGCAGATAAAACGCCTTCTCTTCCCATTTCAATAGTCAAAGCAAATGTGCGTCACTCAGTGTTTTTGGACCAGTCAGGACTGATTTCCTGCTCTGACATGCTTCAGTAATACGAGTTATTTTTGTAAGTGTGTGTTTAGACATGAGTGAGTGTGATGGATTACATTAACTACATCTTTAATTCAACATAAAAGTCAGTGTGTCATTACATTTGTTCCGTGTGTCTGTGTGTGTTCACGCTGTCTCACACTGTAAATAAGCAGCATATTTGTGTGTCTGTGTGTGTGTGTTTGGGGTGTGTGAGCTGTATGTAGGTCAGAAATCTGTGTTTTCTGTTTCTGCGAAGTGAAGCCGTCTGGTTCCTGTGTGTTCAGGTCGCACTCATTTGTCGGCCCACCAAGAAACAGGCTCATTAGGCTAATTAGTCAGATTAATGCAGAGGTGACCTGCATGGTGAATGGGCCCCGGGGCCGAGCAGATGGGACGCTAACACCACCAACCTGTCAGTTCTGAGCTCACAGTCACTGAGTCAACAGTTCAACAGCAACACGACACAGAGGTTTCAACCTCTGTATTTAGACTTAGAGCTCAGATGAACAGTAAAACGATTTGACACGACACAGAACCGTCACCACAGTACTGACGACAGTGAGAGAGAAATGCTGCTGATTGGCTCAGGCTAAATAACCTCCTTCCACACAGAAAATGAGCACAAACAACACAAACTGAATAATGAAGGCAAACAGATTATGGCTGATTATGTAGGAGGGTGTGACACCTTAGATGTTCACTTTTCTAGTGTGCACACATCCCAGCCATTAAGCTTCACAGGCTTCCCAACAGGGACATGAGAAGACTTTTACCTTAAAACTGTTTGGCTCCTTTCAGACGAATTCTGGAGTGTTTGCTGTCGATCAGACTGGGATATGGACCAAACAACCAAACCAAGACCACCTGGAAAGGAGGGTCTCAGACCACTTCCAGGAAGTGGCTGATGCAGCTTGTTTGTGGTGGACCACTAACTACTGTTAAATCCATCAGCTGCTCTACAGGGCAATAATACAGGTGTATAAGCAATGTACAGTAAATATTTATTCAAGATCACTTGTTAGCCACAGTAACAGAAAGATGGTGGTCATGGTCATATATAAAAACATTGACTGCTCCAATCACTGATGCTTACATCCTCTTAACACTATTATATGTAACTCTCAGACCCAGGATGCTGGGAACTGGGAAGGTGAGTGGTTAGAAATGTAAATCATCAACATGTTTCCAGTTTGAACACAGACATCAAATATTCACCAGCTCTGAGTCTGAAAACACAACAAACTACTGCAACACAACTGCTGGGGGATTCCCATGATTCACTGGGCGCTCTCTCCCTATTTCTGTCTCTCTCCCCCGCTCTCTCTCAATGACTTCATGCCATTAACTTTGTTTCCTTTTCTCTCCCGTAGTTTTGTGCTTCTCCTCTCTCTCCCTCTCTCTGTCCTCATTCTGCAGGTATCTCTGCCTCGGGAGCAGCAGGATCCAGATCCACCACTACTCATCTTTACTATTAACCACTGTTACCTGTCATCATTATTATTGATAACACCATTACCTACACAGCTGTTCCTGGTCTCTCTCTCTTCTCTCCCCTCTCCTCCCCCTCCCCCTCTTTCTATCTTCCCCTAAACCCAACCGGTCGAGGCAGACGGCCGCCCACCCTGAGCCCGGTTCTGTTGGAGGTTTCTTCCTGTTAAAAGGGAGTTTTTCCTCCCCCCTGTCGCCAAGTGCTTGCTCGTTGTGGGAACTGTTGGGTTTTTCTCTGTAACAAAGTAAGGTCTTGACCTTACCCTGTAAAGTGCCTTGAGATAATGTATATTATGATTTGGCGCTATACAAATAAAATTGAATTGAATTGAATTGAACTACTGTGTAGTCGTTCCTGTCCCTGAGCCCGGGGAAAACTCTCTCTCTCTCTCTCTCTCTCGCACTCTCTCTCACACACACTCACACACACACACACACATACACACACGCACACAAACACAGTATCCATTTCAGATGTAGGAACAACACGACAAGGACACGGTGATTCAGAGGAGGAAACAAACACGCAAACAGCTCTGTGATGTTGATGTTTGCTCTCTGACTGAAAGGATGAGGCACGCAGCACATACCATACCATGAATTCTGGGTAATTACCGTTCGCATGTCAAAGTCATTTCATGACAACAAAAGATCCCAAGGTCATTTCTCATTTCTGTAGGTATAATGCTGCTATTTCACGTTCCTGTCAACAGGTTATTCACCTCTTTGTACAAATAAGCTAACGCCCATAAGTTACCTCGAAAGTGCACAGTGTCATAGTCACTTTGGGTTTGTTACTACAGGCAACATCTTTCATATCATAGTAAATTGATATTAACTGAAGCAGTTTTAAATGCACACTCACATGATTTCATTTCAACAACTGTTTGAGAATTAAAGAGGATAATTTATTCATTATTAAACAAAAAAGAGGAAAAAACCTAAACCCCTAGGTTGGGAATAACTGGACTAAACTACCTAACTAGTATCACCCAACAGCAACCTCCATGGCTGAAAAATGAAGCCAAAAGCTGCAGTTCCTCTAATGACCACTAGAGTCTGGCTCCAACACTGAGTCAGTCCCCATAATTCAATTCAATTCAATTTTATTTGTATAGCGCCAAATCATAATATACATTATCTCAAGGCACTTTACAGGGTAAGGTCAAGACCTTACTTTGTTACAGAGAAAAAACCCAACAGTTCCCACAACGAGCAAGCGCTTGGCGACAGGGGGGAGGAAAAACTCCCTTTTAACAGGAAGAAACCTCCAACAGAACCGGGCTCAGGGTGGGCGGCCGTCTGCCTCGACCGGTTGGGTTTAGGGGAAGATAAAAAGAGGGGGTGGGCGGAGGAGAGAGGAGAGAAGAGAGAGAGAGAGAGACCAGGAACAGCTGTGTAGGTAATGGTGTTAAGACTAGAGACTCCCATGTTCAAATATCCAACTTAACACCATAAATAAACATGTTTAAAGCCTGGCACAGAAACTGTTCTGGTCTCTATAGCTAATTTCCTTCTTCGTGACAACTGTACAGGTGAATTTTAAATAACTCACCAGTTTTTTTATTTTTAAGGCTTAAAGTTAAGTATAATTGAGGGTGTGGCCACTTTGAGTGACAGGTGTATGATCGTATGATTGCCACACACGTCCCACCTCTTTGAGCATTGTTGGATTAGCCAGGAGTTAGGGTCGGAGTCAGGCACTGCCAAGATGGGGATGGTGGAGCAGCTCACTCGCCTATTTTTATCTACAGTCTATGGTTTCACCTCAACAGGCTACAACAGTGAAATGCCGCATCAATATTAACAAACACGTCCAAACTCTTCTCTCTGATGGGCTGTCACTGCAGCGCAGGAATCATTCTGTGACAGTTCAAAATAAAACCTGGACCTGTGTGACTGTTCAAACAGGCCTCAGCAGGTTCAGAGGCCTGGTTGAGTCTGACCTCACCACTCACTGTGAGCTTGTCGCAAAATATTAACACCAACAAAAATCACTGTCACTTCACTGATCAGACGCAAGCCTCCTTCAAACACCACTGAGATGTAAATATGTGAACCACTTCCTCCTTGTCCACTTGTCACCTTCAATTTTCTTGAATATGTTTTTAAAACCCCTTGTAGTCTGTCACAGTCTCTGCAGCACTGATCCACTTTCCTTCCTGAGTTTCATTATTTGTAGTTTTTGATAAACTACAGTGAAAACCTCACAGCGGCAGGAGGTCAAACAGCTTTCTGTGTGCAATAGGAACAGTGCTGACAGATTGTTAATGATGAAGTCTGACTGAGGAGGAGGATGGTCGACCGCGTTCAGCATAAACACCCAAACTGTTTGACGTTGTGTCGGCCTTCAGCCTGACACACACGCCTCCTGACGTCAGTCATTATGGCCGTCAGCGTTTGTCTTTCTGACAGTTGTTCTTGCCTCCTGTCTGTGATGCTGCACACACACACACACACACACACAAGCACAGACACACACACACACACACACACACACATACACAAGGGAAGCATGAAAGCTCCTTATAAAAAGTTCTACATTAAAAGAATTTCCCTTGACTGTTCCGACCACCAAAGCACTTTTGAATTTAAAGTCAGGTCTAAGGTGAGACGTGAGGTTTAATGACTCAGCAGAACAATGTGGATCAAACAAGACAAAGCTTACACAGCTAGCAGCTCTGTGAAACTGTGCTTCGACCTAAACATGCTGACAAGCTCACAGTGACAGTGCATGCTGGTGAATAGCAGGTACCATTACCAGGTTCATCATTTTAGGCACTCAGTTGTGATGGTTAAGTTTAGGGTAAGGGGCTGGGGAATGCATTATGTCAATAAGTTTCCTCACAAAGATGGAAGTACAAGTATGTGTGTGTGTGTGTGTGTGTATGAATGTGGCTTGAAGTGTAAAGCGCTTTGAGTGGGCTTTGAGTAAAAGCCATGCATAAGTGCAGTGCAGTCGTGTCTACCCTTTAATACAAGCCAGAGGGGAGCACCAGCAGCACACACACCTTCATCGTCATGGTAATAGTATTAAACGTGGTTAAGGTTGGACCGTCATGGTTTGGTTAAGTTTAGGTGCAAGAACTGCTTGATTACAGGAGGACATCTCACTTTTATATCAAAATTTCACTAAATTTCCATCCCTCACCCCATAATTTAAAAATACACACTGTATGAGTCCAAACATGCAATTTCCAGTGCTGCTTATTGTTTATTTTATCTGCACAAAACCTCAGTGCAGTCCTGTGGTGACTTGGAACAAACACAATTTCACTAGTTAGCGTCAAAAAAGGGAAGCAAATCCTGAAGTAAACATCCACCTGAACACACTTGTGGCTTGAATCTCTGGTGTTCACGCCTCAAGGTAAAGTGCAGTTCCACATAACATCAAGCAGATTTATCTCAGTGGGTTTTCCTGTGGAAATAGCATCAGGGAATTATAAGCATTCACTGTAAAACTCCTAAAGGTAGCCTCCTGAGACGCTCATGAAAATGTCAGCGATAATGACAGATGGTACAGTAAAAGAAATGTGCATTCAAAGAGCGACGGTGAGAAGAAGGTGCAGCAGCATCCTGGTCTCAGTGTTGAGGGAAGGATCAGATCCTTTATTTATGTAAAAGTAGCAATGTCTGATATAAACCTGGTCATGGTCTATACTTCTCTCACAGTCAACAAATCCCATGTACAGACACAAACCAACAATGTATGTATCCGACTACACAAAGAATTTTGTGTGTGTCCAAAGCCTGATACACAAACTCTTATGTCTCTGAGCCACTGAGATCTACTGTTGTCCAGAATCTACTAACAGCAAATCAGACTCACCCTGTTGGACTGAGGGACATGCTCCTTCATTACTGTGAACACACCATCACATAAACCATCCTGCTCACCAGAACATCAAATGTGTATTAATCCACCCTTGAAGCTCACCAAGGGCCAGACTCTGTCAGAACTGAGTTGTATGATATCGCACAACCACGTCCGAAATCAAGCGTGTTGTTCTGAACAGCCCCGTTCAAAGGCAAAGGTTGTCACAGAGAGCGGGGAGATGCAACATCAATTAAATATGGGAAAGGCACACAATCTCTCCTGGAAGGCATTCATAGTGTTGCACACTTTTCAGTTGTGCACATTGAAAAATGATACAAATAGTTGAGAAACAAATGAAAGAGGAGAATTTGTTCAAATCAAGAGTTCCTTTACATGTTGTATCTTTTGTTTTGAAGGTACATGAGGTACTGAGGTACATGATGGAACTCTTTGTTAAAAGTTTGTTCATCCACACAGCACTTCACAGGTTTTAGTTTAAGGTCTCTGTTCAGGTACAACAGTATCAAACCTGGCAACTGCACTGTGTTGCTTCAGGAAGCTGCCCCCAAATCTATAAATACTAAACACTGACAAATCCTCCTCAGTGTGTGACTGCAGCTGATCACATGATGTCCTGATGAGGTCTGTTTCCACTCTGCTGATGTACCAACAATTAACTACATTAACAATTCATAAATGACATTATTATTGAGTTTCTATAGATCCTCTCGAGAGAGGGAAGAAGGAGAATAATCTGCTGTTTTATTTTTCATAGTGGGTTCTTTCAGCACAAACACACACTGAGTCTGATCCATGGTCAGTGTAGCAGCCATTAATTTCACACAGTCTGGCTCAGAGAGAGAGGAAGAGAGACAGAACAAAGCAGAGAGAGAGATGAGAAAAAGAAAGAGAAAGGGGAAAACAGTGAGAGAGAGAGAGAGAGAGAGAGAGAAAGAGAGAGCAAGAGAGGTTTTTGGCTTCATTCTGTTTCTCTCTCCCTCTTACTATCTTTGTCTCTCGTCCCCTCTTCCTCTCTTTGGTGCAGTCGCAGTGATGTATGGCTGCCATCACTGAAAATAATGACTCGTCTGCCCGTAATCTTTTATTTCACTGCAAGGCCGAGGAGGAGCGAGAGGAGGAGGAGGAGGAGGAGGAGGAAGAGCAGAGGCGAGAAGGGAGGATGAAGAGGAAAAAGGATGAAGAGAAACTTGAGGAAAAAATGAGTAAGTGGAGGAGGAGGAAGAGTCTGTCTCCTGCCTCTGGGCGATGATGAGGAGGAAGAGGGGTGGGATAGGAGTAGGAAGAGAAGAAATAGCAGAGGAGACGAGGGTGAGAAGGAGAGGAGGGAGGAGAATGGGGAGGATGATAATGACAAGAAAAAGGAGGAGAATGAGGTGAAGGAAGTGTGAGCAGAGGAGCGAGAGGGAAGACAAATCTGCTGCTGCATGTGGATCATGTGGATGAGGTGGGAAAGGAGGTGTAATCTAGGAGGAGGAACAGACGTAGGAAGTGAGGAGGGTGAAGATACTGTGGCAGGTGGCGGATCGCTTCAGTGTGTGTTAAATGTTTGATTCATAAAAGCTGCCAGTGTTTGACTACTGAACAAACTGATCAGAGAACAGATTTACTGGGCCAATCTCAGAGAAGTTCATATTGTACAATAATTTAAGCAGCAACAATCTGAGCTAGTGAACTGCCTGTTACAGAAGGGATTCATGTATGTTTTCATTTATTTTGTAATATTCTATATTCTTACTTTATATCACATAAAAATGATAAAACTATGAACCAATAATAACATGAAGAAAATAAAATTATAGTATAGTAAAATTATAGTATACTGAGTCAAACCTGTGATTTGGGGATGTATAAATAAAACTGACTTTTTCATTGGCAGAAAAATACATAAGATAATATAAACAAAGCTAAGACCATACTAGTGACTGTGTGAGGCTAACTGGGTACAGCCGAGCTAAAGGTTACCATTAGCATGCTAACATGCTCATAATGAGAATGCTAACATGCGGATGTTTAGCAGCTATGATGTTTAGAGTGTTAGCATGATAACATCTGGAAATTAGCCTTAATCACAAAGAACAGCTGTGACTGACGAGCATATGATTAGATTTTTAAGTGTGGAGTCATAAACTACAAAACAGAACACACCACGTTTTCACCTGATGATGGTGCTAGATGAAAAATCACGGGGTCACATCAGTGATTACAATTTATCTTGGGTGAATCTAAAACTCATGTCTCAATAGTCTGGCACAAGTATCAACATATCTGTTATTATCATATCAATATTTTAGTATTTTCTGTCTCAGGTATAAGTGATGCTGCCACTAAACAGCAGTTCAAAGTTTCCTTTGTCACATGCCAGGGTACAGTGTACTCAGGAGCAGGGAATACTGCACAAAACAGCCCAAAACAAAATCAAAAATCTTAAATATATGAAGGAAGAATTGCGATATTCGATATCAAATATTATCTCAAGCCTGATTCACAAACCAAAAAGAACATTTTAAGTAACTTTTAAACATAACATTGTTCTTCTGTGTGTTTCCGAGTTTCATGGTTATTCCTTTCTCTTTGTTAACTGCTTTTCATACTGGTTTCATGTTGTTTTTCTTATGTAGTAACAGCGTTTTACAAATGTCCAGCCTCTGCCTCGTTAAAATGTTTATCTACAACAAAGGTTAAGCATTATTATTTATTATTCTTATAACTGTTGTGGATGTGATTCCTGAGCTTAATGTTTAATTAGTCAGAAACTCAACAATCGGTCACTGTCGTCTTCCTGATGGAGCTGGACTCGTTAACATCGTCGTGTATGTTAAGGATCTCTCCGCTCATTAAGCCTCTTCTGCCCAACAGGCTGTCTCCTGACCTTGGACTTGTGATTTTTGGCATAGAGGCCTAACGAGCATGCTCAGAGCGTCTGTCAACATATGGAGGGATCGGTCCTGTGTCCTGGATGAAGACTCCACAGGAAGAGCTGGACTCATTCCAGAAGGAGTCACCCCGCCAAAATAAAGAACATGATCAGAGGGTTTGAATGTTTTGTCTTATTCTCCTGTTTCCTATTTGTTTTAACTGACTTCGTAGAAGAAGCTCGTTATGTTCTCTTGTATACACTGATCTTTATTCAGTTTTCTAACACATTTATTCCACATTTTAGTATTTTTTGTTATATTTCCTTGTTAATCTTATTTTCTATCATTTTGTTCTTGTATTATCATATCATATTCTATATCTATATCTAAATTTCAATTTTTCTATCTTGTTGCACAGTATTGCTTAATTGTATCTTCCTTTGATTTCACTCCATCATACTGAATAAATCTGCATCTTATTTGTTATTTTTCATGTCATTGATTTAATATGGAGACAGAACCTCTATCTATCCATAAACACATGAACATCACACTGTGAAGATCTTCCTCTTAGGTTTTTTCCTCTCAGCCATCAATAACGTTCTTCATTATGTACAAACACAGATCTGAAATCTGCTGCAACAGATACTGTCAGTTTCTCCCTCAGGAGGTTTTTTTTTTATTCATTTCCTTCAGTGTGGACAAGCTGAGTGGAGTGTGTCCGTACACACACCGTATGGTCAGCGAGGACACACACACGCACAGACACACACCAGCTTTGGGGCTGTGTGTGTTGGCAGTAGCTGTGGTGTTGTTGGTAATTTGGTCAGATCTGGCAGAAGTCGTGCCAACGAGGCTCGAAGCCTGCGGAGACCAGACAGGAACTAATGACCTTCACACACAACTTGTACACCAACCATATGTTTCTGTGTGTATGTGTGTATAATCAGTGTTGACTGTGTGTTTGTTGTGTGCTCTGTTTGTGTTTGTTTGTGTGCCCCCTAATGTATATATGTATATGTCAGCTTTGTATTTGTTGTTTTATCATTATGATAATAATACCTTTAATACTGAATATCAACAACAATACACTACATGGCAGTAATATGTAGTGTGTGCTTTTTCTGTTTTTACTGTTCAACAAGTAGAAGAGAATCAAAATGGAAAGAGGAAGAGATACATCAAAGGTCTAATGTAAAAACCGTGGAATCATCATTTAATTGATTTTTTTTTTTCTTCAGTCTGCATCCTCACAAACTCATTTTTGTACTTTATCCAGATTTTGCTCAAACTGAATTTGGGTGTACATGAATTTTATAAAAGTCTCTTTTTGTTGAATCTAAAGCTCAATCACTTTTTAAACAATCATGAGTGTATTGTACTGGACAGTATAATATATGAATATAGTACAGATGCACAGTATAAGCTGCGTGTTTAAAATACTGTGAACACAGTCACAGTACCATGTAGCCAACCCTGTCTCCTAGACATGATGTTTCCATACACCTGAACTGCAGCAGCAAATTAGTTTTGAAGGAAACATCATCTCTGGCTGGCTTATGTTCAGAGGCAACGTTTTTTAAAATTTTTTTAATCAATGAAGCGCTTCATTTATTCCTGGCAGTGGAGCTGCCAGGAGGGTGGGTGTACAGTATGAAGCATAGGACTGTCACACCGGAGAGCAAGCTTCACATCCACAGTCACATCTGTGGTTTACACAACTAAATCTCTTTGGTTAAGGTGACTGAAAGATTGTGGTTTTTGTAGAAATGTAAATACACATGTTGTGTCTGACCATGATCTTTCTTTAACCCTAACCGAGTGTTGTGAGCCTGAGCAGAACCATAAACTACTTTAATAATGCTGGAGTCACCACAAGTTGTAATTTGGCGGAAATCAAACAGGTTGTCTGTGAACATTTTACTGATGCTTTCAGTGTCAACGTCGTGTTTCTTGCCAAATGTGTTTATGTCTCCATTCTGTTATAGGACCAGTGTGTCAGATTTGTGAGGATCTATTGGCAGTAATGTAATATAATATTTATAATTATACTTTCATTGATCATATTTATATAGGGAGTGGAGCCCACCATGTTCCACTGCCATGTTTCTACAGCAGCTCTGAATGGACAAACTGAGCACTGGCTTTTAGAGGGGCAGGGAGGAGTATTCAGTTTGTTGCATGAATCTAAAACCTGCACAGCTAGATGCCACTAAATCCTACACACTGGTCCTTCAATAGAAAATGCAATTAAAGTTTCATATTTGCTGTTGGAGTTTATTTGTATAGACATGAGATTTTTAGGAGACAATAAAACAACAGCACTGATGAAAGGCTGGGTTTACATACAGTAAACTGTCCCGAAAAATAAAAAAATAAAGTCATCTTAATCTGGGGAAATGATGAACCCACTTCAGACTACTACAGACCCGTTCATTCACATGGCTATGTACCAAGTATTTAGCAAAGGTCGAAAACAAAACATCCTTTATAACTTTTGAAATGTTCAAAAAAGCTGCTTTTAGCTGTAATATCTGCATTTAAATTCAAGATGACATTTGAAGCTCTCAGTGGTGCTAACCTACGTGCCGCTAATCACTGCTATCAGATCTAATTTCCTACACTTTTTCAGCTTTATTGCTCTGACATTATCAAAAGCAGCAGTGATTATACTTCCCAACCAGGAGCAGGGTCAGTTTGAACCCCCCCAGCAGCATGTGGAGCTTTTATCTGCAGATGACAACATTTATATCGCTGCTAACAACTCAAACAGTCTGTTATGTAAAAGCTGTTTAAAGCGGTGAATGCAGACACAGCAGTGACAGGCATTCACAGATGTTCCCTGAGCTGCAGGCTGTTTGAACTGACTGACTCCTCAACAAGTTTGCTTATGAACTAACCAAACCAAAATCTGTTGTCTGACACTTCAGACACTCAACTTTGTGTAGGTGTGTGTTCATCTTTGTGTATTTATGTCTCTCGCTCTCTCTCTTTGATCAATACATCTTGTCAGACAGTGGTTGATAGATTATTGATTGTAATCAGCCTGTCCTCTGTGTGTGCAGACAGCCTCTAATTCCTCTGTCAATCTACCCAATTGCTCATCACACACACACACACACACACACACACACACACACACACACAGACCCACACACAGCACTACATCATTTGTATTAATCCAAAAACACAAACATCATTTTAAGTAAAGTAGCCTCAGAGTTTCCTGACTTTACTCCAGGAAACATTCTGGGCTGAAAAATTCTGTCCTCCTGGAAAAAAAGGGTTAAAATCCCCTACAAATATTTCAGCACATCCTCACATAACCATCGAAAGCTCCCTGAAATCTCCCTGACAACTCCTGAAACATCCTTCAGTCTCCCTGAAACATCCTCCAGTCTCCCTCTCACATCCTTTAAACCTTTCTAAAACAAATCTTCCTAAAAATTGTTCATGTCTCCCTCAAACACCCCAAAAAATGAAAAATTCCCAAATCTTCCTGAAAAAACATCCTTAACATCTCCCTGACACATTTCTCAAATCTTCCTGAAATATCCCCCAAAAATCCTTAAATTTCAATTTATTATATCTCAAAAATCTGGAGAATATCTTTTTAATCTCCTTGAAAGATCCTGTAAAACTACTGGATAGTTCCCGTGATTTCTCTGAAACAGTCCTTTCTGCTCCCTGAAATACCTTAATATTGTAAATCCTATTTAGTATTTATCAAATTTCCATGAACCATCCTGAAATACATCTACAGGGACACAATTACCTCCTAACATGACTGGAAATATCATGTTAAGAACCAATTTTCCCGAGACACACTTTATGTGAAAGTCACATGATCAATATTCACCTCCATTCAAGTGTAAAATCTGTCTCGCATATATGAATGTCACTACAGTTTTAGTTTTTTTGTTTTTTTTGTCACACGGCTGCTCCCCTCATAGGTCACCACAGCAGATCACCGGATATTCTAGTCTGGCACAATTTTTTTACACCAGACGCCCTTCCTGATGATGAATATCACTACAGTAGTGTGGAGTTCTTTGAAACTTGCAGAGATCCTGACATCTTAAATCAACCAATCACACGTCCTCACACAGGTCAGCTGACAGCTGCTATTCATGAGCATTTTTTTCTGAATACGGAGGAAAGTGTCCTGGTAAGTAATAACCAGGGCTGGAGGAAGAGGAAGAGGAGTAAGGCTCTGTGGTGATGTAGTGAAGGAGGAAGACGGCAGAGCAGAGGAAGAGGCAGACGTGTACAAAGGCACGGAGCTGTCCCAGATGAAATCAGGTCACAACTGTGGACCATGTAATTAACCATAATAAATCAATTATAACGGTAGGGGCGGGTTGTCTACTGCAGCCTAATGTAAATCGAGCTACACTGCCTTCAATTAGCCGAACATTCTGCAAACAGGACTGGAATTATTATGTTACAGTATTTACTGTGATAGCAAAACAGTAGAAACAGAGTGAAAACTGCAATAAAGTTAGTCAGTAAAAATCAGAATAAAAATCAATGCATGACTGAAACTCATGCTGTACTTTACAGTGTCTTTCAACAGTAAGCTTCTGTTGGAAGGATGACCATCACATGACCATGACATATTTTTACAAGGTACCATATGAGAGAACCTGTGACAGAGGAAGTACCAGTGTGTGCAGGAAAAGTGTGGAGTGCACTTAACCTAGTTTATTGTGGTGTTGGTAAAAAGTAAAAAGTACTAAACAGATTTGCACCACATCTGATCAGGGATGAACACAATTACATTTTGGTGTGGATCCACATAAAATCTAAAACAAACAGCTTGAAATCTGCCTCAAATATCCTGGAATCTTCTTTAAATATCCTGCTATCTTGCTGAAACATCATGTTATCTTCCTTATCTCCTCCTGAAACTGTCCCTGATATACCCTGGAACTTCTCTTAAATATCCTGAAATCTCCCTGAAATTCTTCTGAAACACTCTGAAGCAGCCTCAAATCCTGCTGAAATGTCCCTTAAAATGGAGGTCTATGGAATATCTTGAAATATGTTTTAAAACCTAAAACATCTTCAAATATTGCCGAAACATTATTTGAAATTCCTGGAAATGTCCCTTAAACCAGTCCCCTCCGCTGTGATGAGCTGGCCTGTCTGTCACCGTGTGAATAAGCTGATGACTCAGTGCTGAAATGATCAAAACGATTGATCAGCCATGATTCTGGAAAAAGACACAAACCGCCAATCATGGCTGCCAGGGAAGGAGGAGGGGGTGTGGATGGGGTTGTTGGTGGGTGTATCTTCACCTCCAAGCCCTTTAATAGACAGGCTGGTTTAATTCTCAGTCTCTCTAGAATCCATTAAAGTCAATCTGTGATATCCATTACCATCTCATCAACACTCTCTGCATTTACATAAACATGCATAATTAAGCAGAGCAGCAGAAAGGAATCAGAGGCTCTGATTACACACACAGTGTATTTATTTATTTATTTACAACTTCATCCAATCAGAACACACTTTACACTCAGAGGTTTGAGCTGACGGCTGAAGGAGCACAGAGACGTCGCATACAACCACACACACACACACACACACACCTCCCTCTATCTCCATTTCATCACTCTCTCTCTTTCTCCATGCCACCCTCTCTCTCTCTCTCTCGCTTGCTGGATATTCAATCTTCATTCGTTGCTGTCACTGATGTGTGGAGAGAGAGAATGAGCCACAGGACCAGTGTGTGTGTGTGTGTGTGTGTGTGTGTGTGCACTTGTGTGTGCTCTGAATTTCAATGCTCCCTCTGGTTGACTGGTCTTTCCCATTTAACCACTCCAACACTCTGTTCCAGGCAGACTCCAAAACATCATTTATTCTGGAACAAAATCCAAGACAAAATTTCATCACAACTTGACCCAGTCAGTGAGTGGCACCTGTTGTCGTTCAGCTGCTGGTAGCTACAGTTAGCATGTTTGATACTGGAGAAAGGAGCTGAGGTTCAGGAAGCAGCCAAGCATCCAAGTTGTCTCTTTTGATAATAGCTGCAAAAACCTGTTTTTATTGAACTAAACTGTTCCCAGAGCTCAAATGTAAGAACCTGAAAACATCAAATCAAGCTAAAATAAAGGTGGACATCATCAGCATAACTGATGATAAAGTCAAACTGATGGATAATGTAGCAAGAGAACAAGAGAGGTTTCAGGGTTGAGCCTTGAGGTCAGAGAAGCACAAAAAGCAATGGTTACATACTGTATCTCTGCATCCCTTATGTACACAGACATAGTCACTGTTAGATTATTATGGGAGGTAGAGAGTTTATCCAATAATCTGCATTAATATGACTGATACAAGACAGAACTGTGAAAAATGTGCAAACTGCAAGATACTTCCCTTATTTGTATTTTCAACATTTTTCTTCCTGAAACCACAGCAATCAATATTTTTGTATGAATAGATGAATTCACTACAAAGTGTCTTGGGTAGTCTGCAACTCTGCAGCTTTTAAAGATTATATAGTCAATTTGGTTTTGTTTGGTTCTGTCTAAACACACATCAACTTTGTTTTCAGCAGCAGTGTGCTGTAGCTTTTAGCAAAGAAGCTCTGATAAACTACCTGTACACTACCACCAGCATCAAATAGCTGACTGGCACAGTTGGCGACTAGTGGTGAAGACAGTGCAGATATTTTACAAATCAAAGCTAAAAGTTACAGTTACATTCATCAGGTGAGCACAAACACTTCTTTAATGGGATGATAATGTTACTCCAAGTCTTCTACAGGTGGAAGTAGGCAGCTTGTTACTAACAAATTAGCCAAAACAACTATGAAAGACTGTGTGTCTGTCGGCCTTGATTTGGTGTCTCTCTGCCCCCTGGCTGAAATCAGATAACTGCAACTCAATCCATTAAGACCCAGTGTGGCCTCAGGTTTATTCTCACTTCAGAGCTGCATGAGATGTAGGCATGTTTTATATGTTGTCATTTTTTGAAGTCAAGTGACCGATTCAATGCAAGTGATTCGCTGAGATTCATGTTTGGAAAGGTCTTTTGTTTTGGGTTTTTTTGTGACTTTAGCTCAGAAAAAAGTTATTGTTGCAGTTGCAGTTCAGACAATGGCTGACGACCCGATACTGAAGCACATTACAGCAGTTACCTGGACGAAAGCAGCAACAACAACGACGTGAAAGATTTGGAAACAGACCTCACTATACCTGCTAAGCTGCTAATCCGCTGGCCAAAGATTCCCCTGATGCAACACCAAGCAGAGAGATGACGAAGTTGTTGTCAACTTGAGTGAAACGTTCACTTCTCACTGATCTCCGCTGCCGCCTCTGTGCTGTCCGCTGTGTGTGTGTCAGAGAGGAGAGGCTACAGCCCGACCGTCAGGACAGTAACATGTGGTGGAGAACATTCAGCTTTTCAGTTTTTATTGGTTCGTTCGGCTCAGGCGCTGCGCCTTGAAAACCCTGTGTGAATGGATGGTGCAGGTAAATAAAAGGATCTTTTTTTCCACTTCATTCAGTTTCAGTCAGTCTTCTGCAATGTGTTTATTGCACACGTGACGATGAAAATACGATTTATCAGCCAGCACGTATAGATAGATAGATAGATAGATAGATAGATAGATAGATAGATAGATAGATAGATAGGTGAGCTCATAGATTCTTCCGGTTGTCCTTGACACCAACAGATGAAAAGTCAGAGAATAAGAACCCTCCTCCCCCTCCTTTCGTCTTCTTCTGCTCAGTTCATTTACATTCCAGGACGTTCTTCTGTGTCACATCAAATCTGATTGATTCGTTAAATCACATTGTGTCTGTGTGTTGCTCTATG
The DNA here is from genome assembly GCF_046630095.1 of Trachinotus anak. Classification (NCBI taxonomy): domain Eukaryota; kingdom Metazoa; phylum Chordata; class Actinopteri; order Carangiformes; family Carangidae; genus Trachinotus; species Trachinotus anak. Next base: position 21,345,781 of record NW_027273879.1, on the reverse strand, counting down.
TACCTGTGTGTGTGTGTGTGTGTGTGTGTTAGACGTCGTGACTTTTATGTCATACATTAGCATTAGCGTCAACAGCAGAATCACCATTACCATGTGCACAAACATTAGCATCTCCTCTGTGACTTCAGCTCAGTGTCCTTCAGGGGAGCTGACGGTTCTTTCTTTTACATCTGCATCTGTTTAACGCCCCTGTGAGGGTGGAGGGGTGGAGCATAACACACTGCCATTCATTAAAACAATTCCTATGGTGTAAAATTTTATTTTCCTAATGGACCCCTTTCACAAAATACACATCTGTGAAACTATTGAAACAGCTCATGTTGTTTTTTCAAACATGGAGGTTTAAAGACACTAAAAAACACATTTACTCAATCATCTTCTTATGATTGAGGAAGTCCTACATGAGCAAGAATGAATTTTCTACCAAATGCAGGTTTGTTTATGTCAGATGAGAGATTTCTCTGGTTGTGCAGTCAAGTGATTCTGTGCTCCACAGACAACATTTGAATCAAACTCTCATTAAAAAATTAAAATGAGTTTTTCAGTGATAAACTAAGGTTTTCATCCCTATGAAAACTGCTTACTCTGTGCATATACTGTAAAGTCCTCCAGTCAAGCTCAGAAAAAATGTATTCACTATTTTATAGCTGCTCCTTTTCCAATAACTGTGTGTGGGGAAATGCTTTTTGGGCCAGTGTGTGTTGCATGATGAATGTGGGAGTTGTAGTTATCCAATGGGGCCCACTATGCCAAAATTGCTTCACAGCGCAGCTCTGTTGCTGGAGGCTTGGCTGGATGAGCAGCTTTCACTGGAATGAACAGATGCCATCTCAGCATTGCCTGGAAAAACACAGCTCTCTCATCTGAATGAGGCCACCCAGCAAAAAGCTGAACCGCTCTCAGCTTTTCCTGGAACGCAATGTGACGTCACCCAGAAAAGTTCTGCACTGGTCCATCAAATATGTGCAATAACGCACTGCTGGTGGATGATGTTGCACCATGAAAGCTGTATTTCTGCTGTTCACCTCCCAGTTGTTCTGACAGATGATTGTCATTAGGTTTGGTTACATTATTTAGACCTGTAGGTAAATTTGGTTTGCAGTAAAAAGAATCATCAGTCTCACACATACACATTTAACACACAGCACTGACAAGACCATGTGGACAGGGTAAAATAAAAATAAAAGAAAGAATAAATTAAACACTGCTTCTGTGCAGTGTTATTACAACTTATTCACATGAGTGATGGCTGCTGGAACAAAGCTCTTTCTACCGTTTTGTTCTGCACTTTGGGACCATGAGCCTTTGTCCAGGTGGAAGAAGCTGAAATTCACTGTTCAAAGGACGTGAGTCGTCATTTAAAATCGAGCCAGCTATCCGCCGTAACTGTCAGACGCTAGGTAAAGCTGTGACTCACCGATCAGCTCTCTGGACCATTTAACAATTTGATTGAGAGAATTTCTGCTCTTTAAAGACATGTTTCCAAACCCTGATGCCAGAGAAAATCATGATAACTTTCCTGAGCAGCAAAATCCTCATCGCACTACAAAACCAGGTTCAGTGTTTTAGTGTCTGACAAACCTTCAAACTCATGGTTCTGTTACTCTGACACATTGTATTTAATGTCTCGCTGGTACCTGAAGCATCACACCACTGCCAGTACAGCACATTGCACTTTTTTAAACTCAAGGCAGGAGTCTACAGGGTCTGAACAGCCACTTAAAGTCCAGTCTCCAGTTCTTATTAGACATCCAGGCTATAACCACTGTGGCACTGGCCAATATCATTTACCTGTAACTATCAAAATCACACAATTTAAATATTAAACATCTTATTACATCTTATTACATCTTGTAATAATAATCAATAAATAACTCAGTGATACATACACACAAAATATTATAGTAATGAATCATACTTTATGTTTTGAAGAATGATTCAATGATTCCTATAAATAATAATAATAATAATAATAAAATAAGTAACTGTGTGTGAGAGGATGAACATAAATACTCAGATATGTCTCAACCACAGAAAGCTCTAGAACAAAACTAGTGAGTGTGTTATTTATCTACTTATATAAATGTATGTGTACATATGTGAATGTATATTGTATATATTTGTAAAAATACTGTTTCAGAGGTTAAGAACTATAAGCAGTGTAGTTACCAATAGACTTTTCTAATCTAACCTTAATAGAAGAGAAAATTGAAATAATAAAAATAATAATAATAATTCTGTATTGGTTCCTATGTGTTTCATTATTTTTTCATGTTTCCATGTTGCATAGTGAACTTCCTCAGCCATGTCTGAGCATGAAAGAATGATCCTTAATAAATCATTGTTCATGTCTTTTCTTTATTGTGCCTGTGGTTTGAAGGATGGCTGACAGACAGAGGGAATATTAAAGTAGTAAGTGACTTTCTTCACCTTTTTCCCTCTGACTGTTCATACAGTTATAATATTAGAATTATGATGGTAAACAAAGAACAATCATGTCCTTATCCTCGGTGAAGCTTTTAGTGTTGTATTGAGTGCAAACAGTTAAAACGCTGTTTCGCCTGTTCCTTAGGGGAGATATAAAACCCTTCAGCTGGTGAAAGAGAAACTTTTAGATTTTCTGTTTCATGCTCTTCTCTTTTACACGTCTGGGAGCAGCTTTACACTGACTCACTGTCTCTCTGCAGCTGTGTTCAAGGTAAATCAGGATAAATGAGTGGCTGTCTGCCTCCTTTTAAATCTGTGAGCCATCTCAGGTGATGAATTAAACACACCACTCTGTTTGAATTCTAATCAGAGCTGTTGGATGCACAGACTCTGAGGTTGAATGAAGTCTGCACACAGTTGGATGTAATTGTGTAACTCTGAATTTTTCAGATAAGCTTGCAGCACACCTGACAGGCGAGACGGATGTAACAACTCAATGAAGTGAGGAACACAAAAATGAGGCTAATCACAGAGAAGCGTTTTTATGAAGACAACACAACTGCACTGCAAAAGATGGAGGAAAAAATCCACAATGCAGTCTACAGTTAACATGAGGCTGAGTTAGACAAATGTTTGTGCTGGGCTCAGCTCAACACATCCTGCTGCTCCTGTTGGTTCTTTCCTGAAGCTCAGCGGCTTCATTAAGTGTCGCCTCTGTGCGACATGAAGATCCTTGCTGGGTTTCCAACACAGGCCATAAAACACACATCAGGAGACACACATCATCTGCCTCATAAAACACACTGCTGTGTGCCGTACTGATCCCGGTCCCTGCTCTGTCCTCTCAGCTACACACCCACCACTGAACAACATAACCTTTAGCTCTGCGTCTGCACCGAGCTGCTTCCACGCAGGGCCTCTGACTGATAGGGGACCTAAGAAATAATTAGTCCATCAGTTTTAAATATTAAATTGACCTGTGATCATTAATGAAATATTTAATCAACTAGGCAACAATAAAAGTACTGGTTTCTTATTCTTGTCTTGTTTTCTTGTGGATGCTCGAGCATCAAGTCTCATCAGTTACTGAATCACTTGTCCCTGCTCCTGTCTGGTGCCAGGCCCAACAGACGTCTGTCTCCCCATCCCCATACCCCTACCAGTGCTGGACAGTTTGAAGCATTGAGTGACTCAGTCTGTATTGAAGTGACAGCCAATGTTAAAATAATAAAATACCTTCAAGTCATCTGGCCGAGGTACTGTATGTCTCCATGGATTTGATGCAGACTGAAATATGGTCAGAATTCTGTGCTGTTTAATGTTTGCTGTGGTGTATGAAATTAATTTAAGTTAACAAAACACTATTAACAGAAATTCTGGTTATGAAGATTTAATAAATAAGAATTTTCCATTAAAATTACATGTAAGCTGTAAACCCATAGCTCATCTCTGATAGAGAGTATCAGTCCTTCATCACATAGTGAATTTCACTGTGTGCAGAATGCTGCATACATGTCTGCACAGTGTTATATTTTCAGTGATGGCGTTGCCCAGTGTGATATCTTTTCACCAATCCCTGGTGGCACCCCTGACCAGAGGGAGGTGCTGAAGCCTCGCTAATCTAAGTTAAACTAAGATAATCGAAGCTAAGATAAGCTAAACTAAGCTAGCAGTTCACTTGGCCCTGCACCGGTAGTGAAGGTGGAGATTTAGGGGACTGAAGTCAGTGAAAAAGATTCACCATCAAACTAAAGCAGTGTGTTTCTCTTAAATGACCCCACCACCTTTCCTCTGTCGCCCCCATCAGGAGTGTTGAATCTGGTGTTGAATCTCTGTGTTCATTACCTGAATTAAATCAATTCAGAGTTCAATTTAATGTTTTTATCCTCAAATTGTCTCAAGCCTGTGACCACACAATATATACAACAGTGTGCAATATGCAGTGAAGAGGCCACATGAAGGAACCGCCTGCTGTAATCTCCCCCTGGCTCAGACCACACATCATTAAAAGCCTTTGTTGGAAGAAGAGTGAAAAGATAAAGAGAACAAAAGAGAGGCTGGCTGAACACCTGACACACACACACACACACACACACACACACACTAGAGTACTACTCTATTTAGACGACTCTGGTGTCCTGTTCCCTTGAAGGCAGCATGGAACGTGAAGGTTTAACTCGTCTCATTGTGAATCTTTGGTGTATATTCGCCTTCAACAAATGCCCCCTACAACATCTTAATGCCCCCCTTTCCTAAAGGTTGCTTCCATTGGCCGTGAACATCCTCTGAACAGCCTGTGGGGGCGACGGTACCACCCCTGCTGAGAAATGCCGGCATAAGACAGAGCACTTGTACGTCTTATCTTGAGGTGAACTAAAATATAGAGAATTCAAAAGGAAGTAAAATCAGGTAAATATAAAATGTGTATTTTTTTTCTATTTTACTGCTCTGCTTTCCTCCCATCTCTCTACAGGGTCAACAACATAAAGAATTAATAAATAAAGAACATATTAAAGAGAATGAATGAAACAAACAAGTTGCTGTAGCCAGAGGCCTCTCCCCCTCTCTCTCTCTCTCTCTCTCTCTCTCTGTCTCTCTCTCTCTCTTTCTCTCATTTACACACACACACACAATGAGATACACTCTAGTGTTTCTCTCATTTAAGCCTCTTTCCACTGGTCAAAAACCCACTAAGACCTGCTGACATCAGGCTTTTGATGTCAGTGTGAAAGGATAAAATCTGCATTCAATCCCGCGTCAAATGATGTAAACATGACACAGTTTGTGCTTGGGCATCTTTCAGAGAACACCCGCTGTAAACACACCTGTCACTCATCCAGCACAGTGCTGTTACACCACAAACAAAGAAAGAGTGAGCTGCAGTCTCGAAATAAGTTTGAACCAAATAGTCACTGTTGCTACATTTTCACACGTCTGTATGACAGCTAGCAGTTCACTCTTTCTCCCTGTGTCATGCGATGTGTGCGCTCTGTAACTGCATGTGATGCGGTTGTACCCTGCAGTTGTGTGTCTGTGTCCTCTCAGCCCGAACAGTGTGAAAGGAGTCGATCATCTTTTTTTTAGCAGATTTAAAAGAAGCATTATATGCTGTAGTTTTGGCATCTCTCTTCGCTGAAGCACAAATCTCTTTGATTTCACCTGTTTTCCATTATTTACAAGAAAAAAAAACCCAGCTGACTTAAATTCTCTTCAAAGACTGAACATTAAAAGTTTCACAGTAAAGTGGTTGAAACAAACTGCTCCAAGGTCACATTCACAACTAGATTTTCGAGTTTACCTGTTAAATCAATGAAAGGAATAAAAAACTACGGTGGCTCTGTGACAAACACAGGCAACCAGACAAAACACAAAAAAATTCAGAAAACATCTTTATAAATTTGACAACACAGGGTGCAAATCCTCACAACTGAGGTGTTTCCAGGCGACACTAACAGGGAGGGGGATGCACTCACATGGGTGTGTTATATTACATCCATGCACACTTGCTGTTGTTTTCACTTCAAAAGGGAGCGCATATGTGTATTTGGTTGTGTTGTGAGTATCTGCAGTGCATGTGATAGAGTGATGAAGATGTGGTTTGTCTATTTGCATGTGTTTTCTGAAGTTGCAGTGTGTTGAGCTCTCAGGGCCACTGTACAAAACAGATACTTGCATCAAATTAAAACACTGTAGAAATGTAAAAATGTCAAAGTCTATTTAATATTTCACTGAAATAAAGTGAATTAGTTCTATTACTAAGATGTGATTTGGTAGAGAAAGTACCATTAGTCTCATTAGTTAATTAATAGATGATTAATAACAACTGCTTGTATATACAGCTGAGTACACTTTTCAACTAGTATGTGTAACTGTACTGCACACTGAGCGTGCCCAGGAACTTGCAGCCCTGCTGTGCATTGTGAGTCCAAAGAGCCCCCTGCTGTCCCTGGAGCTCTTTGAACACACACACACACTCACACGCACACATCATAATGCTGTTCATGCACACAGTAAGAAATTAATCCTGCACACACAGTGAAGTCAGCAGCTTATAGCCACACACACACACACACACACAAAAGCACACTCACTGTATTTCAGATGCCTTCCTATTTAAATTCACTAATTAAATTATAATTTACATGAGATTAAAGTCTTATGAAGGTTCAACACGGTTTAAGGACATTTTTAGGGAGCTGCCACCCTGCCCCTATTGTTGTAACACACACACACACACACACACACACACACATACATGCATGCATACACATGAGTCTAGTAAGCAACTAATCCCCCCTGTCCAAACACACACACACACACCCCCACAATGACAGCAGTGGTGTTGGAGGAGTGTCATCATTTATAAAAGACTGAACAGATGTCAGTTGTCCAGCTGCCTCCTTCTGGTGTGTGTGTGTGTGAGTGTGTGTGTGTTCGAGGGTTAAGAGCTGTTTTTAGGGTAAAGGGTACAATTAGTGCTGAGGTTGAAATGAGGGTGAAGCGAGGGGGGTGTATAGAAATACAGATGTGTGTGGGACAGCTGCTGCAGGCTGATGTTCCTCACTGTGACTGTTTTTATCTTAGAAGAGAGAAGAAGACATTTTGACTGATGGCACTGACGAGCTTCTTCAGTCAGTAGACATCACTCTCTGCTTTGCTGTGATTTGATCATATAGGCTCTTCTGTGCATCCTTTGATGATCTAAATGGAGAGTTTCAGTGTTGTCTTTAGTGTAGCATTGCCGCAGCGATGTGGACGTGAACTGCAGTAGTTCAGTGAAGCAGAAGTGAGGCATGCTCTCCAGTCTGGATTTAAAGGTGCGTCACTGCTAAACGGAGGGCAGGGAACATATGAGGCGGCAGGTATGAGGATTCATCTCTACCAGCTGATCATCAGAAAGCTGCAGGCGGGAGATGCTGAGGCAAACATTAGGCTCACACACTGTGATGTCACACTGCCTCCACCAAGTTCACTCAGATAATTAACGTTCTTTCTGACAGGTGGAGAGACAACAAAGAGTCTGTCTGTGGAAACACAAACACAACACTGCATCTCTCATTCTGTTTGACAACATGAGGGATGCTCCGCATCGTTGCTGGTTGTAGAAGATCAACAGCTCTGAGTCTTATTTACCAAAAATAAACTACATGATGGTGTCACGTCAGCAGCTAGCATGTAGCATCAGCAATGTCAGAATGTCCCAGTTCAACAGCGATGAGGTTTGAAGTGGAACAGTGTTTCCCTCTGGAGTCACTTCCTCTGGAATCAAACCACAGACGACGTGGTTCTGTGTCTCCCGGAGCGAGCCGTGCTTTCTTATTTAATATTTGAATATTTACACCCCTTAACTGTGTCAGTGTCAGCTGTCACCGCTGCTGCTCAGAGAGCGAACAACAAAGCTTCTGACTAAAAATGTGAAAACAACATGTGACTGAGTTCTAATCAGAATTCTATGTTTTATTTGTTAAACTTAACTTTACTCAGTTTGTTAAAACCAGTTTTTTCACAATTTTAAATGACACAACTTCACTGACAGTAACAACATGGAGGATTAGTAGAGTGAATTATTTAAATATAAACTTCAGATAGACACACACACACACACACACACACACACAGACATATAGTTGAGTCCAGTCACACACTGTGTGGTTAAAGTGTATCAGTCTGACTGCTGGATGAACAGTTTAAATCAAATCTACAAACATCTGAAGAAAAATAATTTAGTTACTAAATCAACCATCTTTTAAAATGAAAAGGTGAAAATATATCACATCATCGTTCCCTCAGTCTCATTTCTATCTTTTACCCAAAACCCTGGGTTTCCCCCCAAGGCCATCTCCAGATGAAATATTACACCAAGAGCAAGGAAAGTGTAAAGAAAAAAGAAGAAAAATCACACTTTTCTATTTCTATTTTAATCTAGCTGCTGAGCTGTGATGCGAGCTTTAACTATGTTTGGTTTTAGGTTCGTAAGTTGTGTCACTACAGGAAAATGATTTAGTGATTTCTCGACATCACAACATAATCATTTTATTGTCACTTGATTTAAATTTGTTCATTCAAGCTGCAACTTCCAAGGCTGAAAAATGAAGCCAACACTGAAGTACCAAAAACACTTCTTTGAACTGCCTGAGGCTGGCTCCAAAGGTGAGTCAATCCCTGTAGACTCCCATGTTAAAATCAACTGTGACGCCGTTGCCATCTTAGTTTTGTGAAACCAGAAGAAAACCATATTTGGACGAGAAGGTGGAGCTGAGGAGGAGTGAGGGGTGGATCTGACCTGCTCTGTCCTCTATCCTGATTGTCAGGCAGGTCACGGTGTATACTACAGTCTGTCAATCACATGGTAGCCCCGCCCTAATGCATCCCCTGCTTTATGGTCTATTTTCCTCTAAATGGACCATCATTTAAAAAATGAACATCATGTTGTGTTGAAACTAGAGACTGAGACCATAAAGTCATCAGGAAAACATTAACTGAGGTAATAAATCAGTGAGAAGTAGAGACAGTTTCCCATAGACTTCAATACAATCAGACTTCTTTTTACAACCAGTGGAGTCGCTGCCTGATGGTCATTAGATAGAATGCAGCTTTAAGACTCTTCAGGCTTCACTGTTCAGACCCAGAGTCTACGTCCATTTTTATAAGAGTCGATGGTTAAAATGTCCAACATTACAGCTGAAATAAACATGTTTACAGCCTGGTACAAAAAACTGTTTTGATGTCTCTAGCTAATTTCCTCCTTCATTCTTTATTTAGAGATGTTATTATTCCATGATCTCAACAGAACAGGTTGTCTATGTCCAACATTTAAATAACACCAGAATGGAGCTGAGCAATGCAAACAATGTAAACAGTGGAAAATTACTTCAAAAGAAAATTAGAAATGTCTTTTTGATGTTGATCAGCTCCAGTGATTGACAAAGTCAACAAATCAAACAAGCAAAATGGGGCCAGCTTTAATACACCACACACTATTGTTCCGGTAACAAAAGACACAAGTGCTCCCTTTGAGAAAAGATTTTCCTTTTGGAACATGAAGTGGCAGCAGTAGCTGTGGTTCGCAGCTTTCACTGTTCTCAGCCATTTCTTAGGTTGTGAATGTACCTGTAAGGAATTTAAAGCTCAACAGAAACAGTAACTTCATTCATGTTGTGTAAATATAAACTACGTGATACATGAAAAAATGATCCATCTCTGATACAGCACAATAAAAGCAGTGTTACAGAAAAAACATCATGACAAGGCAAGAATAAAAATCAATTAGTCACCCGACAGACAATTAACCTGCAACTTGCCAAAACTCAGTTGGCTGCAGGTTCTCAAATGTGAGAATCTGCTGGTTTTGGTTGTTGATTGTTATAAACTGAGGGTCTTTTGGTTCTGGACTAAGTGTGAAGTTGTGAAGTTTTCATTGTTTTCTTTCTGTTCTTCACTTGGCAGATTCATCAACAATAGAAGATCTACATTAGCTGCAGCCCTACAGTGGAGGCTTCCAGACAGCACCGCTGAATACAAGCTGGTGCAGGTACAGGCGGAGTCAGCGGCGGACTTCACCAAAAATTCTGAATGTGGTTAAAGAATCAGGTGATCCACTTTCCTGCGGAGTGGACTTTAATATTTAAAGGCTTCATTACCAAGCTCTCACCTCCAGGAAGAGAAACTCCAGCATCCAGCAGAGCAGTAACTTTTCCTCGACTGCACAGGAGATGTGAGACGTCTAATTTCTGTGATGCTGCCTTGTTTAACACTTCAATTCTACTCAAATATTTACCTTCAGACATAGTGAAATAAAGTCACTGGTTTCTCTGAGAGGAACCATTATTTTATTAGTCGCTGCAGCAGCAGCAGCTTTTGTTTTAAGAAGTCCATCTGCTGTGTGTGTGTGTGCGTGTGTGTGTGTGTCAAAAAGCCAACAATGATCTCCTCCTTTTCTTCTATCCCACTACATCTGCCACGACCCCCTGACTGTGTGTGACTAACAGCACTGTATGAAGTCACTATGTGTGTCTGTGTGTGTGCCGGGCAGATGGGGCGATGAGTGTTGATTGTCATGGAGATTAGGGCAAACCCCTTCACACACACACACACACACAGGTCTTTATTTCAGCCTGTCTGTGTTTGTCCCCTTCCCTTCAATTTTAATTCCATTCAGTTTTATTTGTATAGCATCAAATCATAATCTACATTATCTCAAGCCACGTTACAGGGTCAGGTCGAGACCTTACTTTATTATAGACTTTATTATAAAACCCAACAGTTCCCACAAAGAGCAGCACTTAGCGACAGCGGGGAGGAAAAACTCTCTTTTAACAGGAAGAAACCTCCAACAGGACCGGGCTCAGGGTGGGGGGGGGGGTCTGCCTCGACTGGTTTGGTTTTTATCTCTACACAATAAACTACACAAATCAGAAGTTTGTCCTTTCAGTTCAGTTTGTCTCTTCACATGTGTCCTGTAGTGTTTCAGTGAGTTACTATGGTAGCAGAGATATGTGGTTCCATCCAACAAGGGCCCCTGTTAATTTTTGTACCATAGTTACATTACATTTAAATATGTGTATTGTCTGATTTGATTGTCCTTTTATTCACCCTTATTTTATTGTACTATTCCATTTACATGTGCTCATTTGACTCCAGCTAATCTATGTCCCGTGTAGTCTGACTCACCGCTGGGCGCCTCTTTCAGGTGGTGTTCTCCTCCCTTTCTGCTTCCTCTGCCTGTTATCGTTTTCAAAATCCTCATCGCTACTACCGCTCCAAAAGCCCTATCCTTTTCAGGTTCTTGCAAGAATCTGGATCATATATAGATTTTTTGAAATGACATCTTACAATGTCGTGATTGGAGCATGTCTGGTCCAGATTTCATCACATATGGGTCATAGTCTGAAATATCTGGGCAACTACATCTCTGCATTCGGGGGTATTTTGCACATTGTACAGAAAACAACAACAACCAATGAGCTAAGAACAGCAACTTTTGATCAAGTTTGGATCATGTAATCACACAGTTGAGGTACATCTTTGCTGTGTTTAGTGCTGTCTTCTGTGCAGAGAAATAGCCATTTTAATTACAGCGCTCACTTGCCAACATTCAAATGTTCTGCCAAAGCAAGACACTGTTTTGCAGGAGCACCGTCACTACATCCTGCGATCTGTGCTGCCCGAGACGATGATGATTTAAAGAGATCCAAACAAGCCAGAGTGTTTTTCTCTGTGATTGTGGAGACCACTCTCCAGCACCAACACAGCGCTGTGGAGGTCTGGCTATCAGACAATGTCCCATATGAAATCTTGATCAAACTACTTCTCTACATCAGCCAAGAATATTGGTACTTATTTCAAATATGATACAGCCTGCTTTTGTATTTGTGGTGTTTCCACAGGTTTTTTATGAAAAAATGTATGAACATAGAACTGATGCTGTGAGATTTCAGCCCAGAAGAGCCTCATTCTGTCTGAAATGATCATGTATGTGGATCATGTGCATAATAGAGGACGTAAGTGTTCTGACTTGGATGCTAAATATAAAACCTGCTCATTCTTCTGAGTATAATCCACTTCATATGCCACATAGTCATTAACATCTGCTGTAGCTAAACATACAGAACTCTCTGTGTGTGTGTGTGTGTGTGTGTGTGTGTGTGTGTGTGTGTGTGTGTGATCTGCAGTGTTTAATAAATCATTAACTTCAAACTATTCCATTTACAGTAATCTAAATTACTAAAGTGATGTAAATGCAGCAGCTCATACATACATGACCCAGTGAGAATGAGGACAAAGAAACTACAAGATGAAACACATGCTCTTCTTCTCTTCTTCTTCCTTAAAGGGACATTTTTCATAAATCACCTGGTTGTCGCTCTGCAATTGACACTTGAGGAGATTGACACTGCGGTTTCACATCAAACTGCTGAGCATCAGAGAAAGGTAACAGTGGGAGATCTGTACTACATGAATACCATCAGAGCTTAATCTTCATATCAGTATGTAGCAGTATTTCAGGGCTGACACTACCATT